>NC_089494.1:199079604-199716104 GCF_036850765.1 Saccopteryx bilineata
CAGCCAGCATTTAATATATCTAACTTTATTGCTTTCCATTTTATGAAAATTAATTACAGTTCATGTTCTGACATTGAAAATAAAGAGTAAGCACTAAATCTTGTACACAACAATAGGAAATTAAGGGAACACTCTTTATTATCAGAATAACTGGGTGCTTGTTTTTCTTCTCTAAGGCACTGAGCGGTGAGATAAAATCAGATTTAAACATATTTCACGCTCCTTAACTTGTGCCATTGCAACATAAAAGGCAGAATAGAATTATGGTATTTTAATTAAAAAACTCCAAGTCCTTTTGTTTTCTCTAGATGGACATTACGTTGTGCTGGGTAGCACCACAAGCTGTGGACTCTGCCCCTGAAGGCTCTGGCTAGCTCGGGAACTAGGAGGTGTAAGAAGTGAAACAACTAGTCTCTTTATCAATAACGGGCCGAAGTTAGTGGGTTTTATAAATGCATCCAAAAGAAAAACCAATTCGGTAGAGAAAAATGTCAGTATAAATGGCCAAGAGCTTGAAATGTACAAAATGTGCTTCTTGTGTTAGTCTACCTTTGGCCAGAGATTTCTCATGTATAGTACCCATCTTTATACATACTTTACAGTTTGTAAAGTATTTTTCAATATCGTTTTATTTACCATTCACAATAATACATTAAGAAAGTTTTTTTTTAATATAGATCAAGCAACTGTGTTTACTTCACATAATATAGCACAGTGGTTTACAATTTTCTCCCCTTATTTTAGCCATAAATTTAAAATTATTAAAATTTTATTTAAAATATTAATTTTAAAATTATTATGATAAAGACCATTATAAAAAGCACATTAAAGTTGATGTGAAAAGATAGAAGTGACCAGATACTTGTTTATTTGGTCTCCCTCAGTCCTTAACTACATTCTCTGAGACACTCTTATGGCAATCCATGGAAAATAGTTTAAAAATTGATGGCATAATTTAAAGTGTTCAATAAATGTTGTTCAAACAGCACTCACTAAGCATTCTCTGTGTACAGCCACATAGTATCTGAGAAAGTTCTGTCCTTTTTTCCCCTGGTCCCGTCTCCTTCTGATAACAAATAGATGGCATGTCTTTGTGAGGCTCTATAATAAACATGACATTGGCAGCTGTTCTTGCTTTCTTAGCTAAAACTGAAATGTGAGGTTAAAAATCTTTGACAGGCCTTATTTCCACCATTATGAAATATGCTGCCCTAGGTATTTATACAATTTAGGGCAGTTCTTTTATGTGTGTTGAAATTTACCAGTATTGCATCTTGGCTTTTTTCTGTTCAGAGGTTTGTTGATACCTGCCAGTTCAAATAAGTCAATATTACTGTATTTTATGAATCAAATGGTGGTAACCACAAGCCCTTCTGCCATGTAGCTGATCATCCATGTGATCCTTCCACTGGAAAATACATTGTGTTGTAATGTTTTTTATTTTGTGTGTGTGTGTGTGACAGAGACAGAGAGAGACAGAGAGAGGGACAGTCAGGAAGGGAGAGAGATGAGAAACATCAATTCTTCATTGCAGCACCTTAGTTGTTCATTGTGCCTTAGTTGTTCTCATATGTGCCTTGACTGGGGAGTTACAGCAGATTGAGTGACCCCTTGCTCAAACCAGCGACCTTGAGCTCAAGCTGGTGAGCTTGCACTCAAATCAGATGAGCCCGTGGTCAAGTTGGTGACCTCGGGGTTTCGAATCTGGGTCCTGCGTGTCCCAGTTCAACACTCTATTCACTGCACCACCATCTGGTCAGGCCTGTTGTAGTGTTTTTGAACTGCAAAAATTTGAATAATAAAATTTTTTTCCGCCACAGCAACATTCATGTTTTTTGTTTTTTGTTTTTTTTTTCCTGTATTTTCCTGAAGCCGGAAACAGGGAGAGACAGTCAGACAGACTCCCACATGCGCCCGACAGGGATCCACCCGGCACGCCCACCAGGGGGCGACGCTCTGCCCACCAGGGGGCGATGCTCTGCCCCTCCGGGGCATCGCTTTGTTGCGACCAGAGCCACTCTAGCGCCTGGGGCAGAGGAGCCATCCCCAGCGCCCGGGCTATCTTTGCTCCAGTAGAGCCTCGGCTGCGGGAGGGGAGAGAGAGACAGAGAGGAAAGAGAGGGGGAGGGGTGGAGAAGCAGATGGGTGCTTCTCCTGTGTGCCCTGGCCTGGAATCGAACCCGGGACTTCTGCATGCCAGGCCGACACTCTACCACTGAGCCAACTGGCCAGGGCTCTGCCACAGCAACATTCATTGACATACAACTGACATTTGTATAAATGGTATGAGTCAAAGATTATGGCTACAAACTGTCCAATGACCATAATTTTATCTCCCCGTTGGAATCTCAATTGTTACCCTAGATAAATAAGTCTGTAGATTTAAATTTCATTTAACTAATTCAAATAAATTTGTTTTTTTTCATTGTCTGTCTACCAAGGGTCAAATGCTGTGTTAGTTGCGAGAGTACAGAGTGAGCAGAAGAGACACTGTGCCTGCTGTGAGCTTAGAGTCTAGTGAGGAAGCCAGATAAGTAAGCAGAGAACTACTTGTAGTTGTGGGGAGCATCCTTTGAAATAGCACAAGGTCCTATGTCAAGACATTTAATCCAGTCTTAGAGAGTGATATCTAAAAGGAGTGATTTTGAATATAAGACAAAACTGGGAGGGAACTTCTGGAGTAGTAAAGTGAGAAGCTGGCTAAGTCCTTTTTCCAAGAATCAATGATAGAACTAAACATGTTTCAAAAAACAACTGTTTAAGGGCTTTAAAAATCAACTAAAGGCATGCAACAAATTTAGAAATATTTATTTAAGAACAATAATGGAATCTTGAGTACAGTGGGATTTTAGCCCTTTAGCCCTATTGTCATAAAAGTTATACCAGGTTAGAGCAAGGTGTAAAAACTACTGGAGGGGGATGACTTGATTGAAGTAAGTGCATACCAAAGGGCATTGTTATGAACAGTAGCCATCTTGGTGGCAACCAATCAGGAAAAGTAAGCTTCATAGCTAGCTTGAGGTTGGGGTAAGAAAAAAAGAGCAGCGGACTAGATAAACTTCAGCAGGGATATCTAAGGAAGTGAAGTAGCTATAGTGAGCCTTGATAACCTCTCACATATCGTCAGGGGTTTGGAAGGGTGAATGCTTGTAAAAGGTTGTATACATGCACAAGAATGCCTGGAGATGGCCTAGCTATCTACTGGTTTGTGGCTCAATGCAAGGTCTAAAGCAGAGGTCCCCAAACTTTTTACACAGGGGGCCAGTTCACTGTCCCTCAGACCGTTGGAGGGCCGGACTATAAGAAAAAACTATGAACAAATCCCTATGCACACTGCACATATCTTATTTTAAAGTAAAAAACAAAACAAAACGGGAACAAATACAATATTTAAAATGAAGAACAAGTAAATTTCAATCAACAAACTGACCAGTATTTCAATGGGAACTATGGGCCTGCTTTTGGCTAATGAGATGGTCAATGTGCTCCTCTCACTGACCACCAATGAAAGAGGTGCCCCTTCCGGAAGTGCAGCAGGGGCCGGATAAATGGCCTCAGGGGGCCGCATATGGCCCACGGGCCATAGTTTGGGGATGCCTGGTCTAAAGCATGCTCAGAAGAGACATAAAAGGACCTGATAAAATAACAAAAGCAGGACAGACTTATAAACTACCTGAGCTTTAAAGGCATTTCCTAACCCACATGCAGTTTCATTAGTAAAGGGTAAAAACCTTACTGAGTCAAGGTGTTTAAGCACAAATTTTGACCATTCATTGACTGATGACTGAGCTAGGCTGATTGATAGATAACTCTGAGGAAGACAGGCATAAATATAAAAACAATGATAAAAATAACAACAAACTCAACAGAGATATCAATATCTGCACACTGCAGAGAAGGCAGACTCAACAGGATTAAAGGCACTGAACAAACAATAACTCCCTGGGAGGATTCAAAATCAAGGTTTCTATAATTTTTAAAATGCTTAATTTTCCACAAAAAATTTATGAGATGTAGGAAATAGGAAAAGTACGACCTACACACAAGAAGAAAAGTCAATAGAAACTGTCTCTGAGAGTAAGAGTATCTAGGTATTGGACTTAGTAGACATAGGCTTCTAATCAGTTATTGTGAATATGCTAAATAAAAGTAAGGGAAACTCTCTAAAATAGTACAGAGAGCAGTTAAGGTCTACTCTCTTGGAAAATTTCAAGTATGTATACAATACAGTTTTATTAACTAGAGTCCACATGCTGAACATTAGATCTCCAGAACTTATTTATTTTATAACTAAAAAGTTTGTATCCTTTGACCAATTTCTGATTTTCCTCATCCTTTAAACCCTAGTAAAAGAAAAAAGAAAAAAAAGAAAAGAAAAAAAAGCAGCTATGTGAGATGATGGATATGTTAATTAACATGATTGGTTCAATCATTTTTATAATGTGTACATGTATCAAACCATCACATTGTATACCTTAAATACAATTTTCATGTAGTTTTTTTTTTTAATAATTTTATTTTTTTTAATGGGGTGACATCAATAAATCAGGATACATATATTCAAAGATAACAAGTCCAGGTTATCTTGTCGTTCAATTATGTTGCATACCCACCACCCAAAGTCAGATTGTCCTCTGTCACCTTCTATCTTGTTTTCTTTGTGCCCCTCCCCACCCCCTATCCCTCTCCCATTCCCCCCTCCCCCCCGTAACCACCACACTCTTATCAATGTCTCTTAGTTTCACTATTATGTCCCACCTACGTATGGAATAATACAGTTCCTGTTTTTTTCTGATTTACTTATTTCGCTTCGTTAAATCTCAAGCTCTTTATTGGTATTCTTTACTTGATGAGCCATTGTTTTCATTCTTTTCCATAATTATTTTCCAGCTTTATTAAGCTATAATTAAAAAATAAAAATTGTACAAAATATGATCCAATGAAATTAAAGAAGAGTCAACAACAGATAGAAATTTTGGAAGTCTACAACTTTATGAAAAATTTAAAAATATCTATATAACTTATGGGTCAAAGAAGAAATCACAAAGGAAATTAGAAAATAATTTGAATTGAGTGAAAATGGAATTACAACATAATAAAATTTATAAGATATAACTAATACAATATTCAGAGGAAAATTCATAGTTTTAAACACCTGTATTAGTGAAGAAGAATGATTGCAAATAAATAACCCAAGTAACTAGAAAAAGAAGAGCCAACTAAACTCATAGCAAGTTGAAAGAAAGAAATAAAACATTTATTAAGAAAAGAAAAAACATAAAACAATAAAAGAAATCAATAAAACCAAAAGTTTTTAAAGAGTAAATTAAAAAAATAGTTAAACCTTTATATAGATTGAGCAAGAAAAAAAGATAATATTTGAAGAAGTAAGGAATAGCCTGACCGGGCCGTGGCACAATGCATGGGGCATCAGACTGGGATGCGAGGACAGAGGTTCGAGACCCCAAGGTTGCCAGCTTGAGTGTGGGCTCATCTGGCTTTAGCAAAGCTCACCAGCTTGGACCCAAGGTCGCTGGCTTGACCAAAGGGTTACTTGGGCTGCTGTAGCCCCACAGTCAAGGCGCATATGGGAAAGCAATCAATGAACAACTAAGGTGCCGCAATGAAAGACTGATGATTGATGCTTCTCATCTCTCTTTGTTCCTGTCTGTCTGTCCCTATCTATCCCTCTCTCTGACTCTCTCTCTGTCTCTGTAAGAAAAAAAAAGTAAGGAATAAAAGAGGGGACATTACTACTGTCCTTAAAGAAATGAAAATAATTAAAAATAAATCATCTGAATAATTTTATAACAATAGATTGGAAAACTTAAGTGAAATGGCAAATTCTTGGACAGACACAAACTACTAAAACTGACTCATAAAAAATAGAAATTTTGAATAGACATTAAAACAGGAACTACACCAAAAGTATTTCTACAGAGAAAACTTCAGGCCCAGTGGTTTTATAGATAAATTTTATCAAATATACAAAGAATGAATAGTACCAATTCTTTACAAACTCTCTCAGAACATATTGGTGGAGAGAATACTTCCCAACTCACTCTTTGAAGTCAGATATACTCTGTTATCAAAGCAAGACAAAGACATTGCAAGAAAACAAAGGTACAAATCATTATTCTTCTTGGATGTAGACATAAAAATTCTCAAGAAAATATTAGCAAACTGAAAGCAGCAACATATTTAATAGATCATATACCATGACCAAGTGGAATTTATTCCAGGAGTTCAAGGCAAAGTTCACAACCAAAGATTAATTTCTGTGTAATTCATCATATTAATAGAATAAAGGACAAAAGTGACACAATCATATCTCAATAGGTACAGAGAAAGAATTTGACAAAATTAAATATCTATGCATGATAAAAACCCTTAACAAATTAGGAAAAGAAGGGACCTTCCTCAATCTGATAAATAATAATAAGTCTATGGCTAATAACATACTTAATGATGAAAAACTGAGTGCTTTCTCCCTAAGATCAGGAATAAGACAAGCATGTCTATTCTCACCACTTCTTTTCAAAAGTATACTGGATGTTCTACCCAGTAAAGTCAGATAGGAAAAATAAACAATAACCATCTAGTTTGGAAAGGACAAAGTAAAAGTGTCTTTATTCAAAATTAGATGATCCTATATGTTGAAGGTCCTATGAATACACAAAGAAACTAGCTATCAGGTAGAGTTGGCCAACTGGTACAAGAAAAACTAAAAGTAATAATCAAGCCTTTAATTATTTACTGTGACCTAATAAGTGAGAGGCAAAACAAGGCAAGGAACAAGCTCTCAGTGTTCCATTTTCCTCCATGAATGGTACTGGAGGGGGTCAGGTGGATGCAGATGGGAATTTATCTGAAAGGGCCACCTCTCTACGGATCTATAGGATGGGAAAAGAAGGAAGAAGAGAGAACTAGGAATAGATAGGTACTGTGTCAAAATAAGGCAAAGTGCCTCATCCCAGACCCCCAGTAAAGATATGTCTGAATAAAGGTACCTGGCCTAGTAATGCAGATATGCATATTCACATGGCTGAACAGGATTGGGGAAACTGAGTCCTTGACTGCGGGATTGAGAAAGCTGCAATGCTCTGGCTTAGAACCAAGTCTGGTACGGAATGGGATGCTTTCCCTTGCATGAGTCCTGCCAGACAAGGTCTTGTGATTACTATGGTCATGCCTGAAGGTTCACACATAAATTTTGGCCTGGAGCTAGGCTCTTTGGGAACTACTACAGCTAATAAATGAATTCAGCAAAGTTGTCTGATGCAAAATTAATATAAAAAACTCAATTGTATTTCTAGGTAGTAGCAATAATTCCTGCAAAAATGAAATTAAGGAAATGACATTAAAAATAACATCAAGAGTATTTTGAATATATGTATCCTGATTTATTGATGTCGCCCCATTAAAAAAATAAAATTATTAAAAAAAAGAAAAAAGAAAAGAAAAGAGTATAAAATACTTAGGAATAATTTAACACAAAACTGCAAAAATTATAGAACATCACTGAGAAAAATTTAGAAAGATATAAATAAAAGATGAGATATTCCATGTTCATTGATTAAAAGACTCAACACTTAAGATGGCAAGCTACTCCCTCCACATACATCCCCACATTGACCTATAAATTTAAAGCAATATCTGCAAAATTCCAGGAGACCTTTTTTGTAGAACTTGAAAATCTAATCCTAAAATTTATATAGAAATACAAAGGCACAGATTAACCAAAATAATTTTGAAAAAAAAGCAAATTTGGAGGACTTATACTTCCCAATTTTAAAACTTACACTAAAGTTCAGTAATCAAAATAATTTTGTAATGGCATATAGGTAGACAGTTTAATGGAAAAGATTTGAGAGTCCAGAAATAAATGCTCACATTTATGATTAATTGATTTTTGACAGAGGTACCAAGCCAATTTAATAAGGGAAAGGATAGTCTTTCCTCCCTTTTTTTTTTTTTGTATTTTTCCAAAGTTAGAAGTAGGGAGGCAATCAGACAGACTTCCTCATGCGCCTGACCAGGATCCACCTGGCATGCCCACCAGCGGGCGATGCTCTGCCCGTCTGGGGCATTGCCCGGCTGCAGCCAGAGCTATTCTACCATCTAAGGGGGAGGCCATGGAACCATCCTCAGCACCCGGGCCAACTTTGCTCCAATGGAGCCTTGGCTGTGGGAGGGGGAGACAGAGACAGAGAGAAAGGAGAGGGGGAAGGGTAGAGAAACGGATGAGCGCTTCTCCTGTGTGCCCCGACTGGGGATTGAACCTGGGACTTCCACACGCCAGGCTGATGCTCTACTGCTGAGCCAACTGGCCAGGGCAAGGATAGTCTTTCAACAAACAATAGTGAAGGGATTGGATATCCACATGCAAAAAGATGAACTTAGAATCTAACCTCACACAATTCAAAAACATTTCAACTCAAACTGGATTATAGACCTAAGTGTAAAAATACAATTATAAAACTTTTAATGAAAATGTAGGAGTATATCTTTCTGACCTTGAGTTAGGCAAAGAGTTTTCAGATATAACAACAAAGCATAATTCATAAAAAAATTGACGCATTAGACTTCATCACAATTAAAACCTTTTGCACATCTAAAAGGAGCTATTAAAAATTGCAAAGACAGGGAGAACATTTTAGCAAAGCATGTGTTTGATAAAGGACCGAGCATATAAATTACTCTTACAACTCAATAACCAGATGACAAAAAATAAAATAAAATGGACCTAAATGTTTGAATAGATATTTCATTAAAGAAGACATGCAAATGGCTAATAAGCACATGAAAAGATGTTCAACATCAGTAGTTACAGAAATGCAAATTAAAACTCTTATGAGATACCAGTTCACATCTACTAAAATAATTATAATCAAAAAGAGACAATACTAAGTGTTGGTGAGGATGTGGAGAAATTAAATTCTACACATTGCTGGTAGGACTATATGATGATACAGCCACTTTGAAAAAGCAGTTGGGCAGTTTCTTGAAAAGTTAAACATAAATTTATCATACAACTCACAATTTTACTCTGAGGTATCTAAACCCAAGAGAAATGAAAACATATGTCTACATGAAGACTTTTACATGAATATTAATAAATAATAGTATTTATTATAATAGTCTATTTGAAAAAATTGAAATGTTTTAAACTGGTGAATACATGAGTAAAAGTGGTACATACAATGAATATTTCATTTAGTAGCATGAAGGAACCAAGTATTGATACATGTTACAACATAGATAAGCTTCAAAAATATTATGCTGAGTGAAAGAAGTCAGACATACATTATCACATGTTGTATGATTCTATTTGTATGAAAAGTCTTGAAAAAGGCAGAGACAGAAAGCAGATTGTTAATTTTCTGGAGTAGTACAAGGCATCTTGTGAGATAATCAAATGTTTTAAAATGAGATTTGGGTAATGGTTGCCCAATTCTGTGAATTTACTAAAAATAATTAAATTATATAGGTAAAAGAAATAGAAAAGGAAAAAAGTAGGCATTGATTAGGTGTAGATAGAGAAGGGAGAAGAATGATGAGCAACAGAGAATAGCACGCAAAGTCTCAGAGGGAAAAAAAGCACCTTGATGAGTTTGAGGCAGTAAAAGAAATTCAATATTAGTGATGCTTCAAGTGCAAAGAAGATAGAAAAAGTAAGATAAGCCCTGGCTGATTGGTTCAGCAGTAGAGTGTTGGACCAGCGTGTGGATATCCAGGGTTCAATTCCCAGTCAGGGCACACAGGAGAAGCGACTTATCTACTTCTCCACCCCTCCCCCTCTCCCTTCTCTCTCCCTCCTCCCTTCTGTTGGAGCAAATTGGCCCAGCACTAAGGATGGCCCTGTGGCCTCGCCTCAGATGCTTAAATAGCTCGGTTGTTGAGCAATGGAGCATTGGCCCCAGATGGGCAGAGCATCTCCTCCTAGGGGATTTGCTCGGTGGATCCCAGTTGGGGCACATGCTGGAGTCTGTCTCTCTGCCTCTCCACTTCTCACTTAAGAAAAAATAAATAAATAAAAAAGAAAAAGTAAGATAGACCAGATATGGGCCTTGTAAGCCTAGTTATGAAGAGAGAACTTTATCGTAATAAATTACAAGGGATCCTCCAATGATTGTGTATAGTTAGATTTTACAGTACAAATTAAAGAAATAAAGAAATAAAATGATTGTAATAATTATTTAAGTAACTGTTTTAAAAATAACTGAATCTAACATAAGTGGAGCTTGAGCTCCACAGTTATTGTGATTTTTCAACTTTGGAAAAGAAAAAAAAGTCATTTCTTTTCATTGAGTATAAATAAAAGAGCTCCAAAAAAGTGGAATTAAAACTACAAATTTTAGTTCATATTTTGTTATCAAAGATAACTAAGTTTTCTATTGTGTTAGCTGTTGGCTGTGGATCCAAAGCTTATATAATATTCACAAGAAGTAAAGTTAAACTCTTTATTGTGCTGAAAAACTGAATCCCCAAAATTAAAAAAAAGAATATTTTAATGAAAGGCCCATTTGAAAATATCTACCTATTCAACATTGATGATAGTGACTAATAACTTTGCCAAAAGAAAAGGAATAACATCTATATCTTTATAATTTCATATGTGTATTATGTTCAGCATATAATTACAGAGAAGCCAAGTTAGGGCATTTTGTCATGTGGTGAAACTTGGATTTAGGGTGTTGGGTTTGAACTCTTTGGTTCTTGAAAACTTAAAATTCTAAGTGGCATCTATAGAGCTTTAAAATTTTTTTACTTTCAATACCTAGTTTTACTCTCAATCTGAATTTTTAAGTGTGAATTTTATTTGAATCTCAAAAAAGAAAAAGAAATGGACAGCATACCTGAATTAGTGAAAAAGAGAAACTCTATAAAGCTATGAATCCTGACATCAAGATATAGAATCTATTGTTCTCCCCCTTCGCCCCATCACAACCCCCCGCCCTGAAAAGCACTACTGTCACCCGACTGGTGGTTGTCACATTTCCCCTAAGTCAACGTTCATTCTCAACCCCATCTTGGCTTTTCTTTCACCTATGATCTCTTGTCTCTCTAGAGTAAAGGCAACCAGGCTGAATAAACGCAACAGGGTATTGCATGATGGGGACCAGTGGTTCCCAGACACTGGGTTAAGAGGCCACCAAATTGATTTCACTTGAGAGCAAATTCAGATTTGAACCCAGTTTTTCAGAGGTGAAAGAGATCTATTGATTTTCGTCACAGTCAGTTTAAAACTGAAATGATCGCCATTTTAACTGTGTCAGACTTAACAGATCTATTGGAAATGAGTATCATTGCCATTGGAAGCAGTTTTTCTTTTGACTGAGTTCTATCTTGTATACCTTAGATGGAAAATAAAGTAATAGGACAGTGAAAAGGAGCTGGGAAATTCTGTGGCAGCTGTTATTTACCTATCCAAGTAAAGGAAGCAGGCCAGGAAGGGAGAACAGTGAGTTTGCAGAAATGTCTACAATCCCTAAGTCCAAACAAGCCACCCAACCACAAGTAGACCAGTCTAGGAGCCTGAAATCATTTCTGTAAACATCTTCCTTACTCCAGGGTCTCTGAAAAGAAAGAGCCTGCTTAGGGTGGATGGATGAGGCAACTCTGAGTGTTTAGGTTCTAGGTAGTTTCTTTGAAGAATTCAGTTTGAAGTTTAATAGTGAACTTTAAGTAATGATGCCAAATGAAGATATATACATATTAGACTATTTCTGGAAAGTATAAATAATATTGATGTTTTGAACAACACAGATTTCATTCATAGAAATTACATTTCTTTTTTTTTTTAGATTTTATTTCTTGGTTTTTGGAGAAAGAAGAGAGAGAGAGGGGGGGAGAGGGAGAGGGAGAGGGAGAGGGAGAGAGAGAGGGAGAAGGAGAGGGAGAGGGAGAGGGAGAGGGAGAGGGAGAGGGAGAGGGAGAGAGAGAGGGAGAGGGAGAGGGAGAGGGAGAAGGGGAGGAGAAGTGGGAAGCATCTATTCGTAGTAGTTGCTTCTCGAATGTGCCTTGACCAGGCAAACCTGGGGATTTGAAGCAGTGACCTCAGTGTTCCGGGTCGACACTTTATCCACTCTGCCACTCAGGCAGAAATTATGTTTCTATGTTAGTTTTTGCTCCTCTAGGAAATGCCAGCATAAAAAAACTTGATATCTCTTCAGTTGGTTGGTGTGCAACATTGGTCATTAGTCTAACTATATGAGAAAGCTTTTTTTGGTTTTTTGCTTGAGATTTATATTTTCATATAGTCAGATTTACCTAGAGAAAATATTTATTGTCATTATTTTGAAACAAATGGAATTAATTACATTTCTAAAAATGTTAAGCTCTATTTCCTTTAATATTCCAGTGATATGTCATTCCAATAGCTTTCAACGCACATTTTATCCAAGTGCTGAATCTGTTCTGTCAGGTGCTTTTTTTTGTGACTATAAGCTACCCTCTCTACTGTACCTCTACTTTCTCTTTTCTTTATCATTGTCATAATTACCACCATTATTTCTTTACCATCCTTCATTTTTGAGTTCCAACTTTATAAAAGATATTTGTATACATGTGTGTGTATGCATATATGTGATACATTAACATAGATCTGAAATTCTGCCATTGCTATGATCACTGTGAGGCTGGTGTTGCAGTGATGGTGGGAAAGGGGAAGAGAAAAGAAATCTATTATAGTCTTTTCATCCATCAGACTTTGTTAAGTGATTTATTTATGGTATCTCAATCTTCACAACAAAAATATGGAGTTCATATAATTATTATTCTCATTTTACTGATGAAGAAATGGAGATTTAAAGAACTAAGTAACTTGTTGAAAGTGAAATAGCTAGTAAGTGGATTGGCAGCAAGTCTTTTAAAATAGTAAATCTCTGTTCTTCTTCAAAACTGTGATACTCCCAGGTAAACCTGTAAGGCAGTTTGAGTACATATGATGGTCCAGTTCTGACATTAAAGGATATATCCACCTAGCAAGGTAAAGATGCTTATAAATCAGCATTGTCCCATGTTGTAGTGGCTACATCACAAGAGTGTATATATTACTGGTTGTGGTTGAGGGCTCTCATGAAGAATCTACAATTGATTTTTTTTTTCCAATCAAAAGTTATAGTTTGAACTGTCTTGTAAACAGATCTGTTATGGAAACTATATAAATTAAAACAGAGTTTAACAGCTACATTTAACCAGAAGTTACAAATGTATTCCCAGGAGTAAATTAACAAGCATTAAAAATGTCAAAGCCCATCTAAAGTTTTTTATCAATGACTTAAAAGGCATTTCTCGATCATTTAAATGGTGCAATATATCTTACTCCCTTATGTACTACTTTCAGTTTATGGTTAGATTCTCATTACTCTGAGTAGGTGCAGAGTCTCTTGGAGTAATTCTCCTACATGAATAGAGTAAAGAGGGGAATGTTTAAATCAGATTTTATAGAGAATGATCGGGTGAAGGAGGTGTGCAAAACCACCTATTAAAGCCAGTTAGATAGGAGGTGAGGATGCCATGGCATGGTGAAAGATTCCAGGGAAGTCCATTTGGTTCTTTATTGGATAAAAGTCAAGGTAGAATTTATGAGGTTCATAATTTAAAAATCAAATAAGTAAAAAGATATGAGGTCTGTTAGCCAAGGCCAAGGTTCCTCAGCCTGGTCATGCTTTAGCATCACTGTGAGTTTGTTAATACATCCTGAATCTCTGCTACACTACTCATTGGGGGTTTTGGAATCAGTGTGTTTAGAAAGCTCTTACCTCAAAAAAAAATATGCAGAGGACAAAGAAAAAAGAGAAGCAAAAGGAGGACGAGAAGGCAAATAATAATACAAAGAGGGTAAAATATTAAAAGCGGGCAAACCTAAGTAAAGGGTAGCAGTGCTGCACTGGATGGAGCCTCTGTGAATTGCTTCACGATTCTGTGCATCTCCCCAACTCCATGTAGTGACTTCACACTGGTAGCCTGAAATTGTCTATGATGGGAATATTTATACCACAAAAGTCGGAAACTGCAACAAATCAGGGCTTTTGTTTTTTCTTCAAAGGCTTAGTCATCAACACACCATTGGGTATATGGGTACTCTTTTTAAAGACTTTACCCTCTATAAAACCAAACCAAAATAAAAAGACCCCCAGAACACTCTTCTAGTGATGCTATTGCAGCTTGCTAGGCATCCTTCTGAAAATTGGGATTTGAAAAATACTCCACTTGACAGTAAACTTCCTGAGGGCAGGGACCATCTACTTATATTTCAATTATATACCCAGATCTCTACTCCGTGTGTGTGTGTGTGTGTGTGTGTGTGTGTGTGTGTGTGTAGGATATAACACATATCTTGGTGCAGATATATGGTGGCCAATAAATATTTGTTGAATAAACGAATGTAGTTCTCATATTAAAATACTTTATTCTACCCATGTGCTACCTTAATTTGGGATGGGAGGCAGAGACCATGCAATAGAAGAAGATGAAAATGCATAGTTAATATTCTGTACAAACTTCCATTAGCTCCTGTGGGGAGAAAGTATTTAGCAAATGGAAAGCATAAGGTCCAAAATTAATCCCATCTTAACCTCAGGAAATGCATAAGGGAAGGAAATTCACATTACTGATTACACACAGCTACCTGACAGATAGAAATGAGATAATAAGTAGATATTGACTTCTGTTGAGGTGAACATCAAGATCTATTGACCTGAGAGGTAAATATTGACCGAGGTGAAGTCAAGGTCAATATTTGCCTCAAAGAACAGGAAATCTTAATGCTCAACAATATATAAAGGTTATATGTGAATTTTTACATACATTTTCCAGGCATAGCATCATGAAAGGTCTATCTTTTCTCAAGCAATTCATTAGTCTGTTTTAAAAGTTTAAGTTCTATCAAATGGTAACATTAAGAAATAAGAAATTCCACTTCTTTCTCTATTGTTGACTTTTGCTGAGCTATTAGTTAAGAAGATTTGATATGGTCTGCTTCTGGTACAACAAAGGTTAATAAGAGTTTAATAGAATTCAAGCCATCCCTTAGGAAGGCACAAAGAACATCTTAAGCGACATTTTCCCACAACTATCTTTGCCAATCATGAGTCAAAACCTTTCTTTCTGGGCTTCTGGTCAAGATGGTAGTATAAGTAAATGCGGTCCTTGCATCTTCCCACAACCACATCAAAATTATAACTAAATTATGGAACAACCACTATTCAGAACTACCTGAAATCTAGCAGAATAGAAGTCCTATAATGAAGAATATAAGAAAGAAGCCACTTTGTGACAGGTAAGAGGGGCAGAGACAAAGACTGGGCTGGTCCTACACCCATGTGTGGTGGATAAATATCTTCCCATGTGGGAAGAATATCTTGGCTGTGGAAGTGCCCCTTGCGGAGTGAAGGCCCCCAGCCCCACACCAGGCCCCCCAGCCAGGTTTCCAGTGTCAGGAAGAGAAGTCTCCATAACTTCTGGTTGTAAAAATCAGTGGGGATTGTGGCTAAGGGAGAGGAAAAGCTGTTAGAGTCCCTGGCAGCTTCTCTTAAAGGACACTTGCACAGACATAGTTGGATTCACTCACTTTCAATTCCAGCACTGGGGCAGCAGCTTGAACATCTCCATGGTTGTATGAGAAGGAACTGAATTGTCTGGCATCAGAACAAGAGCTGAAGGGGCAGATTTCTTTCAGATAGAACTGCTGACAGAGGCTATTGTTCCATTGCTGTGCCTCCCTCATAGGGCTGGCAAGTCAGAGCCATATCTGAGATTGCATCAATCTGGCTATCACTGCTCATCTTCTCTGATGATTCCCTGAGACTCCCACTCCACCTATCTTGGGGCCTACCCTAGCTATTTCCAGTAGCTTTTCCATAAGAATGACCTCTCTTGGCTCATGCTTCAGACTTCCCTAAATTCTCTCAAATAAGCAACATCTAGCTTCAACGAGCCCCATACCTCTTGCTAAGTGACCGCAGGCTTGACACTAGCAGCAGCTGGCCTTGGTTTGGCCTTGGTTTAGGCTTGGTTTGCAGCTTGGCTTCTCCTGGGTACTTCCAAGCCTAGCACAAGTAGCAGTCACCTGAAGATCTCTTTATATCTCATGCTCATGGCCTCAGGCTAAACAAAGGTAGTGACTGACTTTGGCCCCAGAGTCAGAGCACGTGGTAGACAATTTCAGATTATGTCAAAGCACCACCCAAACATTCCCACAGGCAACATACTCATAGGGCAGACTTTGAGGGCACCAGAGTCCTACTGAAGTAAAGTTCTGCTCCATGGGGTGGGACCCTGCACCACCGATCCTTTACAGTAGTTGCAGCCGTTCCTTGCAGTCAATTGACCTGGGGGTAAATCCCTTTCATTGATGTAGTTGAGCCAACAATAATCAAGGCTCGATTACAAAAGGAGGATGTAAACAACCTACATGAAGGGTGAGTGCCCAGCTTGGGTGAACAGGGAGGCTGCACCACTGGAACCTAAAAGACACCTGCAACATTAGACCACTCTACCAAGTCTTGGAGACACAAAAGCTTTACCTAACACATTAGAAACAAACACAGGGACACTGTCAAGTTGGGGAGACAGAGAAACACATCCCAAATGAGAAAAGAGAACAAAACTCCAAAAACAAACTAAATAACATGGAGACAAGCAATCTACTAGATGCAGAGTTCAAAACACTGGTTATAAGGATGCTTAATGAACTATGGGGATGAGTAGATGAACTTAGAGAGAACTTCAACAATATAAAAAAGGATATAAACACCATAAAAAAGAAATAGTCAAAAATGAAGGATATACTAATTGAAATGAAGACTAATTTACAGGGAATCAATAGTAGAGTAGATGAACCTGAGAATCTAAACAGTGATTTGGAATATAAGGAAGGAAAAAAAAAAAACAATCAGAACAGCAAAAAGAATCCAAAAATAATGAGGATAGGATAAGGAGTCTCTGGGACAACTTTAAGTACACCAACAGTTGCATAGTGTAGTGTCAGAAGGAGAAAGAGCAAGAAATGAAAACCTATTTGAAAAAATGACAGAAAACTTCCTTAACCTTTTGAGGAAAGTAGAGATATAAATTCAGGAAACAAAGAGAGTCCTAAACAAGATAACCCCCCCCAAAAGACCCACATCAAGACACATCAAAATTAAAATGCCAAAGGTTAAAGACAGAGAGAGAATCTAAAAGCAGCAAAAGAAAAGTAGTTTCCTACAAGGGAGCTTCCATAAGACTGTCAGCTGATTTCTCACAGAAACTTTGCAGGCTAGAAGGGATTGGCAAGAAATATTCAAATGATGAAAAGCAAGGGAAAACCTACAACCAACATTGCTCTACCCAGCAAAGCTATCATTTAAAAATCAAAGGACATATAAAGAACTTCCCAGACAGGAAAAAGTTAAAGAGTTCATTACCACCAAATCATTATTATATGAAATGTTAAAGGGTCTTCTTTAAGAAGAAGAAAAAAAGACAAAAAATATAAACAATAAAATGACAATAAATATATTCCTATCAACAACTGAATCTAAAAAACAAAATAAAGAAGCAGAACAAAAACATATTCATAGATACAGAGAACATTTTGATGGTTGCTAGATGGATGGAAGGTTGGGGTTATGAATGAAAAAAGGTGAAAAGTTTGAGAAGTACAAATTAGTAGTCACAAAATGGTTATGGGAATGTAAAAGTACAGTATAAGTAATAAGGTCAATAATATTCTGATAGCTACGTATGGTGTCAGGTGGGTATGAAATTTATTAGAATGATCACTTAGTAAGCTATATCATGTCTAGTTACTGGTGTGTACACTTGAAACTAATATAACATTGTGTGTCGGCTATAACTGAAAAATAAAAAAAGAAAGAAAGAAAATTCATGAACTTGTGTGACCTGCTAGTTGTCATGGTTTCTGGTGAGTTCTCATAACTGAATCCAGGTTTCTTAGTCAGTTTTGAGAGACTCTTCAGTTCTCTGTCCCTGCCCAAACACAGACCAAATATAATAGGGGAGTTTAGAAGAGGGTGATCCGTGGGATGTTTGTAAGCAGAATCAACCTTCATTGCAGCAAAAGGAAACTTAAAATCAGGAAAGGAAGCCTCACCCAGGGGCGAAGATCTCATCACTGTGCTCTGACATGCTCACATACGGGGAGAGGGGTATGGCCTGGCCACTTCGCCCCTCTGTGTTTGCTGTGCTGCCCTGTTCAGCTCCAGCCTGCAATCAGCCCTTCCTAATTCCCAAGGGTGTTGTGTGAGTAACATCACTGCCTATGTGCACTAGGAGCAGAGCACTTAGAGAACAATGTTTTCCAGAGCCTGGCTGGCCTCCCCTTCCCCAGCGCCAATGATGGTTTGCCTTGGTTGCCTGGCATTTCTCTGTTAGAGATGGAGCTCTCTGCAGGGTTTCGTGCCATCAGTTGTGGCCCGAGGACACTGGCAATCAGAGGCTGAGTTGTGCTGCCTGTGGAGCCAAGAGGGCTTGCTGCTTGCCACCAAAATGTTTTTCCTGCTGTTCCTGGAGCAGCGGTGGGATATCCTGCCGGTGGTGTTTGAAACTTGGAGACAAGGCCCACACCTCCTGGAATTTTCCTGGGAGATCCTGCTTCATGCTGCTCTGGTGGTTTCTATAGCAAAGAACCAACACGCTTTAAGAAGAAAAAGAGAGCTGGCCAGGAGGTGTTCTGACTCAAATGAAGTCCATGGAAAAATCCGGAAGAAGACTGGACTGACAATACAAACCTACAAAGAAGCACTCAAGACCCCTGTACGTAGTGGTGCCCAGTGTTTCCTGGTTACAGATCCTGTGCTTGGGGGCACTGAATAAAAAAAAATGAACACACTGTCACTTCATATGGAAAACTCCTGGAGAAAGTTGAAGAAAATGAACCCGTTCAACCTTCATTTTGTGAACTGATAATAGCTCGCCCTCAACAACAGTTACAGTCATTTGCAGAGACATTAGAATCCCACCAATTCCAAGTGAGCGATGCAAACACATCTTTTTTTTTTTAATTTTTATTTATTTATTTCAGAGACAAAGCAAGAGTCAGAGAGAGGGATAGACAGGGACAGACAGACAGGAATGGAGAGATGAGAAGCATCAATCATCAGTTTTTCGTTGCAACACCTTAGTTGTTCATTGATTGCTTTCTCATATGTGCCTTGACCGCGAGCCTTCAGCAGACCGAGTAACCCCTTGCTTGAGCCAGAGACCTTGGGTCCAAGCTGGCGAGCTTTTTGCTCAAACCAGATGAGCCTGCGCTCAAGCTGGCGACCTCGGGGTCTCCGCATCCCAGTCCGACGCTCTATCCACTGCGCCACAGCCTGGTCAGGCAACAAAACACATCTTGAAAACATCTGAGAACAATGTTTGACACCTTCAGAAGAAAATCATGGATGGGGTGAATGACAACATTCATCTCCAGCAGAGCCGAGAACTGCTCTCCCGAGAAGGTAAGGAACTGAAGCGAAGAACTCAGGAGCTGACAGGACCAAGGGCTTCACTGGAGCACGCAACCTCATGGATGCAATAGGAACTGAATGAGAGAGAGTGCCTCTGAAATTCTCTGGTTGAGGCTGTACTGAAAGTCATCCAGGTGGCCCAGCTGACAATAGAAGTTCCCACAGAGGCTGGTACCTTGGAAGCAGAGGAAAAGAGTGATGCGAGATGTGAATATCACTCAGTCTCTTCATCAGAAGTCAATCTGAAGAGTCTCGTTTTTGATGCTAACTTAAAAGTATATGAAAGAGAAAAAGAAATATTATCCAGAAAACCGTGTGAAAAAAATCAAGCGAATGATGTGTTTATGGGACAAAGTAACCGTCTCCAAACAGAGCAAGTATTCTTAGGAACTGAACATTCACAGCTCATGAGGCTTCAGCTAAAACTTCAAATGCTGCCAGAATTGCATGAAGAGTATGACAAGCAGCTTCTGAGAAAATCAAAGAGCAAAGGCACCACCCAGAAATTGAGAAGAGATGTCACAAGATGTACGGTAACATGATCCAAACCTACCAGAAGCTCAGCCTCTACCAGGAGATGGTAGAAGATACGAAAAAGAAATCGGAAAGAACCATCTGCTCCTGTCAAAACCAGATTCTCTTCTATGAGCAAAGAAGCTCAGGAAAGGTAGATGGCAGCTCTGTTGGCCGAGAGACAGCTCAGCAATCCAAGAAAGGAAAATGAACACATCAGACAAATGCTGGCTCGTGTTCAATTCAAGTCCAAGCCTTTCCCAAGGGACATTTTGCTCCTGATGTTCCCCATGCAACCCACAGAGGTCCATAAGTACCTGGGATCTCCTGGGTCACCAGGTACCCAAGAAGGAGGAAAGTCATGCTGAGAGATCCACAGGATTGAAGGTGCTATGCAGGTTGAATTCTTCTTACACAGCAGCTGGGTCTGAGCACCCACCACTGTGGCAAGACACATATGACTGTCTTCTCTGCATAAAAGTAACTTGGATTTATCTCTTTCAGTCTTTGCAGTCTAACTTCTGTTATTTAATTGATGCTATAATGGCTCATATTTAATTTAAATAGCATTATAATGTCAAGTTAGTAGTTTTTCAAATATAGATTTATTTAATATAATTCTTATGAATATATTATTTTCATATCATTAAACCATCTAAAATTAAATTGTATAAGTATTGTATTTTTATTTAAATAAAAGGTCCATGTTTACCAAAATCATCATTTAAATTTGAAATGAATAGAGACTTTAAAACAATAAAGATTTCCTTCTGTAAACAATAATTTTTTTTTTTCTGTAACAACACATCTTAATCATAGAGTCCTAAGGATTTAGGACTACAAGGGCATTAATCTAGTCATTAGATCCTAATTATTTCCTGGCTTCGAGATGGCCTCTATCAAAAGATGTCCCTGGGCTGGTAATCCCTGGTCACCATGGATCTCTAAATGAAGTTATTTTGTAGGCTCTAGTGGTAAGGAACGGGGATGACTCTGAAGGATTGGAGCATTTTAATTGCTCTCCAATTCTCTGTTCCTTGGAGAAGCCTCTACCACTACGACCAGAAATTTGAAACCATCTGGAACCTAATGCCCAACAACTGCCAGTTTCCCTAGAAACAGAATGTACAGGCCAAGCTAGGACGCAGCTCCTTCTCCACAAACTCAGTGACTCAGTGGTCATTGGTATCACTTCCCAGATTACCATTCCCTAGTGCTTTCTCTACTGGCAGAAGTCTCACTTAGTTTTGAGGTATTTGAATGGAAGCATCCTTACCAAGCTTCTTTCGTTATACTGCTCTTGTGTTTTTTCGACCTAACTTTCAGACTAAGAAACAAAATCAGATGGCCCTCAAAGTGAAGAAAATGTCAGTGCACTCTGACGACACACACTTGGTGTCCCAGCTCCCTTTCAGTTCTTCTGTTAAGCCTCTGGAGGGTAAAGACCCCTTCGTTCCTCTCGTAGCACCTGAGCACCAAGGGGAATGGACTTTCAACAGAGAAGTGCTGTGGGGACAAGAGAGTGAGCCAATGTAAAGCTCTCCTCACTGGCTCCTTATTCTTTCCTGCTACCTCAAGGCCTTTGCAGAAATGTTAGGAGGATGGCATTTAACTGCACATAGAGTCAATGCAAGGATTTAAAAATCCCCACCCATGCCCCCCTCTTTCAGGAGCCAGGCTCTAATATATGCATTGCCTGATTTTCATACATGCTGATTGCTTAGCGATTTATTCTACAAGTGCCAAGGAGAAGAGTCACCCCTGGACTAAATGTAAAATCTTTATTCTCCCCAATGTCTAAATCATTGTTTTCTCGCAACGAGATCATGTGGCACACATTATTAATAGCTCTGGTCTCTCCACCACTTGACACAGCGCTCCAGCTGTCATTCTGCTCCCTGGCTCGTATGATTCTTGCACTGGTGAAGTGCCAGGCCCGGGCCTAGCCCATCAGTCACTGTCACCCACCACCCAGTGATGAATAGCTTGGCCGTCGCCGTGGCGAGGCCCGGGCTCTGATTCACACACGCCTGACTTTTACCAACTTCAGCACGCCAGCTGAGGCCTATCCCAGCTGAGGAAGGCCGCAGTGACCTGGAAATGGCACCGCCTCCGCTCCCCAACTCTCCCTCACTCCTCCCCCCTCAGATTAGTTAAAAATGAAACAAATCCTAATGTGATCATGTCACTAATTATGCATTTAATTCAGTTATAAGGAGCTAATGGCTCCCTCAGTGACAGCTTTTACTGCTAAAAGGCAATTCATTCCTGAAACGGAGAAATCTAATTACACAAAATGCTTCATCCTAATCCTTTCAAAGAATAATCTTATTTGTAGACATTAACATCCCAGATGCTGCTGCTGTTTGTCCATTATGACAGTGTTTGTCCTGAATAATGTATAAATAGCTCTTTCTGGACAGTTGCATGTCACTAAATCAATACAATTTGCTGCCTTCTGTTACATTAAGTCTGCCTGGGCAGGCTGGAGAAAATTAACCTTTTGTTTTCCCCCCTCCCCCTTCCTCAAAAGGCCTTCAGTATTAGAAATGAGAAAAGGATCAAAAAGAGGACTGGGGCAGAATTGAAAGGGGACAGTGGGAAGAGAGGGACTGAAGGAGTGGAAGGGGACAGGCAGGTGTGAACGAAGCTGCAAACAGCTCAGGAATGGAATGTCAGGTAGAGAAATGCCACGAGATGAACTACAAACGAGAGGTGGGAGAAAATTGCAAACTTCCACAAAGACTATTGCGAAATTGCTCCAGATGTGGACCTAGACGGATCAGCTTATGTGTTGCTCCTTGGTCTCAGACTTTTTTTAAATTTTTTTTAACATTTACTTGTTCATTTTACAGACTTCTGAAGTCTAAACGATGCTTTCTTTGAAACGGTGTCTTGTTGCAATATGGAGAGTTCATGGAGTTTGGGGTGGGAAGGCAACTGATAACCAGGGAAAATTATAATGACATGAATCAGTTGACAGAGATATCCTTGCTCAGGATACCATTTATATGGAAATCATTCAAGGCACTGGGTAATAACAACTTATATTTGTGTAATTTATGGCTCAACAAAGGTTATACTCAGAGATCATTTCCTTTGATTTACAGTCTTGAGAGGTAGACATTAAGGTTCCCATTCTAAAAGTGAGGAAATAGAGGCTAAGTGACTTGACCAGGATGATATACCTGGGACTACCTTCTAGCTGTTGGTTTTGAGTTAAATCTCTCCACCATTACACAGCTGACTCTCTGCATAGGCTAACCCTCTGAGTGTTCAGGAAGCTTTCCTGGCAAATGTGGCTTATTTTAAGTCAGCCTCAAAATGTGTGTATGTATGCACTGTCTCCCCCTCCACATTCTTTTCCATAGAAACATAGATAGGTAAGCTTTAAAATGCAAGTAGTCAAAGATTGTAAGAGTATTGAGTATGTGAATGTAATCTGATTTCTAAATATCATGAGTTCTCTCCAGGATATTAGATACAAAATTGACAAATAGTAGTAAATATTTTAGGCTCTGTGTGCCATGCTGTTTCCGCCAGACTGCTCAATTCTGCTATTGCAGACAAAAACAGCTATAGACAATAGGTACAGTGATGGATGTGGAAGACATGTCAGGCTGAATTTGGCCCCTGAGCTGTAGTTTGCAAACCCCTGGATTAGATAGTAATATTATCAAAAAAGAAAAAGTTTTATTTGAGCAGTTCTACTCGTAAATTTTATCTTTGCTCCCAATGCATTATTCTTGCTCCCAGTCACTGCTTTATTCTTCTTAATGTCTCAGAAGAATACAAACATCTGCCTTCATATGAACTCCTAGAAGTTCATAAAGAGAGGCTCTTGTGAATAGAAGCAAAATTGACAAGTTGGATGAAAATGCTTTATATCCTCATTGCCCCTGCTTTATTCATATTTAGTTCACTCAGATTGCTTTTGGGTACCTGGCCTAGCATTCAGTTTCTAGCATTGGCTGTTTTATTTTAGTGTCAGGAGTGGGAAGAGGAAAGAGGGATACAGTATTGCTATTTAGGTTGGATTCCATTATTTGAAAACACCCTGCTAAAAACTTGTTTCAATGCAATTCAGCTAAGAAAATAAGTCATTATAAGGCAGGCCTGATTAAAAGAAGATTTAGCTTGGTGGACCACCAGAATATTATGCTGGAGTAGAGTGTCATCTCTAAGATGGTTCAAAGGGCAATCACATAAAGTGTTTTCAGGGTAGAAAAAACAGGTAAGGAAACTAGTCAAGAAAAAGGCCAAATCAAAGATGTAGACATATATACTTGTTTATTTGTTTCTCAAGCTCATGCTACATATTGAATGACATCATATCCTTCTGCAAATAATTTCTTAATTATCCAAAGCACACAGCACAGACTTGTTTAGTGGCCCTCAGCTGGCATGAGTCTTGCTGTACCCAGAGAGCTATTTTGGGTAGCATGTCAATCAATGTTGAAAAAGAAATAAAGCATCTAATGTTGATCCTGAGAGCAAAAATCAAATAAGAGGCCCAGAGAAATGACAGAATAATAAAGCATTCAAGCCTGTCTTTTATGAAATCAAATGGGGCCGCCCTTCAGGGGAGGGAAGCCGGGACTGCACAGCATTGGAGGTTCTTGTGCAGGAGTTCAGGGCAGTCTTCGCTCTTTCTTTCAGTATAGCTCGTTCCCTTGTGTTGTATTCCTTTACTGCTCTATTACATGTATGATTTTTCTTGACTCCTATCTCCATAAAAAAATATATTTGAGATAATCTGGTTTGAAAGTAAATCTACACATGGCACCATAAGGTCTACTCTTGAGAAAGAAAGGCTTCAGTGACAAATTCATATATTAACTCCTCCCTAGGGAAGTCTTGATTTTACGTATCTTCTGAGCGTGGGTTCCTGGGTTTCTTTGCAATGAACTCCAGCATCAAAGAAACTATTACTAAATCTTTGGTTTTGAAGCATCTACATTTGTCAGACTTTTAAATATAGTTATTATCAGTCAAAATGATCATATTAATAATGCATTGCTACTGGAATATGAGATTTTAGAAGTACTTAACCAGTCAATAGAGCCAAATGTTAACCCTAGACAAAGTAATCTATTCTCTAGAAACAGGCAGAGCTTCTCCAATGGTATTGGGATTTATCGTGGAAAAGGAAGTAGGATGAGATGCAGAGCAGGAAGTATTATTTCTGGAAAGTAATTTATTTGGGGGTGCCCCTTTAAAGCATCAGGGCCAATGTCACTGAAGAGGGCTCAGATTAGCTGATCTGGTTGATTGGACCTTAATCCATCACTGCTTGAGCCCCCTCAAACGTGTTATCACCTGGGATTTGTCTGGCTACATATGATTTCACACATCTGTCATCTAAATCACAGATCCAAATGCAAAGTCCAGCACTAGGAAACGTCACAAGCATTTGTGAAAATCCTTGGAGGAACTTAGGACCATAAATCAATGGATGGATTACAGTTCAATAGTACGACCTTTTTCATTTATGATGAAATGATGTTGTTCACACGAATACTTAGGTATAATGGTGATGAAGCTTTAAAGATGTATTTGAGAGTAAATCTTTCTGTTTCTTCCTTAGAGCTGTCTCTGATGACTATCTCCCAGACAAGAATCTTTTTAATTAAGACCAACATGAAAAAAATAAAAAAGGCCCAATGAAAGCTTACTTGAGACTAGCTTTACTAGACAAGTTTTTTTTGTTTGTTCGTTCGTTTTGTTTTTGTTCTTAGTAGTGATAAGTGTAGTAGAAACAAATATTTCTTCAATGTTTGTTATAACTGTGTACTCTGCTAAACAGTTTTACGGATTATTTCAGGAAGCTGAGACCCTGAGAGAGCTAAATCACATGCACAGTGTACACAGCTATGTATTCAATGCCAAGAGTCAGGATTTGAAGCTAGGTCTTCCTGATTCTAATCTTGTGCCTCAGCACAATGCAAGGAAAGCCCTTATCAGACTGCTTGATTTTACAAGCAAATTGAAAGGGTTAGAATTTTCAAAATACATCTTATAAAGTGAGAGGTTTCTGAAGTCAAATATTCTATTTGTTAGCTCTAAGTATTGCAGAAAATATCTGTGGGAAGAGAGTCCCTTGAGAGTGCTTTTAGTCTTTTCTTTTTGAAATATTTTATTTAGAAAATTAAATTTAACAGGGTGACCTTGATCAATGAGTACATAGGTTTCAGGTAAACATTTCTATAGCATTTGAACCATTGATTATGTTGTATACCCATCACCCGAAGTCAAATCATTTTTACATCACTGTACATTTGTTCCTCTTTACTCCCTTCCCCCCACTCCATCCCCCATATCCTTCTCCCCCTGGTAATCACTTCATTTTTATCTATGTCCATGAGTTTCAGTTTTATATCCCATCTATGTGTGAAATCATATAGTTCTTGGCTTTCTCTGATTTACTTATTTCACTCAGTGTAATGTTCTCAAGGTCCACCCATGTTGTTGTAAATGGTACTATGTCATCATTTCTTATGGCTGAGTAGTATTCCATTGTATATATGTACCATTTCTTCTTTATCCAATCATCTATTGAAGGACACTTTGGTTGTTTCCATGTCTTGGCCACTGTGAATAATGCCACAATGAACATGGTGGTGCTTGTATCTTTATGTACCAATGTTTTCACATTTTGGGGGCAGATACCCAGTAGAGGAATTGCTGGGTCATATGGTACTTCTACGCTTAATTTTTTGAGGAACCACCATACTTTCTCCCATAATGGTTGTACTAGTTTGCATTCCCACCAGCAGTGAACGAATGTACTTTTTCTCCACAGCCTCTCCAACTCTTGTTATTACCTGTCTTGTTGATAACAGCCAATCTAACATGTGTAAGGTGGTGGTATCTCATTGTAGTTTTAGTTTGCATTTCTCAAATAGCTAGTGAAGATGAGCATCTTTTTGTATATCTGTTGGCCATTTGTATGTCTTCTTGGGAGAAGTGTCTGTTCAGGTACCTTCCCCATTTTTTAATTGGATTTGCTTGTTTGTTGCTGAGCTTTGTGAGTTATTTATATATTTTGGATATTAACCTTCTTTTGGAGCTGTTGTTTGCAAATATCATCTCCTATTTAGTTGAATGTCTATTTGTTTTGTTGTCAGTTTATTTTTCTGTGCAGAAGCTTTTAAGTTTGATATAGTCCAATTCATTTATTTTTGCCTTTACTTCCCTTGCCTTTGGGGTCAAATTCATAAACTGTTCTTTATGGCAAAGGTCCATGAGTTTAGTACCTCTGTTTTCTTCTATATAATTTATTGTTTCAGATGTTATATTTAGGTCTTTGATCTATTTTGAATTAATTTTTGTGCAGGGAGTCAAACTGTAGTCAAGTTTCATTCTTTTGTATGTGGCTTTTCAGTTTTCCCAGCACCATTTATTGAAGAGGCTTTTGTTTCTCCATTGTATGTTTTTGGCTCCTTTGTTAAATTATTCTCCCATATACCGTACATGTGGTTTTATTTCTGGGCTCTCAGTTCTGTTCCATTGATCTGTATGTCTGTTTTTCTGCCAATACCATGCTGTTTTGATTATTGCGACTATATGGTATAATTTAAAATCAGGTAAGTGTAATACCTCTGACTTCATTCTTTTTTTCTCAAAGTTTCCTTGGCTATTCAGGGTTTTTTATGGTTCTACACAAATCTTGTGATTTTTTTGTTCTATTTAAAAAAATGACTTTGGGATTTTGATGGGGATTGTATTAAATTTGTATATTGCTTTGTGTAATATGGCTACTTTAATGATGTTGATTCTTCTAATCCATGCACATGGAATATTTTTCCATTTCATTGTATCTTTTTCAATTTATTTCAATAATGCTTTGTAGTTTTCAGTATATAGGTCCTTCACATCCTTTGTTAAGTTTATTCCTAGGTATTTTTTATTGTTGTTGCAACTGTAAAAGGACTTGATTTTTTTAGTTCATTTTCTGAAGTTTCATTGTTAGCATATTGGAAAGCAATAGACTTTTGTATATTGATTTTGTATCATGTGACTTTACTGTGTTAATTTATGGTTTTAAATAATTTTTTGCTGGAGTCTTTGGGATTTTCTATATTCAGGATCATGTCATCTGCAAAAATGTGATACTTTTACATCTTCTTTCTTGATATGGATGCCTTTTATTTCTTTCTCTTGCCTGATTGCTTTGGCTGAAACTTTCAGAACTATGCTGAATATGAGTGAAGAGAGTGGGCAGCCTTGTCTTGTTCCTGATTTTAGGGAAAAAAACATTCATATTTTTCATCCTTTAGTGTGATATTAGCTGATGGTTTTTCATATATGGCTTTTATTATGTTGAGGTACTTTCCTTCTATACCTATTTTACTGAGGGTCTTAAATGTAGAGATATTGTATCTTATTGAATGCCTTTTCTGCATTTATTTATGGGATCATATGATTTTTTTTCCTTGTTTTGTTGATGTGGTATATTATGTTGATAAATTTATGTATGTTGAACCATCCTTGTGCTCCTGGAATGAATCCCACATGATCGTGATGAATTATTATTTTTTTATGTATTGTATTCAATTTGCTAGTATTTTGTTTAGGATTTTTGCATCTGAATTCATTAGATATATTGGACTGTAGTTTTCTTTTTTGGTGTTGTCCTTGTCAGGTTTTGTTATCAGAGTTATGTTGGCCTCCTAAAATGTTTTGGTGAGTATTACTTCTTCTATTTTTTGTAAGACTTTGAGAAGGATAGGAACCAAATCTTCTTTGAGTGTTTGGTAGAATTCACTAGTGTGGACATCTGGTGTTGGACTTTTATTTTTGGGGAGGCTTTTAATAATTGTTTCTATTTTCACCCTGCTTATGGTTCTATTTAGGTTCTCCACTTCTTTGTGACTCAGTCTAGGAAGAATATATAATTCTAGAAATTTATCTATTTCTTCTAGGTTGTTAAATTTGGTGGCATATAATCTTTCATTGTACTCTACTATGGTCCTTTGCATAGCTATAATGTCTGTGGTAATTTCTCCTTTTTCATTTCAGATTTTGTTTATGAGTTCTTTCTCTTTTTTCCTTAGTGAGTCCAGCCAGTGGTTTGTCAATTTTATTGATCTTTCCAAAGAACCAACTGATTGTTGTATTAATTTTTTCTATAGTTTTTTTGTTCTGTATTTTATTTAGTTCTGTTCTAATTTTTTACTATTTCCTTTCTTCTGCTGATTTTGAGTTGCCTTTTTCTTTTTCTAGTTCTTTAAGATGTGATGTTAAGTTGTTTACTTAGACTGTCCCTTGTTTCTTAATATAAGCCTGTAATGATATAAACTTTCCTCTTATTACTTTTTTTGCTGCCTCCCAGAATTTTTAATATGCCATGTTTTTATTTTAATTTATCTGTATATATCTTTTGATCCCTGCTTTTCTTTCTCCTTTGACCCAGTTGTTTTTCTACAAGTATGTTTTTTTGTGTGTGTATTTTTCTTTTTTCTTTTCTTTTTTTTTTTTTGTATCTCTCTGAAGCCGGAAACGGGGAGGCAGTCAGACAGACTCCCGCATGCGCCTGACCGGTATCCACCCAGCATGCTCTGCTCATCCGGGGCGTCGCTCCAGAGCCAGTCTAGCACCTGAGGCAGAGGCCATGGAGCTATACTCAGCGCCCGGGCCATCTTTGCTCCAATGGAGCCCTGGTTGCGGGAGGGGAAGAGAGAGAGACAGAGAGGAAGGAGAGGGGGAGGGGTGGAGAAGCAGATGGGCGCTTCTCCTGTGTGCCCTGGCTGGGAATCAAACCCGGGACTCCTCCATGCCAGGCCAACATTCCACCATTGAGCCAACCGGCCAGGGCCATGTATGTATTTTTCTTAAGTGAGAAGCAAGGAGGCAGAGAGACAGATTCCTGCATGTGCTCGACCGGGATCCACCCAGCATGCCCACTAGGAGGTGATGATCTGCTCATCTGGGCCATATCTCTGTTGCAATCGGAGCCATTCTAGCACCTGAAGTGAAGGCCACGGAGTCAACTTTGCTCCAATGGAGCCTTGGCTGCTAGAGGGGAAAAGAGAGAGAAAGGAGAGGGGGAAGGGTAGGAAAGCAGATGGACACTTCTCCTGTGCGCCCTGGCCGGGAATCAAAACTGGGACTTACACATGCCAGACTGATGCTATACTGCTGAGCCAACTGGCCAGGGCTTCTACAAGTATGTTTTTTAATTTATACACTTTTGTGGGTTTCCTGATTTCTGTTTTGCAATTGAATTCTAATTTCAAAGCCTTATGTTCAGAAAATGTGCGTGGTATAATTTTAATCTTTCTGAATTTGTGGATGTTAGTTTTGTGGTCAACCATATGGTCTATTCTTGAGAATGCTCCATGCACACTGGAGAAGAATGTATAATCTGATGTTCTGGGATCAAAGGTCTTGCAAATGTCTATTATGTCCATTTGGTCTAGTGTGTTAGTCAAGGCTAATTATTTATTGATTTTATTTTTTTTAAGACTTTATTCATTTTAGCAAATAAGGAGAGAGAGAAGGGGGGGAGGAGTAGGAAGCATCAATTCTCATATGTGCCTTGACCAGGCAAGCCCAGGGTTTCAAAGCAGTGACGTCAGTATTCCAGGTCAATGCTTTATCCACTGAGCCACCACAGGTCCAACTTTCTTTATTGATTTTCTTTTCGGATGATCTATCTAATGCCATCAATGGTGTGTTGCGATCTCCAAATGTGATAGTGCTTTTGTCTGTTTCTATTTTTAGATCAGTTAATAATTGTCTTATATATTTTGGTTTATTGCATATATATTAAGTATAGTGCATATATATTAAGAAGTTTTATGTCTTTGTGATACAATGTCCCCTTTATCATTATGAAATGTTTATCTTTGTATCTGGTTACCTTTGTTGCCTGAAGTCAGCATTGTCAAATATGAGTATGGCTATACCTGATTTTCTTTGGGTATTATTTACTTGGAGAAGCATTTTCCAACCTTTCACTCTGAGTCTACTTTTATGCTTGCAGTTTAGATGTGTCTCTTGAAGAGAGACATATGGTTGAGTTTTGTTTTTTGATCCAATCTGCTACTCTGTGCCTCTTTATTGGTGTATTCAGTTCATTTACATTTAAGGTAATTATTCACACTTAAGGATTTCCTATAGCCTTTTTATGTTTTGTTTTCTGGTAGCTCTGTGTCTCATTTGGTTCTTCTCTTTTTTGTTTTTGTCAGTTGTTTTTGTTTGGTAGTATTCTATACTTCTTTGCCCTGTTTCATTCTCTTCTTTTTTTTAAGCTGTGTGTTTCAGTAGCAGCTTTTTTGTGTGTGGGTGGTTTCCATTAGGTTATTAAGAGAAAAATGTTTATATGTACAAGAGTCTTTTGTCTTATGAGTGCTTCTGCACTGCATCCTTCTTTGTTACCACAGTATTGTCACAGATAATCTTTGTTTTTATTGTGACCTTGTTGGAGATTTACTTATAGTTTTGATATTTGTATCTGGTCAAATAACCCCTTTGAGTATTTCCTGAAGTGTGGGTTTTCTGATGATAAATATCCACAGCTTCTGTATATCTGCAAAAGTTTTTATTTTTCTTCATAGTTGGAAGATAACTTTGATGAATATAGTATTCTTGGCTGGTAATTCCTCTCTTTCAGTACTTTGAATGTTTGGATCCACTCTCTCCTGGCTTGTAGAGTTTCTGCTGAGAAGTTTAATGGTAACCATATGGGCCTTCCTTTATAGGTTATGTTTTATTTTCTCCCTAGCTGCCTTGAGAATTCTTTCTCTGTCATTGATTATGAACAATTTCATTATGATGTGCCTTGGAAGAGATCTATTTGGATTGAGGTAACACAGCATTCTGTTTGCTTCTTGAATTCAAGGCCATAGCTCTTTCCATAGGTTTGAGAAATTCACATCCATTATTTGTTTGAATAAGCTCCTCATTTCCTTCTCCCTTTCTTCTTCTTCTGCTATACCCATTATTCTTACATTGCTCTTTCTGATGGAGTCAGACAATTCTTGTAGAGCTTTCTCAGTTTTTTTTTCAATTTGTGACTCTCTCTCTTCTTCTTTCTTTTTTTTTTATAAATTTTTATTAATGTTAATGGGATGACATTAATAATTCAGGGTACATATATTCAAATAAAACATGTCTAGGTTATCTTGTCATTAAATTATGTTGCATACCCCTCACCCAGAGTCAGATTGTCCTCCGTCACCCTCTGTCTAGTTTTCTCTGTGCCCCTCCCCCTCCCCCTAACTCTCTCCCTCCCTCCCTCCTGCATCCTCCCTCCCCCCACCTCTGGTAACCACCACTCTCTTGTCCATGTCTCTTAGTCTCATTTTTATGTTCCACCAATATATGGAATCATGTAGTTCCTGTTTTTTTCTGATTTACTTATTTCACTCCGTATAATGTTATCAAGATCCCACCATTTTGCTGTAAATGATCTGATGTCATCATTTCTTATGGCTGAGTAGTATTCCACAGTGTATATGTGCCACATCTTTAATGGCAAGAGAAGTGAAGGCAAAGATAAATGAATGGGACTACATCAGAATAAAAAGTTTTTGCTCAGCAAGAGAAACTGATATCAAAATAAACAGACAGCCAACTATATGGGAACTGATATTTTCAAACGACAGCTCAGATAAGGGCCTAATATCCAAAATTTACAAAGAACTCATAAAACTCAACAACAAACAAACAAACAATCCCATAAAAAAATGGGAAGAGGACATGAACAGACACTTCTCCCAGGAAGAGATACAAATGGCCAACAGATATATGAAAAGATGCTCAGCTTCATTAGTTATTAGAGAAATGCAAATCAAAACTACAATGAGATACCACCTCACCCCTGTTAGATTAGCTATTATCAACAAGACAGGTAATAGCAAATGTTGGAGAGGCTGTGGAGAAAAAGGAACCCTCATACACTGTTGGTGGGAATGTAAAGTAGTACAACCATTATGGAGGAAAGTATGGTGGTTCCTCAAAAAACTGCAAATAGAACTACCTTATGACCCAGCAATCCCTCTACTGGGTATATACTCTCTTCTTCTTTCTGTAGCATGTCTAGTTGCCTGTCTTCAGTGTCAGTGGTTCTTTCCTCTATCTGGCCTGATCTATTAGCTAAACTTGTTACCCCAGTTTTTAATCCATGTATTGAGATTTTCATCTCTGTTTCTAAAGTTTCATTCTCCTTAGTGAGGTATACATTTTGTTTTTGAGCTCATTAAGTTGCTTATTGGTGTTTTTTCATGTCTCACGAGTATTTTCAGAACTTCAATTTTGAATTGTTTATCATTTAACTCTAAGGTTTCTATGTGATTGAGAATCTTTTCACAAGATTTTTCATTTTCATTCTGAACTACATCTGTCTTGTGTAGCTATGCTATTTTATTTTTTCTTCCTGATCGCATTTGAGAGAGGTATTGTTAAGAACTTTAATAACAAACAACTAAAAAAAAGTAAAAATTTAAAAAAGATAATAAAAATAAAAAAAATAAAAGTAATGACAAGTAAAGGGAAAAACCACAGAAAACAAAAAGCAAAAACAAAATACCCCACCAAAATAAGAATAAAAAATATAAAAATTAAAAAAAATGAAATTCAAAAGAGAAACCAATTTTAAAAAAGGAAAAAAGAAGAGAAAAAGAGGAAAAATTTGTTTGAAGAAGTTACTGTTTTCTCCCAATAGGTGTCACCGTATTACAAGTTTTAGCTCTGTGAAATTCCTGGGCTGACCTCCACTGAGGTTTTGCTGTCACATGATATAGATGGGGCTGCAGTTGCGTTGGTGGGTGGGGCATGTTATGAGGGCTTTACGGCTTAGCAATGGTGCTTTCAGACCTCTGGGTATTCCTTCTCACATATCAACAGATCAGGGGACCAGATGTGGAGCACCTCTGTTCTTCAGGGGAAAGAGAGGCTCTGGAGAGTTAGCTGTGGGGTCTGTCTCTGCCAGTCTCCTTACTGTGAGGTAAGGGAGGCAGGATCAGGGAGGCTGACCTGGGAGGCTGGGGGCTGTGCTTTAGTTCTCTCTGTCTCTGCCAAGTGTGGGCTAAAGACAGACCACAGAAACTCTGGCTGTAACCCCACACTCTGTCTGCTTTGGTTTAGTTTCTCCCCCTCTGCTCCTCTGTCTCACTGTTCCTCCTGGCAGAAGGAGATCTGGTCATTCTGGACTTACCTCTCCATATCCCTGGCAAGCAAAACCCAGGTAGCCTGAGCTTCCTTCCTCCCCATAGTCCTAGCAGAGAAAAAATAACCCAGTCACTCTGGGCTTCTTTCTGGAGGGAGTGTCTTTTATTTTCTGCCCCCCTTTTCACCCACCCCACCTTTAATCCATTCAGTGCATAGATCTTTTAGGCATGCCTGTGAGCCCATTTGGGGTTCCTTCACTGCGTTATAGTTCAACTTGTTGAAATTTCAAGGGGAGAGATCAGGAGTATCTCTCATACCTCCATTACTCTAAAAAGAAAATCCTGCTTTTGGTTGTAACTCAGATTTCCCATTTGCTCACTGAGCATACTAAGTGTCAACGTGCCATAAAACTGAAATAATAGGTTAAAGGCTAGTGGGTCTAAAGTGAGGCAGCATGTCCTTGGAATCAAAGAAGTAATGCTTTGGATGGTAGAGAGCTTTAAAAATCCCAACAAAGTCATATTTGATCCAAATTTTCTCATCACAGTGAAAAGCAAAGCAAAATAAAGCAAAACAACACAGAACCAGAACTACCCACTTTATGAGCCTGGAGTTGTTGCATTGTAAGCATTAGTTCAGAGTCACCCTGATGTCAGGATCTAATAGGACTGTCCAGTTGGCGATTGGAAAGAGAGGTATTCATTAAGGAATTTTAATGTTCTTAGTTAACTTTTTTGGGAACAGGAAGATTCCTTCCTTACATACTTCTCATAGTTGGGCATTTACTATTTTTATTGATTGAGATTAAAGCTTGACAAACTGAGGAAATTTCACTGTCTGATAATTTCATAGAAGAAACATTTCATGACCTTCATTATTTAATTTCATAAAAATAGTAACTTTTCATGTGAGTCTATCCATGCACTCAATATAAAATTCTTTGAACATTATTTCTTTCCAAATTGGAACACAAACTTATGAAATAATACTTAAAGATGATAATATTTTTTCTTTGTTTTGTCACTTAAAGGTATTTTATTTAATTAAAATAGTTAACATTTATTGAACTTTTATTATGCTCCCAACACCATACTAAGTGTTTTATGTGCATTATCTTATTTATCCTTCATAGCAATCCTATGATGTAGCTATGTTATTATTCCATGTTAGAGATGGGGAAATGGAAGCTCCTTCAGGATAAGTAGTTTGTCCAAAGCTGTATACCTAATTCATGGTAGAGTCAGTATCTGAACTCAGGTCTGGCTGACTTTAAAGCTCTTTCTCTTAATGACCTCTCATCTTTCAATATCTAAGAAAAATTAATTCCTGCACATGAATATGGAAAACGATTGTAGGTCTCATAGGTATTGTATACAATATCTATGTATAGCTGCAAGAAAGCTTGGAGATCACTTGTTGTATTTATTTTTCTAATAGATAAATTAAGATAAGTGATTATGACTACATCAAAATGATGTCAAATGCCTACATCAATCTGCTCAAATAATTCAGTCACATTAATTGTTTAGCATCAAACAGTAAAAAAATGTTGATTAACTTTTTAGTGGTTTATTCTGGCATAAAATAACTTGATCTTAGACAAGAATTAAGATTACAAAACAAATACATTATAAAACTAATGATTTCACTGTTTAAATTCAACTCTGTGCAAGCATGATACTTAGTTATGTTACTGAAAGGGAAAAATACAAGTCTCTCCTTTACACTTTATTTAACTCAGTGACTACACAATGTCAAATAGCTTGACAATTTTGTTTTGACTGAATTGAGTGTAGAGATAGCCAAAGTCTGTCTTGCAGGCTACAGAATTTCCTTTGGATATAGGCAAACTCCTTTCTTTTCCCTCTAGTTATCTTTGAAGTAGTCATGTTTGCTTACATAATAAGTTCTCTAAGTCCTTATGCTTTTGTCAGCTCAAACCTGTTTTGAGTCTCTTGTCATAGAACCAAGAGGTTAGGTAGACTGGAAATAGTCGTCTCTTATGGTATTGATAGATCAAGCCTAGAATGAACATTTTTCACTTCCCTGTGAAAGGCCATTAAGATCTTACACACTCATGATTAAGTAAAATAAGATCAATTCCTCCCTCCCTGCATATGCCTTCCACCCAAAATCATTGGGATTGGGACTGATTTAAGAGACAGAGTACACGCATCTCAATGTTCAGATCTTGCATCGAACTGACAGTGCCAGCATCTATGAAAAGCATTGCCTGACCTAGACACTGAGGTGGTTTGATGTAGAGGCTATTGACAGGGAATCAGCTTGAAAGCCCCAACACGCTTTTTCCGGAGTCACTTTTCATATTGCAACTGCAATTCACACGTATTTGCCCTGTGGCACCATCAGACTTTATGAGGGAGCCAGGAAACCTGGAACTCAGACATTATGGGAAAATAAGAGGAAGTTATTTTATGTTGTTCTATAATGTTATATCATTATCTTTGTGATAGGCTAATTTATATACTCTACAAAAGACTACTTATGAATTAATGGCTTGGGATACCCAATTTGACTTAAAAAACATGTAACTTTAGCTGATGGATTCAATTTGCAATTCAAATAGGAATCTTGTGCATTTTCACAGAGTCTTTAAGTCAATAGGCTTAAATAAATAAACAGAAACTTCTTCAATCAGTTTAATAACATTCTCTTGGCTATAATACTCCAAGTCATTATGACCGGATGTGACATCAGCAATGTAATTTTATTCCTCAATCAGCCCAAGTTATTCTTTGAGCTAAAATATGCCATCTATGTTTACCATTTTGATGCCTTTTTCACCATATAAAATATTTCCAGGGAAGTTCATTGTTCAGTTTTAATTTACTTTCCTTAATCCTGTTTATTAATTTCTTTTTTTGCAAATAGAATTTTAGATTGAATTTATTAGCTTAATTTATGATGAAATCATTGTCTTTTTTTTTTGGTTGTTATTGTTTGTTTTTACACAAGACCTAGAAGATGAATATCTGGAGAAAACCCAGGATTAGACTCAGGATAAAAATAACAGCATCAGCCTGACCTGTGGTGGTACAGTGGATAAAACATGACCCGGAACACTGAGGTTCTCGGTTGGAAATCCAGGCTTGCCTGGTCAAGGCATATAAGGGATTTGATGCTTCCTGCTCCTCCCTGCCCTTCTCTCTTTCTCTCTCTTTCTTCTCTCTAAAATGAATAAATAAATTTTAAAAATTACAGCATCAAATTTTAGCCACCCTTGTGTTTATGGATGTGGATAAGTTGAGCTGGTGTTTCAACTTTGAAAAAATCTGGAACTTAAAAAGACAGTCATGAAATATCTATTTCAATCATCTCTTTCCAGCCCATCCTAGCAGATTCAGGATAAGGGCTCCTGAGACTGGCAGCCTGTCCCATCCCTCATCACTTTTGAATTAATATCATAGTGCATAGATCATTAGAGCTGGATGGCTACCTGTATTTCAAACCTCACTCACTAGAGATAAGTAAACTCTAGTCCAGGAAGGTTAAGCTATTAACCCGAAGCATGTATAGCTCGTAACAGAGTTCACATATTTCCCTTATATCATCTGCCTCCTTGACTGTTTTGGCTTTGTGAAATTGACTTATTTATTGGCCTTGGTTTTTAAATCCATCCATCCATCCATCCATCCATCCATCCATCCATCCATCCATCCATCTTTACATTCATTCATTCATCAAGCATCTTATGCATATCATGCTCTGTGCAGAGCTCCAGAAAACAGTTAAAATCCCTGACTTCATAGAGTTGATATTCTATGGGGAAAGAATAAAATAAATAAATGAATAATAGAATGTTAAGTAGTGATTAGTATTCTGAGGAAAAAATAAAGCAGGGTAAAATGTCAGGAAATGATAGGCTGAGAGGAGAAAACTTAACTTGATCAGAAAGTATTTGTACAAAGACTTAAAGGAGGTGGCGATATTTAAGAGGAAGAGTGCTCCAAGCAGAAAGAACAAGTGCAAAGGCCCTGAGGCAAAGGGTACTCATGCATTGCTTTTATAGAATTTTTTTTTGGACAGACTGATTTGGTTTCTATATAGCCACTGTGCTACACATGCGTCCGCAGTTTTCTGGGAGGATCTGGAGCAGGACCAAATTTTGGAGTCAGATAAAATGTGATATTTCCCAAAGTCCTCGATACTCAGTTAAACAGTGTTGGGAAGATGGACCTATTGTTGGCAGGAGGAAGAGAAAGAGAAAGAAAAATGCCTTTGGGGGATAGATATCTCTTCTGACTACAAGTGATAAGAAGTTCACCTGAACATCTTTCCACTAAATAATCTTAAACTTCAATACTGTGATAAGGGATCTTTATTTAATTTGTTTTCAATTGATCCCAAAATAGTCCTTATTCCTTTTAAGGGTCCTCTGGGTCCCTGAAGACCATTGCACATTGATAACTATCATTTCTCCCCTGATACCCAGTGTATATCTGAGAAGATAGTGAGAAGACCAACCCCCTTCAAAGAGAAGAGGAATGCTACCAGAACTTGGGGTCTGTCCTATTAGGAAGGAGAAGGAATTGAAGGGAAAGAAGGGGAGGGTGGAGCCCAAGTTAATTCTGAGCACAGAAAATGCTCTTCTGACATATAGAAGAAAGTGGAAATTAAAATATTGAGTGACTAGAATTTAGGTTACCCTAATTTTTAATTTTTATTGAGTGATACTTTTTAAAATATACTTTTAATTTTTGCTATGGACTGAATGTGTTCCCCACTCCCAAATTTGAAGCCCTCCAAATGTGGCTGTATTTAGAGACTGATTCTGTAAGCGCTAATTAAGTTTAAATGAGGTCATAAAAGCGAGGCCTTAAACTAATAGGTTTGTGACCTTATCAGAAGAGGAAGATCTCTTTCTACTTTTCCCTCTCTCTCTTTCTCCCTCCTTCCCTCTCTTTCATGTGAGAACACAGTGAGAAGTCAGTTGCCTGCAAACAAGGAAGAGAACTCTCCCAAGAACACGCCATGCTGGAAACTTGATCCTAAATTTCCAGCTTTCAGAACTGTGTGAAATAAATTTCTGTGTTTCAACCGCTAGTCTGTGGTATTCTGTTATGGCAGCCCAAGCTGACGAAGGCAAATTAGTGTCTGGAAAGCTATCTTGTGACAAATTCATATTCATACTGACTACTGAAATATGCCAATCTGAACCCCAAGGGAGCTCTTGGCAATCTGGCAATGTAGCGTTTTCCAAACCTCATGACCTTCTATGTCCTCACATCCACAATTAAATCAAGTTCAGAAACAAGAACTACAGATTTGGCTAGGCTTAGTTCTGCCTTTTTAGTTTTAAATTAGCTTTACTCACATCTTTCACTAACTGGCTATATAAACTCAGGTAAGCCATTGAACTTGTTTTCAATTTCCCCATGTTATGAAGGTTTGTGAGGGCCAAGTGTTACCAATTTCTGTGAAAGCACTTAGAAAAGTCTGAAGTTTTAAATAAAGGCAGAAGCATTCAGTGTTCATAAACATGCATTCTATTCATTGCATTTGAAGGACCCCCCCAGTCAAGGGCTTCCTAGAGCTGTTCAGAGGTAGTAACAACCAGCATTTGCACATTTGTTCACCTGTTCCTGTGTCTTATTCCACTGATTTATGCAAGCCATAAAAGCCTTGACAAGGACACTTTACAGGCTTCAGGAAGAGAGGCTCCCTCATTCAGCAGAGATGGTCAGAACATGCTTTTAGTTGCTTTGTCCCTAGGCTCTGTGACAGTGAGAGCTGTTGTGAAGTCAGGCAGCAAGCCTGGCCAGGCATCCAAGTCCTGCCACCCCTCCATCATTGTCAATAAGCGAGATAGAGAGACCTGTACATCATTTCATTTACTATTGCAATGATTACATAGCTCATTGCCTTCCCATTGTTTCAGTGATAGATTTAATTAACTTCCAATTAATCATAGAGGGTGATATTTAATGCTCAGCCCAGCACTGAGCAAAGTGTCACAGACCAAAGAATATATTCCGAAGGCTTCAGTAATCAAGAGGTCATGGAAGATAGATGTTCTTCACTGACGGAGAGGGAAGATAAATCTCTGTGTCCAGACCACTCTGGCTAACTGTTTTAGGATAATTGTTTTGCATCCAAATGATAACTTTCCATAAGGTCCAACCATGCACAGCACAGGAGAGATAGATGGACGGAGAGAGAGATAATAGGGTTACAATATGGAGAATTTACTTGGCTGTAATTCCCATCTGATGCCAACCAGACTGAGCTCACCAGGGAATTCTTGGATTGTTGAGAGTGCAAGTGCTATTGGGGGCCTAGCATAGGATCTTATGCTGAAGAGGTGCTCTGTAGATCTTGCTCAGTGAACGAGGAAGAAGGCTCAGAATTCTTGGTTAGGCAGGCTTTTTGTTTTTAATAATTATGAGGGCATATTGACCTTATTTTGCTCATAATATAATACCACGTTTGTCTTCTGGGTTTTTTTTTTTTTTTGATAAGAGGTAAGACTGGCGTGCCCGTGCAATGCAAGGCACAAGTCCCTGGGGATAGCAGTGTGATTGTTACTTTGTATCCAAAAGGGTGCAATCCACTTGATAGAGGTTCCCTGGGCTGCAGACCAAGCATCTGGAATGTCATTGATAAAATAAATCATGGACCCTGGCTGGTTAGCTCAGTTGCTTGGAGAGTCATCCTGATATTCCAAGGCCTTGGCTTTGATCTTTGGTCAAGGCACATACAAGAATCAACCAATGAATGCATTAATAAGTGGAACAACAAATCAATGTTTCTCTCTCTCTCTTTCTCTCTAAAATCAATAATAAAAATTAAATTGAAACGAATCAGGATCTCTGATGAGAAGATGCTAGAAGTTTTCTGAACACAAAAACTATTCTGACACAGAACATGAAGTCATACTTGAGGAAATCAACTATACTTCTCATATTTACATTTACATGTAGACAATGGTCTGATAACAAAAGATAATATAGATTATATCCCTTTATTTATTCTTTATTTATTCATCTATTCAATATTTTATATTATGTGCTAAGCACTTTCTGTCAAGAAAATGGTCATTTGAATATTATGTTAAACAATGTTCAGAACAATGAAGTCTCAGGATAAAAGAAAGAACTAAAACTGAACTGTAAAGTCATTGTTCACAGGACTTGATCAGGGATAACATTAACATTTTTGGAAAGTATATACAGGGTTGGATAAAGTAGGTTTACAGTTGAGAGTACACAAAATACAGATTTTATTCTTACATTCTTATTTATTAATTATTGTATTATTTATTTGTATTAGAACTGTAAACCTACTTTTGCTCACCCCCGTAGTTACCGATAAAGTACATATTATAAAAATATAAAGCCTTTGATATAATATAAAAAGTAGTCTGGGCATGTGTGTATATATTTTTAAGAAAGTGTCCATAGCTCTATGACTAAATTTGTGACATTAAAAGGTTCAGAACCCCAGTGTTGCAGCCTCTTATTCCCCCAAAGTATAATATATCTGTGCCAATTTACAGAAAATAAGGGACTACTAACCAATTCCATAGATGCACACAATTCCTTGTCCTCAGAAAACTAAAATGTGGCATTAGGTCTGTCATCTATGACAAAATTATTTAGAGAGATTGTTCTTCAGTTAACTGTTCAGTATAGGGTTTCAGACTAGGCTACACAGAAGTCAAGCTTTGGAGATTCTGTTTGCTTTACATCCCAAGATTGTTGCATCTGATGAATAGCATAAGTAGTGGATGTATATGCTTGTGATTGTTACTGGAGTGTGTTTGTGTGTGTGTGTGTGTGTGTGTGTGTGTGTGATGTGTGTATGCATGCACACCAAAGGTCCTAGAGCTCTAGAAATAACAGAGAGATCAAAGAATGGGGAGGACAGCCCCATCCACTTGATTATACACACCAAGAGTCAAATGCAAATGGAAAGGCCCATGCCTTGTTTCCTGTTAGAAACACCCCTCTTCACTTTGCAGTGAACAAACTGAAGATGGAACGAGAATGAACTCTCATATCATCTGCTTGCCCTTCCAGTCAAGAGGTTGACATCTGAGGAGGTCCATAAGATTACAATCATGACTCAGTATAAAAGAATGAGAGACATTTGTCACTCTTGTTGCAATTCTGGTCATCAAAATGCATTAAGTCTGGCATAGTTTCTGTTCTTGTTGAAAGTGTCATCACAGGAAAGCAGAATCAGGAGAAGCCCCCAGAGGATTCCCTGGGATATATCAAAACAAGTACTTGGTTTATCTCTTCAACTGAGGATTTCAATGATTTCTCCCTTGGGTCATGGGAGGCCACTAAGATATACCTCTTTGGGCATAAAAATGAAGACTCTCTTTTAGGGCAAACTACTTTAGCAAAGGAGCTATGGAATGCTCACTGTGTGAATATCATTCCACTATATGAATAATTCTACCCAAGGGAAAAAAGAGCAGAAATCCACATATACTGTATGATGTATCAGGGCAAATAATACAAGGTACCAAATTGGTCTTCTAGTTCCCGGGCTGTCTTCTAATTGTCTCGTTGCTCCTTCAGGAGCCATGCTTCCTGATGCTCCTTGCCCTCTCTGACCTTTGATGCAGACCTTCCCTCTTTACTTTTCTCAATCTCTTCTTCCTATTGAAATCATCCAGTCTTCTGTTTCATTTCCTTAGGGCTCTGGTATCGTTTATGCATTCTGAGAATCGAATCCCTATGAAGGGGCATAAAGTACTAATAGTTTGATGTCTTTTAACATATTTGCATTTTGGCAGTTTTATTTAGAGAAATCGTGTTTCAGCTCAAAGGAATAAACCTAATGGTAATAGTCTCAGTGGCTAAGATATTTGGCAGTGAGGTGAAGGAAGCCTGGAGAAACTAAGCTATATTGAATATGTAACTGTATAGTTTATGATAAATAACAATTTGTGCTTATTGTGTAGTTTACTGCACCTATATTCAACTTTCAACTGTTGATCAAGGAGGTATAATTCTTTCCCAAACTCCCCATCTATATTTGTTTATAAACAGAAATCAAGAATTTTCAAGGGTACTCATCCTACAATCACTTTTAATAAATTCTTGCTAATATAAAGTTGTGCTTTGTAATCCTTTCTTGATCTTATGTTAATTCAAAACATGTTTATCGAGTGTTTTCTATGTGCCAGACCAAGTAGTTGATGAGATACAAAGATGAATAAGGCACAGTCTCTGATTTCAAAGGTTTCAGTGTAGTGTTAGAGACAGATATCTAAGCAGGCTATTTCAATACAAGTGATATGCCCTATGATGAAGTTACTGCAGAGAGAGACCCAACCAGTATAAGGAAACAGGGAAGGGTCCTGGGAGAAGTGACATCTCATTGGAAACCTGAAATAAGGTATTTGGGGGTGAAATTTACCTTTAGTTAGGATTTAGGATAAAATTGGTAGCAAATAGACATCAAAAGACAGTGGCTTAAACAGGATAGACATAAATTTATCTCTTGTGAGCATCTAGGGATAATAGGCTTAGAGTGATGCCTCTGTTCTCAACAAATGCTTCCCCCACCCTGTGTGGATGACAGAATGGGAGAATAGGAATGTGAGAGGCAAGACTGAAGAGGCCATGAATGCTCTACCAGAAAATTTAAAATTTTCCACTGAGAACAATTGGAAGTCTTTGTGGGGTTTCAAGCAGGGTAACAACCAATTCAAATTTAATTTTAGAACAGTTAATTTAGCTGAAGGATAGAGAACAGATTGGAGTAGACAGTGAATAGTTCTTTAATTATCAGTAACTTTCAGCATTTCGTACAGCTAAACTTCTACTCTGAAGAGGTAAGGAAATATATTGAAGAACAACACATTAGATTACTTTCTCAATAACAAGAGCTCACATTACATGCTCTTTCCTCAACTGTATACCATAAGTTCTTGAATATGAAAACATAATCACTACTTATAAATGAATAAAATATATTTTAAATTTAGTATCATATAAAAGCTCACATACTACTTAAAAACAACAAATAAATGTAAGGTATTTTCTGCTGAGGAAGAAAGAAGGATGTAGCCACCAAGTGTGGATGGGCAAAAGCTTTATTTAGAGTGCATCCCGGGTGAGGTTCACTGGTCTGCAAGACAGGGGCCAGGGAATTCATGCAGCTTCTCCCATCTGGGAGTAATTTATAGCGTTGGTAGTGGTGGTGGGTGGCGAAATTTCATTGGCTGACAGTTGTTCTTTTTCAAAATGCTCCTGGGCCATTTCTTTTGGTAGGCATGGGTGTGGCCATTTCTTTTGGCGGTCATGGGTGTGGGTGGTTCCTGCCAAAGTCCCCGGACCTGGTTTCTCACGTGACCTTCCCCCATTGCCAACCGACCTCACATTCTGACCTTTTATGTTAGATAGGGGCACCACTATTCATCTGGCTACTTCCTGCTGGTTAGGAGCATCATGGGGAAGGGAAGTCAGAAGGTGGTGGCTCTGAGGGGATTTGCATATATGGGTGTAGGAGAATCTAGTTGACTGTGATTTGATGGATGCAGCCCTGTAAGAATCTAAGAAAAAGAGGAGCAAAGATGAGTAATATGCTGATAGTTAGAAGAAGACCTAGGATAGGGGCAGTCCAGGTGAGGATGGTGGCTGCCACCAGGAGTTAAGTGGGTTGTAGTAAGAGAGGTCCTTGTGCAGTTTCTCTTGCAGAGGTTGAGGACATTGATGTTTTCTTCATCAGGCCAGTCTCATTGATATAGTAACAGCATTGCTCCCTGCTTTAATTCACTCTGGCAGCAGGTTCCCAGTGGGAGGGACAGGAGTAACAGGAAGATCTGCAGGGTCCAAACTTTTGGTGAGCTGAAGACGGGTGGGGCCCAGTGGTTCCGACTGCCAGCAGTCCTGTTCGGGGGCAAGCTTGAGGCAAGAGACATGGTGCCAAGGTGTTTGCCCTAGGAGCTTGGCTGCAGTAGGAGTAGTCAGTATTACCGTATGGGGTCCTGTCTACCTGGGCTGTAGGGAGCCGGGCTGGAGTTCCCTCAGAAGAACACTGTCTCCTGGCTGGAGGGGGACTGCTGGGTGTGCTTCATCTGGACCTCCTATGGGAGGAAGGGTCCAGTCCAAGTGTTCCCTGAGAAGATGGTGAAGTAAGGATAGAAAGAGGAGGTACGTGGCAAGAGGAGGGGGGTTAATAGGTAAGTTGCGATTAATTAGGAATGATCTACCGTAAACCAGCTCAAAGGGGCTGAGTCCATTGGGGTTTTGCGGGGTTGCTCTGATTCTGGTGAGTGCTGAGGGAGGAGGTTTTGCCAGGAGAGTCTGGTCTCAATGGAAAGTTTGGTTAGCTGACCCTTCAGGATGCCATGGGCCCTTTCCACCTTACTCGACGATTGAGGGTGATAGGGTATGTGGAGTCTCCAGGTAATGCTGAGAGAGGTGGCAACCTGCTGGACTATCTGGGCAGTGAAGGCTGGGCCATTGTCTGACTGGATGGTAGTTGGCAGTCCAAACCACGGGATGATGTTTTCAATGAGAGTGGAGGCAACGGTGTCTGCTGTCTCTCGAGAGGTGGTAAAGGCTTCTATTCACCCTGAAAAGGTATCGACAAAAGTTAAGAGATAACAGAGTTTTGTGTGTGAGGGGGCATGTGAGTGAAGTCGATTTGCCAATCCTGGCCTGGCACGTGCCCCCTCAGCTGATGAGTAGGGAAGCGGGGGCAGAGTCCCCCTTGTGTAGAGGCTTTGGAACAGATAATGCATGCTGCGTGTACCTTTTCAGTAGTTTGCTGGAGGCCTGGGAAGAAAAAGAGTGGTTGCAAGAATCGATAGAGAGCTTTTGGTCCTATATGTAAGGAGCAGTGAATATCAGAAAGGAGAGTTTCAGCCTGTCCTTTTGGTAGGGCAATTCTCTCTCCAAGAAATATCCATCTCTGGTTGCACACGTCCCTACCTTTTCTGAGGAGGGCCTGTTCTTCCTCAGGAGTGTAGGAAGGTTTCAAGGAGGTGGAGAGAAACATGAGAGGAGTGGGGGAGGTTCTGAGCCGCCGAGTCGGCCCCAGCATTTCCCAAGGCCACCGGGTCCTGAGAGGTTTGATGGCCCCTACAATGTACACGGCCACCTCAGCGGGTAGTGTAATGCCTGCAAAAGTTTAGAAATGAGTGTAGCATTGATTATGGGGGAGCCCTTGGTAGTGAGGAAGCCCCTCTCCTTCCAGAGAGCAGAGTGGTTGTGGATGATAAGAAAAGCATATTTAGAGTCATTATATATGGTTATGCGTTTTCCCTGGGCCAGAGTGAGTGCCCGCGTGAAGGCAATCAGCTCTGCTTTCTGGGAGGTGGTCCCCTCTGGCAGCTGTTGGGCTTCTAGGGTGGAGGAGGTGGTGACCACTTCATAGGCCACCCGTCATTGTCTGTTGGGTCCCTGTACAGAACTCCCATCTACAGAGTATTAGATCTGGATCTTTTAAAGGAGAATCTGATAATTCATATCGGGGTCTGTTGAGGAAATCTATTAGCTCTGTACAAGAGTGGGTGGGTTCCGGAAGTGTCCTTGAAGCTGGCAGTAGAGTGGCTGGGTTGAGTCAGGGAGAGGGCAAAAGAGTGTCTGAAGGGTTTTTGATGAACAGGAGGTGAAATTCTTGTAGGCGGAAAGGACCCAATAGAGAAAGATATCTGTGCAAAAGAAGGTTGGTGAGCCTGTGGGAGGAGAAGACAGTGATGGGTTGAGAAAGGGTATGTTTAGTAGCCTCCTTGGTGAATTCAGTTGCTGTGCCCAGTGCCCAGAGGCAGGGCTGCCAGCCTTTGATGGTGATGTCCAGTTGTTTAGAGAGGTATGCTATGGGAAGGTATGTAGGCCCCACAGGTTGAGTTAACATGCCAACTGTTAACGCATTGTCGCGTTTTTTTGTCAGTAAAAAGGCGGAAAGGGCATCTGGGGTCAGGTAAAGCGAGAGGGAGAGAGGAGATGAGGGCATCTCGAAGGGTAGAGAAAGCCCTTTTGACAGTATTGGAAGATGTTAGAAGTCCCGTGGGAGTCTCGTTTGCAGCCTCATAGACGGGTTTAGCCAAAAGAGCAAAAATTGGGAATCCAGTGTCAAAAAAAGCCCATTAGACCGAGGAAAGAAAGAATCTGATCAGTGGTAGTAGGTGGCTGGAGACTGCGGAGGGCCTGAGTATGATCTAGAGTGAGACCTCGGGTGGTGGGGGTTAAAGTGATGCCCAGATAGACTATGGACTGAGAGTGAAGTTGAGCCTTAGTAGAGGAGACATGATACTCCTTCACAGCGAGAAAGTTAAGAAGGCTAGTGGTGTGTTTCCTTGAGGTGGACAGGGAGGGGCTGCAGAGGAGTAGGTCATCTACATATTGCAAGAGGGTACTTGTCTTGAGATTGCATGCAACCATATCTCGAGCTAGCACCTACCCAAACAGGTGTGGGCTGTCCCTGAACCCCTGGGGAAGGACAGTCCACGTAAGCTGTTGGGCTGCGTTAGTGTCTGGGTCAGTCCAAGTAAAGGCAAACAGAAAGTAAGAGTCAGGGATAGAGGAATGGTAAAGAAGGCATCCTTGAGGTTTAGGACCATGAAGAGAGTGGTGTCTGAGGGAAGGTGTGACAGTAATATGTAGGGATTAGGAACTACTGGATGGAGGGGAACTACTGCCTTGTTGATTAAGTGTTACGTCTTGTACGAGGTGATAAGCCCCTGAAGGTTTTAGAACAGGAAGGATGGGGTATTGCAGGGAGAGTCTTTGGGGATGAGTAAGTCTTGGTCCAAGAGGCAGGTTATTATGGGTTTAAGGCCCTGGTGGTGACTTGCTGAAATAGGGAATTGGGGCCTAGATGGGAATCGGGAGGGATCCTGCAAGCGGATGTGTACAGGTGGGTGGGGGTTGCTACCACTGGGGTTGAGGTGTCCCAAATTTGGGGGTTGACAACATTTGGTGGAAGAGAGGGTGTGATCGGCTTAGGGTGATCTGTGGTAGTGTGAGAGCCTTCAGTCAGGAGTAGTAGGAGTAAGTGGGAAGATGTTGTCAGCTGGATAGTGGCTCTAAGACTTTGTAGAATGTCCCGACCCAGAAGGGGTACAGGGCATGAGGGCATAACTAAGAAGGAGTGTGAAAAGGGGAGTCTGTTCAAACTACCTGTCAGGGGTGGCGTGTGAAGGGGAAAAGAAAAGGTCCCATCAACTCCCATAACCGAGACCTGTGAGAAAACGTCCCGAGTGTGATGGCTAAACAAAGAAAGTAACCCCCATGTCCACAAGAAATGAGATGGACTTACTGCTACCTATAGCATTATCCTGGGCTCAGTGAGGGTGGTGGGAGTCTTTGAGTCTGGGCCGTGTCAGTCATCCATGAGACTGAGAAGTTCAAGCGATGGGCCCACCTGGCTGGCTTGGCCTCCCATTCGGGTGGCTTGTCCTCTGCGTGGAGATGCCGAGGAAGAGCCTGTTACCCGAAGGGGGCAATCGCTCTGCCAGTGACCGGGCTGAATGCAGTCAGGGCAGGGCTTAGTGGGCGGTCTTGGGCAGGGGCACTGTTGGGACTAGTGACCCTCTTTGCCACATTTAAAGCAAGCTCCTGGCGGGGTTCTCCTCTGCAGCCCGGACTTGGGTCGGGCACCTCCTATCCCTTGCCCCTGTTGATCTGCTGGCCTCAGGGCTGCCACAAGAGCCTGGGTTTGTAGCGTTACCTTTTATTGCATATGGGCCTGGTAAACAGCCTTGGCCTTTTTCTCCTGACCTTTAAAAACTTTAAATGCCATATTCATCAGGTGTCAGATAGGGGTTTGGGGGCCCTCTTTTGACTTTTTAAGTTTCTTCCAAATGTCCGGGGCCAATTGGGAAATAAAGTGAGTAGCTGATACAGTGGCCCCGACATCAGAGGTAGGGTCTAGATGGGTCTGGAGGAACATAGTGTCAGTGAAGCAGTTCAAAAAGAGGGCCAGCCCTGGCTGGTTGGCTCAGTGGTAGAGTGTTGGCCTGGTGTGCAGGAGTCCCAGGTTCGATTCCCGGCCAGGGCACACAGGAGAAGCGCTCATCTGCTTCTCCACCCCTCCTCCTTTCCTTCCTCTCTGTCTCTCTCTTCTCCTCCTGCAGCCAAGGCTCCATTGGAGCAAAGTTGGCCCGGGCGCTGAGGATGGCTCCATGGCCTCTGCCTCAGGTGCTAGAATGGCTCTGGTTGTGACAGAGCAATGCCCCAGATGGGCAGAGCATTGCCCCCTGCTGGACATGCCGGGTGGATCCTGGTCTGGCGCATGCGGGAGACTGACTGACTGTCTCCTCGTTTCCAACTTCAGAAAAATACCCCCCCCCAAAAAAAAAAGAGGGCCAGGTTTTCCTCAGGTCCTTGAGTGATTTATCTCAATTGGTTATAGTTAACTACCTTTTGTGCTGTACTCTGCATACCAGCTATGAGACATTCAATTATTTAGTCTCGTTGCCTTCTACTTTTTTGTCCCACCTGGTAATCTCAGTTGGGGTCCGTGTCGGGGGCCGCCTGTACCCTACTGTCATTTGGTAGTTTGTGAGGTGAACCTGATTGGCATGAGTCCATGCTGCCATCTGGATCGGTCCCTTTTGTCAGGGGTAAGGATAGAAGACATAATAACATAGAGATCATGCCAAGTGAGGTCATATGCCTGAGTGAGATATTGGAATTCCTTGGTATAGGTGGTAGGATTAGAAGAGTAGGAGCCTAAATGCTTTTCGATTGCAGACAGACCAGAGAGGGAAAATGGAACATAAACTTGAACAATTCCTTCTGCTCTGGCCACCTTGCGGAGAGGGCAGAGAAGGTTGTCTCCTTCTTGTGGCTTGGAGCGAGATCTTGTGTGGGACTGCTATCTGCAGACAGATGAGAAACAGGATCCAGCGAAGGGAGAGGAGGACCCTGAGGGGATGGAGGGGGTCATGCAGCAGGGGGCGAGAGTTCCTCAAGGGGGTCGGTGAAGGAGGAAAGATCAGGAGCAGAGGGTTTAGCTGAGGTTTCTCTGGCTAAAGGACCTGTGCTGTAGAGCAGGTGGCACAGAGATTAGGATGGGAGCGCAGATACCAGAAGCCCTGAATGTAAGGGAATCTCCAACCATTTCCCAGTTCTCTGGCAATAGTTCCGTAAATCGGTGAGGGTATTAAAGTCGAAAGTCCCCTCAGGAGGCCACCTGGTCTGGTTATCCAGTGGGTATCATGGCCAGGCCACAGTAGAGAAGAAGATCAGTTTCTTCTTCTTTAGGGAGGGATCTATGTTTGAGAGATTCTGGATAAGGCACCTTAGGGGTGTTTTTGAGCCAGGTTTAAATTCCTGTGCCCCATGGCTTCCCTCAGCCTTGGAGTGATCAGAGATGAGAATTGGCATCCCGCAACTGAATCTCTGGCCACTGAACAGTTAGGCAGAGTGGGAGTGTCCGGGACGTCTCCAAGGATACACACACACTTGGAAAGGGTAGGAGGTCCCTGACGCAGCTACGATTATAGACAGCGAGGCACAGAGTCAGAAAGAACTGAGGGGAGGCTGGAGGCAGGGGACTTACTGCACCATGTGCCAAAGTTGGTGGGAGGTCAGAGGTCCTGGGCTTCCTGGGAAGGGAAGGGGAGAGGAGCAGCCCTTGCAGACTCAAGCTCCTCCCGGATTTCAGCACCACATGTAAGGTATTTTCTGCTGAGGAAGAAAGAGGTACGTAGTCACCAGGCGTGGACTAGCAAAAGCTTTATTTAGAGCGCTCCCAGGCTAGGTTCACTGGTCCGTAAGACAGGGGCCAGGGAAGTCACGCAGCTTCTTCCACCCAGGGGTAATTTATAACGTTGGTAGAGTGGTGGTGGGTGGCGAAATTTCATTGGCTGACAGACAGTTGTTCTCTTTCAAAATGCTCCTGGGCCGTTTCTTTTGGTGGGCATAGGTGTGACTGTTTTTTTTTTTGGTGATCATGGATGTGGGTTGTTCTGGCCAAAGTTCCTGGACCTGGTTCTCCATGTGACTTTCCCCCATTGCCAATCGACCTCACAATAAGTAAACAATATTTTTTATGGCCTAATTTTATGAGTAATTCATCTTCAGTGTTGGAAATTTATAAATACAGCAAATATTTTTAAAGTATAAATGTAATGATGATCTAGGTTGTATGTACCAACTCTTCCAATGACACTTATACAAAAGTTGGATAAAAATTTTGCTACAAGGCATTGGATAACTGTCAAGGTAGTAATAACTACAGGTATGATATCTAAGAGGAGACAAATGTCTAAAAAAGTGAGCTCAGTTTTTGGGCAGCTTTTAGGTAAGAGTGATTGCCAATCTAATGAAATAGACTAAGAAAGGGAGGTCGCTGACTTGAACATGGGATCATCAACATGATCCTGTGGTTATTGGCTGGAGCCTAGAGGTCACTGGCTTGAGCCCAAAACCACTGGCTTGAGCAAGGAGTCACTGGCTTAGCTGGAACTCCCCAATCAAGGCATGTATGAGAAGAAATCAATGAATAACTAAAGTGCTTTTTATCTGTCTCCCTTCCACTCTCTCTCAAAATAAATAAATAAATAAACAAACAAATAAAAGAGGCTAAGAGACTGAGACTAATTTTGACAGCCTTGTGGGATTAGAAACACAAAAGATGAAATACATCAATGAGAAGGATGGGGACGTAATAATCTTGGCTTTTTAATTGGGACCCAAAAGGGCTGGATTCTAGGAATAAGATGAACCAGACCCAGATCAAATTATCTTGTTGGTCTGAAATTGAATTTAGATGATTCCAGATTGCTACAATCATGTGAGCCTTGCAGGAACAAATGACAATCCTCTCTGAAAGAAGATAGCATTATCCTAGACCTCAAAGTATTTGAGTAAAAAATGTTTTTAAATTGCCTTGACTGGCTCATAATTAAGGATAACCAGGCAAAATGAGGAGATAAGTAAATTTAAAAAGAATCAACAGAAAAACAAATGATCAAGTACACATGGTTTAGATACTGAAATTAGCAGACATTGACTTTAAAATAACTGTGTTTATTATGCTCAACAAGTAAATGACTGAAAAATTTACAGAAAACTAGAAACAATAAAAACAAATGTGTAGCAAAATAAAAGAAGAATCTAGTGGAAATTCTAAAATTGACAGCCTAAATTATGACCTCAGTGGATGGTTTTAATAGTAGCTTAAACATTTCCAAAGAAAGAATTAGTAAGCTTGAAGAAAATATTCACAATGAGGCATTGGGAGACGAAAGGATAAGTAAACAGAAAAAAAAGGTAAAGGACATAGAGGATACAATGAGAAGATCTAGCATTTAATTGGCATACTAGAAAGAGACTAGAGTGTGTGATGAAGCAGTATATGAAGCATAATGTCTGAATACTTTCCTAAAATGATACTAGTCATTTATTTATAATTTTAAGTTGCCCAACAAACTCCAAAAGGGATAAATAAAAGGAAACTCACATTTATGCAGCTTATAGTAAAACTTTGATGATCAACCATAAGCCAACAACTCAGAGAAAATCACTGTCCACATTGTTAGCAAAATTATTTTGATTTTTTCCACTGCAATTCTACCTAGCTGTTACTCTGAATAGAATATTTTGATTCCTACTTTTAAAAATAACAACTTTACTGAGCTACAACTAATATCCCATGAAATGTATGTATGATTTCTACTTTTTAGTTTCAAATTATACCATATGCATTGTTTACAATGATATGTATTTTAATATTTAAATCATTGCTTTGATTTTTGACTAGTTCCTTAGGAGAGATTAATGGAAGTTAGATTACTAGATAAAAATATGAGAACATTTTAAATCTCTTGGACATATAGCCAAATTTTGGAAAGAAGAACTAATTTATACACCCATTAGTGTAAATTGGCAAAAGTGAAGGAAAATGGTATATCACCCTGCATTATAAAGTGTTAGATAATCTTGTTAATTTATTATGTAAAAAATATCACTTTTATTCTGTAACAAACTTTTTAATTCTACCAAATATTTGGCAGTTCTTACAGATGTGATAAATTATCATTTGTGCTTACTCAAAAGGTACTATAATTTGATAACCTCTTCTGATTTCTGAGTTTAAATTTTTATTTTCTTCAAGGAATTCTGTGGGTACTAAAGATTGGTAGTTTGGATACTTTGTATTTTATTAATTGCTTTAAAAATCCTGTGTACTTCAATATCTCTATCCATTATATTTAGCATTAAATTTTAATTTATTATACATTAAATTTTTACTTAACTTGGGTTACTTTAAACAATTTTTCCTGTATGTTTGACAGGCAACTCCTACTTGGTAAACAGCAAGAGCTTGTTCTTTTTTCATCAAAGTGTTTGCAACATTCCATTTTCTTAGAGCTACATAAATTGCACAGAATTTAAGGACACTTTAATCCTAGGTGTCTAGTCTCAAATTTAAAATAAAACTCCCCAGATCCTTTCTATTCAAGCCCCTGACTATCTGGCTTCCCTGATTTGTGCTTTCTTTGCTCCTTCCTAAGGAAACCTTTAGCTCCCCATGAGCAGACCAGGTAGGAAACTTCAGGTACATCAAGAAGAGTCAATTACTGAATGCAAGTATAGGCAATTCTCTTCCTCTTTTTAATGAGCTGAATAGTGTCTTCCACCTGCCCAAACTCATTTGTTGAAGACCTAACTCTCAATTCCTCAGGGGTGACTGTGTTTGGAGATTGAGTTATAAAGAGGACATTAAGTTAAAAATGAAGCCACTGAGATAGGGTATGTGTGGCTAATCTCCCTCTCATCTAAGTATGAACCAGGCCCAACCCTGCTTAGCTTCTGAGATCTGTGTGGCTAATCTAACATGATTACTATCTTTAAAAGAAGACATCCACAAAGGGAAGGCCACATTGAAGGCACAGGAGAAGATGTCTAGTGACAAGACAAGGAGAGAGGTCTTGAGAAAAAGCAATCTTGCTGACATTTTTTCTTTTTAAAAAAATTTTTCTTAAGTGAGAAGTGGGGAGGCAGAGAGACAGACTCCCATATGTGCCTAACTGGGATCTACCCAGCAAGCCCTCTATAAGGTGATGATGCTCTTCTCATCTGGGACCGTTGCTCCATTGCTCAGCAACTGAGCTATTTTAGTACCTGAGGTGAGGCCATGGAGCCATCTTCAGTACCCAGGGCCAACTTGCTCCAACTAAGCCATGGCTGTGGGAGAAGAAGAGAAAGATAAAGAGAAAGAAGGGAGGGGGGAGGGGTGGAGAAGCAGACGGTTGCTTCTCCTGTGTTCCCTGACCAGAATTAAACCTGGGACATCCACACGTTAGGCCAATGCTCTACCACTAAGCCAACCAGCCAGGGCCCTGCTGAGATCTTGATCGACTTCTAGTTTCCAGAATTTTGAGAAAATAATTTTTGTTGTTTTAGGACATCAAGTCTGGGATCAGCAGGATGGCAATGGAGTAGGTGGACATTCCAACTTCCATCTTCCAGAGCCAAAGTGGATAACAACTTAATTTTAAAAACAATCATCTGGAAAAACCAACTTTGGGCTAAACCAAGAGGAATGTATAATCAAAGATCACTGAATAAGCCACACTGAGACTGGTAGGAAAAGCAGAAATGTGGAGAGGGCTGCCCAGCTCCCAGCTGCAGTGGAGTCCCAGAAGGACTCGAGTGGTGGTGGGTTTTTACTGGAGAGGAGAGGGTCCTGGGCCCCAGGAATGAAGCCCCAGCCTGCAACCCCAGAGCCCAGAAGAAGCGTATAGACAGTATTTAACTACAAAACAATTCAGAATACTGTTTGCGAGAAAGAGACAGATTTCTCAGACCCAGGATTTGTCTTAAAGGGACCATACAAAACACCTCTTTCATAACCACTCACCTGGGGCCGGGGGATGGGGAGAGCTGAGAGGACTGAAGTAGCAGTAAGAGAGTGTAATCTATGAGGCACAGGGAGAAACACTGAGGAACAGCCACCCTAACCCCTGGGCTGAATCACTACCCAAATCTAAAGTGAATATTTTTCCCAGAACCAGCAATACCAGCAAAGGGAGGCAGGTCACCAGCCAAACAGAAGCTCTCCTGCTACATTCAAAACAGAGTCACTGAGAAGCAGAGAGCCTGCCAGGGATATAGTATTGAGTGCTGAGGTCTGAGCTACAACGCCACCCCCACACTGCTGAGTGTTCACTGAAGGGCGGGTGGTGGTGGGATGCAGGAGCATGGTCCCATTCAAAGGGTGGGAGCCAGGAGCCGGCTGTGGCTGTGGCCCAAGTGCATGAGTGCAGTCCTGCCCACAGGGGTGGGGTGGAAGCTGGGGAACCTGCCTGGATTGCAGCCCGGGCTGCACCAAAGCAGTCCCACCTGAGGGGGTGAGGTGGAAGCTGCAGCGGCTGCAGCGGTGAGCCAACACTGGCAATGCCCATGCCTGAAAGCCCAAGGCGACAGCAGCAGTGGTGGTGGGCCTGTGAACAAACTGCACCTCAGGAACACAAAGGCCACAGCCATTAGACTCCTGTGGCTACACCCTTCTGAGGGCTGAAAAGAAAGAAAAATATAAAATAGGAGGTTGAATAAAATGATACCTGAGGCTAAGGAGCAAGCCACATCCAATACCTTACCTAACTCTTGATTTATAGTACTGAGCCCAATAAGTAGCCACCAATAAGAGGCAGCAGAAAGTGGATCTCAAGGTAACCTGAACATTTAAACAAATATCCTTTGGGCCAAAAGTAGATAAAAGCCAGCCTAAGTTGATATTAACAACAGCACCTAGGCTCAGCAAAGGCAGCCACAGAACCTGGATTGCCTGTTGCTCTAAAACAGATAGATAAGGGCCAGTCATAGGCAGCAACCCTCACTGATCTGCACAAGGTTCTGGCCAAGAAGGTCCAGGGAGGGCACATTCAGAGGCCAGATACAGAAAGCATCAGTTCAAGACCTAACAACCCTTGTTAGAGTGACATCTTAAGGAAGGGCTCCTCACACCTGACCCAGTTAATATATAGAAAATGGAAAAGCAGCTATATTAATTAAGGAGACCACAACTTGAACAAGCCTGCAAAACACAAACAGAAACAATGAGAAGACAGAGGAACATAAGCCATATGAATCAACAAGAAAATCTCTAGAAAAAAATCTGGATGAAATAGAAAAAATCAAATTACCAGATGCAGAGTTTAAAATAATGGTTGTTAGGATGCATAAGGATCTCAAAGCTACAATTGATAGACTTAATGAGCACCTAAAGAAATTGTAAGCATCAAAAAGGACACTGAAATCATAAAAAAGAACCAGACAGAAATGACAACTATACTAGATATAATATCAGAAATGAAGACTATACTAGAAGAAATGAAAAGCAGGCTGGATGAAGAGAGGATCGAATCAGCAACTTAAGAGGACAAGAGAAGCGAAAGCACAGAAACAGAATAGCAAAAAGAAGAGGATCAAAAAGTCTGAGGAAACTCTAAGAGAGCCCTGTGACAACATGAAGAGAAACAGTATCCGTATAATAGAAGTTCTTGAAGGAGAAGAGAAAGAACAAGGGATAGAGAACCTGATTGAAGGAATTATACCTGAAAATTTCCCTAAATTGATGCAGGAAAGAGTCATACAGGTTTAAAAAGCAGAGAGAACCCCATTAAAAAAGAACCCAAAGAGACCTACACCAAGACACATCATAATAAAAATACCAAAGCTAAGAGGTAAAGAAAAAATACTAAAAGCTGCAAAAGAAAAAGTCAATCACCTACAAAGGTGCCCCCATAAGGATGACATCTGACTTTTCAACAGAAACACTTGAGGCCAGTTGGGAATGGCAAGAAATATTCAAAGTAATGCAGAACAAGAACCTACAACCAAGACTTCTTTATCTAGCAAGGCTATCATTTAAAATTGAAGGAGAAATAAAAAGCTCCCCAGACAAAAAAAGATACTCAAGGAATTTATCACAACCAAACCAATGCTTCAAGAAATGTTAAGGGGCCTGCTGTAGACAGAACAAAGAAAAAAAATCTAGTAAAAGAGAAATGTAGATTTAAAGAAAAAAATGGCAATAAACAACGACATATCTATAATAACCTTAAATGTAAATGGATTAAATGCTCCAATCAAAAGACATAGGGTAGCTGAATGGATAAGAAAACAGGACCCACATATATGCTGTCTATAGGAGACCCACCTCAATACAAAAGATACACATAGACTGAAAGTAAAAGGATGGAAAAAAACATTTTATGCAAATGGAATGAAAAAAAAACTGGGGTAGCAATACTTATATCTAACAAAATAGACTTTAAAACAAAGACTATAGTGAGGGATAAAGAAGGTCATTACATAATGATAAAGGAAGCAATCTAACAGGAAGAGATAGCCATTATAATATCTATGCACCTAATATAAAAGCACCTAATATATAAAGTAGACTTTGATGGATATAAAGGCCGAGGTCAACAGATGTACTATAATAGTAGGAAATTTTAATACTCCACTAACATCACTGTACACATCCTCAAGAAAGAAAATTAATAAAGAAACAGCAGACTTAAAGGACACACTAAATCAACTCGATTTAATAGATACCTTCTGAAACTTTCACCCTAAAGCAGCAGAATATACATTCTTTTCAAGTGCTCATGGTATATTCTCTAGGATAGACCACATATTAGGGCATAAAATGAGTCTCAACAAATTCAAGAAGATTGAAATTGTAGCAAGCATCTTCTTTGACTACAATGGCATGAAACTAGAAATCAATTACAATAGAAAAACTGAAAAACACTCAAACGCTTGGAAACTAAACAGGTGTTTAGTTTGGGACACAGCAAAAGCGGTCCTGAGAGGGAAGTTCATAGCATTACAGGCAAACCTTAAGAAGCTAGAAAAAGCTCAAATAAACAACTTAACCCTGCAGCTAAAAGAACTAGAAAAAGAACAGCAAATAAAGCCCAGAAGAAGTAGAAGGAAGGAAATAATAAAGATCAGAGCAGAAATAAATGACATAGAGGCCAAAAACACAATACAGAGAATTAATGAAACCAAGAGATGGTTCTTTGAAAAGGTAAACCCAGTCAATGAACATTTAACAGACTCACCAAGAAAAAAAGAGAGGACTCAAATAAATAAAATTAGAAATGAGAGTGGAGAAGTAACAACAGACACAGCAGAAATACAAAGGATTTTAAGAAAATACTATGAAGAGCTGTATGCCAAAAAACTAGACAACCTAGGTGAAATGGACAAATTCCTTGAAAAATATCTCTCAAAAATCAATCTGGAAGAATCAGAAAACCTAAATAGACCAATTACAACAAATGAGATCGAAAGAGTTATCAAAAAACTCCCAACAAACAAAAGTCCTGGGCCAGATGGCTTCACAGGCAAATTCTATTGAATATTCAAAGAACTAACTCCTATCCTTCTCAAGCTATTTCAAAAATTTCAATAGGAGGGAAGACTTCCAAGCTCCTTTTATGAGGTGAGCATAATTCTGATTCCAATACTATAGGCCAATATTCTTGATGAATTTAGATATTAAAATTCTCAAGAAAATATTAGCAAACCGGATTCAGCAATACATGAAAAAAATCATACATCATAATCAAGTGGGATTTATTCTGGGGAGGAAGGGCTGGTACAATATTCACAAATCAATCAATGTGATTCATCACATAAACAAAAGGAAGGAGAAAACCCACATGATGATATCAATAGATGCAGAAATAACATTTGATAAAATCCAGCACCCATTTATGATCAAAACTCACAGCAAAATGAGAATACAGGGAACATAGCTTAACATAATAAAGGACATCTATGACAGACCCACAGTCAACACCATACTTAATGGACAAAAGTTAAAAGCAATCCCCTTAAGATCAGAAACAAGGCAGGGGTGCCCCCTTTCACCACTCTTATTCAACATAGTTCTGGAAGTCCTTGCCACAGCAATCAGACAAGAAGAGATAAAAGGTATCCAAATAGGAAAAGAAAAAGTAAAACTATCATTATTTGCTGATGATATGACACTGTACATAGAAAACCCTAAAGTCACAGTCTAAAACTACTGGACCTGATAAATGAATTCAACAAGGTGGCAAGATATAAAATTAATACTCAGAAATCAGGGAATTTTTATACACCAACAAGATCTGTCTGAAAAAGAAATTAAGAAAACAATCCCCTTCACTATTGCAACAACAACAAAAAAATAAAGTACCTAGGAGTAAATTTAAGCAAGGAGGTTAAAAACTTGTACTTGGAAAATTGTAAAACATTGATTAAAGAAATCAAGGAAGATACAAACAAGTAGAAGCATATACCGTGTTCATGTTTAGGAAGAATAAACATCATTAAAATGTCTATATTACCCAAAGCAATTTATAAATTCAATGCAATTCCTATTAAAATACCAATGTCATACTTCAAAGATATAGAACAAATATTTCAAAAATTCATATGGAACCAAAAAGAACACAAATAGTCTCAGCAATCTTGAAAAAGAAGAATAAAGTGGGTGGTATCATATTTCCTGACACCAAGTTATACTACAAGACCATTGTATCAAAACAGCTTGGTACTGGCATAAGAACAGGCATGTAGATCAATGGAACAGAACAGAGAACCCAGAAAAAAATCTGCAGCTTTATGGACAATTGATATTTGACAAGGGTGGTAATAGCATACAATGGAGTAAAGACAGTCTCTTTAACATATAGTGTTGGGAAAATTGAACAGCTACCTGCAAAAAAATGAAACTAGACCACCAACTTACACCATTCACAAAAATAAACTCAAAATGGATAAAAAAACCCCTTAAATGTAAGTCATAAAACCATAAGCATCCCAGAAGAAAGCATAGACAATAAGCTCTTTGACATCACTAGCGCAATATATTTGCTGATTTATCTCCAAAGGCAAGGGAAATAAAGGACAGGATAAACAAATGGGAGTATATCAAACTAAAAAGTTTTTGCACAGCTAAAGACAATATGAACAAAATAAAAAGACAAACCACACAATGGGAGAACATATTTGACAATATGTCTGATAAGGGTTTAATAACTATAATTTATAAAGAACTTGTAAAACTCAACACAAAGATAAACAATCAATCAGAAAATAGGCAAAGAAATGAATAGCCTGACCAGGTGGTGGTGCAGGGGATAGAGCATCGGACTGGGACACAGAGGACCCCGGTTTGAGACCCCGAGGTCACCAGCTTGAGCGCAAGCTCATCGGGTTTGATCAAGGCTCACCAGCTTGATACCAATGTCGCTGGCTCGAGCAAGGGGTCACTCAGTCTGCTGTAGCCCCCCGGTCAAGGCACATATGAGAAATCAATCAATGAACAACTAAGAAACCACAATGAAGAATTGATGTTTCTCATTTTTCTCCCTTCCTGTCTGTCTGTCCCTATCTGTCCCTCTCTCTGACTCTCTCTGTCTCTGCACACACACACACACAAAGAAGAAATGAATAGACACCTCTTCAAGAGGACATACAGATGGACAATAGGCAGATGAAAAAATGCTCAACATCACTAATCATTAGAAAAATACAAATTAAAACCACAATGAGATATCACCTCATACCAGTCAGAATGGCGCTCATTAACAAAACAACACAGAATAAGTGCTGGCAAGGATGTGGAGGAAAGGGAACCCTCCTGCACTGCTGGTGGGATTGCAGACTTGTGCAGCTACTGTGGAAAATAGTATGGAGATTCCTCAAAAAATTAAAAATGGAACTGCCTTTTGACCCAGCCATCCTTCTTTTAGGAATATATCCCAAGAATACCATATCAATGATTCAAAAGAAGAAATGCACCTCCATGTTTATGGCAGCATTGTTTATAATAGCCAAGATATGGAAACAGCCCAAGTGTCCACCAGTGGACAAGTGGATTAAAAAGCAGTGGTACATATACACAATGGAATACTATGAAGCTATGAAAAAAGAAGGAAATCTTACCTTTTGCGACATGGATGGACTTGGGAACTATCATGTTAAGTGAAATAAGCCAGGCAGAGAAAGAAAAAATATCATATGACCTCACTCATTTGAGGAATCCAATGAACAATATGAACTGAGGAGCGGAATAGGGACTGAGGCAGGATCAATGGGTTAAGAGGGAAAGTGGACAGAGGGAACAGGGATAATAGAGATCAGAAAAGGGAAAGAGATTGGTGAAATTATACACACATAACACAACATTATAGAGAGCAGAAATGCTAATCCTGGAGGGAAAAGGGGAGGCCATTGTGGGGAGGGAGGAAAGGGGGATGTGTGGGGAACATGAGAGAGACGGGATGCATTCGAGGGGACACTCGAATCTATATAAACACAATAAATTAAAATTGAAAAAAGAAAGAAAAGGAAAGACATCCAGTCTGTACTACATACTTTGTTATGGCAAGTTGACAAACTACTGCAATCTTACTGAGTGGAAGAGCAAGCTGAGAATTGGATAGAAGAAATCATGAATGCTCCTCTTTCCTATGGGAAAAAAACCCCAACAATTAACATTTTTCAGACAAAAAGATAATGTCAGCAAAGACCTATAAAGTGAATACAATGCATGAATGCTGAGCTGGCCTGAAACTTCACAGTGCAAATATATTGCATTAGTTATATCATACAGGTTAATGTGATAAGTAAAGATTAATTCTATGAATATGGAACCAAAATACACTCAGCTTTACTAGCCTTTTAAATCTTTATTTGAGGAGAATTATAATAACCATCTTGTTCTCCTTCAGTCAAAAAGTTAGGGCTTTTACTGCAAAAGAGAAAAGGCAGAAATGTTACCACTCTTCCTAACCATACCGTGCGTGATCTCATGCATCTATAGTGGTGAACAATTTGCAGAGCGCTTTTAGTAAGTTTTCTTTAGTGTTCACAATCTTTAGTGTTCACAACTGATACCAGAGGTATCAGTTTCTCCATGTCCCTGGGTTTTAGAAAGGTAAAATAATTTTCTAAAATCACATGGTTAGTTCTTTGGTTGGTGATTTTACTAGAATTGCAATTTAAAAAAAATAAGTGCGAGGAGGGGAGATAGTGAGACAGACTCTTGAATGCAACTTGACCAGGATCCACCCAGCAATCTCTGTCTGGGGATGATGCCAGAATCAACCAAGCTATTCTTAGCACCTGGGGCCATGCGCAAACCAATTGAGCCACTGGCTGCGAGAGGGGAAGAAAGAGAGAGAAGGAGGAGAGGGAGTAGGAGAAAAACAGATAGTCACTTCTCATATGTGCCCTGACTGGGAATCAAGCCCAGGATGTCCATATACCAGGCCAATGCTTTATCCACTAAGCCAATTGGCCAAAGCCTAGATTTGCATCTTAAGCCTCATTATTATTTATTTTATGCAATTATCTTTTAAGATAAAATCTTAAATTTTCTTCCTTTTTAGTAGTGGTCTGGATTCCAGAAATGATGAGGACAAGTGACATTTTGGCATCCCAATTGTGGCCCCATCCAGTTTGGGGATGCTGTAATAGCAGCTCAGTGTAATGGTTAGGAGCATTAACTCTGGGGTCAGACAATACTTCATTCCTTGGCACTGAGCAGTTTTGTGACCTGAGACAAGTTACTTAATAGCTTTGAGCCTTAGATTTCTCATATAAAATGAGGGAAATCACTCCTCATATTGTTATGGTGAACAGCATAAGATCTCTCTACCTATCCATCCATCCATCCAGCCAAACTATCTATCTGAGCAGTTGCCCAGTTCAGTGTCAATTGCTTCAATAGTATATTTTTAAAATTCAATAATGTGGGCCCTGGCCAGTTGGCTCAGTGGTAGAAGTGGTAGAACATAGGTCTGGCCTGTGGATATCCCAAGTTTGATTCCCAATCAGGGCACACAGGAGAGGCATCAATCTGCTTCTCTATTCCTCTCTCTCTCTTTCTCTCTCTCTCTCTCTCTCTTTCTCTTCTCTTCCTCTCCTGAAGTCATGGCTCTACTGGAGTGAGTTGGCCCTGGGCATTGAGGGTGGCTCCATGGCTTCCCCTTAGGCACGAAAAAGAGCTCAGTTGCTGAGTAGCAGAGCTATGCCCCAGAAGGGCTGACCATCACCTTTTAGTAGGCTTACAGGGTGCATCCTGGTCAGGGTGCATGCGGGAGTCTGTCTTTCTGCCTCCCTTCCTCTCACTGAATTAAAAAAAATTAATAATGTGTAGCAACTTTCCAATCAAATGTAGATTGGACATTATTACTGAGACAGAACATGCTTCCTTAATATTTTTTTCCTTCTTCATCAGAGAGTCTCTCAAATTTGCTAACTAACCCAAATGAAAATAAATTTAGGATTGTAAGGAGTCTCGATTCAGTAACCGAAACTTCGTGTCAAAAGAAGAACCTGTATATGTAAAAGCAGGTCAGACTGTTTCTGAAAATGTGTTTTTAGAAAATGATCTGAATTTTTAGTTATTATATATGGCTTTTACTCTCCTGTTGACTGATTTTCACTCAAAATATATTCTGTGGAGAAAAATATAATAACATTTTTCAAAAATTGGAATTTTAAGTGGAGAGCAGGACAGGCAACACCATGTAAAACTGGGAGTAACAGTAGCTAATACAAGTTTATAGACCTCTCCTCCTGCTCTGCCTTTGTCTTCACCAAGGATTTGTGGGAATGTACTTTATATCTAACTCTGAAATACAAATTTCTCTATTGCTTGCAGTGAGTATTTTCCCCTTTACAATACAATTAATTTATTTTTAATGGCAGTAGTTACATTTCACCATGTAGTAAATTTTATCTCCTATTTGAAATCTACTTTTCATGGCATTTAAGTTCAACAAATAATCTGAAGACAGAGCTAAAGAGGATACTATAGATCAAGACACAAATAGAAAACATGTTAGCAGCATGAAGTAGCAATGATTGGAATTTGGAGAGAAAGACCCATTTCCTTTTTGTCATGTATCTTGCTTTGTCACAGTAGAAAATGATTTTAGCCCTTCTTGTTTAAAAATGAAAGACTACACTAAAATAAGACACAGAGGTCAAAGATTGGCAATTTTTTTATATTGGGGAATGTAGAGGTTGGGATTTTATTTGAGGGAGTGAATAGAGTTCATCTTTTGGCATATTAAACAAGATACTAGGATTTCAGGTTTTGAAAGGCAAATGTAATTCTATGGGTGTTTTCCTCCCTATAATACACAGCAGGGCAAAAGTAGATTTACAGTTGTGAGTACACAAAACAGAATTTATTCTTGTATTACTATTTATTAATTATTGTATTATTTTTCATACTAACAACTGTAAACCTACATTTGCTCCACCCTGTATAGTTAGCAGTCAGTACAGCGATGGGTGCTTAGGGAGAAGAAATGGAGACATCACAAAGCATTGTCTCTTTCATAGAATTATATAAGGTAAGGCATTACCTAGTAGGGTGATTTATGCATTTATCTAACTACCTACGGTATTCATGGAATTCACAGTGGAAAACTATCTAATGCTCTGGAAAGAACATTGTGTTCAACTTAGATGGACCAAGAAAGAACCCTTGGGTTTCTACCAAGAAGGAATTTAGATCATGCTATGATCCAAGTGAGTGAATTTCTTTCCAACAGTAATACTGAGTGCAATACTGATCTTGAAGTAATGTTCATTTCTAGAAAATGTGTTCCCTTGCTGATGAACTGTTCTTCTCCTGATCAAGAGATTGGAATAGTCCACTGGAAAGATCCAGGCATGCTCCCAGTAGCCCAGGTGATAACTCCATCTGAAACAGGAAAGAGCTGAGTTAGGGTACTGTCAATCACTGCTCAGTTAGATTGAATTGACAATGGCTTTCAGTATGGCTTCTCCTGGTGAACAATTAGAGTTCTAAGAGAGGAAAAAATACACATACATATTCCTGGGTTGTCAATGTCAATTTCTTTTAGGCCACTTGCTTAAGACCCATGGAGAATCCCAAAGGAATGAGATCCTACTTTAAGATTTGGAAAGATAGACTTCTGCTCAATGTACCAGCAGTTCTGCGTGGTTGCTTCTATCACCAATTTCTCTAATGAAAAACTTTAACAAGTATTGCACTTCCTTTCTCTTGCCTAACCCACAGGTTTTCAACTGCTCCTTTTTGACTGAATTTGTACAAGATTGTATCCTTACCCTTCCGTGAGCAGGAGGAAGAGAGCATTTTGAGATAAGGGATGGAGAGGAACTAAAATTCACGGCCCAAAGGTGAATTATTCATGGCTGTTACTTGGGCTCATGCCAGTCATTACTTACACTGCTTCTGGTGTAAGCTGGTTTGTCCAGTTGTGGTCTCGATATTTAGAAAATGCATTCGTAAAAATGTATTACTTTATCCCACGGGATATACAGTCTTAATATCACAACCCTGGAGGCCTCAACTTACCTTATCAACAGGAAGTTTGAGCAAGCTTTACTGACCCCCTTATCTCTTTCAACACATTTTCCATACACACAACAGAGCATTATTTTGACACTCAGATTGGCCCAATTAAACTGAAACTCTTGTTTTACTTTGTATGATTCTTTTTATCTTCCTGTTTATGACAATGTTATCCATGTCTTCCCAGCTTGTTAGTCAAATCTTTGTCACTTATTGGAAACCAGAGGCATCGGACTGGGAGCCAGGATCCTGAGTGTGTTTGACTGAGCTGGTCCAGCCGGCCATTAACTAGTGGTGTGACCCTCTCTAAGGCACCACGTTGCTCTAGTAACCCTTGATGGAACTGCCACATACTGCTTCTCTCCTGCTCTAACCCTCAGCTCCCACACCTTCTGTCAGCAACATCGTCTCTACTCCCCAATTGTTTCTGGTCCCTAGAAGGATTTCACCAAACTAATTTTGTCCCACTCATTAGTTAACAATATAAATATATATGTTTAAATTAACAATTTCTCCAAAAAAATAGTGAACCATTAATAATAAAATTTTATAATCATCATAAAACCGTCTAGGGCATGGAAGATGGTATAATAATTCACAACTAATTGCTTTCAACCTTGGGCCCACAAACACACTACTTGGAGAAATGAATTCAGATACTGTAATTCATGCCAAGTCATGTTTTATTATTTGAGTCATCCCTGATGCTTAAAAAAAAAAGCCTTTGGGGTTCAAATATTCTATGAACTCACAATGTCACAAACTACATGAGAAGCTAGAAGAATATTGTGAGCCCTTCAGATGGGAGGTTTGCCTGAGTATTGGTGTTTTCTATAGTCAGACATTAGTTTATTTAAAAATAAAAACAATTCACAAAACATAAACAATAATCTTAATTGCAAAATTAGAGTATTGCAAAGATTCTTTGTTAAAGTAAAAAAAGACAGAAGTGAACAGCCTACAAAGTGAATAGAATAGCAATGGACAAATCAAGCTATAGAATTAAATCATAATATTTAAGAGCACAGACTCTGGAGCCAGATTGCCTGAGCTGAGACCTCCAGCTCCACTTCTTACTAGTTGTGTTTGACCTGGAGTCATTTCACTCTCTGAGTTTCACTCTCCTGTTGGTACAAAGGGAAAGATGATAGTACCAAGTTTTTAGGTGGATTATATAAATTGAAATAAGTAAAATGGGGGGATGTCTGGTATGTACTTAGTAAGTAAGGCATGTATGTTATTAGTAGTATTATTAGAGAACATGGCATTCTTCCATAAGGCTTGTAAAAGCATGTGTGTGCTTTGTATGTATACAATCCCAGTCTTAATTATATGTAAATTGCAGTTTAGGATGGGTGCTTTTACTCTGAGGCCTATTTGCAAATTTAACATGGCTAACTACTCAGGCAGTTTAAGATACATTGAGAATGCTCACATGAGTGAGGAAACTAACAGATTAAAGAAAAAGAAACAAGACTGGGGGAAATTTTTGTGTATTTTGACAGTTAGCAGCGTTGAAATGGAATTTTAAGAACTCAACAATTTTGGCATCTCTTCTAGGATTGTTAGTGAAATACTCACTTCTGTTTGTGAATTCATATTAGGACTATACAGCAATATTTTTTTAAAAGAAAAGAATACATCACACAAGGAAAGAGATGCACTTTTATTGACTTTTCTTGGGCACAAATACATGATCTACTGAGTGTGATTCTGAAACGGGTTTGCTGCATGTCTTCTACATGATTTTCTTCTGGTCCTCTGGTGTGGGAGTTCTGCTTCAAAATGTCCAGGGATGTTCACTGAATCAAGACCTGTAATGACTGAAAGCTTGTGAACAGCAAAAAGGTAAATACATTTCTCCACAGTTAGGTGACCAACCCTCATAGCAGATCATGAACACAAAGAGGACATCTGTGTGAATTTTGTATCACAAACCTATCTATTTGTATCTACCTTTCTCTCTCTGTCCATCAGCTCTTAGAGCCAGTAAATTTGTGTTTGCCTTGCTCAGCAGAACCTATTCTAAAAAAAAAAAAAAAAGATGTTTGCTTTTAACTTCAAATAGAGACTGGGATGGACTACACAAGGAAAACAATTCAGGAATACCATCTAATGGGAAGATCTTAGTTCTAAGTCCAACTTTCCTGCAGGGGGGGCATTTAATTGCTCTTTGATTTCTTCATCTGTAAAATAAATAGATCGGATTAGATGACGTACAATATTACTTCCATTCAAACAGTCTGTTTTTTTTTTTTAGCTTCAGGAATCTAATAAAACTTAATAATAGCAGTAATTTACATAATAGAAATAATTATTGCCTAATTATTTCATAGATTAATTAAATTTTGGGGAGCAATTATAGTGTCCTAGGCATTCTATTATGCAGTGGGATTATAACAGTGAAATAAAGAGGATACACATGCCTTTGCTTTAAAAAAAAAAAGGTGATTGTCCACTTTTCCAACTGAAAAGATCCTTAAAATGCTTGGGGGGCAAACTGAATATGCAAACCTTCATGTTTATACAGAACTAAGTGGTGTACTTATGGTATTTATTTATAGTAACATTGAGAGTCACATCATATGAATAATGTTAATGTAGAATAGCATTTTATCTACTCTCACATTTTACAAAACAGTATCATCCATTCTCTTCAGAAGTGTCTTTGCCATCATCAAAGCCACTTTCAGAGTCATTTAGCACAGTTTTACCAGGGTGCATAATCTTCTTTCTCATCTAAATTGTTTGACTTATGTACTTTCTGAAATGGATGTATATTATATGCTATCCTTGGGAATTCAACCCCAAGCCAGTTTTATAAAGTCATTTACTCTGTGCGTGTGTGTTTTAAAAAAAAAATTTTTTTTTTTTTTGGCAGCAACATCTAACAGTTGCTATTGTGAGAACATTACCCAACAACATTATGAAACTGTTAATTTTTTTCCTTTCTTTTCAGTTTTTTGTTGATTCAGTAAGATATTCTCTATGAATACCCAGACCTAGTAGTGTTTGAAGTAATTATAGGGTAAAGTAAATTCTTATTAAAAAAAGAATCAGTTGTTTGACATAAGGCAATTGAGAGGGAGCCTTCTCATAATGTCTATGAGATTCTTTAAAAAGATTCTTAAAGAAGGCAATTCTTCATCTTTTTTGAGAAGGGAAATTTTTAGGAAAGAGCTCCTCCTATGGAGGTGGGCATATGGAGAGCTTTGAGAAGGCATGCCTTCCCCCAACTGTTCATGCTGCTGGGAGCAGGAGCTGGATGATGGTTATTGCTATGTCCTATATAGGTAAATGCTGACCTATGTACCCATCGGTCGCTGTGCAGATTCACCTCGCAGTAACACTGAACATAGCAGTAATGCGTTGCGCAACTTGCAAGATGCTGTATTCTCACAATTTGAAGAAAATGATGACCATAATATATCTGTGTTGCTAAAAGCAACTTTTCTTTCTTTCTTTCTTTCTTTCTTTCTTTCTTTCTTTCTTTCTTTCTTTCTTTCTTTCTTTCTTTCTTTCTTTCTTTTCTTTCTCTCTCTCTCTCTCTCCTTCCTTCCTCCCTCCCTCCCTCCCTCCCTCCCTCCCTCCCTCCCTCCCTCCCTCCCTCCCTGCCTCCCTTCCTTCCTTCCTTCCTTCCTTCCTTCCTTCCTTCCTTCCTTCCTTCCTTCCTTCTCTCTCTCTCTTTCTTTCTTCCCTCCCTCCCTCCCTCCTTTTTTCTCTTTCTTCTTTCTTTCTTTCTTTCTTTCTTTCTTTCTTTCTTTCTTTCTTTCTTTCTTTCTTTCTTTCTTTCTTTTCTTTCTTTCTTTCAGACAAGGCACCCATTAGAAATCAGGGTTTTAAGAAAAATTGCTAACGAGTGAAATGGTAGCTATAAATAAGAAACTTCAGGGAAGAAACAGTCAAAATGAGGTGAGTTTTTATAATCCTTGTGGAGAGTTGTCTCACCAGTTTTTCGCCTTTAGCTTCCAACCTGTTTTATGAGGTTCCTTTCTGCCAGAACTAGGGTGATTTCCTCCAGGCAACAGGCCTGTAATTGGCTGTAAATGAATCAATGCCCATCAGTTTCACAGGAAGAACATTCTAATCAGATTGGTTATCAATAGATTAGGTTTCTATCTTGCTTGATCTTTATGTCTCCTTTAGCCTTGGAAGGGAACTAAACATTTTGAGCCAAATGACCGGGCCTAGCCTGGAAGCATTGCAATGCCTTCACATCTTCAGAAGAGGCAGGTTTCCCAGATAGCTGAAATGCTATCAGAGGAGAGCTGATTTTAAGGAAAACTTTATAACATAGGCACTTATTGCCTTATTAAACCAAGTTCCTTGAGAATAAATTGATCTTTTTGTTGGGTTAAGGTCACCGCTTTATGGACATCAATTACTGTAGTGCTCACTGAATGACACAATATTATGAACTGAGCGTGGCCCCTCCAGGACTGGTGGATCTGGATGGTCTCTTTTCATGCTATGCTACCAGCTGTCTCTTCTCACTGTAAGAGCTTCTAACATAATTTCTCAACTCTCTTGTTATCAGTTACTTGCTGGCAATTACGATGGCGCTTTCTTATGCCAGGGAAAGTTCAATACCAAGTTTGGGAAGTAGTAATGGGTCAGAATGTTTTATTCTTACTCTGTCACTTATTAGCTAAGTGACACAGAACCAGTTTCTTTACTTCTGTAAGCCTTGGCTTCCTCATTGAAAAAGCAGGGCAATAATACTTGTTCTTCAGGGGTTATAGTGAAACTTAAATGAGATAAAAAATAAATTCTGAGGTCAGTGTCTGGCAGATGATATTAGTTCTATAAATGATAATCTCCACTTTTAATATTCCAAACCTCTTCGTAATCAACAAGAGTGAATATGCACTGTCTCTTCTCTCTTCCTGCTGAAGAAAACAGTTAGGGTCACTATCATTTAGTGGCTTTGACTTAGTAAGTTGTATATGAGACTTTGAAGAAAGGATGGTGAACAAGGCTGGCCTCATTCCTGCCCTCATGGAGCTTAGTGAATCAAGTGTACAAAACAGACAAGTAATTATCCAGAAAATTATGTAATTCCAATTGTCTTGAGTGCTATGAAGGGGAAGAACAGAGTGCTGTATGTAAAAAGATCTGTCTTAATATGGAAGGTCAGGAAAAACTTCTCTGACATACCACACCCAAGACAATAATTAGGAGTGTGCTGGAAGAAGGGCACATGCTGAAACAGGTATGTATAAAGACTTCGAAGCTTAAAATTTCAGAGTTGGGAGTGACAATATGATGAAGCATTGGAGCTGACATGAGGCTGTTGAGGTGCATGGCCCAGGCTGTGGGGGTATGACAAAGTTTTGGATTTCACTCTGAGAGATATGGGGAACAGTAAAGGGATTTAAATAAATCTGATAATCTAGAGGTTTGCTACCATCAGCAAAATAATTTACTGCTAGGTAAATAGCCATGTCCTGAGCCTCCTACCACTTGTAACCCCTTCTCAAACATGAACCCCACTCCTAGTCCCTCCGCCCTCCAGGGCTCAGAGGGAACCCTCCAGGGCCTTTCCAGGGTCTGTTCTAATTGGTTTGTGGCCAATACCATACAGGATGCTAAATATTTTAAATATTATATTTTGTTTTAAGTGAGATTCCCTTTTCTTCTGTATTTTCTCCATTACATGTTTACAGTTGTGTTCAAGATTGTTAAAAAAAAAAAGGAGTATCACAACTTAATGTAGTTAAAATATTTAAATGGTCTTTGGGTCAGTTATTTATTTATTTATTTATTTATTTATTTATTTATTTATCGTAGTGAGTGGAGGGGAGGCAGAGAGATAGACTCCCACATGTGCCCTGACCAGGATCCACTCCACAAATCCAGTAGGAGGCAATGCTCTGCCCATCTGGGGCCCTTGCTCTGTTGCAACCAGAGTCATTTTTTAGTGCCTGAGGCGGAGGCCATGAAGCCATCCTCAGTGCTCAGGGCCAACTGGCTCTAATCGAGCCTTGGCTGCAGGAGGGGAGGAGAAAAGAGAGAGAGAGAGAGAGAGAAGTGAGAGGAGGCTGGATGGATAAGCAGATGGTCGCTTATCCTGTGTGCCCTAACTGGAAATCGAACCTGGAACATCCACATGCTGGGCCAGGGATCTACCACTGAGCCAACCTGCCAGGGTGTGTCACTTTTTTACCTTCCTTTTCCTAATCTCCACTGTGAATTGAATATAACACTGAGGTCTGTTGATTCTACTTTTGAAATGTCTCTAAAACTTATCCATTCCCTTCATTACTACTGACCTCATTCAATCCCTTTTACCTCTCCCTGGGTTACTATAGTAACCAAGCCTTCTACCTGGCTTGCATGTATTTATTCTCTTCCTAGACCAAACCACTGTCCACATGGCTGTCAGTGTCCAGAGTGTCTAATACACAGTTGGTGTTCAATAAATGTGCTTTGAGTGAATGAATACCTAAACAAATACATCATGAGACTATGAACAAATGACACACAAGTGCATAAAAAATGTTTCTCAAAGTGTGATGAGAAATATTTTTTATTTTAGTAGTTTGTATATACTTTAATATGTATAAGAAAAATATTGATAGTACATACTTATGTCTTATTGTTTAAAACAAGATGAAATAAAAAACTGATTCAGGATAAAATTGATTGAGACATATTAAGTTAATAATAGGTCAGTACTATGCCAGATATGGAAAACGGTTTGGATGTTATTCAGTGAAGTTTGGGAAAAACTGGTTAATATAATGTCACAAACCCAGGTAATTTCATGACTTCCCTGAAGCAACACTGGCTTGCCTGAGTTTTCAGGGTCAATCAAGACTTTGAACAGATGGTCCACAGCTCCTGATGGGCACCAGGCCTCTCCAGGTAAGTAATGTTTAAAAAAAGAAAGAAAGAAAGAAAGAAAGAAAGAAAGAAAGAAAGAAAGAAAGAAAGAAAGAAAGGAGATAAAGAAAGAAAAGAAGAGAAAAAAAATAACATTGAGAATGTGTGTTTCCCAAGACTTTGGTGTGTTGTAGACAGACATAGGTTATTTTAAGAACCCAAAAAAATCTTTACGCAAATTGAGAAATATAAAACAGATTGAACTTTATCCCCCAAAGCTTGAGGGCATTTCATGGAAAGAGAATGGATTTTGTAGTAAGATGTGAGTTCAAACACCAGGTTGCCTGCCACTTATCGGCTATTTGACCTTGGACAAGTACTTGTATGTCTCTGAGTTTCTTCATTAGTGGAACAGATGAAATAATTCTGGCCTTGGAGAGAACAGAAGGCTTCACATTGATAGGGGTTAGCAGAGTTTCTGGTACATAGTTGTCACTCAAATAAATGCAGCTTCTGTTTTTAACTCCCTAAATGTAATTTGCTTGAAAATAAAAATAAATAAAAACAGACTGTAATTGTATGATATGTTTGTCTCTGGGGAAAAAAACAATAACAGAAACTGATGAAAAAGAAAGTAATTTTCAACGGCACTGAACTATTCCCTAGAGTCTTTAAAAATCTCTGATTGAAATGAATGAATATGCAAGTGTCACTATTGATGGCCTCCTCCCATAGGCAGTGAACTCCTTTGAAATCATGGGGAGGTAATTGTAAAAGAAGTTATATGCATGAAATTACTTCTCTGGTGCAATAAGGATTATAAATCAGTTCACTGATCAATCCACCTGCAACTCCTTTAGTTGTGCTGAATTCATAGATTACAGCAAAATCAGCTGAGGATGAATGACTGAAGTGCAATGCAGAGACCCTGGGGAGCTTGCTTCCAGCTTTCCTTGTAATGGGGCCTGGAGGAGAGTGAACAAAGGCAATGAGAGTTTGAAGAGATGCTTTATTTACGTCATCAGCATCTTCTTCCTGGCTCATTTTGGTTTCTTAGGAACAGAGATTTGATCTTCTCGGTCACAGAAGGTGTTCATCACCTACTTGCCATGCCTCCCACTGCGTTGCTGCTGACACAGGTGGTCCAGCACCTGTAGCCATTGACAGTTAGGATGGGTGCTGGACCTAATCCTTCTGACCTCAGCAAGCTCCTCTCACTTGAATGTGGCAACTATGAAAACCTCCCAGAGACTTATGTTGAAGATTTTATCTATAAGGGAAAGTTCCACTGGCTTGTCTCAAAGAAAGTAACCAGGGTTATAAAAGTATCTCTGCCTCTATTTACCTTGGAATGCATAAGTGGTCATAAGATACTTCGCTTTGTCCTCAGGAGGACTCAATTGTGTTGGCGAGTCCTCCAAATGCTTCCCTCTTGGTGGCGCTTTTAGCCAGTCAGGGCAGGAATATTGATGGAGAATAACCTAATGAAATGTGAAAGCCTGTGGGTGTGTTAGGGAAAGAGCAGATCCAGTCGGTGAGAGTTATGCTGGATAAGAATCAGGCCCATTAGGTGCCTTGTTGAGTATTCAGGGGAGACAATTCTTCCTTTATAAAATATGATTTGGTTTGCCTTATGGAAAATTTATTGTTCATTCATTTGATGTACTCCTTTAAAGGTCAGCCTTGACTTTCAGTGCTTTCAGAATTTATTTTTTTACTCCATTGTTCTTTGCAAACCATCTTTATTGAATTTCTTTGTGAATTTAAATTGTCAAATAGCCAATGCACTCTCTAAACTGCTTTATACAATTAACAGACATTTTGTGATTGGGGCAGGATGAAAATCAGACTTATTGGTGCTAGTACTTATCAGCATAGAAAGGGCAAATTAATTAGCTGCCTCTGTTTTCAGAAATAAAACATGCCAAAAGCAATGCTCCCACACCCATATAGGTCAACCAACTGAGAAAGTGTTGGATCATCAGGACTGTAGTATTATGAAAATATCTGATGTAAATGCAAAATGTCTAGGCTCTGCTCCATTTGTGATGGGACAGAGCTTTTAATAGGACTGCATTTCAATAATTAGGAAAACATAAGAAGGAAAGGGCTCTTTATGTCATGTCTTAATTAGATTCTATTTGATGATCATTGACATTACTAGTTGATAAATTTTAATTTTAATGACCAAGCTAGGTTATTTTAGCCACATGGTTTACCTGAAGTAGCCTGGAAATCCTTAAAGAAACAGAATGCTCACAGCATCCAAAACTGATTCTAGGACAAATTATTGTTCACTGTTAGTTCCTTCACCACAAAATAGGGGTAGCTATTAATAACTGTGGTTCAAGATGAGTTTTTCAATTGATTCTGTGTGATGGCATGACCAGTGGTTCTTATTTTCCAGTTGAAGTAACTGTTTCAAGTATATTGAGGTAGAGCTGGCCAAACTAACAGCTCAGTAGAAAATAGTGCAGATAAAAAGTTCCAATTTTTAGATCGGCAGATGAGGCTTTCTGCAATCTTGGTCTGGCTAGCTTTTGGGTTACATTGTGTGCTTTCTTCCATTTTCACTCTGGATTTCAGCTGTGCTGAATTATTTTCATTTACTCAATTTCACCAAATTGTTTTTCCCATAATGCTTCTTTGGCCTGGAATATTCTGTCTATCTACTCCTTCAATTTCTCCATACTAATGTCAACATGAAACAGTCCTTGACATCTTCTATAACCCTCAGTGGAACTACTGACCATCTCTTCTTTGTAATCCTACTGTAACCTGCTCTAATTTTTTGGCATAATTACAATATTATTCTACATGCTACTTACATATCTGTTTCCTTCTACTAACTTAATGAGTCTTAAAACCAGGGATCATGCACAATTCTTCATATTCTGAGCACTTGCCTGAAAAAATGAGTGAATGAATGAGTGAGTGAATGGAAATAAAATCCAGTGAAGTAAATATTGCACTTATAACCCAAAGCAGAGTTGGCAAACATATGACCCAAATGCTACACTTTCCCTTCCCTTATGCAGAACAGACTTTCCTAGTTAATTATGGTCTACCGAATCTACAGCTAAGCAGTCTAAGTCTTCTGAGCCTAGCTTTATTTCTAGCACAGTCTTAATATTAAGTGAAGTTATGCAGAGAAGTGGTATCCTATCTTGTTTGATTATACAAAAGAGTAAACTTAGTAGTAAAAATAACTGGGGAACATCTATGGCTAGCTCCTGTATACCCCTCCAGACCACATGAGGAGACCGACCCAATTGGACCATAGAAATGAACTCTTTAGTTCTCTGACTCCTAGTAGGTTTGGCTGGAAACTTGGAGGATAGGCCTGAATGAGGCCAGGTTACTATTCCCCAGCTCACAGGCTCACAGACTGCTCAGTGGCTGTGGGTTGTCTTGTTCCCTCTCCTGATGGTTATAGCTTCTGTCACATGCCCTGTTTGTAACTATCCTCCTTTTGACTCTCTCTGCAATGACTTGTCCAGAATGTACCTTCTCTTGTCACCAAACATCAGTGTCTAAAACTTGTGTCACTTGTCCCTCTATTAAACTCTGCTCAGTTTATTCAATTTGAGGATATCTTCTGTTTCCTGTCCTGACTCTAATACCAAGCAATACTCAATTATTGCTGCCAAGTCAAGCAATAATTTTTAATATATGTTATACATGTGCTAGTTGCCACTTATATGTTAAGTAACAGTAAAGTCTAATTTCTCTTATTTTTTAGAGGAGATGAAGTTTTCATATTTTCTTCCCATGCTCCACTTGATCATTATTTTTGTTCTTATACTTTGGAAACCACCAATTGAGAAACTACTTCTCCAAGTCTTCCTATCAGGTTTTAGAAAATAAGACTTCAATGATTGTGGCACTGAAGACACCACAGAGTGGGGACTGGTTTCTACAGGATTAATGTACTTAGAGAAAAAGATGATTCATGTGGGAAGTGCTTACTGCTGTTGACTAGCCATTTCCCTTAGGTCTCAGAGCTGGGGTGGTCACTGCTGGGCAGAGCCTTAGCATCATTCAGGCTACCCAGCAGCCAGTAGAGTGAATCTGAAGAATATCATGCTGAAACCAAATAATGCTTGACTTGCAGCATTTCATTTTAAAGAGCTTTGTTTTTAAACAGTGAATGCGGGTACCACAAACCTTTGGCTTTGAGACTTTTAATTCTCTATTCTTTACTGTAGAATACTTCTAGACCCCTACCTCCCCCCCAAATCAAAACCCATATTCTAGCAACACCCATGGACAGAAGCTGTAAGCAATATCATTCTGATTTATGATTGATTCTATTTTTAAGGGAATTCTCTCTACATAGTGACTCTTAGAAAAAATTGAACCCTAGTTTTGTGATTTACATTTACTTTTCTAATTCTGGACACTTTCAAACAAATGTTTAAATCTTCTGTGCATTGGTAAAAATAACCATAATTATGTCTGCGTCATCTAAAATGTTTCTTTCAGGGCCCCCACATGCACTGCAGATATTCTGATACGACAAACGGAGCTGCTCTCAGCAATCGGTCTCATTAACATTTGGTATAGAGCTAAACATTTTATAAATTTTAATTTCCCTAATTTCTTGATTTCCTGAGCATTAGTAAAATTTTCTCCCTTATAACGAAGACTATATTTTCCCCCATTTTGATTAAAGCCTTAAATAAATAGTATGTAATGATAAATGGAAATATTAAGAGAGACAGCCTCATTGTTAAGGCTGTTATGAATCACCTTGCTCTGACATGGTGTTTAATTTGGGGGAGGAATGCTGCGAGTCTAGAGTAATGCCTCAAGCAAGTAATGAGTCAGCAGAGTAAACAGGACTGAAATAGGAGTTAATACTGAGGCAAGTAGTTTAAACCAGAATGGTTGTGAATTTTGGGGAAAGAGAAAATATGCTCAGAATGATCCGGTAGGGAGAGAAAATTACTCCTGCTATACGTCGAAGGAGTCCTGCCTTTTTCAGATCTTTAGGGGTCACTGTTTAAGACTCAGCTATAGGAAACTCAACTCTGAAGAAGGAACCTGCTTGTTTGGTGCGCAATATTAATGTTATAGATACTAATAGAATATTAGAATTTGAAGGGATACTGCTAATGCCCCAAAGCATTTGTTTACCAGTGTATAGACTGAAGACCAGCGATTTAGGGAGACTTCTGGAAGGAATTGGAGAAACAGAGTTGTTACAACTCACATTTGCTGATCCGTCTCAGGTAGTTTCCATTACAGCAAATGTCTTTACAGTGTTAAGCTTGGATTTTAGAGATGAAAAGAACCTGGAAAACTTTCATTCAAAGTGTTCCCCCTTGCCATGAGGAAACGTGCCCAAGTAATCCATGAAATATCTAAACTGCACGATTCCTAGTCTAGTGCTCTTTTCATGACTCCAATATTTATTTACCTGCTTAATACTGGGTTAGGTGCCAAAGGTACAAAGACAAACACAGTCAGTAAGATCTCTGCCTTGCAAGGGAATTTCGACATATACCCCCAGGAGAAAATATGTTTTTTTTTTATCCGAGATGTATTAAAGCTAACCAACAGAGGCTAGAGGTACATAAAGCACACGGTGCTGCATGATATTGTAGGAAGTAGTGAAAATATATGAAAAATACAATTCAAGTCCTATAGATGTGAGTTCCATGTTGGCAGGGATTGTTTCTGTCTTGTTTATTGCTGCTGCCCCAACTATTGGCCTGGCATACCAAGTGCACAATAAATTTTGAATAAATGAATGACTGATATCTGTCTGGTACATAGTAAGTGTTCAATAAATGTTGAGTGAATAAATGAATAAACGTACATGTGCACTATTCTTTTTTAAGATTTTATTTTTGATTTAGAGAAAAGAGAGAGAGAGATAGAAAGGAGGTTAAGAGCAGGAAGCATCAACTCATAGTAGCTGCCTCTCATATATACCTTGAGCAGGCAGGCCTGGGGTTTTGAACTGGTGACCTCAGCATTTCAGGTTGCTACTTTATCCACTGTGCCACCACAGGTCAGGCCATATACAGTATTCTTTTTTATTTTATTTTATTTTATTTATTTATTTATTCATTTTAGAGAGGAGAGAGAGTTAGAGTGAGTGAGAGAGAGAGAGAGAAAGAGAGAGAGAGAAAGGGGGGAGGAGCAGGAAGCATCAACTCCCATATATGCCTTGCCCAGGAAAGCCCAGGGTTTTGAACTGGTGACCTCAGCATTCCAGGTCAATGCTTTATCCACTGCACCACCACAGGTCAGGCCCATATACAGTATTCTTAACAATCATCCAGAATCTGAAATAGTGGCCAGAGAGGTCACAATTTATAATGTTTTTATGTTTCTTTTCTTTTTTTCTCTTCTTTCTCTTCTTTCTTTCTTTCTTTCTTTCTTTCTTTCTTTCTTTCTTTCTTTTTTCTTTTCTTTTCTTTTTTTGAGAGAGAGAGAGGCAGGAAGAGAAAGACAGAAGTATTGAGCTGTTCTGGTAAGTGCCCTGACTGGGGAATTAAACTATCAACATCTGTGCTCTAGGAATACTGAGCTATTCAGCCAGGATTATTTTATTTTATTTTGAGATAGAGAGAGGTGAAGAAGGGGAAAAAAGAAACACTCATTTTTATTTTACTTAGTTGTGCATTCATTGCTTGCTTCCCATGTGTGCCTTAACTGCGGATCAAACCTACAACCTTGCTGTTTCCAGACAATGCTCTTAACCAACTGAGACAATGCTCTTAACCAACTGTTTCTTGTATGTCTGGATCAAGTTAATTCCATATTGTAGTGAACTCTAGAAGATTTGAAGCTTCTGAGTTTGAATCCTGGTCCTATCATTGTGGTAGAGACTGGCAAGTAACCAACTTCCCTTTCCTCCTGGGCCAGACAAAACCAACCATCTTCCCTTAGAGTTGGATATAATCTGTGATGAGTTCTGATCAAAAGAATGGGGGCAGAAATTACACATCTTATGTCCAAGTCTGGCCCTTCAAAACCTTTTATGTAGTATTCTGCTTTCTGCTGTCTGTCTAGGGACCAGATGCATCAGGTTCAGCAGAGGTCCCTGAGGCTCCAGGAACTGTGTCACAAGATTAAAAAAACCCAGGTCCCTGGATTACCTAGTAGAAGACCATCTACCAAACACTTTTAATGAACTAATATGTAAATAAGACATAAATCTCTGTGTTGAGCCATTGAAATTTTGAAGTTGTTTCAACAATGATTCTACTCTATTAATTCCTTTCTGGCTGTGTAACCTTGGACAGAGTTGGGTTTCTCCAAGCCTTCGTTTTTCTTTCTTGCACAATGGGAATCATAAAGTGATCTGCTTCTGTGTTGCTAGGAAACTTACCAATGTGAAGCCTTAGTATAGTGAGGGGGACAGGATAAAATTTGATACATATTGACTATTCTTACATGATTTTTATCATCTCAAGCCTGACAGCCAAAGAATAGTGAATTTTTTAGTTGATATTAGTTATTATTTATACATTTACTTTTAATAGAATTTATTAAGGTATACCTTCAGGTGTGCAACTCAATAAAACATCACATGCAGTGTGCCCATCACCCCAAGCAAAATCTTTCTCCTCTCCATTACCCCCCCCCCCCAAATTGCCCACCTCCACTTACCCTCTTTTCTTCTTTTCTTCTGGCTATCACCCCACTGTTGTCTGTGTCTGTGTGTCATATATATATATATTCTTAATCTCTTCACCCTAAAATAGTAAATCTTAGAGATGTTTTAGATCATCATTTTTTTTTCCCTGCTTATATCTTGGCTCCTCGCAAACAAATAATTCTCCAGAACCTTATATCAATGAGTCTCATTTTTTTTTTTTTTTTAGAAACAGAACTCTTATTTTTCCTAATGTGATCATACATGCGAAAGCCAGGTCATAAAAGCAGAGCTGTTTTTGTTGTAAGATATACCTTAGACCTACCTGTTTAGCCTTCCCCTGATCCTTCCGTTGGGCACCTCTACTGAATTCTCCAGCTAGAGAGTACACAAATTAAATACCACTGCCCTGGGCTCATACTCTGGGGGAAATGCAATATTATACAATTACTCACTGCAATGCCCTTTTTTACTCTCCCCACAACTGCTAACATCCTCTTTACTCCAGCTTTCTCCACTACCTCTTTCCATGTTTTCTACTATTTCAGCACAGAAACTGCATAGTAGTAGAGCTATAGTAAATATGGACTTCTTTCATTTCAAGTAGATTGGTGATTCTTTTCCATAGACTATTAGGTGAGTTACTGCTATGTGTGATTTAAAGGGACTCTGAACTTTGACTCCCCAATGTATGATATATGAATGGCTTCAACCTTTGGGGTCAAGGGTTAGAAGTAATGAATTTATTGCTAGAGTCTGCTTCCTATCACTTTTGAAAAAGATGATATATTTGGAACATCAAATTATAATGTATAATGTTTCTTTTCTTCTAGAAATGATCTTAGAGAAGATATATCAATACTAAATCTATATTTTTCAAACTACGTGTCTTATTATGTACCATGGGCTCCTGAAGTGATTGAAGGGAAGGAAGATCAAAGCTATAGCCACTTTTGCTGAATTTAGAATTAAGGAAAGGAGAAGGCAAGAGATGGTAAACATTTTACTTGCTAATGGCCTAGATAAATAGTTGGGCAATACCATAGATCTTTAAAAGTGTCGGTAGACGTGATAGATAGAAATATGCTGGATAGTATTGTAAGAAGAAGTATTTCAAAGAAACTGGTCGTTTTGTCATTGTACCATCATGACCTACAATAATGAAATTATCCTAATTCAACTGGATCATTCAGTAGTTGACATAAATACTGAATGACTGACCTCTCATATTATATTGAAGACATTAATAGGCCAGTACTAATGCCTTGCTTTTGGAGCCAAGGTCAAAGCAAAGAGATTGCCTTTAAGAAGTTCACAGTTCTCAAGCAAAGTTTCAGATTAGACTTGGAGTCCGGGGTTGTTGTTTTGTGAACAGTCATGCCCAGATATTCCAAATCTGAGCAGACCTTTCCTCCCATGTTAAATTTTTGGTTAATCTACTCAATTCTTCCTTGGGATTATCAGGAAAAATTGGAAGATTTTCATGGTCCACACTGGTTTTTAGTTAAAATGTTTGGTGGCCCACTTACCCATGTAAAAATTGTAATGATAAATCAGTTGTTTTTACTACCTGTGTGCCAGCAGCTTTATGCAGCACCATCTGTATGTTATTTTATCTAATATTCACTCTAATATCATTAGACAGTAATACCCACTTTGTAGATGAATTTGAGGCTTTGAGGTGGCCCAGCTAGTAAGAGAGAGAGCCATAATCTGAACTCAGGTTTGTTGGACTTCAAAGTCACCATTTTATCCTACCTGTGATAACCACTTTCAGCAATACACAGTTCACCTATGTTCCCTCCACCTGCTCCAATATATATATAGTCCCATGAAACTTCATATCACTTTCTTAAATCATCTTAAATTCATCCCATTAGAAATGTATTAAATAGGCCTTGGCCAGTTGCTCAGTGTATAGAGCATCGGCCCTCTGTATGGATGTCCCAAGTTTAATTCCTGGTCAGTGCACACAGGAGAAGTGACAACCTGCTTCTCCTCCCCTCCCCCTCCCCCTTGTCTTTCTTTTCCCCTCCTACAGTCAGAGGCTCAATTGGTTTGAGCATGGCCCCAGGTGGTGAGGACAGCTCTGTTGGTCTGAGCACATCAGCCTCAGGCACTAAAGATAGCTTGGTACTTGAGCATCAGCTTCAGATGGAGTTGTCAGGTAAATCCCAGTTGGGGTACATGCAGGAGTCTATCTTTCTATTTCCCCTTGTCTCACCTAAAAATTAAGTAAATAAATAAAGAAAGAAGAAATATATTAAATATATAATTGGCAATTTAAAAATAATAAAGCTTCCACAAAGCAAGTTAAAAGAAAATTAGTATAAATTGGTTATAATTAATTGCTTTCCTCTCAAGGCTTGACTGAAATAAAAAAACAACAACAACAACTGAAGGAATGGGTGTTGTATTGAAGAGCTGTGATTGTGAAAGAGATCTTTATGGCACATCAGAAAGTCATGTGAATTATAAGCCTCGGTAAGATGTACAGGTGTTAGTGGGGGTAAACTTTTGGTAGTAAGAGGGCAAACATAGGGGTTCAGGTGGGTAAGTATGAAGGGATATGAAAAGGTAAACAGACCCCCTGCAAATGAAGGAGGTGAATGAAGCATGAAGACAAACTTCATTCATTTTGCTGTTTTCCGGTGGCCAACCCCACTTACATTGGGTAGAGACAGTGAGGGTGGGATAGAAATTTTCTCTGGAGGCCATTTTACTATGTAATTCTCATCCTGTCACATAGATAGCCTTGCATAGCTGTATTCTAATTTTTCCCCGTAGCCTACTCATATATCGTTATTCAATGAAGTAATAATGTTAAAAGCAAGACAATCTATAATGCACTTTCAATAAAACTCTGAAAAACAGTCATTGATCTTTCTTTAAGTCAGCTACCTACCCCCAGCTGCCTTATTGCTCTCATTGTAGAGGTGGTTAAATGACCAAAGATACTTAATATGTAAGTTATGAAACATTTCCACTTCCTTATTTACCACTTAATGGTCATTAAAAGAGTAGGAACATCATCCTTTTCCAAGTGATGTAAGATGGATCCTGGCTTGAATAGAGCACTCATTTATCAATAATCAATTACTCAGTTAACCATTAAAGATAATAATCATTTCCACCACACTTACAATAAAATGCTACAAATGTCAATGAATCATTATTTTACTCTAGAGCAGACCTTAAATCAATTTCTTATTATCATTCATTTTACTTCTGCAATTGTGATGGACATTCAAAGGGCCTAACATAAGAAAATCCTCATATGGTAAATAGTTGGGAGAAGGGAAGTGTGGGAAGTATGATCTGAGTGGAAGTCTTTGGATTTTATTCAAGGACAACATCCAAATGGTTTTGATCTGCAGAATTTTACTTTGAGCTTCAGGTTCATTACTGAATCAAGAATCTTGATTAAGGATTTCCAATTTCAACTTGTTCAGATCTTGCTAGTTGCATTTTTACTCATATCAGATTTAGTCCAATACTATGTTGTATTAAACGATAGTGGAATCTTATGGTGGAGGTGCAATATTACTCTTTAAAGGTTTTTCATTGCTCTTAAAGCAAAAACTTCTTAACAGGACTGACAGGGCTTAGAATAATCTGGTGACTCCACACCTTTCTTGCCTCATCAAATACACCATGCTCCTTTCCTTTCTTGTTTAGTGAGCTTGGCCTTCTTTCAAGCCTGTAGTCCATGTGATCTTCCCTGCCACAGGGCATTTGCACATGCTATTTCTTCAGCCTGTAAGGCCACCTTCTTTTTGCTCCCATTTTTATACACTTAATATATATTCTTCAACTTTATGTGCAAAGTTTATTTCCCCAGATGAATGTTCCCTAATCTGCCCAATCCCTATTATATGCTTTCAGAATACTATTTCCTCCTTCTTCTTAGCACCATGACAGCTTTAGGTTTACATGTTATTGAGTACTTGTTTAACAGAAATAGTCACTCTCTCCCATCAGCTTTTGAGCTCTGGGCACGGTGTGTGCATTTGTGTTCCCCAATGCATCTCAAATGACTAAAGTTGTACCTGGTCCAAAGTGGAATTTCATTCAGTAAACATTTGTTAATAAATCACAAGTTGATTAGGAAAAGATACTGAAAAACATACCATTAATCTAGCGTGTCGGAGATGTCAACAGCCACCATGAGAAGTGCCTCCTGGTCCTTATGTTGTGGACGTAACAATGCAAGTTCACTGAAGTTTCACTGGTACAATTATTTCCTAGCTGACTTCTTATTTTCCAACAAGACTTAGGCTCTTCCTGTCCTGGTTCTATATGCTTTCAAGGATCTGTGGTCAGTGTTGTTTCCCAGGATTTTCTGGTACTTTCTCCTTTATCAGTGAAAGCACCTTGTTTTCCTTGGAGCTTATAACTGCCTCATATTCCTGTATCTTCTGAGATCCTGTTGTACACACCTACGGAACAAATCCCCTCTAAACAACAATCTCTGATCTGAATGAAGAGATGGCTCTTCAGTCAAGTTTACCAGTGAATAGGGCATTTCATAGAGCCACTTGACAATGGAGAGAGAATGGTAATATGATTATCTTGAGTTTGGTCATTTGAGAAGATGGATCTATTTTCAACACTCGTTTTTATTTTATTTCAGATCTTGATTTAATTTAGAATTATTAATAACCTGTCCAGTCCAACTGACTGAGAAAAGGGTAACTTATACTTGAAGACAGCTCAGGGTACAGAGAGAGCTTGCTTGGGTAAAACAAACATTTACATGTCTTTTAATACTCTTGGGCATTATAGAATGAGCCTGATAATTAGAACATTTTTAAAGAGAAAATCATAGTGGAAACAAATAGTTATAGTGTACAGAGAAGTAACTTTAAGAGAAAATCTGAGGGAGAAAGAAGAGAGAATGACTTTCAATGTAGATTCTGAAGTAAGTGGCCCAAATAGTATGGTGTGGTTTTGACTCAATCACTTATAACAACAGGAAATGAGGTTTGCAGGTATGCAAGGTATATGGAGTGGAAAACTATCAGATAACTTCTCAAAAATTGAAGCAAGGAAGAGTAGGATTAATATTCTTAGTTACCATAGATAGTAGATACTCAATGTTTAGAGTGAACTGCTGAGTTTTCAGGCCATGGTAAAGTCTGGTGAGCTGGGTTTAATCTCAAAAATCTAATTGAGACTCATTAATAAATAAAATAAATAACATATTTATTGATAATATCATTTGTGCTCCAGGCATCATTTTAGGTACTGGGTCACCAAGGCAAACAAGGGATGAGAGAGAGACATAAAGCAAATAAAGAATGAAAGCTCATATTTATTGTGTTCACTCTGTGCCTGCCTCAGATCTAGCACTTTACTGTTACTATGCAGTGCAATCCTCCCCCAATTCCTGTGATATGGGTAAAATTATTATCCCCAGTTTTCAGAGGGGGAAACTGTGGCATCGAGTCTTGCCCACAGTTATTAAGTTGGAGAACCAGGATTCCAATACAGGCAGTCTGATTTGGGACCTGCATTTATAACATCTACAGTAATCTCACTGTCTAAAACACAAACAAGAATAATATCAAATGATGGCACTGTCTCTGTGGAGAACTAAAATAAGATGATGTGACTGAGTGGATAGAGTGGACAAGAATGGCTGCGAAAGGGTGATGACATTGAAATTGAGTTCTTCGTAATAAGACGTTAAACAAAAACAGTCCAGGTCTTTTTCATTTTCACCCCGATGGACAGTATTTCTTTAAGACTATCGTGAGACATAAATTAGAACAAGGGCAATGGCATTTTTAAAAGGTCATTTGTCTTTCTTTTACTTCTACCTACCAGAAAATAAAAAAGAAAAGCAGAGGGGAAGGAAACATCTTTCAACTTCTGATCCAGCTCTTGGCTTAGCCAGCCTTGTTCCGATTTGGCCAGAACCACAGATGACACTGAACAGATCTTCTAGGATTGGAGACTGACTTGTCAATAGTTGGGTGTCCCTCACAAAGGGAATACCCACTATGTCTAGTTGTTGGGTTCACCTTAAAGCAAAGGGATGAAGTGGGGTCACTCCTTCATTTGCGTGTGTGGAGACCCTGTGATCCCTCTGCACTGCTCTCAGGGGTTCCTGAGTGGACAGTTGTTCTTTAAGTGTCAGATAACTTTTCTCTGGGTGCAATCTCAGACCCCACCTTATGATGAACATATCTGACTAATATATTTTTTATATATTTACTACTATAAATACCTTAATGAACATAATTTTCATATAAAACAATACTAAAAATATTTTTATGTCATTTCCAAGGTAGAGGTGGGAAGACTACAGGGAAGGTTTCTGATGAGTTGAAGACTGTCTACTACACCTTTTCTATATCTGTGAAGTTTAGTTCAATAGATGTAGAGTACAGTGAATATTGTCTCTAAAGAAAACTCCTGTATTTGAGAAAGTTCATTACTCCTACAGATTCAGTTGCTATTTTGAAAAACGGGCTCTATAACACATAGTCTGTATATTGTATCGTGTGATAATCACCCCAAGTCAAGTCTCCTTCCATCACCATTTATCCTGAAACCTACATAATTTTATTAACTAATGTTATCCCAATAAATTCAGTGAAAATTAAAAAAAAAAGAAAAAGTCTCTGATTATAAGTACCAAATTAAATCAGTTGTATAGTAAGTGAGAACTAGTGCTGAAAATAAATTACTCATTTGGAATCATATCAGTCCAAAAAAATATTAAAATTTCATTATACAGAAGACATGATAAAATTCTTCATGACTTCAGAAGATCTGATAGAAAGGCCATTTCTTCCATGAGGTCTTGATGATATGATGTCTGTAGAAAAGATCCCCAAAAGTTCCTTGTTGGGATTGTAATTTTATTTTATTCCAGTTAGTCCCAAGGGATTTCATTCTTTTTAACCCATAAATTTAAAATGAAAAATTGTATGATTCAGCTTATTATAATGTCTTGCTCTGGGAGAATTAATATAATCTCTTTCTACCTCCTTCTTGCATTATATTTTAATGTTAAAAATCTTAAATCATTTTCTATTGTATATACATAAAAGCTTTTTAATATACTGAATTACACACTCATTTTAAATATCAAATAGTTGTAAAATTAATCCCAAACCTATTTTACATGGTAATAGTCCACATGTTTTTAATCATTGCACCTTTTTTAATCAGTGCATAGGCTCTCTGAATAATTATATATTGTAGTTACACAGGAGAAATATATAGTATTTCCAATTTATTGGTTGTCTAGGATACCTGTTTGACTTTATTATTAATAAAATTTTGTAATAAAATTTAACATCTCTGGGTAATTTAACCTGTATACTTATTCAATGAGACCTGACGCTATTTGAATTTTTTCTTTATCTAATTATAAAAATAAATGGCATTTAGTAGGGCCAAATTATTTTAAAGTTGTCTTAAGTAATATTCAAATTTTACATAAACGGTTTCTGCTTAATAACTAATTAGTTCATGCCAAGGAAGCATTATGATAATTCAATTAAGCTATTATCTTTCAACTTGCATATGAAGACCTATAATTCAAAATTGGTTGGGGAACAACTGATGTTTTCTAGTAATGTTAAAGATAGGCAAGCCCATAGCTTCACAAATTAATTTCCAGATTTATAGCCCAGACAAGCAATCTACAAACTTTTCAGTCTCAGAAGCTCCTTACATTTTTTAAAGTTATTGAGAACCCCAAACAGCTCTTGTTTTTATGCTATATCTGCCACATTAGAATTTTAGGCTGAAAATTATGACAGATTTATTTATAATTCCTTTATAAAAATAACAAATATAATATATTAGCATAAATAACACTAAAAAACTATTTTCTAACACATATGCACACATAGACACACAAAAATAAGAGTGACAATGTTGTATTGATTTATAAATCTCTTTTAGGTGTGGCTTAACAGAAGGTAGCTAGATTCTCATATCTTCTTCTGCATTCAATTTGCTGCAACATGTTATTTTATTTGATATATATGAGGAACATCTAGCTTCCTCCTGATACATAATTGGAGAAGTTATTATTTTAATAGCTGTTTTAGATAGTTGTGGATCAAAACTCAATATGTATTAATTTCTTAAAAATTAGTTGCAATGTGAAATTTGAAACCATATTAGTAAATATTTTATACTCTATTGCATTAAAATGCATTGGCCTACGACACACTTTCATTGGCTCTTTAGCCCATACATGATTTTGTAATCTCATGTATTAATCATTTGGAAAATATTGGTTTACTGAGTTGTTTAAATATCACAAATATTAATGCATTTATTATACAATGTGGAAGATTATAGTCATTAATAATATATCTCAGATCTTATCAGAAATGTCTTTAGATACTGGGAAGTTGCCAAGCTCATGGTGGCAGACACAAGTTCTCTAAAATTCTAAATTTTACTTGAAATCTCAAGTATAGAATAAGCAACAAATACAGTCAGTAGTTTTCCTCAAACACACAAACTCAGTCTGTTCAAATATCCACGTCTGACTGAGTCAGTCACTCCAGTGAAAATGGGGTTGCATGGGGAGAACACCTACTTCATCTCTTAGATCAATTATGTAAGTGCTTTTTCTTGAGGTAACTATCTTACTTCACATGTAGCAAAACATTATGCTTCCTTTTCATTTCATCACAAAGATGAGTATTCAAGGTCCAAGTTCTAGTAAATTAATAAGTAAATTGAAAACAAATAAATGTAATAAAAGTAAAGTTTCATCAAGACATTTAAAATTTTGCAATAAAAATATTCTGCAAATGCAGGGTTATCAAGACTTCAAAGATAACTCATACTCCTTGTTGTCACTCCCTTGATTAAGGCAACAGTGTGTTACCCATCATTACTTTTGTACCCTTAATACAAATGTCAACACTGCAACAAAGGCAAAAGATATCTTTGGACTACATTTTGAGAACTATTGCCCTAGAGAAATACAGACTCATATAAAGAGAAAGAGTGGGAACGAACATGGTACAATCTTAACAATTTGGTAATCTGGATAAAGGAATCTGGAAGTTTTTTTATACAGTTTTTGCAAATTTTCTATAAGTTTGAGTTATTGTACAATAAAGATATAAATTTTAAAAAACCAACCAATCAAGAGATATGTATTTCACAGCAACATGGGAAGAAAGCATGCTGCAGGTGACATTACCTGTGTCATTTGCATGGCTCTCTGCTTTAATGAACAAAGAAAGAAATATGTAGAGCAGCAGAGATACAACTCATAAAATTGAACTTCAAAAGGCAAATATTAAGAAATTGCATCTCAGAGATTAAGGGTGCAATTCATTTAACATAGCCTAGACACATGGAGGTGGTCAGCTTAACAAGAACTTTTAGGAGTGAATCAGCAGATAACATACAATCATAATGCCAAAAAAATTAAAAAGACAGTACTTAAAAATTTCACAAAGCCCAAATAACTCAAGGTTTTAGGAACAGATTTGTTACATAAGGCAAGAAACCATTTTGTGGTTATGTAAATATATTAATTTCCATACTTAGATTTAAATTTACCATTTAGCAATTGTTTATTATTTGCTTCAAGGTATGATTTCAGTAATTCTCAACTACAAAACTTTTTGATGCATTTATGAAATCTTATGCTAAAATAATCTTATCAAATATTGCCAAAAAATATTTTACCAATGTGAAGTTAAACAATATTTGTATTCAACACCCTAGTTCTGAATGGGAAGAACTAATAAACCTGTCTATCCCAGAATTTTCCTTGAACATGGCCTATCTTTTTTGTTTGTTTACTTATTTATTTATTCTTTTTAAATAATTTTTATTAATTTTAATTTATTATGTTAACATGAAGTCAAGTGTCCCACTCAATATAACTCCCTCACCCCACCCTTTTGTCCCCCTTTATATCATCTTTGTCCCCTCACCTCTCTCCCCCTTTTCCTCTGGGACTTACTGTCCTGTTATCTGTATCTATGTGTTATGTATATATAACTAATCCCTTCACCTTCTCTGATCCCATCCCACATCCCCCTTCCCTCTGACAGCTGTCCTTCTGCTCCCAGTGACTCTGCCTCTGCCTCTATTCCTTTCCTCAGTTCATTTTGTTCATTAGATTCCACATGTAAGTGAGATAATATGATATTTGTTTTTCTCTTCCTGGCTAATTTCACTTAGAATCATAATCCTCAGGTCCATCCATGCCATCACAAAAGGTAAGATTTCCTTCTTTGGCCCTGGCCGGTTGGCTCAGTGGTAGAGCGTTGGCCTGGTGTGCAGGAGTCCCGGGTTTGATTCCTGGCCAGGGCACACAGGAGAAGCACCCATCTGCTTCTCCACCCCTCCCCCTCTCCTTCCTCTTTGTCTCTCTCTTCCCCTCCCGCAGCCAAGGCTCCATTGGAGCAAAGTTGGCCCGGGCACTGCAGATGGCTCTGTGGCCTCTGCCTCAGGCACTAGAATGGCTCTGGTTGCAACAGAGCAACGCCCCAGATGGGCAGAGCATCGCCCCCCTGGTGGAAATGCTGGGTGGATCCTGTTTGGGCGCATGCGGGAGTCTGTCTGACTGCCTCCCCATTTCCAACTTCAGAAAAATACCAAAAAAAAAAAAAAAAAAGATTTCCTTCTTTTTCATGGCCACATAGTATTTCATCATGTATATGTACCACAGCTCTTTAATCCACTCATCCACTGAGGGACACTTGGGCTGTTTCCAAATCTTGTCTATTGTAAACAATGCTGCAATAAGCATGGGAATGCATATCTTCTTTTGAATCAGTGTTTTGGGATTCTTAGGATATATTCCTAAAAGTAGGATAGCTGGGTCAAAAGGCAGTTTCATTTTTAATTTTTTGAGGAAATTCCATACTATTTTCCACAGTGGCTGAACAAGTCTGCATTCACACCAGCAGTGCAGGAAGGTTCCTTTTTGTCCACACCCTTGTCAGCACTTATTGTGTATTGATTTGTTAATGATCCATGGCCTATTTTCTTTGAGTATATTTATAAGATATATTGCTGATGCCTGCCTGCCCACACATCTTCTGATGAAAACTGATCTACCCCTAGACCCAATACAAGGAGTAGCAGTGGGGGCTGGTTGTTTGTACCATGGGATCTCACCTGAGTGGACCAGGGGTGGGCACCTGACCTACCTATCTACACTTTGCCTCTGCAGTTACCCAAGTAAGCTGTGCTGATCAGATACTAAAATCTTCCTCTCTCTCTACTAATTTGAACTGAATGGGAAGATACTAAGATCCCAACCAAGTGGTGAATTTAAAGGTGCTGTAAGTAAGATAAAGCCTATGGTGGTTTATGTGTCAGTCAAAGTTATATGAGAGTAGAAACTATCAGAAGACAGAAGTCAGGTGGTAACAAAGAGAAGAATGAATCAGATGTGCTGAGAGAAAAGGAAACATCATGAAATAGAGAGAAACCATATGATCCTTGAAAGAGACTAGAAAACAACCTGTCTCCAGAGCTTTCCACATTCCTGATGATTTCCAAGTCTGTTCCAGTTTCAGTATCTTTAGTGAGTGGCTTTTTGTCCATACAACCAAATGTCTAACATTGTACCGCTGACCCCAAATAGACTGCTGGGTTAATTTGTGGCTTAAAATTTATACATAAAGAACAGTATTTTATTTATATTCTCATATTATTTAAAGAGCATATTTGTCTATAAAATTTTTTTATTGACCTAAAGTAGCAAAAATCAAGAAAAGGCAACTTTTAAAATAGCAATATGGAGTGAAGTGATTATTAAGGGAGACGTGGGCCTTCTTTCTTTAAAAAGAGACACTAAAAGGGAAGTGGCTGTTTATCTAGTTTCTGAGAAAATAACTAAATCCTGGGTTTTGTTTGTTCAGCTGAATGATTAGAGCAGAGCTTGCTACTGCAGTCAGACCAACAATTGTCTTCTTAGTACATTAGTAGTCGCTTCTCTCCAGATGCTGTCTTGAACCTCTCAGAGACTTTAGACTGAAAGAAACTTTCCTTTCTTTATAAACAAATTAAACCAATATTTCATGTTCAAATACTAATAGTGATATCAGTGGCCATCATGTTTTACCTCTAGGCAGTTTGATAGTAACTTCAAACCTGAAATGCTTCCTGAAGAGAATTACATTTATACAGTGTGACTGTTGGTAATGCTTGTAACTTTTTCTTCAAATCTCTCCTTATTGCTTCTACAGTACAATAACAAACACATGCCATCCATAGTATCTCTTAATTGATTCAGTTTTCCAACAACTCTATGAGATAGATACTATTATTCCCCCCATTTTACAGGCAGGGAAATGTTATATAACTTTCAAAGGCCACAATGTTAGTAGAGGGTAGAACAGGGATTGAATCCAATAATACTAAGATGTTTACCTGTTTCTAAGATAAATTATAAAACTTATTATCAAGCAGTCTTTCTCTTTTTTATATATACAATGCTCTGTACAAATGTATTTATCAAGAGTTATTAAGAATATTTTTGGCACATTATTAACAAAATAATAATAGCTGTAATATGTTGAATGTTTAGTATGTTCCAGTCACTGTGCTAAGTGCTTTAGCTACCTTATTTTATTGAACCTTTCAAACACCTTTTTGATGCAGACATAACTATCTACATTTTACAGATGAGAAATGTAATGTCAATGTCAGAATTTAAAATCCTGTGATCATCATACTAACCACATGGCTTCTCTCTTACACTTCTTGTTGAAAAAGGTTTTCTTCTGGAATTTTCTTCCTTCAGCCAGAAATGTTCCTTTAATATTTCTTGTAGTTCAGTAGCAGTTCAAATTCTTATAGTTCAAATTCTCTCATCTTTTCATTTTGTTCTTGTTTAAGGTATGGTTTTTGCTGGATATAGAATTCTAGGTTTAGAGCTTTGTTTTTACTGTAGAACTTTTTGTTTTGATTTGGTTTTATTTTTATTTTATTTTATTATTTTTAAATGGGGTTTATTGGGATGACACTTGTTAACAGAATTATACAAGTTTCAGGTGCACAATTCTACCATACATCTTCTGCACACTGTATTGTGTGTTCACTCCCCCAAGACAAGTCTCCGTTCATCACCATATTCTTCTCCACATCCCATGTTGTCTATGTCCATGAGTTTTTCTTCTTTTTTTTGTCCTTTTTGCTCAACGTCTCCAACTGCCTTACCCAGCCCCCTCCTACCACCCCTGACAACTATCAGCCTGCTCTCTATAAGTCTCTCTCTATTTTGCTTTATGTTGTTCATGTTGTTCATTAGATTCCACATATGAGTGAAGTCATATTACCTGTCTTTCTCTGATTGGCTTATTTCATTTAGCATAATACTCTTCAGGTCCAACCATGCTGTCACAAAAGGTAAGATTTCCTTCTTTTTAATGGTAGATCTTTAGAAATTTAATGATACTATTCCATTATCTTCTGGCTTGCGTTGTTTCTGAGATGTCTAAGATCATTCTTACCTTTGTTTCCCTGTATATAAAATGGCTTAAAATGTTTTTTATCCTTATTATTTGATAATAAAGTGTGGTTTTCTTTGTGATATCTTGCTTAGGAGATACTAAAATTTTGAATCTATGGGTTCTTTGTTTTCATTTAATTTGAAAAAATAAAGTTCCTTAGATCTTCAAAAATTTTTTCTTAATCTTTTTTTCCCTTCACCTTTTGGGGATCCAGCTCTAGGTGGGGCTACTTTATATTGCCCACAAGTCACCGAGGCTCTCTTGACAATTTCTGTCAGTCTCTTTTTTTCTCTGAGCTTCATTCAGTTTGGGTAATATATTGCTATGTCTACAAATTCATTGACATTCTCTTCTTCAATGCCTAAATTTCTGTTAATCTCACCTAGTGAGTCTTTACTTTACAAAACATTTTTCATTTCATATTTTTAAATTTTCTCCTTATCACATTCATCATTTCCTTTGACTATATTTATATATAATGCCTGTTAAAACTTTTTGTTTCTAATTCAATCCACTTCTGGTTTCATTATTTTTCTCCTGGTTTTAGATGTCAGGTTCCTGTTTCTAAGGGCTTGGCTAGTATTTTTTGATTGAGTGCTGAAGGTCATGAATTTTATGTTGCTGAGTGCCCTATTTTCATTGTCTTCTTTTAAAGGTTGTTGGGCTTTGTTCTCCCAGGCAGTTAGGTCACTAGCTGTGCAGTTGGATCTTTTTGAGGATTATTTAAAGTATTGATAGGGCAAATCTATAATAGTTTGTGCTCTAGGGCTGGTTTAGTCCTACTAATAAGACATGGCTCTTCTGAGGTTTGTACTGATCCCTAGGAGTTCAACGCAGATGCCCCATCCAGGCTAGTCAGAACTCCATCACTCTCCAGGCCTACATGAATTCTTGCGTTTATTTGGCTCTGACAGCACCCTGGAGGCAGTCAGACTAAGTCCATGGGGTTTTATCCTGAACAAGTGTAGCTTAATGTTTAGCAATATAACTCAGAGAATCCTTATATGTATTTATGAAACTTTTTTTATGAGTAGTTCCCTCTTTTCTAGAGCCTTGCCTACAATTTCTACCTGCCTTAGCCTCACTGAACTCTAGTTTCTGCCTCTTTAACTCTGATAAGTCATGACAGTTTACTTGTTTCCCCTTCCTTTACTTTAGTCTGCAAAGTGCCTCTAGAAAAAAGTCCAGGAGAATTGCAGAACTCAGTTGATTTACTTCCTTTTCCTTATGATCATAGTCACATGCTGACTCTTGTCCAGTACCTGAAACAACTCTTTCATATATTTTATCCTGTTCTATAGTTTTATATATGTAGGAATAAGTCCATTGAGAAAAGTAAGTTATTTAATTTAAATGTGTATTTCATAATTAAAGAGAATGCAAACAAAAATGAGATATATTGAATCCTTTCACAGTTCATAAATAATAATGGTTAAAATAAAAATAAATTCTTCTAAGAGCATAATTTGTCAGGAATTAAAATTTTTTCAGGTATTAACCTGTATTTCCTTGGGTTTTAAATCATGCTAAGAAAAGAGAAAAGTCATCTAAATTCTTTTAGATACTATCAAGCTTAGCATTACCACCCATAGGAATCTGATGATGGTTGGGTTTAACAATGTGAGAATATTTTCTTCTTCAGGAATCTGTTAGAAAGGGGAACAAGTCAGTTTGGGCTTTGTTTTGTTTTTCACATAGATTGAGGTTACAGAATTGTGTTTATTTATTTGGGTTCTGTTTTAATGCTCATTGCCACTGGCTAGACCTTGAACGGCAGGGTGGGGTGGAAGTTGAGCTACCATGTTATAAAACATATAAGTAAAAATGATAGCACCTATTTTAAAAAATTCGAACTCATGGACATAGATAAAAGTGAAGTGGTTACCAGGCACAGGAGAATGTGGGAGAGGGGGTAAGGGGAAGGGTGTAAAGAGGAACAAATGTACAGTGATGAAATATGATTTCACTTTGGGTGATGGGTATACAACATAATCAACAGTTCAAATGCTATAGAAATGTTTACCTGAAACCTATATACTCTTATTGATCAATATCACCTGTTAAATTTCATTTTCTAAATAAAATTAAAAAAAAAAAGAAATTCCAAAATACTTGTCTTCCAACTCAATAGCTATAACCTTACTTTCTCCACAACCAGTGTCTTGCTTTACTTTTTCCTAAAGAATTACTGGTTTAAACAGATAATGATCTGTTTTCCTCAGTTATCTCCTAGAATGGGAAGGAGAACACATCTTTTAAAAAATTATTTATTCCTTTCTATAATTCATTTCTTTAAAAGAACCAAAACAATTTTATATTCTTCCTGTATAAAGAATGTGTAGCTATTTCTATATCATTAAAATATGTTCATGGGGCTGTTTTCCTGACTTACCCCTCAACACAGTTTTCTGGAGTTTCCAAGGGCCAGAACCATATCTTTGGGATACTTCTGGTGTTTGGCAGAAGATTCTGGGGCTGTCTCAGAATTCTGTTTACCAAAATGGGCAAAAAGATCTCATTTTTCCCAAATGTTTTTCCCAAACTATTTTATAATTTATTTATGTGTATGCTTATGTGTGTACATGAAAAAAAGATTTTGTAAAGTACCTACAATTGTTAATAATTGTTATCATTGGAAAAGTGGGAGATAAAACACTTATATTTTATTTACTTCATTTCATTACATACATTCTATATAGATGCATATTAAAATGATTATTTTAAAAAAGATTAAAGAAATAACATAAAATGATAACCCCAAGTAAGACACAAACATAGAACAAAATGTTGATAGTATTTCTAAATAATTGACTTTCTTACCAGTTGCATTATCTGCACTTAGTATGTATTTAAGGCAGAAGCACTTATGCAGGGAGAAATGTATAGCATTCTTCCAAGCTTCCTTTGACATCACCAAAACTGAACAGGTAGAGAAATGATGGGGACACTCAGTATGGAGCTCACAAGAGGATGCTTTCTCCCAGCATAAATTACTCAATAAAAAAAGTACAAAAGAGCCTGACCTGTGGTGGCGCAGTGGGATAAAGCGTCGACCTGGAACACTGAGGTTGCCGGTTCGAAACCCTGGGCTTGCCTGGTCAAGGCACATATGGGAGTAGATGCTTCCTGCTCCTCCCCTTTCTCTCTCTCTCTCTCTCCCTTCTCTCTAAAAATCAATAAATAAAATATTTTTTTAAAAAATAAATAAATAAATAAAGGAAAAAAAAAGTACAAAAGATTCATGACATGGTTCCTGATAGCATTGAAATTTGTTTTAATGGGGAAGTGACTTAAAACAAATTTTTGATACTTGATCATGATCATGTTTATTTATATCTCCTTCTTCATTTCCAACTTGGGAGATGATTAATATGCCTACATTTCCCATTATGGCTTCTGTGGACAAGGCATGACCTTGAAGGATTTTCATTGTTTTAAAGTGCTGACCCATCTCATTTCTTCCTTCCAGGATGCCTGAGGGAAGATGTCAACAGGAACCCATGAGGATAGCTCTCCAATCTGTGTGGGATGAAAATGGTGGAACTGGGATTAGAGAGGGTCATTGCTCGAATCTTCAGTGAGGAATTTTCTAGGTCATCTAGGAAGCCTATACTCTAATAGATAATAGCCGCAGTGTGTTCAGGCAAAATGGTGCCACATGAAGGAATGCAGCTGCCTGACCTGAGGAGACCTTTCACAAAGAAAATCAGGTAAGCCAAATAGCAACCAGATTGTTCATTATTATTTATTATTGTTTATCAAGTTAAAAATGCACACAGCATGAAATTTACCACCTTAACTATTTTAAAGTGTACACTTCAGTAGTGTTAAGTATATTTACATTGTTGTGCAACCAATCTCCAGAACTTTTTCACCTTGGAAAACTGAAATTCTATATTCATTAAACTGTAACTTCTTATTTTCCTTCTTAGCCCCTGGCAATCACCTTTCTATTTCTGTTTCTATGAATTTAAACTCCTCTAAGGATTTCATATAAGTAGAATCATATATTGTCTTTTTGTGACTAGCTCATTACACTTAGCATGATGCTTTCAAGTTTCATCCATGTTATATCATATGTCATAATTTCCTTCTGAGAAAGAGAGAGAGAGAGAGAGAGAGAGAGAGAGGAAGGGAGGAAGAGAAAGAGATGAGAAGCATCAACTCATAGTTGTTGCTCTTCAGTTGTTCATTGATTGCTTCTCATATGTGCCTTGACCAGAGGGTTCCAGCTGAGCCAGTGATCTCTTGTTCAAACCAGCAACCTTGGGCTGGTTGGCAATGTTGGGTTTTAAGCCAAGGACCTTTGGGCTCAAGACAGTGACCATGGGATCATGTTGATGATCTCATGGTCAAGCCAACAACCCCAAGATCATGTTGATGATCCCATACTCAAGTCAGCAACCCTGCGCTCAAGCCGGGGACCTCAGAGTTTTGAACCTGGGACTTCAGGGTCCCAGGTTGATGTTCTATCCACTGTGCCACCACTGGTTAGGCATAAATTTCTTATTTTTTAAAGCTGAATAATATCCTGTTGTATGTCTATATCACATATTCTTTATTTATTCATCCATTAATGGATACGTGGGTTGCCTCTATCTTTTGGCTACTGTGGATAATGCTGCCATGAACACAGATATGCACATATCTTTCTGAGGCCCTTCTACTCAGAGGTAGGATTGTCAAATTATATGGTAGTTTTATTTTTTAATTTTTTGAAGCACTGCCATATTCTTTTCTATAGTGCCTATACCACCTACTTGTTATGTTATTATTTTTGTGGTTATACTTTATTATACATTTGTCCTAGCTCAGACCACTATTAGATTATAACTAGATTCTAAGTAACTTGAAGGCAAAGATGGTTTTTTAGAATTTTAGGATATTTTAGAGAATTGTCCTTCCCTTAAACATGTTGTTGTAGACATGGTAGTTGCTGAATACTTACTGGCATCTCAAGTCTGAAGGTGAATCACCCTATATATATAACAAGTTTTTAATACTCCATTAATGGCAGTAAGTGTCAAAAACTTAGAAGTGGGGGTTTCGGTGCAAGGATGTCTGGCGATAAAGACCATTATGCAAAGATTTACCCAGGGTAGCCATTTTGAGGTTGCATCCTTTACTTGACAGAGATTGCAACAGTAGAGAAAGAAAGGGAAAATGGGAGGATCTGGCAGACATTAGGTATATGACCATAGGAAGTGATATTGATACTGAGTATATAAAGAAATACCTCGTGTTACAGGAATAAAGGGGAAAGAACTGTTGTTTTCAAACTTCAATGAGTTTAGAAATTTTTGAGTTGCTTTTTGGAATAAAGGTTCCTGGACTCCACTCTCAAATATTCTTGTTCATTTAAGTCCTGTCCAAGGCTCAAAAATATACATTTTAATAAACATCAAAGAAAAATAATTGGAAACACATGATACCTAACAAAGTCAGATGCTATTAGGAAATTAAAAACCAACTTTTTTTTTTTTTTTTGTATTTTTCTGAAGCTGGAAACGGGGAGAGACAGTCAGACAGACTCCCGCATGCGCCTGACTGGGATCCACCCGGCACGCCCACCAGGGGCGACGCTCTGCCCACCAGGGGGCGATGCTCTGCCCCTCCGGGGTGTCGCTCTGCCATGACCAGAGCCACTCTAGGGCCTGGGGCAGAGGCCAAGGAGCCATCCCCAGCGCCCGGGCCATCTTTGCTCCAATGGAGCCTCGGCTGCGGGAGGGGAAGAGAGAGACAGAGAGGGAGGAGAGGGGGAGGGGTGGAGAAGCAAATGGGTGCTTCTCCTATGTGCCCTGGCTGGGAATCGAACCCGGGTCCCCCACACGCCAGGCCGACGCTCTACCGCTGAGTCAACCGGCCAGGGAAAAATCAACTTTTGATTACCTGTGTTAACATGGAGAAAGGTATGGTGTCCTGAATCAATGGCTCTCAAATGCTGGGCTGACATGTCACAACCAGTGCTGGGCTAGCCACTTCATCACTTGGTTGGTTAAAAGATACCTGAGCCCCATTCTCTCATTTTCAGTGTGTTCTGAGTCACTCTCTACAATGACAGGTGTGCTGACTTTCTCTCCACCTCCAGAGGCTGCCAATTCTGCAGAAGGTCAGCTCTTCACAGTCCTAGAATGGTGATTAAATCTAAGATATGGCTGGGAATTTTAGATGAAAAAACACAGGTAGGGACACTAAAAATTAACCTAAATGTTATTTGGGCTTCCCAGCTCTTCAAGTTTTAGGTACACTTGACTCAAACCAAATATCACAGTCTGTACAAGTCAGGCCTCTTCCTAAAGTTTGGTGCAAATTCTACAGCATAGTTCCTTCAAGTGCTTCTGTCCCGGGGCTGCTTCCACATAACCCTCTTGGTTGAGCTCTATCCCAGCAAGTACAAAAACTTTAACCCCTTTTAAATTTTCAATAAGAAACCCATTCATGAACTTTTTGAGTTAATAACTTTACTGAAAATCTGTGGAGCTACAGAGAGGCATTGTGTTGCTAGGTGGCATCATCCACCATTTTCCAATTTCCCCAAACTATCTTCTGCTACATTTCAAAAAATCACTACTCCCAACATTTGTCCTTCTTGGGCATGTAGCTCCCTGAGAATTGTAATAAAGACTGGCATTCTCCCTGGAACTATTGCCATCTTCAGGCTACCACTTCTTCTTTTTTTTTTTTTTTTTTTGTCTTCTTCTGAAGCTGGAAAGGGGGAGGCAGTCAGACAGACTCCCGCATGCGCCCGACGGGGATCCACCCGGCATGCCCACCAGGGGGCGATGCTCTGCCCATCTGGGGCGTCGCTCTGCTGCAATCAGAGCCATTCTAGCGCCTGAGGCAGAGGCCACAGAGCCATCCTCAGAGCCCGGGCAAACTTTGCTCCAATGGAGCCTTGGCTGCGGGAGGGGAAGAGAGAGACAGAGAGGAAGGAGAGGGGGAGGGGTGGAGAAGCAGATGGGTGCTTCTCCTGTGTGCCCTGGCCGAGAATCGAACCCGGACTTCCTCACGCCAGGCCGATGCTCTACCACTGAGCCAACCGGCCAGGGCCAGAAGCAACATTTTTCTTAACTAAAAGTTGACTTTCATCTTCTGCATTTTCATCATCTGCAACCCACCTCCTTGAGCTGAATTTGTGGCAAATAGGAGTTTATAACTGAGAGTTGAACTCTGTTTCTATTTAGTTAAGGTAGAACCTGTATAGGTCAGTTTGGATCATTTATTCAGGCAATACATTTCTACTGAGCAACTCTTATGCTTAGTAAAATATTAATTTTATTGAGAAATAACTATTATCTAGTCACTGTGCTAGGCACTGAATAAATAATGTAGAACAAGTCATAGCACCCTGCATGAAAGCCTCGAAGCAAGCAAATAAGATAATTAGAAACTGTGAATAAGCATCAGGAAGAAAACAATAAAAAGGAACTGAGCTAGAAAATAAGGACGTGCATACTTTATAGACAAGGTCCCGGAAGGCCTGCTTGTGGAAATGACTCTGAAGCTGAGACCAAAAAGATGGGAGAAACCATGCTATGTAAAGAGACACAGGGTGGTTTAAAGGGGTTTCCCAGGCAGAAGCCTGGAGGGCAAGGAACTGGCAGAAGCAACGTGGGTGGGAGGCAGTGGCAGGAGGGAAGGTTGACAAGACAAAGTTCTGAACATGCAGAACTTCAGAAGGCAGTGTGTGTGTGTGTGTGTGTGTGTGTGTGTGTGTGTGTGAGCTGTGCAGAATGGGGAAAGGAGAGGTCCAGCACTGGGAGCAGGAAGGCTGGTTAGAAGCTCCCCGGCTCCTTTGCACGTAGCAGATAGGGTTAAATATTGGTTGCATATGTGAATGTCTCACATGCACAGTTAACTCGAGCTACAATCGCTCTATCCCCCAGCACCTAGCATAGTGTTATGTACAGAACACACGTGCAGAATTATTTTAGGGGCTTGCCAGAGAACCCACATAAAAAAGAATATTGTATCTGATACTTTTTCTTACTTGACCATATAATCTTACCTGAATAGAGTTAGGAGCATTTTTCTGTGCATTATGCATTTCGGCCCATAGCCAGTAAAACATCTAATGTCTCTAACCTTTTGGGACCATGGGATTTCCCAACCAGTGTTTCAGTAAAATCCTCTGTGGTAGTACTTTACCAATTTACTCCCTCAGCTCTTTTTCAAAGTTCTTGGCTCATGTGAATAAAAGAGGCCAGCTTGGTCTTCTGGGAATGCACAGCACGGATATATATTTTTTACTATCGCAGCAGAATTGTTTTGAATACACTTTGGCCATGAGGTTAAAGCGCTCCACAAGGAATACCTCAGCAATAATTCTGCTGCCCTCTAGCTGAGCGCTGAAATCCCTCTGGAATGCTGGCATTACCCTTCAAGAATGGTTCTGAAATGACTTTACTCACTTGCCCGGTCTTTTCATTCCTATTGAAATTCATCCAGAATGTTCACAGTAACCTTCAGTCAGATGCCAAAATAACTTTTATGTTCTTGGAAGGTTTCTATAACAATGTATTACACAATGCAACACAAACTTACTTTTTTGGAGAAGAGGTCTAATAGGCACAGCTGGTTAAAACTGTCCTGGTGGATATCCTGTGGTTAGTTTATCTCAGCTCTACTGATAACTCTGAGAAATTGTGAAAAGACCAGCATCATGTGTAAATGAAAGGGTTGGATTTCCTTGACGGATTTTGCTGCCACTATTACTATTATTACTTTTTTTCCCCAAGTACTATTTTTAGAAAGAATGGACCCAGAGTGAACACTTGCTTTGAAGATAAGCCAGGGAGCTTGGTCAGAAACAAAATAATTGCATTCTTGTAAGATATCTCCATATATGAACACCGCATAGAAATCGAATTACTTTCAAAATTCAAAAGCATAATGCTATGTATATTTTTAATTTATCTATTAATTCTTATTTATTCTACAAATATTTATTAAGCACTTATTATGTGCCTATGTTGTGCCACTTATGACAGACACATGGGTGAACAAGATAGTTATGGCATTTGCAGACTAACAGGAACTCTGTTATTTGTAACTGCATTTGGAGGTGAAATTAGGATCACTGATTTTCACAGGACCAAACATGTAAAATTCATGCTATGTGGTTGTCTCAGTTTTCTAGCTCTGCCCTAACAAGCTTGGTGGCTTAAAAAAACATAAATTTATTCTCTCACTGTATGGAGTCTAGAAATCCAAAATTAAAAAGTGTTAGCAGGGCCACACCCACTCTGAAGGCTCTGAAGGAAAATCCTTCCCACTTCCAGCCCCTGGTGGCTCCCCGTGCTCCTTGGTTTGTGGCAGGGTTTAACTCCAGGCTCTGCCTCTGTCTTTACATGGCCCTCTTTCCTCTGTGCCTTTGCCTGATCTTCTTATAAAGACCCTAAGCATTAGATTTAGAGTACAGTCTCATCCAGTATGACTTCATCATAATGATTGCATCTGTAAAGACCTTATTTCCAAATAAAGTCATGCTCTGAAGTTCTGAGTGGATATGAATTCTTGAGGGACCCTATGCAATGCAGTGCAACAGTAGATTCATGTCATTAAAGCAATTACTATAAAGGTTTTTCCCTATGCATTTGTTTGCATGTATACTCATGTAAGTATAGAAATGTGTTATGCTTGTACATAAATTTATATAAAAGCTATGTACATAGGTGTACATAAATATATGAACATACTCTCATTATATCACATTTTTTTAGTGTATCATTTTTTCTTCTTTCCCTTTTTTGGTTTCTTCATCCTTTTCCCCCCAAAACTATTTTATACCCCTTATCTTGAGGTAACCCTCTTTAACAATCCAACATATCTCCTTTTATATTGTTTCATTTTCATATAACAATATGCAAATACACTCACATATATAGATACCTACATAATATATGTGTAGTGTTTTAGAAGCACTGTTTTTATTTTTTTTAAGTGAGATCATATTATTGACACATTTCTATTTCTGACACCTCTCTCACCAATAAGGAATTATATCCAAGTATACTTCTAATTCATTCTTTTTAATTTATGTATAATATTTCATAAAAAATATACTGGAACATAACTACTCATTTCTTTGTTGATAGATTTTCCCTACTTTTCCAATTTATTTATTCATTTTGTTATTATTTATTTATTTATCTTAGGTGAGAAGGAGAGGAGACAGTGAGTCAGACTCCCACATAGCCCTGACCGAGATCCACCCAGCAACCCCATCTGGGGTTACTGCTTAAGTACAAAGTTATCCTCAGCACCTGAGGCCAATGAGCTCCAATGAAACTATCCTCAGCACCCAGGGCCGAAACTAGGACCAATTGAGCCACTTGCTGAGGGAGGAAAAGAGGGAAAGAAGTGGGAGAGGGAGGGGAGAGAAGAAGATGGTGGCTTCTTGTGTGTGCCCTGACTGGGGATCAAACCCTAGATGCCCATATGCTGGGCTGACACTTTCTTCATTGAACCAACTGGCCAGAGCCAGTTTATTTATTTTTTTTAATAATTTTTTGCCACTAAAAATACTATAAAAATATCCTTCTATATTGATGTTTATCTTTCTGAGAGATACAATTCTGAAAGTGATATTTCTGAGTGTGTATGTCTGTAATTTTAATAGATTTTTGAAAGGTTTCTTTCAAAAAAACTAATAATTTACATTTTGATCAATCATCTCTGTAAGCATCTTTTTTTCCCCTGCATTTTAAAGGTAAAATATTTCCCTTTCAGTATAGTGAGTCCAAAGTGCTATCTTACTCATACTTTAATTTGCATTGTTCTGACTAATTTGAAAATAGTTTTCTATATCAGATGGCCATTTGAATAGACTATTCTGTGAAATGTCTCTTTATACCCTTTGCCTATTTTTCTATTGTGTTATTTCTCTCCCCATGACTTGCAGAGCTCTGTGTATTTCATAGGTATTATACCTTGCAATGTCTTAAATTTCCTCACAAAAGAATTTTTTGTTCAAACTTCAACATTTATTTTTCATTAAAATTTAAACTAACAATTTAATTAAAAATTGTATAATGAAAACAGTAGTATAAAAGAAAATTACAAGGGATATAACAAGCACCCATGTCCCCACCACCAGGAACAACAGATGTCAGCACTCTTTCTCTATTCTTTCATCTATTTTTCCCTTCTTTTTACAGCCTTACATAGCCCAGTTCCCTGCCATGAGTCCTAGATTGGTTAGCTATCTTTTAATTGATTAGTTATGCTGAATAACAAACTACCCCAGAACTTGGAGCTTTAAAACAAGAAGTATTTATATAGCTCTTTTTAGACAGACAATTCTGCAAGCCAACATTTGGTGCTGAGCTCAGCTGCATTATTCTTCTGGCCTTGGCTGAGTCCATTCATGGATTAAGGTCAAGTGCCAAGTTGACTGAAGGTTGGTTAGTTTAGGGTGGCCTCAGCTGGATTTGTTAGGCCCTGGCCTACAGTGAATCTCATATTTCAGCAGGCTAGCCCAGGTTTGGTCATACTGGTGTCTGGGCAGGGTTCCAAAAGACAGGGCCAAAACCTGCAAGGCCTCTGGAAGCCTAGGATCAGAACTGGCACACTGTCCCTTCCATCACATTGTATTCTGCACAAAAGTTTCCATTTTTATTTGTAAATTATACTTCAAAAAAGTTGGAATATTTTTATTTCTTACATTAATTTTATTTTTCTATCCTATCTTCTTAAGTTGAAACTACCCCCCCAAAAGATTTTTCTTTATTTATATTTAGATGCAGTCATTCTAATTTTAATTAATCAGCAAATAATTTACAGTAACTCATAATGAATCATTATCCAAAGGAGAGCTAACTCTTTGGTTTGAGGTTCTCTAAGCATAGAGTCCAGAAAGTTAGTGTAGAATATTGTAGAAGAATTTAGTTTTATATTTTGAAATATAAGACATATTCATAGAGCTGACCTTGCTAAAATCAAAGTTTTTCAAAGGTGACATTTTCTTGACCAATGCAGTATGAAGTCTATTAAAATACAGTAATTGAAAAGGAATTATTAATATGTAAATTAAAATAATCCTGATTAAATTTTATGCACCGAAAATTATTAGGTGCATAATTTTATGTGGTTATTATAACTCTTATTATCAGTGACATGAGGCAATAGTTCCATGTGGGACAATAAAACATATAAATGAAAGGTTTTGTGCAATTTTGATCTCTTTTACCTTTTCAGTGTAAATGTTTTCCTAATGGTAAAAGACCATACACTTGAAATTATGTGTATAGTTTATACTCTTTTCTTTTTGAAAAAACTAACAAATGATGGTTGAATTAATAAAGGGGCATGTCATATATTCATGGCAACCAAGATGTGTTGAACAATCTTAAATTCAAATATTTTGACTAGTTGTTAAATCATGTATTAAAGCAAAACATGTGGTTTTGGAAATATGGCTACCAGAGCAGTAACAGAAAAAATAGATGGGTCAAGAGCATGGGTTCATGAACTAGTTTTCTGTCCTGAATATTTTGAGATAACAGTTTAATAGAAAAACATGTGTTTTGTGGTCAGATGGGGCTGATTTAAAATTTTAGGTTTTCTACCTGCCTGTACTTAAAAAAGTAAGTTTTGAAACTTCCTGAACAACTATTTACTTATCTGTAAATTCTAAAAAATTACTTGGTTCTCATGATATTTTTAAAGATGAAATGAAATAATATGTGGTATGTAGATAGTGTTACATTGAGTTGTACGCTTGAAATCTGTATAGTTTGGTGAACCATGTCAACCCAATAAGTTAAAAAATAAATAAATAAATCCCCTGGCTCAAAGCCTGGTGCTTAGTAAATATTTAATGATTCAATATTCAGTGCTTCAATTTTTCCCAAATGCAGACATGATACTTATTATGGAGCTTGGTAGCCTAGTGCTTAAAAACATGGTAACTGACTCAGGAAAACCTAGATAAACCTCCAGATGTGCCAATATAAAGAGGGACATCTTTGACGATGTTAGATTTAGACAAATTGAAGTTTCAGTTTTGGTTTGGGGATTCATCCTTAGTCAGCTATCTTTGGCCTTACATTTTGGATGGCCAATTAGCTTCTTTTCTTTTCTTTTCTTTTTTTTTCTGAAGTGAGAAGTGGGGAGTCAGAGAAACAGACTCTTGCATGTGCCCGACCGGGATCCACCCGGCATGTCCACCAGGGTGCGATGCTCTGCCCATCTGGGCCATTGCTCCATTGCAACCAGAGCCATTCTAGCACCTGAGGTGGAAGCCATGGAGCCATTTTCAGCACCTGGGCCAACTTTGCTCCAATGGAGCCTTGGTGGTGGGAAAGGAAGAGAGAGATAGAGAGAAAGGAGAGGGGGAAGGGTAGAGAAACAGATGGGCACTTCTCCTGTGTGCCCTGGCTGGGAATTGAACCCAGGACCTCCACACACCAGGTTGATGCTCTACTACTGAGCCAACCAGCCAGGGCCCAATTAGCATATTTTCAATGTCACTTCTGATATCCTTGAATTTACATATGATCAAATAAGTTAATATACCTAGTCAGCAAAATAGTATTATTTACATAAGCAACGTATTTCAGGTGTGTTGCTATTTTATGTCACAGTTTGGATTATTATTCAGAAAATATTCACTTTTCTCTTGTCCCATGTATAAGGAATATATTTTCCTTCCCTATGCATGTTGCTCTTGGCCATGTGATGTGCTTTGGACAACGGAATGTTAGTGGTTGTGATACAAGCAAAGGGTTGGAATGTGCTTGTGCAATTGGGCTTGCCATCTTGTACCTCTGCCTCTGCCATGAGAAGAGCTTCAGTTGCTGCTCCCTCGGCGTGGGGTGCAGAATGCCCACCTGCAACGAGATCTGAGCCCAGGCTGCAGCAGGAACCAAGTCCAGCTAGTCTTGCAGCTTGAATCGGAGTCACCCAGACTAAGTCAGCGACCTTTAGTTGACCTACAGATATATGAGCAAGAAGAAATAATTGTAATTTTAAGCCACTTAATCTTAGAGTTGGTTATATAGCATAGTCGTTTAATACAATTTGAAAATATACACTTTTAAATATAAATAAGCATTCGTGATTTAACTAAGAGTGAAATTGTTCTTAAGAGCTGTATCTCATAAAATTCTATTATTCAGTTGACATATAAATGCATGTTATTAAAAAAAGATTGCTATAATAATTAACAATGATTATGAAAGCTGTTGCTTTTTTTATAGCAATCTTTTTTAGAATTTTCAAATATTTAAATAGAAAAACATTTGCACTGTGAATGTTCATGGGGAGTTCCTTAGTGACATAATTTTAAGAAAAAAACATATACTTTGATCCAAAAAATGCTTATAAAAGTTAAAATAACAATATAAAACCAAATAATAAAGATTAGATTATATCATAATTCTAGTCATGGTAGAATTGTTTGGTGTACCGATATTTTGTATTTTAAAGAAACAACTATTGAAATTTAAATTAAGTTTGAACTACTTAAATCCAGAAAAATTATCTGATTAAGCAAGTGTGGTGATTTTAGATGACTTGAGCTACAGTAAAGATTTCTCTAAAATCTCATGAGGTATTTGTCATCATCATCATCATCATATCTTCACTGTCAGGGTAATTCGGTAGAAATTTTGGTTGAAACTAACAGGAGCAGACTCTGACTACTTAAATAAAATAAAATATTATAAGGCTATTGAGCAACTTACAGGCAAAATAGGAGATCCAGGTCCAGACAGGGAAGGAGAGCTCTGGCAGTTCCCATTGTGCGTTAGGGGTCCAGGAAAAAGGAATCCTCCCGATAGGCTTTCTGGGTGCTTCTGCTGGAGTGAATGAGCGAACCATTGTCTGTCTTACTGTTACTTTGTTCAAGATTCAAACACCAGAAAGTGAAAAACTGAATAGGATAACTGGGAGAGGATAAAGAATCACTGGGGATCATTTGGAAACTTTTCTTCCCATGGAAGATTTCATAAAGTTACTACCAGAGAGAAAGTGGAATGAATACTGCTCAGCCAAATGACACTGCCTCACCGTTATATTTATCATTATTGCTATGAATATTATTTGCCATCATCATCTTTATTCTCAGTTATTAGAAGGTTGAAAGAGAAGATCTATGCCTTATTAGACCAAGCTCTAAAGGAGGATGTGAGAGCTCAGGACTAAGATGGTATTTATGGCTGTGCATGAGTCAAATAGGGAGAAGCTCATGAACAGAAGTAGAGATATTTCAGATATGAACCAATTTGGGACACTTGTTCATGCGTGACAGGACACTGAAAACCAGGACAATCTTTGCTAATAGAGAACAGTTGGTCAGTATATAAGCCTGAGTTTGCCAAGGAGGATTTTATAGTTTCCTTTGAGGTTTCTGTTAACAGGATGATAAGATTCTCCTTTCTTCCTTGTTGAATGAGTTCTGTTCCACCGATCATTGTCTCCCAGTCAATGTCTCCATATTAGTATCTTATTCTTTCCTCAATTATCTGATCTTTATTATTCACTTATGCAGTAAATCACGGTGCCTTATAGACTTTGGATATGACTGGAAAAAAGGTGGGACAAAAGAGATGTTCATGCTTTGGAGCTTAATATGGAAAGCAGATTAAACAAATATTATGCAAGTGGTCGCAGTTTTGATAAAAGTGCCTACAAGGAGATATGCAGGGTATGATGATAGTGTGTGGGCAGTGGGGGCCTAACAGACGTGGAGGGTCAAGGAAGCCTTACATCAGAACTCGAGTTCAAGCTGAGAAGTAAAGGTTATAAAGGAGTTAGCTAAATTAGGAGGCGTGTCGTGAGGGGGGTAGGGTTTGGGAGCAGGTGCAAGTATGAGGGCCAGGAGGTGGGAAATAGTTTGGCCCTTTGTAGAAATAAGTCCTAAGAAGACCCACAATTTTTGGATACAGTGAGGGGAAGAGATTGGTGAGAGGCAAGATTTCCCATTCTTTTTCCAATGCTAAGGGCAACAGCTTTCAATTTCTTTTTTTATGTCTTTTTTTTTTTTTTCTGAAGCTGGAAACAGGGAGAGACAGACTCCCACATGCGCCCGACCGGGATCCACCCAGCACGCCCACCAGGGGGCGATGCTCTGCCCATCCTGGGCTTCGCCATGTTGCGACCAGAGCCACTCTAGCGCCTGAGGCAGAGGCCACAGAGCCATCCCCAGCGCCCGGGCCATCTTTGCTCCAATGGAGCCTTGGCTGCGGAAGGGGAAGGGAGAGACAGAGAGGAAAGCGCGGCGGAGGGGTGGAGAAGCAAATGGGCGCTTCTCCTGTGTGCCCTGGCCGGGAATCAAACCCGGGTCCTCCGCACGCTAGGCCGACGCTCTACCGCTGAGCCAACCGGCCAGGGCCCCAACAGCTTTCAATTTCTAAAGATGTTTCATCTTATCCAGTGTGTCAATCTTGACAACCTTTTAAGAAGGGAGTGGAGAAAGAAAACAGAAGCATTAGAAAATGATGATGTTGGATAATTTAGGTGCAAATTCCATAAAACGTTGGAAACCCACCATTCTGCCTGTCCCGTTTCAGCTCAGCTTCTCACTTCTTAAGCTGCCTAGACCAGTCACAGATGCAAATAATATCCAGTCTTTGAGTTGTCCTCACCTTCTCAGAACCCATTTGAAGACTGGTCATTTTTTCCCCCTCTGTTGGATGCTTAGAAGTTTTTCAGAAAAACAAGTCAGGCAGAGTGCTTGTATGTGCACACTTCCCTCCGGCCCAGTGTTTCCAGTTCAGCGGGCCAGCTCTCACTTGTCATATTGAATCCTTTATTACAACAAAATATTATTTTAAAGCTGCACTAACAGTAATTAGAAGCAATTGAGTTTTATCAACTAACACAAACTATGGGATTTCGAACTTGGATTTTAGCTGGTATTTTAATGAAGTGTGTGTTAACAACCCCAAATCTTCTGTCAGCCCAGCAGCTGAGTTGCATATACAGAACTTTGCTGGAGCGACCATGTGTTAATGCTCAGAGGCGTCAGGCTCATGTGTTGGCTCCACACGTCCACTCTTCACAGATCTGTCTTTCCTGCCACTTTTATTTTTCTTCTCCCAATAAATAGTCTGATAATCCCACATTTGTTCTTAAAAACATTTTGGAATTAAAGATGATTGTTCCCATGTGCACATGTTAATAATAAATATTTAGATGTGAGTAATAATGACAATTTTTGTCTTTGCTCAACTGTCTTATTTCAGCCTGAGATGCTAAAGCATTAGAACTTATTTAGTGAGAGGTAGGTGGTCAAGGAGGAAAAGAATAAAAGAAATAAGGAGAAAGATGCTTCTTAATTTGATATGAACACCTTTAGTGAAATAAATATCTGGAGGAAGCAGAGCAGATTCCTTATTTAAAAAAAAGTCCTAAACCTTGGCCAAAGGCCTCTTCAGTTGAATATTTTCAAAGAATAACCTGCTCTGCACTTGTGCTTACACAACCCCTAAGTGTGAGGGTGTTAGTACCGATGGGGCCTCCCTTGACCAACGAGGAATGGGAACTGACAGTTTCCCTATTTCATCATCTGGGCTGACAGACTGGACACACATTTTAGAGGATTCCTCAAAGAGGCACATAGAACTGAGAACTAGTAGCCTCTCATAGTGGCCGATTAAATAATGCATCCTTGTGCGGACTTTTCTTCCTTGCCTGTCCACTCGTCCTGATCCTTGGAACCACATTCTGAATAAATTACCTGTCTCAAGCACTGCTTTCAGGCTGAGACAGTTGGTACCAAGAGGTTTTCCAGACTACAGATCCTTAGAATGGGATTTTGAGCTGGCTCCATCAGCCAGCCTGTAGCAAAAACCCAGTTGCTGACTGTAAGTGGTGATAACGTGTTGCAACATCACAATTATTAAAACATTTAATCCACAGTGGATTGAGATAACAGGCAAGTTTTTTTAAAGTGTTATAGGGACTATAGTAACTATAGGATTGTGTAACTGCTTAGCATCTGTAAACTCTTTAAAAACTTTGAAAGAGAAAATTACAGACATGAGGCTGGAACCCCGGGCTGTGTGGGCAGGGTGTTGTGGGAGGAGTCAGAAGACCTAGGAAGGTGGGAGTGATCGAATGATTTGATATGTGAGGGCAGCGATGTCACTACCTCACTGTTTCCTGGGACACCACAGTAGACAATGTCTTCACTAAGACAGTGTGGAATTTATTAGTGAGAAGCTTCCAGCTTCTTTGAAAGGTTCATGGTAGCTTCCTTTGCAGCCTTCATGAATAGTAAAAGATGCCACTTTAGGCATAGTTAATTATCCTAAAGGGCAATAAAGTCAGAATGGATAGCAAGATACCAGACCCTAAAGATATATGCTGATGGCTAACAGCTTATGAGAGGTGAACTGTTAGATGCTAGAATATCAATGGACTTATATAACCAAAACGAATTGATAACTGGTGATCAAAATCCTAACATCAGTTGCTAAAATAGGAAATTGCAGACTTCACCATTTCAAGACATAGACCATGGACGTTTACACTCCAGGCGGTCTCTTGGCAGCCAGCTGGTTTTCATTGGAGATATCCCATCTGCAGCTTTTTCTCTTTAAAAATGGAAAATTATAAAAGATGTTTTTTTGTGAGGTCTGATAGCTTGGACCAGGTAGAAGATACTGCCGGTCACCCAGTAGGTTAAAAGTGAACAGAATCAACATTACCTGGGAGTTTACTCAAAATGTAAAATCTGCATTTTATTTTACCCTTCCGGGTTATTCAAGATTGAGAAGCATTGTCTTAGAGGGTTTAGCTCTATCTAATGAGGAAGGAGAGAGAGAAGGCAGAGAGAGTTGTTTCAGCCATTATGGGTATGGGTGTGACATGATGGCATTAACAGAGCTGAAAAGACTTTGGGGAGATACTACAGGTGTGTCCCTGAATGATTTGGAGCAAGGAATTAAAAGGACCCAGACAGTAAAAGGTAAAAAAGAAATTTTACCAATTCATACAGAAAAAAGAAAAAGAATAAATGTTTAATAAACATTGAAAAAAATTAAATATTTAAGAATCCCAAATGGCATATCATATTTTAACCTGTAGAGCAGTTTTTAAAAAAATGATTCTCATTGTAAGCAAGACCTTGGTTAGATGGCTGGCTACCCATACATTGCTGGTAAGGCATAAATTGTTACATATACATGAAAGACCTTTATGGTATGTATTAAGATTATAATTATGTTTGGATATTCCTCAGGCAATTATCTGAAATGTGAACAAAAAATCCTAATACATAGATTATCATCTTTGATAACTTTTATTGCATGTTTACTATGTATCAAGCAATGTGCTAAATTCTTAATGTAGATAATTTAATTCAGTGTTCACAGAAATATAATGTTGTAGGTGTTTTTATTATATTCATTTACAAAGGAGCAAACAGGCTCTGAAGAGTTTTTAATTTCTCAAATTTACAAAGCTAGCATGATACACAAGCTATCGATCCCATGTCTTTTAAAATTGTTAAAAAGAGTGCCTTGTACACACACAGTGAAATATTATGTAACTTAAAATATTTATAAAGATCTTTGATATAAGGCTAAGTTGAAAAAAATATTTTTAAATATGTAAAAAATGCAAAGGAAAAATATTGGGAAAACTACATATTATACATTATTAACAATTATTCCAGGTAATGGGATTTGAGTAATTGTTTTTTGGCTCTTGATGACTCTTTTCTTTCTTTTTTTCTTTTTCTTTCTTTCTTTCTTTCTTCCTTTCTTTCTTTCTTTTCTTTCTTTCTTTCTTTCTATCTATCTTTCTTTCTTTCTTTCTTTCCTCCTTTCTTCCTTTCTTTCTTTCTCTTTCTCTTTCTTTCTTTCTTTCTTTCTTTCTTTCTTTCTTTCTTTCTTCCTTTCTTCCTTTCTTCCTTTCTTTTCTTTCTTTCTTTCTTTCTTTCTTTCTTTCTTTCTTTCTTTCTTTCTTTCTTTCTTCCTTTCTTTTCTTTCTTTCTTTCTTCCTTTCTTCCTTTCTTCCTTTCTTCCTTTCTTCCTTTCTTTCTCTCTTTCTTTCTTTCTTTCTTTCTTTCTTTCTTCCTTTCTTCCTTTCTTCCTTTCTTCCTTTCTTCCCTTCCTCCCTTCCTTCCTTCCTTCCTTCCTTCCTTCCTTCCTTCCTTCCTTCCTTCCTTCTTCTTTTTGCAAGGAACATACATTATGTTTACAAGAAAAAAATACTTTTTAAGTGTCATCTAGACACTATTGTACTTTTTCCTATTTTTTCATCTAAAAGGCAGGGAGATACTGTCTGGAGGTTATAGAAAGAAGGAAAGCCCCTCCTCATAAGGAGGCTGTGAATTAGTGAACCCATATCATCAGCCACTGTTGATCAGGCAGACCAGAGCTCATGCCCTGAGAATGGTGAGTTATCCAGGACATGAACCTAGTTCACTGTTTACTGTTACCAACCATCAAAGGTTTTATATAACACATATATTTTCTTTATTCTATATATTCTATGCATAAGTTATCATATTGATAACTTATTCAGGGCTTACTATGTACCAAGCAATGCACTAAATTTTCTCTGACTTTAAAATTATTCATGCCAGTTTCTGACCTTACTGATTTTTCAAAATCTTTTAAAATTCCCTTTCTTCCTCCTTCTTTTCCCATCTTCTCACACTCCCTTCCGTCTTCCTTTCTTTCCTTCCATTCAATCAATGAAATTTTCTCATACAAAAGCTTTACTCACCAAATTGTATCACTCAGCTAAAACAAAACTTATGAAAATTCTGTGAGCTAAAGGACCCTTTAGAAAATAAATCTGACTAAAATAAGGATTTAGAAGAGCAGTACCATATGAATGTGATCTATTGGATTTCAGCACCACCACAAGGATACATTATTTGAGTGGGATGCTTTTTTTTTTCTTTCTTTTTTCTCTTTTTTTCTGTTCCCAGTAAAATTATCATAGCCTTTCAAAGAGCACTTCAGAAGCCAGTAACTTCTCTCTCATTTACACACAGCTTCTTTCTCATTCTGTTCTGTCGTATTTTGCATCACTTAACCCAGTGGAGTGTTTTCAGACAAAGGCTGCCTAAAAGCAGGGGCCCACATTGTGGCTCTCTGGCATTCATGGCCAGTATTGTTTTTGAAGACCATCTGCCTGTCATTTGTTTGCTGATTGAGTTAGTGCACCTAATAATATTTTTTTTATTGGGCTGTGCTAACCAATGAAAGGGAGATTATACACTCGACAGATGGGTCACAAACCTTCTTACCTTAGTGCAGCTACTCCTTGAGTTAGTTAAAAGCAATCATGAAAGCAGATTACAAACAGAATAATGAATAATAGCCTTTTTAAAAATGGTTTTTGCAGTGATTACTGATTGTGGTGCCAAACAGGATGAAATCAGGGTTTCTCTTCTTTGTTGTATAGATTTTCCTTGTAACAGCAGACTGAGCAATGAGGGGTCTAGGAATGAAGAGAAGGCAAGCAGCTGGTGGTCATGAGGACCAGAATGCAGAAGACCGTGTACATAGGGAGTAGCTGGGCTCATGTTAGCCTGATGTAACATGTGCTATCTGGAAACAAACTATAGTTTCAGAGGGCTTGCTACTCTCACTCTGCCTTCACCTTGCAGGTAGAGAAGGTAGGGGCAGCACAGTCTATCACAAAAGGAAATCCTAAATAACCTTACTTTACACAGGGATGCCGATGGAGACTCTGAGGATCATCAACACAAACGTCATGTAAATAAACAGCAAAACCCAATAGTTGGCTTGATATCAATTCTTTCTCAGATGTTTGTTCCCTTTGAAAACTGGTAACTTCTGGTCCTTGGAAACACTTCTTTACATCATGAAAATCTACCTTGTTTTAAAAGGCAGTAAATCTCCCTGACCAGGATATTATTCAGTCAGTTGTATGTATGTATGTTCAAAGTACAGGAGAGAAATTCTCTTCTGGAAGAATTATGATGCAAAGGATTATTCTATTTGCCTCTGAACAGTGAAGTTGGGTCTCCTACTGGGAACATAAACTACAGTGGCAGACTTTTTAGTTTTGCAAGAATAAACTTAATTTTTGAAAACTTGTAATATGTGAGAAAACATTTATCATAAAGACCTGGCTTATTCTGCTTTGTAAACAAATAGATTCTGCTCTTATGAGTAAAACAAAACAAGAACTGTAGAGCACAGTAACTGTTTTGTGAAATATTCATGTAGTTGTACATGTAACTTACTAGCTCATTCCCCCCCCCCACAGTCTTGGCCACGTGCTTCATCCTAACTCCAAACCTCCGTTAGCAATAAGCTTGCTTTCATTTTGGTATAAGGGCACCAGGTGTGTTGCTGAGGGTGTTGGCGTGAAAATGACGGCAGTGTGTGTGTGCATGGGGGAAGGCCTGGGGACAAGGGGACTGCTGGCAACACGGACAGGAAGAAGTAAAGACCAGGTGTTGCTGAGAACATCCCGTCATTCAAAATCAATGGTCTTTTACATATTTCTAATTGATGATCATGAAGGAAATATTTTAATACTCCTTTCTGGCTTTGTTCAACATTCTGAACTTGTATGTTGGTGATTTTCTGGAGTTTCTCTGAAACTGAAGCTTTTCGAGATTTTTTTTCTTTCTATAGAGATTACTTGGGAAATCTGGGGCCATGCCACCATGATGGGCAACCTGCAGGTAGGGGTGGGGACGAAGTGAGTGTCAGAGGGTCAGTTTCCTGTGATCCTGGGTCATTCTCACTCTCTGCAGCAGAAAGGTTCCAGTGTAGACTGGAAGAGCTGCAGACCCCAGATTATATGGGCATAAGTTATTTTTAATATTTATATATATTTTTAATATTTATATATATATTTCTTTCTACAACCCAATGATGCTTGAATCCTCATACCTGGAGACCAATTCTCTGGTCAATTTTGTATAAATTTAAAATGCATGGTTCCAAAAATGTTTTCACTTGTAACCTAATCAGTCTTTTGTACTTAAGATGTGAATGATTTTTTGGACATATTCCTGACTTTTATGTGGGATGTGTATGATTTCATGAACACACTGGAAACCTAAGAAAATGGGAGATACCCGTAGGAAGAGGAGCAGTCCAAGGAGCAGACATGAGAAGGTGCTAAGACTGGGCAGGCAACTCTAAAGCCTGTTCTCCTCTTGCCATTATGGCCTAAAAGGGATTTTACCTCCATTGCTATCACTTTTTAGGGCCTTAGCAAGTCAGCCCAGAGGAACATTTGGACCCTGATTGCTTAAAATCCCTGAAGCCTTCTGGATTGGTTATGACTTTCTTTCTTTTCAAAATCTGCATCCTGAACTAGTTACATTAGCAAGTGATTCAAAGACAGATGTGCACAGAAAGACAACCTAGCACAATAAAAGCCCTACCCTTTCTGCAGCACCCCAGGGCTGTCCCCTGCCACCTCCCCTCACAGGCACTTAGCAGTCATCTCACCGCAGCCATTTCAGTCGGACACATCAAGTCGGGAACGGCTTCATTCTCCATCACACACCTCGTTCTCCTTTTCAGCTTGATGTCACAGCGATTTAATTCTGAGCAGGATTTAAATAAAATCAGAATCTGTCTGTGCCGGAGGAGAAGTGTTGGCTCTGAAATGGAATTTGTCGGCTGGGTCACTTGCTAGTTAGCCCTGTTTCCTTCCAGTGTAGGGACCCAGGGAAATGATATGCTAACCTCCTCTTCAAACCATTCATGCACTTTCCAGGGTGAGAAGGTGGGGGACCGTGTCAGTGGTAGGAGGAGGAACAAAGCCCCTCTGTTCTCGCTGAATTTGATTACTGACTTTAATGCTTTTTGGCTTTAAAATATCTCTACTTTTTAGGCAAAAAAAAAATGTTTCAAGTTTACATTAAAAATTCCCAATGGCACCTGTTTCAGTCAAGGCACATTTGCTCGTAAGGAACCCAGCCCCCCGCCACACACACACACAAATGTTTGCAAAGAGGGGGTTTCTTATCAAGGAATATTGCAGAAGCCAAGAGAAGAACCTGCAGGGAGGGCTCAGGAAAGGCAGAAGCCATCGGGCAAACCCACTCTGTGGGGTGCTTACTCTGCTTGGTCACCCCAGGTCTCCTTTCTTCTCTGCAAACTTGCTTCTTTGCAGTCTCTTATTCCTGCTCCCCATAATTTTATGTTGTGCATGACCTTGACTTTTCTTGCCACAGATTCTGACTTGCCCTGACTCTATCCTTGACCCAGGCCAGTGCCTGGTTTCTGTCAGCTGATGAGTCCCAGCTTTGGGAATGAATAAAGGAATGAATGGATCATTCTATATGGCCTTCTTCACTTAACTGGATTTTGAGTGTTGTTCAAAATCTTAGGAGAGAGAGTTGTGTCCTATAGGATAGGTATTCACTCTTGGTTCAATTTTGCATGGTGAAGTAAGAACGATTACTTATAACAAATATGACTGTTCACAAGGACAGTGGGTGAAGGCATTACTGAAGAAAAGATGGTAGGTTAAACAAATGTGTTTACCATAGCCACTTAAACCAACATTCTTTCCTGGAAATATGCCTAAGTAGTTTCCATGTTTACTCAAAAAATGATGATCTCATATTAAAGGGATTACCTGTTTAACTCAGAAAGTGTTAAAGTTCAAGTAAGAATGTATTTTCACATTGGTGGTCTTAATATAGCTAAATAAAAGATTAAAAAGATTTTTGGCTCATGACTTATCTTCCTTAAGAACCTATTTAAAGTTTTTCTTTTTTTTAACTCAGAAATTCAGGTTTCATATTTCCTGTTTCTCTACTACTTCAATGTATAATTTATACAAATCACTAGAGTCTTGTATAGCTGTTTAACACACATGATTTAATTTTATTTTTATAACAACCTTGAGGTGAGCCTGAAAGCTGTTATTTCCCCTTATTTTGAAAAAGAGAAAACTCATAAATTATGCCAATGGTTTTCAAATTTGGGCCTTGGGTTCATGTACAGTATGAGACTATAAAAATGAAATGTCAGGGGCATAAGTTATTTTTAATATTTCAAGAAGCCTAACTGAAATCATACATTTACCTTTAGTCAAGTTATCTGAGGTGATTACATCAACTTTTTTTGCATTATGGCTGCTCAGAATGGTAACATGGTCATTTTGGGCTGTCTGAAATATTCATTTAATTGAATATAAACATATAGATTGTTAACTAAGAAAAAATAGAATAAAAATTTGATGTCTTAGTTTGTAAGTACTATGCGTTTAGAAGACCTAATCTTTCCAAAGATAAGATAATAAACAAAGATTCTTTGTAGAGAAGCGATGATCTTAAATGGTAGCATCAGCTCACTCAGCAGGTCTTTCAATGCCTGGCCCTGTTGGTTTTTCACTGTATGGCAACATTCTACTACTCCAGGACCGATGCCTTCCTCCGCTAAAAGGGAAGAGCATTTCTCCCCATGTGTGCTTCTTGTGGTAGGAAGAAGGAGTCATCACAATGCCCTATGTTAACCCAGATGCGCGTATTATTATAAGCACTCTGGTGTACTCAGCCATCTTTTTGAAGCTGGTGTTCAAGTCCAAGACATGGATAATCACCACATTCTTTTTGGAACAAATGACTGGATTTACTCCACTCTTATAACAACTGGGCAGTCGTAAAGTAAACCTCACCCAAACAAAAGAAAACAAATTTTAAATGTCCACAGAGACATGGTCACAAAGTTATGCTCACTTAACAACTTTAGATCCTAGAAGCCTGGTACTTTCACAGCCATGAACTCAAGGAAATGTGGGTTTTAAAAGAAAATGGCTAAAGTAAACATTCATTTAAGTGAATCCATTTTTTCCCCCACAAAAATAAGAGGTATAAAAGTCATAATGAGATGTAAGTAAGAGATATTAACAAAAATACAAGGACAAATATGAAAGAGAAATAATTTTGTTATTTTTGTTAAAGGGTGGAGGCAGAAAGGAAAAAAAAGATCTCTCCTGGCCTGTAGCCCTGAAACTTAAGATAAAACTTTTCTTCTTTTTGCAGAAAAAGAAATCCTCATTAACAAAGGAAAATGTCACTGAGTGTGTAGCAAAAGCAGCCCAGCAGAGCTTGGTATGCTGACATCAACAACAGGAATCACATGTTAACCCAGTGCCCTTATCAAAATAGAGGAGCACTTTAATAACTTTGTTCCTACTTTATCTCGGATTAACCCCATTTCTTAGCTTTGGTGACCTTGAATTAAAGAAAATGCATTCAGAAATTTAACAAGGGTTATGAATACCTTTTATAAGACCAAAACCCATTACATAAATCCTGATGTGGGCTCCTTCTCAAAAAATATTTTTAGGCCTAAAACTATTCCAATAACATCTGCGTATTGTACTGGAAACACTAAATGTTCTAAGATATTGTTGTTGTTGGGTTTTTTTTGTCAAATCTCAAAACAGTTCTTAGTTTATTATATTCACGTCAACAACCAACAACTCAAAAATGCTTGCCAAGCCTACCCAGGAAACAGAATATGAGGCAAACAAAATTAGTGCACGCATCATTTCGATCTGTGAGCATCTTTATAGGGCAAGCTGAAAATGTTTTCAATTTCTTAAATTCTCACGAGAGTGAAGAGTTCTGCAACTAAGCCTAAAAACAATCACTGTTTTAAGAAATGAGGTGTTGCTACACTTCCTACTGCTAATTTAACACAGTTTCCAAGCTGAAATCAATACAATATGCTTTTTTTCAGCTGTGTTTATGTGACTTCCAACATCCCTGTAGATTCTTTTTGGCTTTTCACTTTTTTTTTTTCAAGTTTTTGGAAGAAAGTTGACCCAGGGCTAAGTGACTTCACCCACCCACCCTAAGAAAGTCAGGTGTTCCAGAATGCATCAAATATAGAACAACAGTGCCTTCATTTATTGTTTAATAAAAACCTTTGTATGAATAAGCAAACACTAAATAACAGAGCTTTTAGGAACTCAGACCAGTTACTTCTGTTTGCTGCAGAAATCTTGAGAACTTTCTCAAGTCTCCTTTTGTGGAAAACAGTTTATTCTTTACATTTCATGTTAGATAGGATGTGCTCAGGTGGCCTGGTGAGAAGCATGAAGAGCCACAGAAGAAAAGAAGTTCTGATTTCTGAATTCTAGCTTTACAAAACTTCTATGACACATAGTCTCTCTCCAACAAATAAATAGAAAACCCTTTATTCCTGATGACAGTACATCGTGTGATTCGGCATTAGAGAAGGTAAACGTGAATTCACGTCCCCCTGCCCCATGCCCACCACTTCATTGTCCTATGGGAGCGACACAGAGCTTATTTAGAAGAGCCAGGTGGCTATTTTCAAGCTTGTGTGGTCTAACAGAAGGAGTTAGAAGAGTTAATTCATTCATGAGGAGTTGAGTCCATCCGTCATTCTCTTTGAGGCTGTGTGTTATCTCACATATTTGTTTCTCAGTTTTCTTTAGGTGCAAAACAGAGTTGAACAAAATCACTTGCCTTTCTTCCATCAGAGAAAGGAGGGATAAAGCCATTGGTCAAAAATATTCCGTTTGGGATGGACTTGGGTGCACACTCAGGGGATATCATGCTTATGATCTACATCAGCCTCTGAGCTGACATCTGTGACTGGCTCAGCCTGGAAGGAGAAAAAACTTAAGTGGGCTAGAGTCGCATATAACTGGGTAGCCATTGCTGATGACTCTACTCGTCTTGGACTACTTACTGAAAACTAGGACGTATGAACCCCTTCAAAGGACAGTGGGAGCATGGCTTACAACGGCCCAAAAGACCCCTAGGGCTCCAGAGCTCATATCCATACTCATATTCACTTTTGTCTCTCTTCAGACGAAAAGCACTTTATTCTTGCCTGGCCTCGAGTTCAGCCACAGACCAAGAGGAGCTTAGCAGCTTAACAAATCACTAGCCATATTTATGGTTAGAGCTTTCCAAACTGGGGGAGGGGCTCAGTAAGGAAAAATATCAGGAATCAATGATCAAAAGACACAGCTGTAAAGCCCTCACATGGACACCACATCGGCTAGGAGCGGAGAGTCAGCCTGAGGCTGGCCTTATCCGAAAACAAACTCTCAGTGATTTTCTAAAAGTGAACATGTGGAGCACAGATCCATCCATGTTTTCAATTAGTGCAGCCAGCGCCTTGGAAGTCAGGCAATGGGCAGCAACAGATGGAGGGGTTTCTGCGGCAGCCAGCCTTTATTTATGTATGAAGGCTCCCTCTTGTGTGAGTGTCCACCAGCCATCTCCACTTAAACAATCCCTTTGCAGTGAATGGTTGTACTACACATAACACCTCCTTTGTCTTGGAGCCTCCCAAAAGCTCTCTGCCTGTCTGCCCTCTGCCTGTGCATTTTTATGGTTGACGATCAGCACAATTCCTCACTCCAGAGACACCCCAACTTGGTTGAAAGGGTGGCCTTTATCCATTGAAAATGACATTTTCTTGGGTAATTGAAAACTAAAGGGAAACAGAGTGAATTGTTTCAGCCTTGAACAATGAATTTTCTCCATTGATGACTTCTGAAAGTTAGACATTTCATCTTTATGACTTTAGAAAGTCAGAGTAAGGAAATGAAATGGAGAAAAAAGAAAAGATAAAAGAAGAGAAAACAGATTTTGGGTAAAACTCACCAGGTTCCTTAGGTGTGCAATTACTTTTTTTTTTTTTTTTTGTATCTAAATTGAACACTTTATTTTGTTTTGCTTTTCTTTGGAGAGTTTTGAACATGTATCATTCTATTCTGTCCCTTCACATGCTTGTGATCTCAGATAGTTCTAGATGAAGACAGGTGTCCTGGGCCCCTGAGTAATAAAGTTTCTGTTGTATTGGTGGAGCAGGTGACAGGTTAAGGTAGAGATGATACTCACCCCCAACACTAACAATGCTCATCTCCTAAAGCTTCAGCTCTGCCCCCTAGGGTTCTGCTGCAGAAGTACCCCATAGCCAGAACATCACACACAGCCATAAATATCCTTTCATGAAGGCTGATTTTATCAGAAGACTTTGGCAATGTGCTTGACTTTTAGAAATCAAAGAGAATGATAATGAAAAAGGCCGTATTATATATCTGTTGGGACTGACATCTTCCAATGAGATAATCCACTCAACCACCCGATTTGAGAGATGCTTTTCTCCCTGTTTTTATAGATGAGAAGAGAGGCTCAGAAGTATACCTTGATCCTAGATGTGAAATAAAAATAGCAAATGGTCTGTAGAAGCACAATCTGCCCTTTCTACCTTAAATTTACTGAACCAAATAAACAAGTAAAGAAAGTCATAAACACATTTAATTTAGTAGTTTTGTGTGCTTTTCTGCTTTGTTTGTTATATTAGGTGAAATCAGGCAAACATGAACTTGACACAGACTTAAAAAGGAAAAGATCAAAAAAGCTCAGTTTTCTCTTTTAAAACCGAAAAGGGAGTGACGTCACGGAAATGGCGCCGTGAGAAGCGCGTCCGACAGCTCTCCCCTAAATCACAACAAATTTATCAACTAGAAACAGAAAAATTTATCCTCGGAGCATTCCGGAGTTCCACACAAACTGAAAGCAAAAGGACTGTTATCACTTGAATCTGAGAGACGAGGGTGTAGAGGAAGCTACCACAGCGACGCTCATTCAAGCCACGAGGGAGTGCGCCTGTGGTGAGTCAGCCCATATACTTGGGAACCGCGAGCCGCCGCGAGCGGCTGACGCGAGCCGCCACCGCGAGCCGCCGCAAGCCCCCGCGAACCGCCGCTGCGAGCGGCCACCACGAGCCGCCGCTGCGAGCCGCCGCGAGCAGCCGCGCGCGGGCCCGGTCCGGTTGAGCACCGCTGACGTTCCCAGCGGCCCGCACACTGCGAGTGGGGGTCGCCGGCCACCGGTGCCCGGAGCGCCCCATTCGCGCACGTGCCTTGGGCATTCCATGCGCCCAGGGCGCCCTGCTGGCCCGCACACCCAGGGGGCTCCATTATCCTGCGCCTGGTGCGGTCCAGCCGCCAGCGGCGGGGCGAGTGGGAGAGGCTTGGGAGATTCTCTCCGTGGGCGGGGCACCTCACCCAGCCATTCAAGCTAACAATCAAGCGTTGGGGGAGGGGCGCGCGCAGGCAGCCTAAAATACCTTTGGAAGCACAGCTGCGACCCAATCACTGAAATTAGCTTAACCCATAAAATCTGCGCACCCTCGGTTCTAATTGATAAGATCTCTCTCAGTTCAGCGATCCAAGACAAGAGGGGTGATATTTTTTAGTGCCTCTCGCTAAAGGGGCGGGGGCAACTTCTGATTGATAGAGCCTCCATATTCAGGGATAAACGCTAACAAGAAGGACTTGGCAGATAATAAGGTCTATACTACACTAGTCGTAAGCAGAGACTAGTGCCTCTTCTTCCCTGCAAAAACAGGCTACAAAGTGTGGAAAGCCTGGGTTGAGAGGTCCAACTAAATGATAGGCGCTGAACAGTCACCTTGACAACAATTGACTCCCACCCCCACCTGATTACACTGGAGGTCCTGACTCTCAGAGCCTTTCCCAAAGCCTTGCACTGAGTGGGGATAGAGTGGGGATTTCCCAGCTCTTTGAGCCTCTTACTCCCCAGGCAGAAGCAGTTGCAGCCTTATAGCTGGATCACCAGGCTGCTAATTCAGAAAGGGGGGACTAGGAGAGAGAATCCAGGAAAGCACACTCTCTCATCGTTGGACCCTGCAAACGCCAACAAGCCTTTACTTCCAGCAAGACTAAAGCCAATTATATGACATTGCCATAGAATCCCATCAACTGCAAATCCCTACCTAAGAGTGACACAGGAGCAGAGCCTGGGGTACAGAGTCACCGACTAGGAAGAGGGAGAGAAAAGAAAAAGGAAGAAGTTAACCTCTCAAAATCAAGAAAAACCCACAGACTTTACAACTTGATCCACTAATTTTTTTTTTTTGTTGTTGTTGTTTGTTTCTTCTATCTTTTTGCCTTTATTTCCTCCACCTTGGTCCTTTTATTCTCTGCCCATCTTATGCTTCCCCTTTCTTGAACTACACTACCCATGAGTGTTGCATTTTATTTTTCTTCTTCATCCTCACCCTCCTTTAAGGTTATACTCCAAAACACTTAACTCTCACTCTCTCCTCTTTTGTTTTTTTTTTTTTGTTTTTTTTTTGTCTTGCTTTATTTTGTTTTTTTCTCCTCCTATTTTATTTCTTCCTTTGTTTTTCTCTTTTTCTTATTTTTTCCTTTCTATTCGTTTTTTCTTTTCTCATTTTACTTTCCTCCCATATAATCCTCAATCACGAACAAATTAGTTAATTTGGGACTCAAGGCTTTTTTTTGGCTTTATTTTTTTTTTTGCTTTTGTTTTTATTTTTTTTTCTCTTGTTTGTTTATTTTTGTGGCATTTTGGGTCCTCCCAACCCAAGGTCTCCATTGTATTTAGTCTTCACTCCACTTAATACAACAGATTTTTACTTATTATTTTTATTTTTTCTTCTTTATTATTCTTTTTTGGTCCTTTTTTCTGATTCCCTCTTATCCCTCTCATTATATCTCTTAGTTGACCATCACTTACAAGCAAATCATCTTATGCTTGTCTAAGATTTTCTTCCTTTTTTTTTTTTTTGCATTTAGTAGGTCCCTACTCCCTTTTTTTTGCCCCTTGAACTCTTCACCCCAAATCAGGCCCTCCATTATAGGCACGATATTTCCTTGAGGAGGGGAGAGGAGAGAAAGAGAAGAGAGAAAAAAAGGGGGAAATAATAAATTATTACTGTTTTTTTTTGTGGGGTGTTTTACCCTTTTTTTTTTCTTTTTCTTTTCTTTTTTTCTTTTTACTCTTTATTAATTCTAATTAGTGCTATCAATAAGACCACCCTCAGATGCTGATAAGAAAGAGGAAATCGAATATTATGGATACAAAAGAAAGAGAGGTAACACAAATAGATGTGGAAAAATCTATGGAGAAAAGACTTAACATATTGGAAGCCTTGGAGCTAAATGACAGAGAATTTAAACTAGAAATCTTAAAAATACTCAGAGATATACAAGAAAACACAGAAAGGCAATATAGGGAGATCAGAAAACAACTCAATGAACACAAAGAATATATTACCAAGGAAATTGAAACTATAAAAACAAATCAAACAGAAATGAAAAACTCAATTCACGAGCTGAAAAACGAGATAACAAGCTTAGCTAACAGAACAGCCCAGATTGAAGATAGGATTAGTGAAATAGAAGACAAACAACTTGAGGCACAACAGAGAGAAGAAGAAAGAGACTCAAAAATAATAAAAAATGAGAAAGCCCTACAGGAATTGTCTGACTCCATCAGAAAGAATAACATAAGAATAATAGGTATATCAGAGGGAGAAGAGAAAGAAAATGGAATGGAGAATATACTCAAACAAATAATAGACGAGAACTTCCCAAGCCTGTGGAAGGAACTAAAGCCTCAAATTCAAGAAGCAAACAGAACACCAAGTTTTCTTAACCCCAACAAACCCACTCCAAGGCACATCATAATAAAGATGACACAAACCAATGACAAAGAAAAAATTCTCAAGGCAGCCAGGGAAAAGAAGAGTACAACATATAAAGGAAGGCCTATTAGATTATCATCAGATTTCTCAGCAGAAACTCTACAAGCTAGAAGAGAGTGGACCCCAATATTTAAAGCCCTGAAAGAGAGGAACTTTCAGCCAAGAATACTATACCCATCAAAGCTATCCTTCAAGTATGAAGGAGATATAAAAACATTCACAAATACAGAAAAGATGAGAGAATTTATCAACAGAAAGCCCCCACTCCAGGAAATACTAAGGGGGGTTTTCCAACCAGATTCAAAGAACAAAAGAAAACAACACCACAAGTAACAGCTCCACCAAGAACACAATAAAACCAAACTTAAACTGTGACAACAAAGGAAAAAAAGGGGGGAGAGGATGGAGATTAACAGTAGCAAAGGATGATGAAGTGCAGAAATACTTATAAGATAGGGTACTACAATGAATATGGTAGGTACCCTTTTCATTACTTAATGGTAACCACCCTTAAAAAAACCACCACAAAAACACTTGACTTAAAAAAGGTAGCAACAGAGGAAAGAAGTATGGAACACAAACAAACAAAAACAAATGATAGAAAAACAAAAGAGAAGAATCAAACTAGATACAAAACTAACAGAAAGCAATTTATAAAATGGCAGTAGGGAACCCACAAGTGTCAATAATTACACTAAATGTAAATCGATTAAACTTACCAATAAAAAGACACAGAGTAGCAGAATGGATTAAAAAAGAAAATCCAACTATATGCTGCCTACAAGAAACACATCTAAGCAACAAGGATAAAAACAAATTCAAAGTGAAAGGCTGGAAAACAATACTCCAAGCAAACAACACCCAAAAAAAAGCAGGTGTAGCAATACTCATATCTAATAATGCTGACTACAAGACAGAAAAAGTACTCAGAGACAAAAATGGTCATTTCATAATGATTAAGGGGAAGTTGAATCAAGAAGACATAACAATCCTTAATATATATGCACCAAACCAAGGAGCACCAAAATATATAAGACAGCTACTTATTGACCTTAAAACAAAAACTAACAAAAATACAATCATACTTGGAGACCTCAATACACCGCTGACGGCTCTAGATCGGTCATCCAAACAGAGAATCAATAAAGATATAGTGGCCTTAAACGAAATACTAGAACACCTGGATATGATAGACATCTACAGGACACTTCATCCCAAAGCGACAGAGTATACATTTTTCTCTAGTGTACATGGAACATTCTCAAGAATTGACCATATGTTGGGCCACAAAGACAATATCAGCAAATTTAGAAAAATTGAAATTGTACCAAGCATATTTTCTGATCATAAAGCCCTGAAACTAGAATTCAACTGCAAAAAAGAGGGGGAAAAACCCACAAAAATGTGGAAACTAAACAACATACTTCTAAAAAATGAATGGGTCAAAGAAGAAATAAGCGCAGAAATCAAAAGATATATACAGACAAATGAAAATGAAAATACGACATATCAGAATCTCTGGGATGCAGCAAAAGCAGTAATAAGAGGAAAGTTCATATCACTTCAGGCATATATGAACAAACAAGAGAGAGCCGAAGTAAACCACTTAACTTCACACCTTAAGGAACTAGAAAAAGAAGAACAAAGACAACCCAAAACCAGCCGAAGAAAGGAGATAATAAAAATCAGAGCAGAAATAAATGAAATCGAGAACAGAAAAACTATAGAAAAAATCAATAAAACAAGGAGCTGGTTCTTTGAAAAGATCAACAAAATTGACAAACCCTTGGCAAGACTCACCAAGGAAAAAAGGCACAGGACTCAAATAAATAAAATCCAAAATGAAAGAGGAGAGATCACCACAGACATCATAGATATACAAAGAATTATTGTAGAATACTATGAAAAATTATATGCCACCAAATACAACAATCTAGAAGAAATGGATAAATTCCTAGAACAATACAACCTTCCTAGACCGAGTCATGAAGAAGCAGAAAGCCTAAACAGACCAATCAGCAGGGAGGAAATAGAAAAAACTATTAAAAATCTCCCCAAAAATAAAAGTCCAGGCCCAGACGGTTATACTAGTGAATTCTATCAAACATTCAAAGAAGACTTGGTTCCTATTCTACTCAAAGTCTTCCAAAAAATTGAAGAAGAAGCAATACTTCCAAACACATTTTATGAGGCCAACATAACCCTCATACCAAAACCTGGCAAGGATGGCACAAAGAAAGAAAACTACAGACCAATATCTCTAATGAATACAGATGCTAAAATACTAAACAAAATACTGGCAAACCGAATACAACAACATATTAAAAAAATAATACATCATGATTAAGTGGGATTCATCCCAGAATCTCAAGGATGGTTCAACATACGCAAAACGGTTAACGTAATACACCATATCAACAAAACAAAGAACAAAAACCACATGATCTTATCAATAGATGCAGAAAAGGCTTTTGATAAAATACAACACAATTTTATGTTTAAGACTCTCAACAAAATGGGTATAGAAGGAAAATACCTCAACATGATAAAGGCCATATATGATAAACCATCAACCAACATCCTATTAAACGGCATAAAACTGAGGACTTTCTACCTTAAATCAGGAACAAGACAGGGTTGTCCACTCTCTCCACTCTTATTCAACGTGGTGCTAGAAGTTCTGGCCAGAGCAATCAGACAAGACAAAGAAATAAAAGGCATCCATATCGGAAAAGAAGAAGTAAAGCTATCACTTTTTGCTGATGATATGATCCTATACATCAAAAACCCGAAGGACTCCACAAAAAGATTATTAGAAACAATAAACCAATACAGTAAGGTCACAGGATACAAAATTAACATACAAAAGTCCATAGCCTTTCTATATGCCAACAATGAAATATTAGAAAACGAACTCAAAAAAATAATCCCCTTCACGATTGCAACAAAAAAAAAATAAAATACCTAGGAATAAACATAACAAAGAACGTAAAGGACCTATATAATGAAAATTACAAAGCATTGTTAAGGGAAATTGAAAAAGATACAATGAGATGGAAAAATATTCCTTGTTCTTGGATAGGAAGAATAAATATAATCAAAATGGCCATATTACCCAAAGCAATATACAAATTTAATGCAATTCCCATCAAAATCCCTATGAGATTTTTTAAAGAAATGGAACAAAAAATCATCAGATTTATATGGAACTATAAAAAACCCCGAATAGCCAAAACAATCCTAAGGAAAAAGAATGAAGCTGGGGGCATTACAATACCTGACTTTAAACTATATTATAGGGCCACGATAATCAAAACAGCATGGTATTGGCAGAAAAATAGACACTCAGACCAATGGAACAGAATAGAAAGCCCAGAAATAAAACCACATATATATGGTCAAATAATCTTTGATAAAGGGGCCAACAACACACAATGGAGAAAAGAAAGCCTCTTCAACAAATGGTGTTGGGAAAACTGGAAAGCCACATGCAAAAGAATGAAACTCGACTACAGCCTGTCCCCGTGTACTAAAATTAATTCAAAATGGATCAAAGACCTAAATATAAGACCTGAAACAATAAAGTACATAGAAGACATAGGTACTAAAATCATGGACCTGGGTTTTAAAGAACATTTTATGAACTTGACTCCAATGGCAAGAGAAGTGAAGGCAAAGATAAATGAATGGGACTACATCAGAATTAAAAGTTTTTGCTCAGCAAGAGAAACTGATATCAAAATAAACAGACAGCCAACTAAATGGGAAATGATATTTTCAAACAACAGCTCAGATAAGGGCCTAATATCCAAAATTTACAAAGAACTCATAAAACTCAACAACAAACAAACAAGCAATCCAATAAAAAAATGGGAAGAGGACATGAACAGACACTTCTCCCAGGAAGAGATACAAATGGCCAACAGATATATGAAAAGATGCTCAGCTTCATTAGTTATTAGAGAAATGCAAATCAAAACTACAATGAGATACCACCTCACTCCTGTTAGATTAGCTATTATCAACAAGACGGGTAATAGCAAATGTTGGAGAGGCTGTGGAGAAAAAGGAACCCTCATTCACTGTTGGTGGGACTGTAAAGTAGTACAACCACTATGGAGGAAAGTATGGTGGTTCCTCAAAGAACTGCAAATAGATCTACCTTATGACCCAGCAATCCCTCTACTGGGTATATACCCCAAAACCTCAGAAACATTGATACGTGAAGACACATGTAGCCCCATGTTCATTGCAGCACTGTTCACAGTGGCCAAGACATGGAAACAACCAAAAAGCCCTTCAATAGAAGACTGGATAAAGAAGATGTGGCACATATACACTATGGAATACTACTCAGCCATAAGAAATGATGACATCAGATCATTTACAGCAAAATGGTGGGATCTTGATAACATTATACGGAGTGAAATAAGTAAATCAGAAAAAAACAAGAACTACATGATTCCATACATTGGTGGAACATAAAAATGAGACTAAGAGACATGGACAAGAGTGTGGTGGTTACCAAGGGTGGGGGGGGGAGGGAGGACATGGGAGGGAGGGAGAGAGTTAGGGGAGGGGGAGGGGCACAGAGAACTAGATGGAGGGTGACGGAGGACAATCTGAATTTGGGCAAGGGGTTTGCAACATAATTTGATGACAAAATAACCTAGAAATGTTTTCTTTGAATATATGTACCCTGATTTATTAATGTCATCCCATTACCATTAATAAAAATTTATTAAAAAAAAAAAAAAACCAAAAAGGAAAATTCTACCATTAACTAATATGTATGAGCCTTAGGTCAATAAAGAGTACATACTTTCAAACTGGCAGGAGATAGGGCAGGGAGGTAAGGAATAGGCAAATATGGAAGCTGGTGCTGCCTCCTTGGTTTTGCCTGAGGTATGACTTTAGCTGCTCTTTCAGATGAGAAATCTAGTGTGTTGGGGGTGGGGTGGGGTGAGAGAAGTGGAAACAGGGGAGGGTGTCACTTAGGATTCCTGGTGTGCTGGAAAACCACTCTTTGTGTGTGTGTGCGTGTGTGTGTGTGTGTGTGTGTGTGTGTGTCAGAGACAGATAGGGAGAGACAGACAGAAAGGGAGAGAAGTGAGAAGCATCAGTTCTTTGTTGCAGCACCTTAATTGTTCATTGATTGCTTTCTCATATGTGCTTTGATCAGGGGGGCTACAGCAACCTTGGGTTCAGGCTGGTGAGCTATGCTCAAATCAGATGAGCTCGCACTCAAGCCGGGGACCTCGGGGTTTTGAACCTGGGTCCTCTGTGTCCCAGTCCAAAGTTCCAGCCACTGTGCCACTGCCTGGTCAGGCTGTACAACCACTCTTGGTGTGGGTGACAATGATGATGATATTGGGGGAGGTGGTAGTAGTGTAAAGAACCGTTCTGTTAACAAGTGTGCACTTGACATATTAGAAACCCTTCTATATTCATTTCATCCATGTGTTTCATCATTTCTCACCCCCCACAAACTGGATGCTGTGATTTTAAGACCCAGGTCAGACCCCCATAAGGGTCAAGACAACAGTAAAGTAGAGGTGAGGATTGGATGGCCATGAGGGATCAGGCCTGCCATCTCCTTTATCCTGGGACTGGTTGTGGAGACTTTTCCTCTGTCAGTTTACAGCAGTTTGCCCTTTGACCAGTGTCAGAGAATTGGGGTTACCATGGTCATCATTGTAATTATAATGATCCAAGAGCTCTTCTGAATTGCTGAAGCTGAGTGTAAAAGTGAAATTGATGTCATTGGAGGAAGCATACATATAAAATTGTGCCCAGGACATAAATAGCTCAGGATTGACCTCAGCACTGTAACTCATGTAAGGGCTTGGTGCTGGAGGAGACGAGTCATTTATAACAGACAGCTGAACCCTGGCAGCTAATTGAGCTACACATTCTCTGCAAGGTTAACTATGGTGTTGGTATTTGTGAGTGGTAGTTCAGGCCCCTGGAACAACCTTGTACCCACCTTACTCCATTTCCTTAACCTGCCCTTTGGAAGTTCCCTCCTGTTGAGCAGGTGATATTCCGGAATTATCACTTCCGGCTTACAGAGGATTCCTTTAGGTGCTAGCAGCTGTCATTTTCTTGGTGATCTCATCTAACCTCATGTTTGGAAATACTATCTATACACTATGACTCCCATATTTATATCTCCATTTCAGACCTCTACCCTAAGTACATCTAATGCCTTCTTTGACATCTCCATTGGGATGTCAAATGGTCACCTAAAGCCAACATCCAAAACTGAGCTGCTAATAACTGATACAAAACCTGTAGTCATCCCCATTCCAGTTAATGACCACCCTATTTTCCAACTGCACAGGCTCCAAATCTCTTCCTCTCACACCACATATTCCATTTTTCAGCTGATCTACCTTAAAAATATATATGGAATCTGAACATTTCCCCCCATTCCCGTTGCTGCTAACTTGGTCTAAGCTGCCATCATTTCTTATCGGTTTGTTATGGTCAGTTCATAAATAAACTCCTTGATTCTGTCCTTGCTTCCTTAATGTCAACTTTCAATATAGCATCCAGAGTATACCTGTTAAAATATGTCAGGTCTCACTACTCCTTTGCCCTGTACCTTCCACGACTTCTCATCTCAGAGTGAAAACAATGTCCTCACAATGATGTCCACACAAGCTCTATGTGAACTTGTCTTGTTGCCTCAAGCAGCCTTCACTTCCACCAGAATGCCTCTAGCCAGTGGTGGGATTCAGCCAGTTTGCACCAGTTCAGCAGAATTGATACCTAATTTTTTTATGAGTTCAACGAACTGGTTGTTAAAATGGCATTTGTAATCAGGGTTCTCTCTAAGGTGGGAGCCTGGGTAGCTGCCCAATGTGGAAATCACAAATTTACATTCCTTACTTTTATTTTATTTTATTTTATTTTATTTTTTTATTTTTCTGAAGCTGGAAATGGGGAGAGACAGTCAGACAGATTCCCGCATGCGCCCAACCGGGATCCACCTGGCACGCCCACCATGGGCGATGCTCTGCCCACCAGGGGGCGATGCTCTGCCCCTCCGGGGCATCGCTCTGTCGTGACCAGAGCCACTCTAGCGCCTGGGGCAGAGGCCAAGGAGCCATCCCCAGCGCCCGGGCCATCTTTGCTCCAATGGAGCCTTGGCTGCGGGAGGAGAAGAGAGAGACAGCGAGGAAGGAGAGGGGGAGGGGTGGAGAAGCAGATGAGCGCTTCTCCTGTGTGCCCTGGCCAGGAATCGAACCTGGGACCCCTGCACGCCAGGCCAACGCTCTACCACTGAGCCAACCAGCCAGGGCTCCTTACTCTTTTTTTAACATTCATCTGTACAATAGCATATTCTAAGCATCCATAATAATGTTCATTCTGCCCACAGGTGAAAAATTTGTGAGTATGCCAATCAAGAAACAATATGGAAATATTTTAAATAACAGTTTTATTGTTTTTTGTCAGGTATTATTTAATATATTTTCACTAACATTTTAAAACTTTCTTATAACAATGTAGTTTTGTGTACCTCTTTTTATTGTTCTTATTTAAGTATTAAATGCAAGAAATAATAAACTACCTTTCGGTATATCATTTTTTAAACTTAAAACAATCTTTAGGGCAGAAAACCAGTTGTTAAATGATTTGAATTCCACCACTGCCTCCAGCTCATCTGGCTCCCTTGCTCTTCCTTAAACTCTGTCTTGGAGCTTTTGCACTTGCTATTTATACAGCCTGGAATGCCTTCCTCCCAGGTATCTCTGTGGTCTATGCCCTCACCTTCTTGGGTATAAAATATGAAGCTGCAATTTTAGATAAGGAAGCTCAATAAAAAGGGGCTAAGTGGAGATATAAATGATGAGTTTTAGATGAGATGCCATGGAATATTTCCAGCGTAGGATACAGCCAGTGACATGCCTGAGTTAGGACCATGCCTGGGCTGTTTAAAAAAGAGCAAGCTGACCATTGTGGCAAAAGAAGAGAGTGGTAGAAGATGAGGTCAGATTTGGTAGGGAGCCAGACCATGAAGCACCTTGAAAGACTTCGGCTTTTATTCTGAGTGAGGTGGAAGCCATTAAGGGTGCTGAGCTGGTGAATGACATGTTATGACTTACCTTTTAGGAAAATCCCTTTGGCTTCTGTGTAGAAGAATAAATTATAGAGTTAATATTAGAAGCAAGGACACTGGACAAGGTAGTTGATCTGGTCCAGAGGCATCTATCATAATTTAACTTTAGAGGTGATAAAGGGATTCATTTTGATTCAGGCAACAGAATTTCCTAATGGACTAGGTATGAGATATGAAAGAAAAAGAAGCTCCAAGCATGACTCCATATTTTATATCATGCCACCATCTTGTGCCTAGACTTCTATAATAGTCCCATCACTATTCTACCTGTATATATTCTTGTCCCTCTCCAGTCTACACCTACCATGGCCCCTAAACAATCTGTTCTTCACATTCCAGTATAATGATCCTTTCAAAGCACAAAACCTGCCAGAGATTACTGTTTACTTTAGGGAAAAGATACAACTCTCTAACATGGTCACAAAAGTGAGTCCTCTCCTACCTCTCTGGTCTCACTTTGTACCTGGTCCCCTCTGCTCATTCTCTGCAGTCTAGACATCCTGGCATTTGCCTCTCATCTCTTTTTTTTTTTTGTATTTTTCTGAAGTTGGAAACGGGAAGGCAGTCAGACAGACTCCCGCATGCGCCCGACCGGGATCCACCCGGCATGCCCACCAGGGGGTGATGCTCTGCCCATCTGGGGTGTTGCTCTGTTGCAATCAGAGCCATTCTAGCACCTGAGGCAGAGGCCATAGAGCCATCCTCAGTACCCGGGTTAACTCTGCTCCAATGGAGCCTTGGCTGCAGGAGGGGAAGAGAGAGACAGAGAAGAAGGAGAGAGGGAGGGGTGGAGAAGCAGATGGGCGCTTCTCCTGTGTGCCCTGGCTGGGAATCAAACTCAGGACTCCTGCACGCCAGGTTGACGCTCTACCACTGAGCCAACCGTCCAGGGCCTCATTTTGATTCTTCCCGCAGAAGGGTCTTAGGGCATGGTTTCTTTTGCATGCATTGTCTCCTCCTCACTGAATTAATTCTTGCTTATGCTTCACATTTTAGTTTATCATTCCCTTGAGGAAACCTTCTCTGACCCACCTGAAACTTCCTCTTAGAGAACCATGTTCTATTCCTTGATAGAAAAGATCACAGTTGCAGTTTTACCATTTAATTTATTTTTACTTTTTCTCTAGACCAGTGATGGGCAATCTTTGGAGCTTGGTGTGTCAAAATTCACCAAAAAACTGAGCATAACTCAGTTGGTGTGTCACTTCAAGAAAAAAACCCCATAATTTTGTGATATTTATAGTTTAAATAATAAAAATGTATAATTGTAATATATAACTATATTTAATAAAACAAAAACTAATTATTTAAGTTACCTGCTTAGTGACATCTTTGTTCATCTATCAGTCAGTTTATTTTGTTGGTCTTGATATTATTTAACTTGTGTGGGGTGCCGTGAACTAAGATAAGTGAGGGGGAGGGGGAATTCTTTAACTAACCTGCCTATTAGTGACTTTTTGGTGCTGAATTTCATTGGCTAAATCTTCACTTGAAGGTTGGTATTTTGTACACTTCAAGCCCAAGCAAGTGCTACTAACTTCATTTGTCAGTTTGTTTCTTTTGTTGGTTTTGATATTATTTAACACTGTGAATAAGTCTCCCAAAAGTACATAGAGGGAAAAAATTGTGAATAAAGCCATTGTTATATTTTTCAGGGTGCTAAAAGTGTCTGGTAATCGGTTCCAAGCACTCCAAATTTCCTGTTTGTAGTGGCACTCTTCTTGATTCTCCAAGTGGCACTCTTTCAGATTCTCAAGCTTTGACCTCAAGTCGACAAACACCTGAGCCCAGATGCTGTCCTGAAATTCTGCAAGTTGCATCTATGTAAATTAAGATGGCTGCTGCTATTTCTAATGGCAGGAAATGGCACCCATAGCACAGGCCCTCGCCTCTCCCACCATTACTTATCTCAGTAATGATGGTCAATTAGAAATCCATGATACCCCAGAAGAGTAGATTGGATGATGGTTGCTGTGGTTATGTGGTTGCTGGTAATGGCAATCATAGGGCCTCCAGAGATGCGTCCCCCGTGGCATTCTGCTGCTCCCTGCTCCACTGGCCGGAAGTGAGGTCAAAGATCCCCTAACGGCCTAACCGGAAGTCCCAGAACTAGACACTCTGTGCCGGAGTTCTGTTGTTTTGGCCTACAGATCTCTGGCAAAGAGTGTCTACACTACAGCAAATGTTTTATCCTCGGCTATTGCACCTGGCCATGCAGGAGCCAAGGACGAAATGTCCTTCTTGGCATGCGGCCCCATACGTCTCTGGTATGCAGCCGTATGCAGCTGCGTGTCATCGAAAATGGCCACGCATGTCAGTGCTGACACACGTGTCATAGGTTCACCATCACGGCTCTAGACTCTACCTATGGGGTGGTGGTGGGGGGGAGGCAACAAAGATATTTCCTTTTTCTCTCACCAATAAGCGTTGCATCCCCAGCACCTAACATGGTGCTGAAGACGTAGTAAATTTTTTGAATGAGTGAGTGAATGAATGAATATTTCTATGTCAAAATGGGGACATTTCTTCTCGACATTTCTCTAAACAGTGATCCTATTTTCCTAGTATTTCTTGATCTATGACCAGCTGTGCTGATCAAGCTCTCAGAGCGGTCCTGCTCCTTTCTTTTTGCTATTTTGTTAGAAGTCTCAGGTATGCCAGTATACGGGCATGGATGACTATGAGAGACTGGGCAGAAGATTTTGGCAATAAATTTGGGTGGCCTTTGAAAGAACAGTCTAGTGATTTACATTTTCCAAAGATCTTTCATAATTTAATCCTCACAGAAATTCTATGAGGCAGAAAGATAGGAATTATACCCTTGGTGATAAAAAGAACAAAAATGAACGAGGACACCTTTATTATGGAAGCTTCCTTGCTTTGAGCAGGGAAAGAAAATTGCTCTGTTTTAGCCACATGTGATATTAGGATGAATTATTGATTATGCATTGAAATGATAATATTTTGGATATACTGGGTCAAATAAAATATTTATAATGACCCTCTAAATTAGGCCCTAATTCTTGGAACCTGTAAATGTAAACTTATTTGGAAAAAAAACCTCTGTAGGTGTAAGTTAAGAATCTTGAAATGGGGAGATTCTCCTGGATTATCTGCGTGGGTCTTATATGCAATCACATATGTCCTTTTAAGAGGAAGGCAGAGGTAGCTAGGCATACAGCAAAGGTGATGGCAAGATGGAGACAGAAATTTGGTGATGTAGCCACAAGCCAAGGAATGCCAGCAGCCACCAGAAGCTGGAAGAGGAAAGGAATGAGTCTTTCCTAGAACCTCCAGAAGGAGAGCAGCCTTACTGATACCTTGATTTCAGCCTAGTTATTCTGATTTTGGGCTTTTGACTTCCAGTACCTCAATAGAATAAATGTGTTGTTTTAAGCCAGCAAGTTTATGGTGGTTTATTACAGCAGTCACAAGGAATTCATATATTATTATGACTTTTTTTTTGACAGAGGCAGAGAGACAGAGAGAGGAACAGATAGGGACATACAGACAGTAAGGGAGAGAGATGAGAAGCATCAATTCTTCATTGCAGCTCCTTAGTTGTTCATTGATTGCTTTCTCATATGTGCTTTGACCGGGTGCTACAGCAGACCGAGTGACCCCTTGCTCAAGCCAGCGACCTTGGGCTTCAAGTCAGAGACCTTGGGATTCAAGTCAGTGACCTTGGGCTTCAAACCAGCAATCATGGGGTCATGTCTATGATCCCATGCTCAAGCCAGCAACCCTGCACTCAAGCTGGTGAGCCTGTGCTCAAGCCGATGAGCTGATGCTCAAGCTGGCGACCTGGGGGATTTCAAACCTGGGTTCTCTGCATCCCAGTTCAATACTTTATCCACTAGCCCACTGCCTGGTCAGGCCATACATTATTAAAATTAATTTTATCATTCTTATTTTATAGTTTTTTAAAAATGTGGCTAATCATTCATTTAAAATTATATATGTGGCTTACATTATATTTCTCTTGGACAGAGCTGCTTAGACCATATGAAGGATAATGATAAAGATGGCAATGACCAGCTGTTCTCTAAATTTGTAGTAGACAGAATGAAACCTAGTGGATTTAACATGCAAAGAGAATTTGAATACATGGAAAAGGATAAACTATGTTTAACGGCTATTAAATATTGAAACTGGCAAACAGAGATCCTGAAATATCCATGGCTACTTATCACAGAAAATCAGTTCAGCAGCCATGTCAGATGGCCTTGCTCCAGAGCCGAAGACCATGGGAGTGGGACCAGGGGGTGTGGAACCTTGTCTCTACATTGAATCACCCGAAATTACTGCAATTATAAAGCATGGTATTTTCAAAGATCAAATTTAAATTCTACCATTTCTATCTGGAACTTTTGTCTTTCTCGTTGGCACTGAATAAACAGATGGAGGATGGTGAAGCCAAGAATAAACTAAAGCTAGTTAGAGGCATAATATAAAGCATGAAAAGACAGAGCTAGGGCATCAAACTACTTGTAACAATGGGAGCTCTTGGTGAAGAACTCACTTCAACCTGAGCCTTAATTTTATCATCTCTAAAGTACATACAACGGTGTTTTCCTTGCATATTGAAAATAATATACATAAAGTGCATGACACATAATAGGAACTTAGTAAGTGTCCATTTTAATTTCTTATTTTTCTAAGGCTTTGGTCATTCAAAAAAATAGAGGTAATGATTTCAAACCAGACTTTCCCCAAATGGCATTATATTTTGTAGTGTAGTCAGAAAAAGTAAAGGTATGGCTTGCAGAGAGATTGAAGTCAGCGGTTTCCGGATTGGTAATAGACTGGCATTGCAACTAGACTTAGCATGAAGTGTGAAGGATCTGAACTGTAAACGGTTTGTCCAAGGAATTTGAATTTTTGATCTCTAGGAGTGAAGGCCATTCAGTCTGTTTAGGGAGAGATGATAGCCAGTGTTTGGCAGAAGTCACCACTGAGGCACTTTCTAAGTTATTTTAATGGATACATTTAGCTATTTAATCCTGAGAGCAATCCTATGTGGTAGGCATTGTTATTATCATTTTCTTTCAACAGATTAGGAAATTGAGACGGCCAGACTGAGACCTTGCCTAATGTAAACAGTTATTTAAGACTGTTATGGGCATTTCAACTCAGGCTATCTGGCTTTAATACACTAGTTCTTACATACTATATATTGTCTTTCACAGAATGTAGGTATTTCAAGCGCTCATTGTTGATGCCTTCAGTTCATCTGAATGTTAATTATACATTTAAAACACATTTATTAGACACCTACTATTTGCAACAAACATATTATGAAAGACTTACCGAATATAAAGACAAATAAGGCAGGATCTGGCCTGAAGGAGTTTACATTGTAACAGAAAGATGGTTATATTATTAATAACTAGGAAGCAAAGAAAATCAAAGTGACTGTGAACCAGAGGTGTAAGCAAATGCTGTGGGAGGAGAGTCTCTCCCATGGGGCCCCAACTGCCACGTGCACACCTTTATGGAACATATCATGCTCGAATGCAATCGTCTGTCCAATTCTCTGTCTTTCTCACTAGACTGTGAAAATGACTGTGTCTTATTCATCTTTGTTTCATAGGGATCTCTAAAATCCCCTGGCATCTAGTAGTTTATGGAACACATGAATAAATGGAGAAATGGGTATGGAGGAAAAAAGCACTCAAATCTGACTAGAAGAGTATCCAGCAAAGCTTGACTGAAACCTTGGCTTTTGAAAGGCAAGGTGTAGGAAGGATGAGACAGAAGAAACAGTATAAACGGGCACTTGAAGATGTGGCAGTGGTTTGTTAGACTTAGTGTATTGTTCAGTGATAAGAGCCTGGGGCTTGTTGACTAAGGCAGTACTGATATAGTTCTCCAGATAATTCAAGCAAATCCCCAAACAAATTGTTATGAAAGAGTTTGATGGGTGCTTGGATTGTTCTAAATAATAAACACAATATCATTAATTGAGTGCTTACTGCATGCTTGATATTTCACAGATATTAGTGGATCCTCACAACAACATGTACCTGATTATTTTGTAGAAAAAGATACTGAGCTTCAGTTCTGGTAAGTAGCCTGCCCACATAACTAAAAAAGGTGAAGCCACAATTTGAAACCCAATTTCATTTTTCTTTTTCTTTTTCTTTTCTTTGTGACAGAGACAGAGAGAGTCAGAGAGAGAGACAGATAGGGACAGACAGACAGGAAGGTAGAGAGATGAGAAACATCAATTCTTCGTTGCGGTTCCTTAGTTGTCCATTGATTGATTTCTCATATGTTCCTTGACCAGGGGGCTACAGCAGACTTTGTAACCCCTTGCTCCAGCCAGCGACCTTAGGCTCAAGCTGGTGAGCCTTGCTCAAACCCGATGAGCCACGCTAAAGCTGGCGACCTTGGGGTCTCGAACCCAGGTCCTCTGTGTCCCAGTCCGACGCTCTATTCACTGTGCCACCGCCTGGTCAGGCAAAATCCAATTTCTTCTGAGTTCAGGGAACTTTGTTATTTCTCTAACATGTGGACCTAGGACAGTTTGTGTACATTCATCCAACTTATATGAATATTTGATTAATTTTTTTATTTCTCTTTTCACATGTACCTAAAATCTGCATTCATTAACAAAGACTAAAAAATGTTGAAGGCTGAAGTTGAATCAGGGAAGCAAGATTTCTCTTTGTAACCCATAAGCAAAGCAGGAGGCTGCAGCTCATTGGAACTCATCCTCCTATATACTCAAGTGCCTCTAGAGGATTCTGAAAGCTGGGCATGAATATGTAGACATGCAAGAAATGAGCAAGGCAGATGTTACGCTGATCTCCACTGGGCCATTTTAGAGCACAGTAACTAATATACAGCACCTTTTCTGGCTGCCAACATTGTGTTTGTCCCTGTTTATCAACCTCCCTTTCTCCCTCTCCCACACTGCCAGACCCCTTCGTTTTATTTTTCTGTCCCTAGAAAAGGCATTCTTTAATTTTTTTTCTTTTTTACAGAGCAAGTTATATTCAAGCCTGTCCAAAGATTACATTTGGTTGGCAGGAGAACTCACTGGTTTCAAACTGCTATGACATGTGACTCTTCCTATGTCTCCATCCCCCACCCTGTCATTACTTTTCCCATCCTTGACAGGTTTCCTTGGTAGCCTGCACTCAGTGGGTGACGTGGTAACAATTTCTTTTAGAAAGTTACAGTGGGTCAGTGCATTCTCTTTGGTTATCTGTAATCCAGGGCCAGTGAACTGTCAGTGTGTGGTAGCTTAGCTTTTGTTTTCTCTTGCTGGCTAGAGATGGTACTACTGAGCTCCTGCCAAAGGGTCATGTTCTCAAACTCTTTTCTGCAGTAATGATGAATTAATCCATCTAAGGTATGTGCTTGGATTTGACTGGGTTTATTCACTTACTCCTCAGATGTTTATTAATCACTAACTATGTGCGAGGCACTGAGTGAAGCAGCAGGGTTAGAGCGATGAATGCAGTGATGTGGTCCCCGCCTTCATGGAACCTGTATTCAACTGGGGAGACAGACAGTAAACAAACAAACCATTGTGCAACATTCTTACAGGTTGACACAGCTGCTGTGACAAAATGACAAGAGGAATGGAATAGAAAAGTGATGTGGGAGTCCCCGTTGAGGAGCTGGTCAGTGAAGACCCTTTTGAAGAGATGACCAGTGAGCTTCAGCATGAAGTAAAAGAATAAATCAGCCATCTGGAGAGTTGGGGAGAAACCATTCTAGAACATATGTGGAAAGTTCTGGTAGTGGGAATGAAGTATTTAAGAGACTTTAAAGGGGTTCAATGTGGTTATAAAGGGCAAAGGGGAAGATGGTAGGTGATAAAGTCAGAGAGGCCAGAAGGAAGCAGGCCATGGGAAGGGGTTTGCACTTTATTCTAAGAGCAGTGGGGTTCATTAAAGAAATTTAAACAAACAAGTGACATATTTACATATACCTCTTGTGTCTCAAAGCAACTTGATGTTATGCAAATATAACAAGAAGTAAGACATTATTGTGTTCAAAATAGTTTATTGTGGGAAGATTCCAGTAACATGTTCTAAGTTGGAAATAAATGGGTGTGCCTTGTTCTGGTGAGACTAATTGTGGTGGAAAGGCTAGTGGCCCAATAAAACTCATGTTCCCTTCCCCAGGATAGAGTTGTCAGTGGAAGGCAAAAGCCCAGGTAGAAACTACATTATAGCCTCCCTTGTATCTACATGCAGACATGTGACTAAGTTTTACTAATACAATGTAAGTGGAAATGATGTTTGATTTCAGGGTTGTGACTTTCAAGAAGTTGGTAAGGTTTCTTTGTGCTTGCTCCCATCTATGGATAATGAAGAGGATTTCAGAGCCCTAGAAAACAGCAGATCTCAAGGTAGAAGAAAGCTGCCTTCTAACTTGAAGCAATACATTGATTATTATTGTGCTAAAAATGTAGGGGAGTTGGGGTTTTAGGAGCTAGTGTTTCCCTAACTAAATTGAAATAATATCCAAATGTCTCATTTTTCTTTCAAGTTACCAAAATTATGTATCAAATACCCAAATCTGCTTTTTATGAGGTAGAGAATACTAACTGTCCATCAAAAATCAGATCACCTTATTTGCACACAGAGCTAGATTGTATTTCCCAACTTCCTTTGCAGTTACATGTGAGTCAGTTTTTAACCAATGGAAAATGACTATAAGTGAGGTATGCTATTTCTAAGGCTAGTCATAAAAACCATGTGTTCCTCCATGCTATTTTTCCATTTTTGAGTGATTAGGATGTGTTTGGCCTCCTAGAGTAACTTTAGAAGTCACACATTGAAGATAGCACAGTAAACCATCAGCCTGGATTCCTGAATGACCTCATAGAGGAGCAGATACTCTTCTGGGGACACCTCCAAATTAGAACAGTCACAGGAATAAGAAAGTAAAATAATGTTCCATGATGGACAGTGACTGGGCTGTTACTTTGTGTTAGGTGTCAAGGATCAACTTATTTCTATAAGTTGAATGACAGAAAGAAGACAACCTTGCAAAGAGCTAAGAGAGAGAGCATCCTAGTCAGGAAAGGCATGTATGGCTGTTGGGTAGGAAGGAATTCAGTGTATGGAAGATGACAGAAAGCTAGAGTGAAGATAATAGAAGAGAAGAATAAAATAGGATGTTATAAGATTCTTGAATTTGATTTTAAGTGTGAAAGCAGAGTTTTGTTGTCTAGTTTATTTATTTTACACAATGTGGAAAAGCTTTCTGGATTGTGGCAACAGATTGTGGTGGTGTAAGAGTGTAAGCCAGTGGACTTATCAGGAAGCTGTGCAGTTGTCTAGGTGACTTGAAGGTGGTTTGTAGTAGCTTGTAGTTATGGAGATGGAAAGATGTGGACAGGTTTATGACATGTTTTGAAGGAGATGTCAATAGGACTTATAGCTTCAGAAGCATCAAGAGAAGGAGTCTGATATGGGCATGTGCAGTACTGTGGTCACAGGGTCACAAACAGGGTGGGGTAGCTACATAATCTATTTGGAATTCTGAATGAGAGATGTATTTATCCCACCCCATTTACTCATTTATTCATTCATTCATTCATCTATATCAATATTCATCTATATCAATATACAGTCATGGATATTCATTTTCTATTTTGGGTTATAATCCAATACTACATCATTTCTACTTTGGCCTTTGGGAGCTTATTCAGTTGGCTCTTTTTTTTTTTTTTTTTTTTGTATTTTTCTGAAGCTGGAAATGGGGAGAGACAGTCAGACAGATTCCCGCATGCACCCAACCAGGATCCACCCGGCACGCCCACCAGGGGGCAATGCTCTGCCCACCAAGAGGCGATGCTCTGTCCCTCCAGGGCGTCACACTGCTGCGACCAGAGCCACTTTAGCTCCTGGGGCAAAGGCCAAGGAGCCATCCCCAGCACCCGGGCCATCTTTGCTCCAATGGAGCCTCAGCTGCGGGAGGGGAAGAGAGAGACAGAGAGGAAGGAGAGGGGGTGGAGAAGCAGATGGGCGCTTCTCCTGTGTGCCCTGGCCGGGAATCAAACCCAGGACTTCTGCACGCCAGGCCGACGCTCTACCACTGAGCTAACCGGCCAGGGCTTCAGTTGGCTCTTATGTCTATTCAATGCACTCATGTTATTGTGGGCCATATATATATATAATTTTTTTTTGAGCACTTTCTAATTTTCTGTCAAGCTCCAGGCTTAGTATGGGTATTTTTTTTTTTATCTCAGCCTTTTCTCTGAGAAACCCTAGTTTATTTGTTTGTTTGTTTGTTTTTGGAGATTTATATTAGAAATCAAAATCTAGGTCCAGAGAATACTTGTTGCTACTGTGGTGTCATTAGCTTACAATTCTACATATCAATTGGAGACTGGGTTAAACTGTATGGTTCTTCTGGTCTGGACTGAAGTCATCTGATGTTAGCTGGGCTTGCCCATTCATCTGTGATGATCTGGTGGGCTGTTATAGTTTTTATGATAGCTCTCTTTCTACATGGCCTTCTATCTTCCAGCACACTTGAGCTTGTTCACATGATGGCAGTATTCAATAGAAGCAAGAGTATCTTAAATTCTAGGATGGAAACTTACCCAACCAATAATACTTCTGCTACATTCTATTGACCAACACAAGTCAGAAGGCCAGCCTAAATTCAAAGGATAAAGAAAAGACTCCATTCCTTGATAGGAGGATTGGGAAACAATTATGGCTCTACTGGTAATTTTCCACATATAAGTTACATATTGGAAGAACAAGTCTTGGGAGCAAGGAGGGGAACAAAATCAGAATGTCAATAAGGCTCAAGGAATAAGGCAAGACTTCTAGTGCTGGAAAGAATTATTGCACTCCTAATAATTATAAAAGTGAGGTTGGTTTTCTGTTAAACTTCTCAACTTAGTTTGGGCTGAAAATGTGAATTTTTAAGTGGGAAGAAGAGAAGCAAGCATAGTAGGAAGGATCTGACTCTTCAAGAAACTTAGATCCTAAAAAGGACAACATGCAATCATAATTCTACACAAAGCACAGCCATGATTAAAATTTTCAAAGGTAAAGGAGGAAGAAGAGACAAAGGACATGCTGTATCTTGCTGATTCAAGAGAACTTGAAATCTTTCCAAGACATTTTTTTTTGCAGAATTACTCGAAGAATTATCTATGTCCAATGGTAACTATCCATTTCAACCTTTTTCCTCTCTCATTTCACTTTGAATATTTTGTAAAGGAGGTCATGATGTATTGATATATTTATGTTACTAATAAAACAGTATAAAATGTAAGTGGCCTGACCTTCTGCGTTCTCCCTACCTTGATACGAATTATCATTTAATATTCAGGGTTTATAATATTTGCTTAATGCATACCAGAGTTGCTGCTAAACCCATGGCCTGGGACCCTCAAATCCTTATTATACTTTCCTATTCTTCATATTCTATTTTCCTAAAGAAACTTTATTTTAAGTAGAATTTATCCTTGAGGTGTGATTTCTCCTAAGAGAGTGAATATATTATAGGTAATTATATCTAGTACATACAATTCTTATGGAAAGCCAGTTGCGCACAGTGGTAGCAGATTTCACCAGTGGTGTTTTGAGTTTAACGTGGAAGATAGGCTGAAGTTCAGGGTTCTGAATACATGTAGCCATGAACCATCAGAAACCCTTAACTACCAAAATGTCAGAGTTTTCACTGGAAGAGACATGAACTCTGGTTCCCTTTGTGTGACTACCTTGTAATCACCTCAGTGTCTCAGAGCTGCTAATTTTGTAACAATAATAAACAACCCATAAACTAGCAACATCTTTTTTTCTATTAACAGCCACTTTAGATCACTTCATGATTATTTTAAAAAAGGAATAATCTAGGGCAAGGTCAGCCCAGAGACCCCCCTCCCAATTCTTCTATATTGCCTTAGCCTTTCCTACTACTTAATTTTCTTAAAAACATAATTCCAGTGGCATTTACCTTTGAAAGTTTTAAATTTAATAATGAAACATAACCAAATTTTTGGAGGAGAAAAGGACATGTAAATTTTCACTGTTAGATTTCTGGTTTATACTGCCATTGAACAACATGGATTTAACTCCACTGCCTACAAAACTTTGATTAAATGATAATAAAAAAGAAATTAAGTGAGGGGATGAGAAAATGATAGCTGAAAGCAAAATTTCAAAAGACAAAAAATCTATGGGCAAGTGGAAATTAAACTATTTTGTTCAGTTGTTTTGTTCTATTATGTATTTTAGCTGCACTAACTGTAAGTCAACAGACTAGAAAATAATTACAATTTTTTTCTTAAAATATTTCAAATAATAGTCAATATTGTCTATACTACAAATGGAAAAACTGAGCTACAAAGAGATTGAGGATTTTAAATTACAGAATATGAAAATGTTTAAGGTTATTACAAAAGTCTTGTTACAATTACAAAAACTATAATGTTAATTTTTTTCTAGTATGGAGACATTAAGGATGGACATGGTTAGAACTAGGATTCAAATTTGAATACCAGATACAATAGAGAGAATTCCAGGGGCAATTGTGTGGTTGAGAGGTTAAGCTTGATGTGTGTAGTTCCATTGATTATTGATCCAATATTAAGAAGAACTCTAACATTTGGAGTTTACTAAAATGATGTGACTGCCTTCTGAAGTACTGAGTGTCTAACCACTGACTATATTCAGAGTCATTACTGTGATCAGTGGAAGCAGAACTAGATGACCCAAAAATTTTCATTGTGTACTTCTAATCTAAGAGATAAAATACTCAAACTTACAGAGCATTTTTTTTATATCGTCCTGTCTTTTGACCATGAGGTTCAGTTAAGAATCTCAAAGATTATGGTATATGAGTTATGGTGTAGTAGTCCTGATTGTACCTGTTTTTCTTCCATTAATTTCCCATTTCAATGGCTCTGGCCGAAGACCTAAGAGACATCTTTGATTCTTCCATTTGTCTCATCCCAACATCAATCTATAAGCAACTTCTTCATTTATTTCTTCCCGTGTGTACTGAAATTGCCATTAAATAAATATGATCATCCCCTCCAACTCCTTGGTTCCAATTCAGTTTACAATAAAGTTTAAATTTAAAAGATTATGCAACACTGGCTTTTTCCTTTCTTGTCAACTTCTTCTCATGTTGCTGTCCCTCTTGGTCACTCTGCTTTAACCACATTGGCCTTCCTTCAATTCTTCCTCATCTTTTGCCTTTTGTATTTTCTTTTCCCTCTCTCTAGAAGTCCCCCCTTCCCTTCGACATCACCATCTCTCTCTCACCTCAGATGTCACCTTTTCTGAGAGGTCTTTCCTGGTCACTCATCTACCATATCCTCCCTCAGTTACTCTAGCTCACCACCTTGTTTATTTCCTTCTTAAAAATATATGCATATTTGCTAATTTGTGTGTTCATTTATTTGATTACTTTTTAAACTCTATCACTTGAATGTGAATGTTAAGAAAACAGTGATCTTATTTATCTCATTTGATTCTGAATTTAGCAAAGTGATTGGCATATATTAAACACAGCATGCACATACATGATATTTACATTTAGTCACAGATAATTTTCTAAACTTTATTTGTAAATACATTCCTGACTTTTAATTCTCAAGAGTGACTTATTTCTGAAGCATTCACTAATGTCTTCTAAAAGATAAGGCTTTACCAAATGTAGCCTTGAAGGTTTTCAGATTCATTTGCAGGCTGGGTAAGAGATTAGAGACTGAGGGATAAAGAAAAAGCACTAGGCTGATAATAACCAAACACCTGAAATATTGTCAACCTAAAGATCTCAGGTGCATTGAATCCCCCTATTTACTGCTATATTTCCAATATTTTTCTATCTTGATTGATTTTACCCTTATTACTTAATTTCCATCATTATCATTATTTATTATCTTTGGACAGAGAATATCAGCACAGCAGTTTGTACAAGCTGCTGTCTACTGTCAAATCTGTTAATGTCCTTATTATAAGCATATAAAACTTTCCTTCTCCACTAAGCTATCAAAGGCCTTAGTGTCAACATGTCATCCAGAACAAAGTGTCAAAGTCTTCATTCTTGTCTTGCAATTTGAAGAGCCATTTAATAGTGAACAATACACTCAACCTGCATACATTGTTTAAAATCTTATTCTTTCACTCCATTTTTTCATGTAACCCCTTCTGGACTTCTAGATATATGGAAACATCCATGTGTTCTCCAAAGACAAGACCCAGAGGAAATGAATGTCAATTAATTCTCCCCTTGATTTGCTTAAGAATTCACCTAAAGATTTTAACTTACTAATAATTTCTATAATTGCACTTAGACAATGCAAATGCAAACTTTATTCTACCCTTGTGCAAATAATTTAACACGGCACTGTTTAATAAAATTTCACAGACTTGAGAGTAATAGAAATTCTAAACATTAGCCTAACTGTGAGATTAGCTAACTGTGAGAAATGTCTCTCATATCTGAGCAACCACCTGATGCAAAGAAATACTGAAATCTTTAATCTCATCAAGGAGTAAATTGCTTGATTTCATTGGAATTTTTAGTTTGTTGAGGACTAGCTTATCAATGCATGTTTAAAGTTTTAAAATTAACTTAAAAACAAATTACAAAATATATTACATACTTTCTAAAACAGACTATACTGTATATACATTAATCTTTATTTATGACTTGTTATCATTATTAACATTAATCCTTAAGCTTTTTTTATAATATAGTGATGCCCTAAGGAACCACTGAGGAATATAGGGCTGTTTGCCTTGATAAATGAGCATGGTAGTGTTTTGAATTTCTTTGTCTGCAGTTAGTAATTTCTTTGCATTCATGATTGTTTTGTTACATCCTCCATTGTTATCATTGTGAGTTTTAGTAGGGTTCTTCTTCTCCCTATTTTTAGCTGCTTCTATCTTAAAAGAGTTGACATACTTCTTAGAGAGGAGTCAAACAAGATGCACAGAGATGTTTGAGGCAGAGCTCCAGAGCCTCAATAAAATGAGGGTGTATACATTCTAGTAGGGTGGTTCTGCGGAGGGAATGAAATTTGTACATAAGTGTTCAGCCATAGAGGGTTCTCAATAACTATACGGTTTTTCTTTTTATTGCTGCTTCCTTACTTTTTGTGCTTCAAATAAAGATACGTCCTATCTTAAAGCCCTTAGTGAGGTCACTGATCAAAAATGGAGAGGCTCTTTCCATGAAGGTGTTAAGAAGTATTTCCATCAAATGGGCATCAGAGGGTGTAGAGAAGCAGCTTTGTCCAACCCTTTCATCAGGTAGACTACCCTGAGTTCCATTCTCAGCTTATCCCAGGAACAGGTTGGGGAGAAGGGGAGAAAGGATAAAAAACCTGTTTCCACTTTGTGTTCTTCCATCTATAAAAACTTTGGATCTCTCTGTTTGGGGGGGGGGCTCCGCTGCATAACACATGCAAATTTTTAGTATATATACATTATGATTGTTGTTCATTGTACTTGAAAATGCAGTAGATTCTTGCTACACATTTATTTACTTGTTAATTCAATAAATACTAAGAGTCAGGCACTGAGCAGTGAGCAACAGATGGAGGAAGAAACAGTTCATGCCCTCATAGATTTACATGTGAATGGGAGAAGCTCACAGGTCAAAATTAAAGTGTGGCATGTGCTTAAAAACAGGATAACGTTGTGTGTTATGAAAAATCTAAAGGAGGGGCATCTCAACCAGATTTCACAATGGTGAGGGTGTGTGTGTGTGTGTGTGTGTGTGTGTGAGAGAGAGAGAGAGAGAGAGAGAGAGAGAGAGAGAAAAGAGAAGGGGAGGGGCCTGAATTCTGAAGAATGAGTAAGAGTTATCCAAGCAAAAAAGAGCTAGAAGATTATAAAAAAAATATTTTATTTTAAATTCTAAATAGGCTGAGCACGTTCTGAAGTTAAACACAATCTTTTCATATATTTTGTCTCTTATCTTGCTATTGCTCTGAGTTATTTCTTTCCTTATGCTTTATCTTTATTTTATTCTAGTAAAGTTTCTTTAGAAAATGTGAGGCATTTTTAAGTGTGCTAAGGGAAAATTTAAAAACGAAAAAATAACAGTCATTAATCCACCTTTTGGCCATAGACTAATAGGTTAGAGCAGTAGTAGTCATCCTGGTCCCTACCGCCCACTAGTGGATGTTCCAGCTTTCATGGTGGGTGGTAGCAGAGCAACCGAAGTATAAATAAAAAGATAGATTGAACTATAGTAATTGTTTTATAAAGATTTATTCTGCCAAATTTAGTGAAAATCTGACATAAAGTACTTGGTAAGTAATTATTATTATATGCTTTAACTTGCTGTAACTCTGCTTTATAAATTTTATAAAGTAAAGTTACTTCCTTACTTTATAAATCACCATTACTGTGGAACCGGTGGGCGGTTAGAAAATTTTACTACTAACAGATACAAAAGTGGGTGGTAGGTATAAAAAGGTTGACTACCCCTGGATTAGAGTATAGAGATGCTACTAGGGCAATCCAAGTAACAGACTCTCATGAGGCAGGAGAAAACTCATGAAACCTATGGGCAGCCCTAATGTAGAGTCTGTCTCCACATTTAAGGAAGTAGGATAGCCACTGCAGGAAGACTGGTTTGGTTTTTATTCTGGCAATGTGATTAGCTTTGTAATTTTAGCTTTGTGATTAGCTTAGTAATGTGTCTACATTACTAATCATCTCTCATCCTCAGTTTCCTTATCTGTAAAATGGGGAAAAAAATCTAATACTTATTTTGTAGGATTTATTGCACATGTTAGGTGAGTCAATATTTGTAAATATTTGTCTAGCACCCCAAAATAAAAACATCAAAATATTAGTATTATTGTAATTAATATAAGCTTAAAAACAACAGCTAATGTATGTAAATAAAGAACATAGCCAAGTGCTTAGAACATAGTCATAACTTAGTAAATTGTCTTTCTCATCTTTCCCTCCACTACTTTCTCTTATATTTTCTCATTATCATACCTTTTCAAATGGGTATTTTCAGCCAATAACTTGTTCTTTCTATCCTAGAAGAAATCATTGGTCTGAATTATAGTTCAATACTGAATTGTTTGTTGATTCTTTGTTGAGTTTCTATTTTTCCTTCCCGATTAACTACAAGTTACTTGATGTTGAGAACTACCCATCATACAGTGCTGAGAATATACTGAATGCTCTGTAAATATTTGTTGAATGGATTATTAAATAATAATAATCAAATATTCCTGATTGTTTAAGATTGGGAAAATAATCTATCCATGATGAAAGTTCTTTGACTATTTTGTGTGCTGAGTGTTCATCCAAAAGTTGAGAATGTTTTAGGAATAGATGAAAAATTTCCAGATTGATAGTTTTGCTTTTTAACTACACCTCATAAAAACATTGGTCTTATCTTTAAAAGAACATGTTTTCATCACTCCTAATATTCTTATTTACAAAATAGATGTTTGCTTTCTCATGTTAGTCGTTGGTCATACACTCAGAAAATAGGGTCTTTGGAGAGACTGAAATTTTACTATATACTGTACATGTTTCAGTGAGTTCTTATTTTGTGGATTGGTAAACCCCGTAATGTTATCATTAAATTTCAGTGATTTACAGCTTTTTCTCTTATGTAACTGTTTCTACTTTAATAACGTTCATTTACTTTCTTCTTATAAAGTGAAATTCTGTCAAGACAGGTATCTGGAAGAACTTTGCACATTTATGTACATAATCCTTCATTGAATTAAGTAAGCATCAACCATTCCTACTTCCGTTTTCTATATGAAAGGCAGAATGACATAGAAAACCTGCAGTTAGGTGCTGAATATTTTCTTATTCTTCATGCTTGTTCTTTACCAGATGTCTGAACTCATTCTTGTGCTTTGATGCTTTCCATTTTCATTACTTCCAGATAATCATTCTGATTCAACTTGGGTTTAGTAGTTGGTTTTCCTTTCCACCAGCTTCTACTTTATTAGTAGGCTGAGCATGACTGTTTCTAGGCATTTCAGACATTAAAATCCCTCAGATCTTGCCCAATGATTGGCCACATATGCTTTGCCCCTCATTCATTCAATACAACAGAGTCATCTATAAATGCACAAAAGTCAGTCCAGGTCTAGTGTATAAAAAGTCAGTCCAGGTCTATGTCTTTGCCTCTTCTCATCTGATCCCAATCACTTCTTTTTTTGTTTCTTTGGCTCTCAATTTTGACTTCCTGATTTTTTAATCTGCTCTTGAGAATCTTTTAGACTATTCTCTCTACTTTGGTTTTCTTTATGTCTCCCATTTGGCTCTTGACTTTGTGCATGTCTAGGATTTTGATTGTTTGCAACTTTAAGTAAAAGATACCATCTCTTCACTCTGCACAGAGAACCTACCAGCATATTTCACCATTGAGTATCTTCTATCTCCATCAGAGATGAATTTAGACATGTATGTCACTCTTCCTAGTTGAGTTTCTATGCATTGAGTAGACAATGTCATTTTTTCACTAGTCATAATCCTTTGAGACATCACTGAAAAAAATTTATTATAATTTATTTTCTAATCTTTGTCTTTATATATGAACAAAAATTATTTCAAGTAGTTTAAGTGGTTCAATGAAACAATAAATTAGGCAAATTAGTAAAAAGATAACCATACTGATTCTATGACATTGAAGTGTTAAAACAGCTAGTTTTACTGATCTAAAAAAAAAGCATTCAGTAAGTTGTATCTAAAGTTTAATCATGTGGTGAGATAAACATAAGCATATATAAATGAGCTCAAAACTTACTAATACAATCTTTTGAGGGATATCTTTTCAATAGTTGATTGACCTAAACATTTCAGATAAGTTTAAAACTCACATGTTTTTTATTGGCATTTAATTTTAATAAGGAAGAGTTTAATAATTCTATAAAGTTTATTTCACCTACAGAGTGATAAACAGTTCAAATATATGACAGCATTTTCTAAAACAATATTAACTTTAATTGATACAAATGGTTGAAAAGCTATGAAGAGATTTCTTAAATTTGTTTTTCAATAACAGTAAAACAATCTTTATTTTTTGGGTACATATTAAAGTAGTGTTGTGTCTGTTATATATAGATTATGGATAGACAGAGAAATAAAGGTTTTTTTTCCCCTACTGGGGCTAATTCACATCAGATAATAATTTCAGAAGCTAGCATTTTGTAACTCACTTTACCTATCCAAGCAAAACATAAACTATATGCTAATGCAGATGTTTGGAGGGGAAAATGTTATGTTTTTTCTGAATGAGAAGAAGAAAGTGACATCCTTTGAAACTTAAATGATAGCATGTGACAGATTCTACAATTAAAAGTCATTATGGTCTTCATAATAACAAATTAGCACTGAGGAACACTCTCAGGAAAACATTAACAAAGCAGTATTTGGCTGAGAAGCTTGATCTATGAGGTGAAGGAGTGGGCAGAAGTAGGGTTGAAGAAGTACAACCCTTTCCTCCAAAGACAGGAAGACTGGCTTGAAATAGCTACTTCAAACATAGGTGTCCCAATAAATATCTTCTGTAATGCTAGAATTAGAAGTACTGTCATTTTACTTTTTGACTTAGAAACCAGTAACCTATACTTATTTGGATTCATTTTGCCTATACTGTACTGTCTTTAAATTTATAAAGAATTCTTGGGAAGTGTTAAGAGGTATGATTAATGGTAGACTAGTCTTACAACTATAAATTTAAATAATATATCAAAGCCAACACACTAATTGAAAAAGTAAAAATCTTAGTTAAACAGTACCACTGAGTAGTTATGGTTTTAAAGAAGAATGGTAGCATAATCTTTAAGTATGGTTTAACGAAATAGATGGAACAAGATGACTGAATCTTATCATGCAGGCATACTCACAGCTTCTCTCTGGAACTAGTCTCCTGTTCTTTTCAAATCTGAAGGGATTGACTAAGAGGGAAATTTTGCTGAAATTTGATGCTGAGAATGTGCCTGATGCTTTGAGATTTTCTAGGTATCAATGCATTTTATTAATTTCCATTCTTATGTCTGTCATTGTATTAATATTTTATCTTATATTAATGAATAGTATTAATTATTGTTGAGAAAGAAGTATTGAAATGTGTTACTCTTAGACTATACATTAAGATATGATTCATCCCTTTGTCCAGCAAATGTTTAAGTATTTTTTATATATTTGCAGTTATTTTTAATTCTGATTATCTGATATAAGAGAACTTATGGTTATTAACTTTTTATTTTTTTGACTTCTTATTTTTAACCATTTTTGCCTCACAGACCACTTGGAAAAGCTGATGAAATCCTGAATTCTATTTCTAGAAAAATACACATGTGCTCATGTATGAAGAACTTCTTTTCTATGTTTATTTTATTGATTTTAGATAGAGCAGAAAGGATAGATAGAGGTAGAAACGGACATCGATCTATTCCTATATGTACCCTGACCGGGAATCGAATTAGCAATGTCTGCCCTTTGGGACAGTGTTTTAACCAACCGAGTTACCTGGCCAAGGCTAAGAATTTCAAAATTAGTTTCCAGAGATAGGTGGACCATTGAAACCCAATCACAGCTCAAAGGTATCCAGGTTAAGAACTTCTGCTTGGTGGATTTGAGGCTTCACTTAGGCATCCTCTGTACTCATTACCAAGCCCACAGCTACCTACTGAAGTTTTTGGGAACTCTCTGCAGGAGAGTTCAGCCTGTGGGGGCAGGTCTGGTGCTGGATGTTAACCCCTTAGAACATGTCTTAAACAGTGATGGATAAATACCTTGGTTCCCTAACTGCCAGGTAAGACAACTTGGAGGCATTTTCTATACCATCTTTCTACAGAATTTTTTTTATTGGCCCAAAGTTTAGAGCCTTCTTCTAGTTTTGCCTACTTTTCAAATTTTCTCAAAGTTCAATTCTGACTAGTCCAAAGTAGGACAGAATCAATTAGGGTTGAACAAAGACCCTGCAATGCTCTTTCTTTCTTCCAGGAGATCAACAAAGAATCTCTAAACTGTCATCTGCTACACTCAGAACTAAGACCTTGTGATATTATTAACACCTTAAACATGATGTGACATAAGAAGAAAACAAAGAAACAAAACTAATGATGGTTTGAAGGAATACTAAAGGAGAAATGTTGGTTTTAATACTGTTTCATTTCAGCAAGGGAGATGCTGGGTAAATCTACTTATGATCTGTTCTCTGTTTACTCATTTGTGAAGTAGACCCACCCTTAATTATCAAAGGGAGTATTGTGAAATAATGTCTCAGCAGTTACAGTATGAGATAACACTTAGAAGCTATTATTAATGAGAAAGTAAAATAATTTAAGATGATATGTATGACAATGAAAAATACCTGCTCTGAAATAAGAAAACAGCATATATTTTGTTATGAACCCTCTGCTTACATGACTCATAGCAATACCTGCAGTCTTCATCAGAGAGGAGACTTGCTGGACTTGATAACATCCTGTTAGGTTCTTTGTATAGGATTCAACAGCTTTGCAACATTAAGATATGCTCATTTGCATCTTCTTTAGGAACATCTGGAGAGGTGAAAAAAAGTGGCTTTGGAAAGCTATTTAGTTCACAGAACACTGAGGCTGAGCAAACATTCCAGTTTTCCCTTGCTGGTCATCATTCACACCCAATGTATTTATTCTTTTTCTCCGACAAGAGAGCAACATTTGGAATAGCTCAAGCTGCTGAGTTAATCATTGAGACACCATGGGGCTCTGGCTGGTTGGCTCAGTTGTAGAGCATCGGTCTGTCGTGTGGATGTCCCAGGTTCGATTCCTGGTCAGGGCACACAGGAGAATTGCCCATCTGCTTCTTCACACCTCCCCCTCTCACTTACCCCCCCTCTCTCTCTCTTTCTCTCTCTTTCTCTCTACTCCTGCAGCCATGGATCAGTTGGAGCAAGTTGACCCTGGGTGCTGAGGATGGCTCCATGGCCTCTACCTCAGGAGCTAAGAAGGGCTTAGTTGCTGAGCAAAGGAGCAATGCCCCAGATGGGCAGAGCATTGCCCCCTAATGGGCTTGCTGGGTGGATCCCAGTTGTGTGCATGTGGGAGTCTGTCTCTGCCTCCCCTACTCTCACTAAAAAAAAAAAAAGACACTATGGGGATGTTTTAAGCTCTGGGCCTACCCAACTTCTACAAGTTGGAATCAATGCAATCCACCAGGCTGAATCAGGGAAGCCCTGCAACTTGTTCAATGCAAGGGAATCAGATTTTTTATCTTTTGAATTTCCTATCTCTGTTTAACGCATCAATGCCAAGGGCAGGAACTTGCTAGTATTTCAATAAGTCATGGGCTTCCAGCTCAGTATTGGCTTCAAAAAGTTTTTACCTTACATGGTGTATGCTTCTTCTCTATTATCTAATTGTGTAATCTATTCTTATTCCAAGTACGTACACTGGTACTCGAAAGCTGGATTTTACCCCATCATTTCTTAGTTGTGATAAAACCTTCTACAGGTATTCTCTGTACCCATAACTCAATCCCTGCTTCCCAGCAACTACGTAAGTACTCTAAAACCAATAATACTTCATTGCTAAAGAAATACTACTTCTCACTCCCTTCTTTTAGACCCAGGTCTTGGGCTTTGAGGGCTGATACTCAGGAGAATGGTTCCTTACCTTGTTTTTAGTAGGAAAATCTTCACTTTGATATATGGCAGCAGTTATAATGGACTTAATATTTACTTATATTCAACCAGAAAGTCAAATTCAAATAAAGGCATGAACAAGAAGGTAAAATGTTGCCCAGAACTGACTTTTTCAGTAGTTAAAAGGCCTGAAAGACCGTCTAATTAGGGAAAATCAAATAAGATGCTGATTGTCCTAAGTTGTCTAATGACTCTACCAGGAAGTTAAGAAGTAATTTACAATCAGGACATGTGTACAAAAAATACTTCTGCACATTATGTTTGAAAGATATATAAGTGCAACCCTTTCTTTTTTAGCTTGTAAAGTATAATTACAGTAATAGTAATAATGATAATAATAATAATAATTGGGGTCAATGGCTATGAAAAACTTTAATTTATAGCATAGAAAATATAGTCAATAATATTACAATACCTATGTATGGGGCCAGTTGGGTACAGGAAATAGCAGGGAACATTTTAGAAAGTATGTGATTGGCTAATGACTGAAACTAATACAAAATAAAATTGAATGTAAACTGTAATTGAAAAAAATTTTTAAAGATTTCATTTATTCATTTTAGAGGGAAGAGAGAGAGAGACAGAGAGAGAGACAGAGAGAGAGAGAAGGGTGAGGAGGAGTGAGAAGCATCAATTCATTGTTGCTTCTCATATGTGCTTTGATCAGGCAAGCACAGGGTTTTGAACCAGCAACCTCAGCATTCCAAGTCAATGTTTTATCCACTGTGTCACTACAGGCCAGGTGAAAAATAAAATATTTTAAAGAAAGAAAAAACTTTCATTTATCTTAGCATAGCCATGGGGAAGTACTAATGGAAATTGAAGTTAAAATTTTTGGAAGTTCTCTATGGACTTTTCTTAGCATAATTCAGGCCAAAGCATTTTTAAGGGTTTTACTTATGTTGTTAGTTGCTTCAAACTTTTGCTTTATTTGGTAATAGGCAAAGTGTCAATCTGTGTTTCTACCAACAGATGATGGTCAGAAAGATCAAGATATCTGGAGTGTAAACTAGAAAAAAAGTTAAAGAGATAATGTCTACCTTTTCTTTCCAGGTAGTAATAATATTGTAAAAAGTTCTTTGAAGTGCTTTCAGAAAATTTCAAAAGAATTTTTCTTGTCTTCTATTTCTCAGATTCTTTTGTTTTAAGTGTCTTCTGTTGTGGCACTATTGTTCACTATACTAGAATTACAGATTATAATAAATAAGGCCATGCCAGCTTTTTGCTGTTAAAAATGGTTTTCTTGTTTTGGTTCATCTCAGTTAACTGAAAAGGTCCTCACCCAATCATGTCCTCTTGTCATTGAAAGGCAGGAAAAGAACTAACACAGCAGAGGAGACTATTTTCAAAATCAATCCTTCATATTTAAAAGAGAGATCCATCCTCTCCAGGAGGTGCAAACATGGTCATTAGAATCGAGACCTCCATCTTCTCAAGTGCCCTTCCATTTTTTTATACTGAGAGGAGCTTTCAGGTGCCTGCTGGGCTAACTAAAATAGATGGCTTTTTTCTTTTAATGGGGTTCAGTTTGATTTTCTGTCATTGTGGTCAATGACACAAGACCCGTTCCACTGTCTGAATGCTGGGGGAACATCATTTTCCTGCACATCATTTGAGCTGCATTATTTACACTCAAATGTCAGCTTGATTTTCTTTTTGGGGGGGTGTTATTTTTTATCCTGGTCCTAACATTTCAGTTCCCCAATAATGGAATATACTGGAATCTATTAGAAAAAGCTACTTCTCATTTCCAAAACTTTTCTATACTGTAAAGAAAAACTGTCTCTGAACCATTTTTCTGCCTTATGTTTGATCTCTGAGATAAGGAAGAAGCATTGTCTTCCTAAAATCTTCTTCCACTGTGGTTTGTGCAAGGTCTATCTGTAAATTGGCCTGAGACTTACCCTATCTCTGCCCTGTATGTTGGAATTGATTGTTTTTTCATCTCAAGAGAAAAGTTCCGATTGACCCCTAGTTCTCAGGCAATACAACAACCACCCTTAGAACCATCTTTAAAATGTCCTTGGTATGAGTTGCACATTCAACTCAATACTTGGGCTCACTGAAGACAGATACATCAAGATAGGCACCTCCTGTATCCTAAATAACTGAAATCACACACAAAATCATGGCCTTCCTGTCACAACACTCCATGGATTGAGCACTTAGACTATACTAGGCATGGAGCTGAATGCTTTCTGCTTTTCCATTACCTTAAACCCTAACAACAATGCTAGGAGCAGGCATGGTTTAACTCTGTTTTTCAGATGAGAAAACTGAGGCCCAGTGGGGGAAATAACGTTTTCCTAATGTCACCAGGCATGGCAGAACCAGATTTAAACTCAGGTTTTCTGTCTCCAAAGCCAAAGCCCTTATGTCTACCACACCTCACAGCCCTTTCTCTTGTACCCATTACTCAGATATGAATGAGACTGGACTGGAGAGGGAGCTGGAGAGAGAGTGATTCGGAGATGACAAAGTATGCTGTTTAGATTTTGATTTTAGACTTGAAGTGTGGTTTATAAAGGAGTAAAGAAGAAGAGAAAGCAACAACCCCTTTATGGAGGCCCTCTTGAAAAGCACAGAAAATGCATCCTCCCCATCCCCCAAGGTCACTGAGCAAATGTTCAAATAGTCTCTGGAATTATTTGACCTAGACCCTTGGAAAGAGGGAGGATCTCTGTAAGTCTCTGGTACTCTCAGTGTTTTGGATAAAACTTACAATATTTGTGTCACAACAATTTCAAGACTGTGGACACATCGTGGCTGTGTGTGCACAACACTCTTTGTGGGTGGGAACAGCAGAAATATCTATTCTTTAAATGGCTGTGAGTAATGTTGCCAAGAAGTTCACTTAAATTATTTAAAGACCTTTTAAAAGAGAACCCTCCCCCACTTTAGCACACTCTTGGCTGATAATCCCCATTGAACAATCTGCTGCTATATTTCTTGGAGACATTATTTAAAATCCTTTTAAAGTGTAGTTCTTCCTACTTCCCAACGATTGATACCTGTGAAGGGCTTAATAGTATCAGGGAGGGGGGTGATCGGGAGGGGGAGAGGTGGATGACTGCTACTTAAAAGGATTTAAAAGAATGTTGCAGCCATATTTCATAACCATGATGTCTAAAAGCCTACAGTAAGGGGAATAAAAGCTGCTGGATTTTTTTTCTGGGCATTTAAAAAAAAAAAGAAAAAGAATATATTCCTTCTGAGTGTTCTTCACCTGCTTGAAGAACCATCGAGAAGATGACTGGCCAGTCCATAGTGGGTTCACATTCAGAGCCTAGTGCTCATCTGGAGAAATTGAATGAGCCTTAAAACTTCTTGAAATAAAGACTGAAAATGCAAATGTCAACAGAGGTCATGAAAAGTAAAGTGGACTAAATGTAAGACAATAGGGAGACTCATGTGGACTCTTATACCCACACACACAGTATAAACCTTTTATCATAAAATAAATACACAGACATACATATATATGTGTATGTACATACACATACATATACCTGGCTTTCATATAGCTTAAACAAATAATATATGTAGCTGATATTTATTAAGCATTGTATTCTAGGTACACTTCCTAAACTTCATATGCAGTATTTTATTAAATATTCAAATCAATAAAATAAATTATAAAATCTTATTATCTTTTTTTTTTTGCAAGAGAGACAGAGAGAGGGACAGATAGTGACAGACAGATAAGAAGGGAGAGAGATGAGAAGCATCAATTCTTTGTTGCAGCATCTTAGTTGTTCATTAACTGCTTTCTCATATATGCCTTGACCAGGGGCTCCAGCTGAGCCAGTGACACCTTGCTCAAGCCAGTGACCTCGGGCTCAAGCCAGTGAACATGGGGTCATGTCTATGATTCCATGCTCAATCCAATGACCCCCGCTCAAACTGGTGAGCCCACGCTCAAGCTGGCAACCTCAGGGTTTCACACCTGGGTGCTCTGCATCCCAGGTTGATGCTCTAATCCACTGAACCACTGCCTGGTCAGGCTATCATCTGTTTTGTGGGGGGATTTTTGCATTTTTCCAAAGCTGGAAATGGGGAGGCAGTCAGACTCCTGCATGCGCCAGACCAGGATCCACCCAGCATGCCCACCAGGGGGTGATGCTCTGCCCATCTGGGGCATCGCTCTGCAGAGACCAGAGCCATTCTAGCGCCTGAGGTAGAGGCCATGGAGCCATCCTCAGCGCTAGGGCCATCTTTGCTCCAATGGAGCCTCGGCTGCAGGAGGGGAAGAGAGAGAAAGAGAGGAAGGAGAGGGGGAGGGGTGGAGAAGCAGATGGGCGCTTCTCCTGTGTGCCTTGGCCGGGAATCAAACCTGGGACTCCTGTACGCCAGGCAGATGCTCTACCACTGAGCCAACCGGACAGGGCCTATCATCTGTTTTTAAAATAAGAAAACTGAGCGCTGAAAGCTAAGTTATTCAGATAGTGAACAAGACAGCCAGGATTCCCACTCAACCATTGGGGTGCTCACTCTAGGCACCAGAGTTCTCAACCATTACATTTTTCTGTGTGTCCAACCATCCTCTAGTAAGGGTCGAACATAGTTCATGTAGGAGTCTACAAATGAACTGTGATTCTTTGATGCCCCTTCCTATTGTTACTCTCATTTTCCATTGTTATCTTCACCACTCTGCAGCACTGCTAAAGTCAAAACAACATGTTGAAGCATTTATAAAAGCCAATAATAGATTTTAGTTCCTTTTATAACAGATTTAGGTATTTATTTGTGCAGTTGCTCTAAAAATCATCTAACCTTTGAAACAAAAGGATCATAGGTAATTCAGAGCTCGAATGAAATTTAGGAATTATTTAATCAAGTGACCTCATTTTACACATGGGAATATTAAGACCCAGAGAGAGCAAGTGACATGCCTAAAATGATGCATTAGGTTGCACATGCAATACCAGAATCCAGGGTTATTATCTGTTGTTCTAACAAAATTCTCCCATTCCTGTTTCCATGCTTTATAACAGAGGTCCCCAAACTACAGGCCTGTGAGCCTCATGCGGCCCCGAGGCCATTTATCCGGCCCCCGCCGCACTTTCGGAAGGGGCACCTCTTTCATTGGTGGTCAGTGAGAGGAGCACATTGACCATCTCATTAGCCAAAAGCAGGTTCATAGTTCCCATTGAAATACTGGTCAGTTTGTTGATTTAAATTTACTTGTTCTTTATTTTAAATATTGTATTTGTTCCTGTTTTGTTTTTTTACTTTAAAATAAGATATGTGCAGTGTGCATAAGGATTTGTTCATAGTTTTTTTTTATAGTCTGGCCCTCCAACGGTCTGAGGGACAGTGAACTGGCCCCCTGTGTAAAAAGTTTGGGGACCCCTGCTTTATAACATACATCTTTGCTGTGTCCCTCTCCCTCACCCCTGGGTTTGACCACATGACTTTGGCCAATGCAATATTAGCAGACATGTTATGAATAGTTATAAAAAGCACTTGTGCCATGGGCCTTGCTTGCTCTCATATATCTGCTATTTCCATGGGAAAGAGAGGGTGAGAGGAATATGGAGTCAAATCTGTTCAGCTAAGCCCACTCTAGAACATCTAATTCTTTGCTGACCCACAGACTCATGAGAAATAAATAATTGCTGTTTTAAGACAGTGAATCAGTGAATAGGTTGGCTTATTATAGAGCAATAGATAAAATTAGGTTGTTGATTATTTAGAAGATCATTCCAATAATCCAGGTGTTAGATGAGGATGAGGATGACTAAGGTAGCGGAAGCAGTGGGAAAAAAAGGGGAAGGAAATGGGACTTAGAAACATTGAAGGGAAATGATTGATGGGTATTGAGGATGAGTTTGATGAAATAGGTGAAGAAAGAAGTCAAAGGTAGACTCTAGTGATTCCAAGCTGGAGAGAACAGGATGAGAAAAAAGTTTACAAGAAAATAATGAGTCTTGGATATGTTGCATTTGAGATGATGAAGGTTTCACTTCAAAAATGCAATAAGCGGCCCTGGCTGCTTTGCTTAGTGGTAGAGCGTTGGCCCAGTGTGTGAATGTCCTGGTTCTGATTCCCTGTTGGGGCATTCAGGAAAAGTGACTATCTGCTTCTCCACCCCTTCCCTCTCGCTTCTCTCTCTCTCTCTCTCTTTCTTCCCCTTCCACAGCCATGACTCGATTAGAATGAGTTGGCCCCAGGAGCTGAGAATGGCTCCATGGCCTCGCCTTAGGTGCTAAGAAGGGCTCAGTTGCTGAGCAATGGAGCAATGCCTCAGATGGGCAGAGCATTGCCCCCTAGTGGGCTTGCTGGGTGGATCCTGGTCAGGGCACATGCAGGAGTCTGTCTGCCTCCCCTCTGCTCAAATAAGAAGAAAAAGGAAAAAGAAAAAAATGCAATAAGCATGAGCCTTCTGAAATGGTCATCTACTACCTTTATTTTAAAACATTCTCCTACACCTAAGCACTACCTATAAAAAGAAAGAAGGGTATTGATGTTTGCAGAAACTAGATGGACTGAGCAGAGGGCTATAGAAAACATGTTTTCTGTGTCAGACAACAAAAGATCAAAGCACAGCTCTGAGCTACCTAGTTGGTGTGGCATTCTTAGATTCAACTCTCTTGAAAGCTTCATACAAACTCAATATATAAATATATATAATTCAAGCCATGTACATTCTAAAGATATATTCTTTAAAAACTCTGCAAGCTTGTATCATAATTCCTCTTGATGAGCCACACTGCTTATTTTAACCCCCACCATCAAGAAGTTCCTTTTTGTCTAAACATTTTCCTTAAGACTTTGACCAATTCTAATCTAAGTTACACATACCCATGAAGCCTTGTAAATATTTTCATCTTGGTTATATTTATCCTCTGTCTCTCCTTCACCAAACTTTAAGCTTCTTGAGAACAAAGGTAATACCTCAGGTATATTTATGTCAGAGTGTTTGGCACTTATTAGGTCCTCAATGAATTTCTGCTAAATTAAAGAACAGATGAATGTAGCCCCCCCATTGCTGTTTTTGCTGTTCATATGTGCAAAAGTTGTCATTAAATCATTTTTACCACCTGACATCTTACATATCTTAGAATCCCATTCTCTTTAGTGGAAGTGTAAAGGAGTGCTTCTGAATATTATGCAAAATTGAGAACGGCTAGTGAGAGGAAAGTTTGGATATCAACAAATATTTTTGTGAAAAAGACCGTATTACTGGAAAAGGCCACCAATTTTCTTTAGCGCAACAAAACACTAAAGTCATCTTGGTATAAAAAAATTAAGAAGTACATGTAATAGGATAGAAGTTCCCATCAAGTAGACATGGCTGAAACTGTATTGAATGTAGCTTTCTCAAAGTCACATGGAGGGATTGCTTGTGACAACAAATCATCTTCACTCTGTACTAACAGTTATTCATGGAGGCCTGCCATTCATGCTAAGATGAGAGACTCCTGTCAGATAAAGCCAAGAGTGAAATTGGCAGTTTCTTCTAAATGATTACTGTTATTTCCTTAGGCCTTTATTCATTGTCATCTTGTAGCAAAAGTTCCTTGTATGAAATATATTTAGGATCTGTCATATTCTACAGTCTTGATAATAAAGGCAAAAATGTAAGCCACACTAAATGCTCTTCACACAACTGATTATATACACAACTTTGAAGCTTTCATCTTGCCAAACAGTTCAATTTGCTATGATTTCCCAAACACAAACTAGTAATTTCTACTCATGTGATATTAATAAGACAGGACTTTACTGACAGTGGTAGCTCAGAATTTGTGGCTATACAGGGTTATTGCTAGTTAAAAATTAGAACTTATAATCACTGATGAATCTGTCTAAGGTAAGTCACCTCAAAGATCAAGATACTAATGGTTTATGTGAGTAGGGTTTTGATTATACAACAGTTCTCTTTTCAAAATCAGATTATCTAAAATTATTTGTAAATACCAATTTTAGCTTAATAGTGACACGTGCTGCCCTAATATAGCTAAGTACAGTAGTTTTTTACTATCAGATTAATAAAACTACAATCTTTTGTATTTTAGAAATTTCACTAATAATGGCCAGTCTTCCCTTCAAGGACTTGGATTTTTAATATTTATCAGGGCTGGAATATGACTCTTCAGAAATGGAAGGGTTAGCCTCCAGTCAAGGAACGAGGATCACCTTGCAGTGTATGCTCCATTGCACCTTCTTAGCTGGTGACTTCCCAGGGCATCGCAAAGCTGAGCTTTACAGAACAGATTCAGAAATTATACTCAAACCTAAGATGGTTTTCATATGTTACCCTAACATTTTCGATGAGATTGTTTTCAGTGAGGGTCACTCAATGCAGTCGTAAACATCTCAATAAGTGTTCCACACACCAACCTGTTTGCAGTGGTGCCGTTCTGAGAAAACCCCCTGCTCTCTCTCCCTCTGTCATAACCATAGTGGCCAGAGTGAACCATAAGTTCAATAACTGAAGATGGCTCTTGCTGCCTCTACTCTGTGATCCAGTGACACTCCCCAGACAGTGGGGAGGAGGCAGCATTGGCCATCATGCGCTTAGCTAGAGTTACTGGTAAAGGACATGAAGAGGAACGATTCAAGGTGATAGTGAAGTCAGCCTCCTGAATTCTGTAAGCTTCTTGGCTCACCCCCTAGAATCTGCGGCATCAATTGGCAAGACTTCCCAGGACGGGGTTTTGGTGGGGAGAAGAGCTTTCACTTCTTTTCAGATTTAAAGGCCCAGACTGCTGCATGATGGATTCTCCCCTAATATCATTAGCTGCACATGCTGCTAATTGTAGTGGCTGCTAATCCATCTGAGCAGCCAAAATGATATTAGCTTTCAATAGGATTTACATATATCCAGGCTTGTTTCTGCATCAGCTAGCAATTAAAGTTTAAACTGTTGAACATGCAGCTTGCTGTAGGCTAAGTAATATTTAATAGCATTAACAATGCATTTCCTTATTCGTCTCTGAATCTCTTTACAGGCTCATCAATTCGCCATCACCTTTGTGTGGCACAGCCGATATTAGCTCTTATCCTAACAGCTTCCAGAGGAGGGCACTGTCATAAGAGAAAAGACAATAGAAATGCCAGCTGCACATAGAAGTATTAGCAGCAAAATTTATGTTTTTATTTCTCTCTAGTCTTTTTCTCACATACACACTCACACGCTTGTTGGAGGAGGTGTGGTAGTTTAATCGTTCAGGTCAGATTTCAAGAAACTGTAAATCAACTTATTTGGACTCAAGTGTCTGCAGAAGATGAATAGCAACTAAAAGTCTATTCAAATCATTCCAAGCTATGGGAGGAGTCCTGCTCTTTCAAAGTTCAGTGTAAGCAGGATTAAACACTCTCGATTGGCTTGCTTAGTAAAGATTTATTTGTAAGACTGAGGGAAATCAAGCTAGAACATAAACCTCGTGAGGGTGGTTTCTTTGTCTTATTCACAGCTGTATCCTTAAGTGACTAGCACAGTGACTAACACATAAAAAATGCTAGTAAATATGTGTTGAGGTGATGATTGTATAAGTGATGGACAATTCAAACTTCCTGATCCCAACCCCAAGCTTCTGATACTTTTTCTTTTGTTCACTTTATACACATCCTCACTGCCCACCCATTCCTATTTCTAGGCCATTTACCAATGGACAGACAAGTCAGAGGTACAGTAAAAGGCATTCTGTAAGCACTCTGCAAGAAAGGTGTCTATGTCAGAACCAGGCCATAAGTGGCTTAATACAATATTTTTGGATGTAAATCTTCCTGTCCAGGGATTATGTTGGTGGATGTCAAATGGTTTTCATTATTGTGCTATTTTAGCATGAGAGAGCAAATTAGTTTCCTAGGGCTGCCATAACAAAACATCCAACACTGAGTGGCTTAAACTAAGAGAATTGTATTTTCTCAGAGCTCTGGAGGCTAAGGAACAAAATCAAGGGGTCAGCGGAACCATGCATTCACTGACAGCTGCACGGGAGAATTTTTTGGTGTTGACCAGCAATCCATGGCTTTCTTGGCTTGTAGGCACATCCTTCCTATCACGTGGTTGTTTTCCCACTGTGAGCATTTGTCTCTGTATTCAAATTTTAATTTTTATAAAGACACCAGTCCTATTCAATTATGGTCCACCCTAATGACCTCATTTTAACTTGATTACCTCTGCAAAGGCCCTCTTTCTGAATGAAGTCACATTGCAAAGTACTTGGGGTTAGACTTATATCTTTGAAATAATTTAATCCATAACAGAGGTCTATGTGCAGCCTGGAAGACAGTAGTGGGATGTTTTCAGGCCTGAAAACCTCTCTTCTTGGAAACCAGAATAATCCATATTCTCTGGACATAATAATTAAATTATTCTTACTACTTCTTAGACACTGCTGTCTTGTAGTTCCCACCTTGATTAACTTTTATTACATACGATTCTCTAACTATTTCCCTGATTATTCCTTGTGTTTAGTCATTTCTTTTTCTCATCTAGCCCTTAAATGTGGCATTCTATCTAAACCATCAATTGCTTCCTAGTCTTTTTGCTGTGTTCGGCCAACAAGTAACTGTTTTAAATTATAGTTGTTCTTTGGTTCCACTATACAGGGACAGTTGTGTTTACTTTGCGTAAAATTAATCTTGTGAAACAGTCAGACCAATTCATTCTAAGAGTTAGCTATTTTATTAGGAACAATGATATCTAAAGGTCATATTAAATTTTTTGGTTATTTTATTTTGGGTAATCTATTGCTTTGGCATTCACATAGAATAAAGAAAAAAGGTAACCATGGTTCTTATTTACATAGACAATGTTTATTTTGCTTTGAAACACAAAATGCTGAAAACATTCAACTCTCTTTGACCGGGTTTATCTCTAGGCTACCTAGGTTTGAGATAAATGAAACACATTTGCCTTTCATACCTCATTTCTCCTTATTTAGGAATTATTTAGCATTGAAGTCTCATCTTAGAAAACAAAATGTCCCTCGTAATGACATGGAGTGTGACCTACTCTATATCTGCAATTCAACTAAACAGAGAAATATAAAAATAAGAAATATTGCTGATGCCAATTAATTAAGCATTTCAATTAAAAATATTATTATTTCTGTTGAATTTTATTAACTCCAACTCCAGGGGGATAAAAAGCTCCCTATAGATGTTCTCAGCTAGAAGGGGCAAAACCAGATGAATGGCTTTCTTCACACTTCTCATTGGGTGAATCAGTCATGCTCCAGGGTCATATTCAGTTTGCCATTTTTGTACAAAATCACTTAATAAATTAATTATCACCTTATCTTGGTGTCAATCCCACTCCACTTTTAGAGATGTCCAAATTGTTTAAATATCAAAAACAAACCTTGGAAGACAACTTAGAGAGAAAAGGCTTGTGCTAGCTGAAGATCAAAGGGAGACAGATGATCACTGTATATACTTGATGTTAGCAGAGAAGAAGTATAGTGATTCAGTCAGTGCATATGGTCAGAGCTTTTTGGCTGGCCTGGTGAACAGTGAAAGCAGTTGAGGAATATGCCAGAATGCCCATCTACAGAAAATCAGAGTGACGTGTTTTAAGGAAAACAAGATTTTCAGCATTAGGAAGGTGACTATTAGAATGTGACTTCATATAAACTATGTTTTAGAAAATTAATGAACTCATTCTGCACATGCTGAGGGGATAAAGAGTCCTTTGAAGTAGACAATTGTTACAAAGTATAAAGCAAAATATCATAATATTAACAATATGATATTTTAAGCTGTCATAGACAGGAATTTTAGGAAAGTTGTCAATAAATAGTCAGTGAATCCTGGGGGGGCCGAGAGATCCTGTGGCCAAATTTTAATTTATAAGGATTCAATTAACTTGAGCTCAGTATCTGAGTATTCTATACATTGTCAATTAATGAACATGTAATGTATTTGGTTATATAATTTATTGCCGATATGCTGGGGAACATTTAGGTAAAACATTTAAGAAGAGGAACTCTGAGAAGCAACATTTTCCTTTAACTGTATTTGGACTATTCTCTCAAATAATTTGATTGTCACCTATGGTGTATACAGAGAAAATTTTCAGGCCATGAGTTCTATTCAGACTTAAAGCAGAATTTAAGTATAATTTTAAGTAGTTTCCCAATATAATTTTTTCTGTGCATGTCTAACACTTCTTGATAAAGTTGTGGGATGACGTTGTGTATTCATTCTTTCCTTTAAAGCAGTCACTTTAAAATCACACGACACTGACGTGACAGTCCTGGCCACGGAAGCAGAGCTTGAACATGACTTTCAGGCCATGCTCCAGCCACACTTGTTTAAGAGGTTGCTCAGGCAGGACTGAGGTTAGGGGAAGTTAAAAGTCGAAATGAAAGCAAATTTTGAGCAGCTGTCCGCAAAGTGATTATGTGTTTGGTTTGAACTTCTACTCCCACGAATTCCTAGGGTTCATTTGCAAAATGGTAAGTAACTTTTGTCTTTCAAATGTGAACAAAGCATCTAAGAAATACAATTTTTAAAAGCAGTGTGATCTCGTTTACATAAAATCTCCAACCACCGAGTCCGCGTGCCGGGTAGATCCCGGTCGGGCGCATGCGGGAGTCTGTCTGACTGTCTCTCCCTGTTTCCAGTTTCAGAAAAATACAAAAACAAAAAACAAAAAAAACAACAGACATGTTCTAAGGAAGGTAGATAATAAATTACTAACTTTTGCGTATAGTGATGGCATTAGACAAACCTGCAGAGCCTGTGAAGTGCTCTGGAAGGGGCTGTGTAGAAAAAGTACTCAGGCAAGGAGTTCAAGTACAGTTTCTCAGAGGACACATGAGACTAGAAGAAGTCAGCCATTCAAAGGTTAGGAGAAAGGTTATTCCAGACAGAGGTAACTGCAAGGAAAAAAAGCCAAGAGGTGGGGAAAAGCATAGCGCTTTTTAGGAACTGAAGGGAAACCACACAGCTGGATAATAATGAATGAATGGAAGGAGAGGCCAAAATTGGGTTGGCGAGAGAGGCAACTATCAGATCATGTGGGTCTTGTAGATACTAGGAAGAAAGTGGATTATTTAGTAATCCTGGGGGTGATCCATTCCAGGATTTCAACAGAGAATATCATGATCCATTGGTGCTTTTAGGTGATTCTGGGGGCTGTAAAGAGATAAATTTAAAGGAAGGGGAGAATAAAATTAGAGAAACTGGTAAGGGATCCATTGCTGTGGTCCAAGTAAGAAATGGTGTGTCAGCTCTGGCCAGCTAGCTCAGTGGTAGAGCATCGGCCCAGCATGTGGAAGTCCTGGGTTCAATTCCCAGCCAGGGCACACAGGAGAAATGCCCATCAGTTTTTCCACCCTTCCCCCTCTCCTTTCTCTCTGTCTCTTTCTCTCCCACAGTCAGGGCTCCAATGCAGCAAAAATGGCCAGGGTACTGAGGATGGCTCCATAGCCACCGCCTCAGGTGCTATAATGGCTCCAGTTACAATGGAGCACTGCCTCAGATGGGCAGAACATCGCCCCCTGGTGGGCATGCCAGGTGGATCCCAGTCGGGCACATGCAGGAGTCTGTCTCTCTGCTTCCCGCTTCTCACTTCAGAAAAAAAAAAAAAAAAAGAAATGGTGTGTTTTAAGATTGCACAGCAATGGTGCTAATATGGGGTGGAGGACAGATCTAAGGAAGAAACCACAGGGCTTGTTACATGTGAGGCATGAAGGAGAGAAACAACCAAGGGCAATACCCTGGTTTCTGGCTTAGCAATCAGGTAATTAGAATTATTAATATTTGCTAAGATAAGAAAGATTAGAAGCCAAGATTTGAGGGAAAAGAAATCTCTTAGCTCAAGCTTTAAAGCCATCTTAAATTACAATTACCCATATGATGAATACTTAATGCATGTTTTTGAACACATTGTGTGCCTGAAACTACATACAATAGATGCTAGAGTAAAGAAGAAACAGGATACCTGTCCTCAGAGCTCATGCTGTCTAGAGAAGAGTACCAATGTCATTAAATATATATGAAGTCATATATATGGCTTCTGCATGAGCGACACTCTGCCCACCAGGGGGCGATGCTCTGCCCCTCCAGGGCGTCGCTCTGCTGCGACCAGAGCCACTCTAGCGCCTGGGGCAGAGGCCAAGGAGCCATCCCCAGCGCCCGGGCCATCTTTGCTCCAATGGAGCCTTGGCTGCGGGAGGGGAAGAGAGAGACAGAGAGGAAGGAGAGGGGGGGGGGGTGGAGAAGCAAATGGGCGCTTCTCCTATGTGCCCTGGCCGGGAATCAAACCCGGGTCCCCCGCACGCCAGGCCGATGTTCTACCGCTGAGCCAACCGGCCAGGGCCAGAACATGTCTGTTTTGTTTACTGTAGCACCTAGTACAGTGCCTGACTTATATAATGTGATCTATAAATATTAACAATTAATTTATTGAGTGATAGAACATCAACTAATATAAACATAAATGTAAATATAAATATATGGTATGAGGGGATAGTGGAAAAGTTTTGTTTTGTTTTTTTTAATCTACTTACTAAGCACCAAATATGTGAAAGCTGTTCTGGGCCTGCTGTGAATTCATAGAGACCTGGTCTTGCCCTCATGCACTTATACCCTGGGGGAGAAGATGAATATGTATGCAAGTAAATACCATTCAAGAAATAATTGATAAACGAGGTGCTCTGGAAGTGCATCAACACTATGTTGTACACCTGAAACTAATCTAATATGTTAACTAGAATTGAAAATGAAGTTTTAAAAATTTGCATTAGGCTTATGGGTGGGAATTTCAAGGAGAAAATTATCTATCTCTGGGTGAATTGGGAGTGGCTTCATGAAGAACCCACTGTTTGACTTAGATTCTGGTGAATACAGAATTTCAAGGTGTACACATAATGAGAAAGGGCAGTCACCACATATGAGCAAAGCAGAAGGTACATAGCTTTCATGGACAGCAGGTACAAGAGGCCAAGCTTGCATGAAAGAGAATAAAAGGGCTGCCTTTGGAAAAAGAGTTTTGGTGAAACTATGGAGTGTCTGTAACTGCTAGGATAAGTCTGTTTATTGCTTGAATAAGCAAAAAGAAACCCCTTAACGTTTTGAAGCTGGGCAGTGATGCAATTCAAACATGGTTTAGGATGGCTGATCTGAAAGTACCATGTAGGGTGGATCAGAACAGGGAAGAAATGGAAGTAAGGCCACGTGTTGGGAAAAGAGACAAATAAGATTAATGGTGATCACAGTGGGAATGGATGGAGAAGGGGCAGAGTGGGGACCAGGGCGGGGACACTGTAGAAGAGATTTCCACTTGTTTTGAAAAGTCATTGACAGGTTCAAGGTATAAGCAAAGGAAAAAAGAAAAATTGTGGGAATAATAATAACAGAATAGAAAATAAAAGCAAAGTCTGGTTTCATACAATAGTTGGGGGAGAAAAGCTGTGAGATGGGGGCTCAATTACTTGTGGGGTAAGGATTATGATGATGAGCTTTTAAATTTGTGTCTTGTTTTTGGCATTGGGCAAAGGAAAGATAGTATCTCCTAATTCACCCCCCTTTAAGATTCTTATGAGGAGCAGTCTGGGAGATAGATCACTGATTTCTGCTTTCTGTATAAATCTGAGTGAGTGGAGTACAGTGAATGATGTTTGACAGAGTCAGATGACATGGGTTGAAATCCTGACTTACTACTTTCTCCAGCTTACTGTTTACTGGTCCCTATGTAACCATCTCAAACCATGCAAACCCTGTAACTTCAGTCTCCTTCTCCATGAAATGGAAGCAAGCCTATTATAATTGTAACCTTGAGGGCTAGTGGAAGACTTTAGTGAAATTATAAATTTTAAAGTGATTTGCACATCCTCTTGGGAGGGCAGGGTCAGCAAGAAAACTCTAGATATGTGCCTGTGATGGGTGTTGAGTGTTGGATATGGGATATACGACATATTGTAAAACTACTTTAAATAATAGTCACTTTAAATAGTTTTTATAATGTCATTACCCTTCAATATACAATCATTAAAAAGGGTATTATTTGTTTGTTTGGTTGGCTGGTTTTATTGGTCAGGTAACCTGATCTTTTCCTTTACAATTCTTAGATAAAGGTTAACCAAGCAGTTGAAATGTTAAGACTTTAACAGTGGGAAGGAGGAGTAAGTTGTGCCCAACATTCTCGCTGCTTCTGGCTCAGGGAAGCCAGGCTTTCCCGCACTGCCTCCCTGTGTCCGTGGAGAGAAGCGCTGGTGTGAGCCTAGTTAAAGCGCTCTCTCGGCTTCAGGCATAGAGACCTTTGAGGATGCTGACAACTGACGGGCTTTGAATACCAGCAGCAGCGTTCCGTGCCAGACTCAAAAGGCCTGTGATGCTCCGTAGAGGAAAATAAAATGATGTTGAAAAAAAAATCTTCTTAAAGCTTAGGCAGAACTTGAGAGTTATATTTATGTAAAATAAAATAAAATAAAATAAAAGCATTTAGAGAATAGCCTGTTTCTAAACATCCCTTACTGTCGCGAGAAATTTAATTTCTTTTGAAGTGCAAGCATTCCAAAATGACGGATGTGAAGAGTTATTGCAACCATTGAATATGGGGCAGAGCCCTTAAAATAAATAAGCAACATGTTCACTCCCAAATAAATGACTTTTGTTTGAGTATAGGGTGGGTTTGATAAGAATGGTGTTACAACATTTAATGAAGTGCAAGGGAAAAATGACTTTCATTAGTTCACATGGTTGTCATTATATTCTCTCCTATGTGCCCTTTCCCTAAGACTTCACCAGCTTTGGGGTCCTATGGCATCCACCACAGAAGTCAGGGCATATGTTAATAACAGTATGCATTTGCTGTGGGTATATTTACGTCTAATGTATATACTAAGAAAAACTTCAAACAAAGGGGAAGGACAAGAGGGCTGTGTGTAAACTGTTCTTATTGGCATGTAGTAGCCTGCTGGAGTCCATACAGAGTCTTCTAAGTGAGCCAAACATTAACACACACACACACACACACACACACACACAGATTTCCTAGAGCCACTATCTTTCTCTCTTCAATTCTTACCTCTTGTGGGTTTTATGTCTTGGTCATTTTTTGAAGATCAATAATCATCCTAATGATTTTTTCCTCCTTTTTAAGTCATCTCCTTCAGTGGCAACACTAGCTAAACATATTCCCAATTCCGTTCCACTCATTAGTATGAATGTGGTAATCATCAGTCCCTTCTTTGGCTCTTTAGACTTGCTTCAATATTTGCACATCGGCCAAAGTTGATGGAGCAGGAATAATGAGCCTGCACAAGGTCGGCGAAGACTTATTTCCCCTAGGTGGAGGTTATGGTGGAATAAAGGCTATGTCTTACCATTATCAATGAAAATGACAGCAGTGTCCGGGCGCTTGTAACACTTACCCAGCCCTGTGGTGGTGGCTGTGGCATTACCCAGCTGAACTGATTCTCTGCTTCTCAAGTGACCATGAGAAATGGAATTGCCCTTTGGCCTTCCCTAGCCTTGACTCAAATTATTATTTCATTCTTTTTAAGGGAAAGACCTCTTTTCAGCCAGAGGGCTTTTCCAGAGAGCTTTTATAAAGACTTGTCGGATTGGAAGAGCTTAGGCTTCCTGAAAGTACAGTTTTGTATGTAAAGAGCCTTTGTTAGTTTTTTTTTCTTTTTATTTTCTGGTTAAATAAATAAGTCAACTTTTCTGCCTTCATCAAACACCTAACTCAACAGGCATTTATGGAGCACTTGTTATTGGCCAGACGTCGTGCTAGAAACTGAAACCTCTTTCAACTTATTCTTGTGCCCCGCCCGGGATGAAGTTGAAGTAAAAATAATTTGAACTGAGGACTGCATTTGTAAAACATGGAGACATTCTAGAAAGCATGCACCTAAAAGTTGGCTTGATTTAATTTCAGTGAAAGAGAAAAAAATTAAATATCTTTTCATCTCTAGCGATATCCTTGTCTTCTCAACCAAAATTTTCTAGAGATAGGGATTTCTTTTTTGAGACGAGATCCTTTTCACTACTATTTGCTGCATAAGAGTAGAATGTTTGTATATTTAGACATGTGTGCTTCCTGTCACAGGACAGCGACAGGCTCCTCATTGCCCTTGGTCTTGAAGGTTTGTTTTATCATTGGCAGCGTTCCCCTTCAGCCCTGGAGCGGCAGGCTGCCTCCCCTCTGAGCGCTCAGAATGTTTCTCTACCACAGAGACACCCGGGCATTCAGCCCCTGTGAACTCTCTAGAATACATCTTTATTCGGGGCTAATTGTTGTTAATCCCTCATTCAATACCCAAAGCTCTAACTGGAGCTTTTCCTGTTTTTGTTTCTGTCAGTGGCTCAGAAAAGAAAGACCATCCAGAGCATGGTGCATATCCCACCTTCAGACTGGACAGCCTGACCCAGCAGAGCAGAGGGTCTGTGAGGCAGGATTTTTCACAAACTGGTACAGGGAAGAGAGGAAAAACTTGGAGGTGGGGGGAGAATAAATAAGAGACAAGGCAAGCCAAAGGGTGAGACATCAAGCAAAAGAGCTCTTGGGTTCAGAAAGCTGAAGCCACAGGACTGGGCACACACCGAAGGCTGTGCTGAGGAAATGCAACCCCTCACCCCGCTCTGGGGCCCCAGCCTTCCCATGCATGGGGGGCCAGTGGCCTACTCAGCTCTTCTGTATTTCATAATAGTATGGCCTTTCCATGGAGAAATACTTTTTGGCATATTCTTGCAATTTTAGAATAAAAAGGGAAGTTAGTAATTGTCTATTCAAACCATCTCTTTCCAAAGGTTAAGAGTGCAAAGAATCTAAAAAGTTTATAGAATGCACAGTTTTGTAAAGCCAGGTCTCTTGACTCTTAAGCGAGGGTGATTTAGTTATTAGAGCCAAATAAATGGAGATAGGCTTCTGTGAGATAGAGGAAGTCATAAACAGGTACCACCAAATGAGCAAAATAGCTCGTGGAGTAAAATTCCAAGTGCTACCCAAGTTCCTTGGCTAGGGACAAGACCAGGTTCATAATAAACCAGAATCATAAATATAAACTGAAAAGAACTGTCCCATGTCTCTCCCTCAATCTACTGCACTTTCTGACAGTTTCTGGGAGGAGAGCTTTTATATTTTTCTGCAGATAAAACCTTTTTCTGCTCTCCAGGTAACATCATTAGCCACATTGACTGACTGATTGATCAATTGATTTCTTCATATATTTAGTCATCTATCACATACTTGTGGAGTCCTTGCTTTTTCCATTTCTGGAGTTACTGGGTTCCTTTATTTAAGAAAGTTTCAACATTAGAAATATTCCCTAGCAAAAAAATCTATTTCAGTACATCAATTAGAAAGTTATAGTTAGCATACCAGCATGCATTCTTCATTTCAAGTAGCCTATCTCACAAAATTATATTAAATATTTTTTAAGAAGAAGGCCCTGGCTGGTGGCTCAGTGGATAGAGCATTGGCCTGCCATATGGATGTCCCAGGTTCAATTCCCAGTCAGGACACACAGGGAAAGCAACCATCTGCTTCTCTCCCTCTCATCTCCCCTTTTCTTACTCTTTTCCTCTCACAGCCAGTGATTCTATTGGTCCTCTACTCTGAGAATGGCTCCATTTGAGTGTGTCAGCCTCAGGCACTAAAAACAGCTCAGTACTCGAGCATCAGTCCCTGATGGGGTTTCCAGGTGGATCTTGGTCAGGGCACATGCAGGTGTCTGCCTCACTATCTCCCCTCTTCTCACCTAAAAAAGGGGGGAAGAAATTGTTAGGAATTTTTACCCTGCCCTAGAATTTCTTCATAGAGAAAATTCCAGCTTATACCTTTGCTGAGCTCCTGCTGTGATCTAGGTAAAGTGACAGAATTTATTATTCCATTTGACTACTCTTATTACCCTCCAATATACTCTAGCCCATTTAACAGATAATAAACATATGAAGTCTCAGAGAATTAAGTTGAGTGACTTTCCCATGGCCACTAATTTAAAGTGACAGAATCAGAATTCTATGAGGTCTAATGAGCCTCATTTTCCTCTCTGTGTAACACCAGGTATCAGGGTAACTAAGGTTGACTGATGACCTGCTGGCTCCATAAGTAGGTGATTGTTGTCTCCTCCAGATGATAGGCTGGTAATATTTGTAAAAATTGGGGTAGAAAACTTACCTAAAATTAAGTGGTTTCTCTATGTTAAAATCATTTGTTTCTCTAATATTAAATGCTTCAGCTATGCCAGTCCTTTAGTGTGTGTTAATTCAGACAGATGAGAGAATTTTCTTTTTCTGCAAAGTTTTATGGACTTCTGGGAGTAGCAGTGACAGGGCTATGCACACAAACAAATGTGACAGTGTTCTGTGACTACATAATAAATCAATATGTGTGGTACTGTGGGTGGACAAGGGAGGGAGCGGTCGGTTCTGCTGGGGAGCAAGGACGGTATAAAGATGACTCACAGAAGACTGACGTGAAAGTGAGAGCACGGATTTGAAACTACCTTCACAGAGCTTTGCCCACACATCGTCACACATATTTATTTGTTGTTGTGAGAACCAGAAAGGACTGATATTAATATATTATATGTATTTTGTTCTGCTGCCTCATTTTGATTAATTCTATTCCTTCATTTCTGCTTGGTCCATATTTGTTTCTCTTTGATGCCGTGAAAATGTGATCTAGATCTTTCGTTCAGGCAGCTTCACTTGATTCCAGCTGTTTAGGAAACAGGAGAAAACACAAGGAGCACCCACTTCTTCAGAGGAAATCATTCACTCAGGATTTGAAAACTCTCCTTTCCTCTTCTCTGGTTTCACTAATCAGCAACCTTATCCACATCTGTTACAACCTCTTTTTCAACCAAATACACTACGTGGAGAGATGAGACTTGGGAGAAGAAAACAACCAGCTTCCAAAGACGAGAGAAAGAACCAACATGGTGGAACTGCTTTCATGCTGAGTGTGAAGTGCATGTGTTTTGTGTGTGTGTGGTTCTTTAAGTCACTGTAAATGTTTTTAATGCTTGTAGAAACCAAAGAGTCCAGGAGAGTAGCAGCAAGCCCCAGAGGTCACCAGCTGACACTGGAAAGAAACTGAAGCCATCTATCTACCCCAGAAAGTGATGGGGAAAGGACAGTCGTAGGGGAACCAGCTGCAATGGGTATTTTTGTTTTTGTTTTTTCTTCCCTTAAAAAAGGACATGTCCTAGACATGTCTTCATCAATCATTGTCCGAACACAATTATGTGGACTTGTTGGTAACTTATTTCCACATGCATTCCTATATGTTAGTGTGCACACATACATGAATACCATTTCTGTATTTATTTTTATTTTTCAGTATGTACCAAGTTATTAAAATAATCCTACTTAGTCATGGTGTCGCCAAGATGACTGACTATCCACATCTGAGGTTTCTGCTCCTTTTTAAAAAAACATCTTGGAGTAAGTAATAGGTTAGTATCTCTGGGTCCCAAATTCAAATTCCCATGGAAGAGAATTTGGGGCTCAGGTTGGAGCTAATAACCTGCTTTGTTCCAATCAGCTATCTCCAAAGGATTGGGCCCATGGAAAGGAAACAGAGTGTGAACCTGCACAATGTGGGTGAAGCCAGTTACCAGTGGGTGGCAGTTATTTGAGACCCAACCAAAAGGCAGTTGCCATAGGTACATATTAAGAGTCCTGACTTTGCCTTTGGTAACCTAAGTATCTCTGGTAATTCATTCACATTCTCTGTGCCTGTTTCCTCTACAGTTAAGGCAATACTTTGACATCTATAGATGATATTGAAGCTCCCTTTCCACTATAAAAAGCTATGGTTTAACTGATTTTTTTTTTCAGTTGCAACTGAAACTTCTGGTTAAGCCAGCCAAATTGAACCCAAAATTTATATCTCAACTTGCTTTAAACTTATACTAAAATAATTATGAAGAATAAAAGACGTATAAACTCACAAGAATTAAACAAACAAACAAAAAACACCCAAATTGGAAAGGACAGCAAATGAGAGATGCCAGCAAAACTCTGGAATCTAAGAAGCGGATGGACAAACGAAAATTGCTTTGGCAGAGCAGAAGACAAGGTCTTAGCCCAAAGAGGACAACGAGAAGACAGCCAATCTATCCACAGAACACCTGAACGTTTCAGGGTTTACAGACACTAGTGACTTCTGAAGAAAACAGTGCATAAAACACTAGTGTTGGTTGAAAGTCTTTATAAAGAGCTGTGATTATTCTGCATATCTATTGCAGACACTCAACTCCCAATCCCCAGGGGGGGCAGATGACTAGCAGTTTACTCTTTGGAGCCCTGAATCCAGACCCTCAGCAGGCAGCAGGCAGCAGGCAGGGCTAAGGCACTGTACTGAAACCAAGGAGACCTACCGAGAAAATCCTCCTTCTGACCCAGAGTCTTTCCCCTTGGTTCCTCAAATTCTAGCAATTAGGCAAGAGATTGGAGGGTTTGTTTCTGGAGAAATTTAATGACTCACAAATAAGACCTAGTCTGATAATTTAGAGTGCCCTAACAAAATAGTCAGGTTTGTGCTCGCTTCGGCAGCACATATACTAAAATTGGAACGATACAGAGAAGATTAGCATGGCCCCTGCGCAAGGATGACACGCAAATTCGTGAAGCGTTCCATATTAAAAAAAAAAAATAGTCAGGTTCTTAATTCCCTAACCACTATTAGACTTCACCATGCCTCAGAGTATTCAATCAACTTTTTAGTTCTTTAAACTATAAGGTCTACTGGAAAGTTCTGTCTGTTTTATCACAAGTTTTGACACATAAGCACATATTTATTTGGCACATGTGTGCCTATTTTTATCACTTAATGTATACATACTGATGTAGCAAATTAACTAAAACAAAGTTAATTCACGTTAGTCTTATGTGTGAAGCGATAGTGTACCCATGGCTACTGACAAAGTTCATTTACGCCACTGTAATTTTTACGAATTTCAACAAGTAAGAAATGCTACAGAAGCATGTCTGTCACATCCACCATATTCCCCAGACTTAGCACCCTCTGACTATCACTTATTTTTGTCCTTACAAAATTTTTTGAAGGGCAAAAAATTCAAAAATGAAGAAGATATCAAACAAACACTGGTTCAATTTTTCGTATCAAAAGATAAAACATTCTTCAAAAATAGGATATACAAATTGCCCTCACGCTGGCAAGAAATCATTAATAATAATGGCAATTATATTATTTAATAAAGTTTATTGATGGTAAAAAAAATTTGTATTTTGTTTTATTCCAAAAATGAACAGAACTTTCCGGTAGACTTTATATATGAACAGATAGACAAAGATCTCAGGACATATGAGAAAAGCCTCATGAAAACAGGAGACCAAAACCAGCAAACAGAAACAGGAAGGCAGGGGATTTGAAAACAGTACAGAAAGTAGAAAAAAAAACATAGAAGGAAAATATCACTATAATTTTCCAAAAGATGAGAGAAGATACTACATGTGAAGCAATAAGAAATATAAAAATAAGCACCATAGAATAAGAAATATCTCCAGGAAATAATACCATATATGGCCAAAACAACTCAGTTAGGGAAAGAATTGAAAGTTAAAATTAAGAATTAAGAGAAAAAAATACAGATAAAAAGTAGAAGAGACTAGATAAGAAATTTAGAAACCATCCAAGAGATCAAACATCAAATTTGTATGCAAATGTTAACTCTAGGAATATAGAAATTTGTATAAGAAAGGAAACATAATCAGCAAACACTAGTTGGTTCTGGGATGAATGATACTCATATAGCCATAATAAAATAAATACTTAATATTGATGTACCAAAAATTGTAGTATAACTGCTGTTTCTGTGTTCCAATGAGGTTAGATATATAAACACACTGTTTATTGCTCTGGAGGGACGGCTCAGTTGATCAAAGCATTATCCCAAAGCACAGAGGTTGAAGGTTTGATCCCAGGTTAGGGCACATACAGGACGGGATCCATGTTCCTGCCTTTTTCTCACTCTTTCTCCATTCCTCTCTTGCTAAATTCAATAAATACAAATTTTAAAATAAATAACTTTAAGAACACACTGTTTATCATTTCTTTTCATTTTATTATAAATTGTTCATGCCTTTGTTTATTTTTATTGTTATTTTATATGTAAATAGTCTTGTTATAACAATATGTACCCTTAGCTATGATATGATGCAAATTTTGTTTTCATTTTATCTTCTTTATTTTGTTATCTTTTTAACATATAGAATATTTAAATTTAAATTTTCTATCTATCAAACTTTAAACTTCTATTTTTACATTGCTCAGAAGTTCTGGCTTTGAAAATAAAGGGGATTGAATCTTTTATTTTCTTCTTTGATTGTTATGGTTTTTGTTTTCCATGTGCATGAGTTGTTCTAGAATTTTTTTTCTGCCATTAGACTTAATTCATTATCCTATCATGATTTATGGAATAATCCAACCTGTTTCACTCTTGGTTCAAAATGCCATAATTATCATATATTAAATTCTTACATATTGTTGGACTTTAAAATCCATTATTTTATTTATGCAGGTACAAAATATTTCCCATTGGGTTGTTATATAAAAAATATTTTATCATTGTGAAGGGAATTTTTTAAAATTCATGGTGTTTTCGGTCAGAGTAATGGCGCGGTAGGAAGCGATACTGATAAATCTCCCCCAAAACTCAACAAGATCTTCAACCAGAAACAGAAAAACCTATCCTTGGAGCCTCCAGATGTTTCACAATACACCTGAAGGTATGGTCGAGTGAAAAATTGGCTAAATATATAATCAAACCCCAAAGGAAATAGGGAGTAAGAAATGCTCCACCTTCCTCACTAACCTAAATAGGGCTGCTTTCACTGGGAACTGAGAATATAGAAACTGAGACGGGCAAAGGGGGTGAATAGATCCAGGCTGTGGCACAAACGGAGAAACAAGGCCGTGGACCGGAGATCCAAGCCGAGGAAAAACTGTGCCTGTGGCAACCCAGTCAATACAAGCTAACACTCGCACCAAACCCAGACAAAGAGAGACAAGTGGGGCAGCCATTTTTCCCGATCTCCTGGTCGGCGTGCGCAGATAGTGGGCGAGAGATTCCTCCGAGTGCCTCAGCAGTGGGCGCTCATGTTATCCCACAGAGAGGCAGAATCAGAGGCCTTTGTGTGGGCCAAAAGTGGAATCTCTGGGCTGCCCCAGTGCCCTGAAAAAGCCGCACATGGGGAAGGAGCGAGAGCCAATTCCAACGCTGCAACTTTTCTGTGCGGGAGGGGTTTCACTAAGAGGGTGAGGTGGCCAGTCTGATATCCTTGTCAGTGCACACAGAGAGTGGGCAAGAGATTCCTCCCAGCACCTCGGCAGTGCGCGCCCATGTTATCGCACAAAGGGGCAGAGTCAGGGGCCTTTGTGTGGGTCAAAGCGGAATCTCGGGCTACCCCAGCACCTTGCAAAAGCCGCGCACGGGGATGGAGCGAGAGCCAATTCCAACGCTGCAACTTTTCCATGCAGTTGGGGGTTTCACTCAGAGCGTGAGACTGCTGGCCAGATATCCTGGTCTGCGAATGTAGACAGTGAGTGAGAGTTTCCTCCAAGCCCCCCAGAAGTGGGTGCCCACCTGTGTTACCGGACAGAGTGGCAGAGCCAGAGGTCTTTGAGTGGGCGGAAAGCCCGCCTGATTATGCTAGCAGCTCTGAATGACTGAGCCTTACCCAGAGCCCTGTGCTGAGTGGAAATAGAGTGGGGAGTTGCCAGCTCTTTGAGCCTCTTACTATCCAGGCAGAGGCAGCAGCAACCCCATAGCTGGATTATCAGGCTACTAATTAAGGAGGGAAAGACTAGGAGAAAGGCTCCAGGAACACGGACTCTCTCACTGTCGGAGCCTATAAATGGTAATGAGCCTTGACTGCCAACGAGACTAAAGCACAATACATGACATTGCCATAGAGACTTATCAACTGCAAACCTCTACCTGAGCGTGCCAAAGGGGCAGAACCCGGGGTACAGAGTCACCGACCAGGAAGAGGGAGAGAAAAGAAAAAGCAAGAAGATAACCTCTCAAAACCAAGAATAATCCGCAGACTTTATAACCTATCCCATTTTATTATATTTGTTCGTTTGTTTCTCTTATCTTCATTCTCGATTTTTTTTTTCCTCCTCCAATTTGATCATTTAACTCTCTGCCGGTCTTACTCTCTCCTCTCCTTGAACTACACTACCCATAAGTGTTACATCTCTCATTATCTTTTCTTTCCTCTTCCTTTCTCTCTATGAGGGTTGCACTCCAAAACCCTTAACTCTCTCTCTCTCTCTCCTCTTTTTTCTTTTTTCTTCTTTTAGTGGTTCTCCCTTTTTTCTCTCTCTCTCTCTCTTTCTTTTCTCCCTCTATATTAGTTTCTTCCTTTCTCCTTTACGTCTCCTCTCATTCAATCCTCAATAACGAACAAATTATCTTATCTGGGACTCAAACTTACGTTTGTGGCATTTTGGGGGGTTTTTACTTCACCTTTTTAACTCACTAGCAGTGCTCCCATCCCTGGCTCTCCATTTTATCTAGTTCTTGTTCCACTAAATACAATAGTAATTTTTTAATTTGTCCCCCCATTTTCCTGTTTCCCTCTTATTCCTCTCATCATAACTCTTAGTCAACCAACACCTAACAGCAAATAATTTTATTCTTGACCGAAATTTTTTCCTCATTTGCTTTTTGTGGGTCCACACCCCCTTTTTTCTGTTTTTTTTTTTGCCCCTTTATTACTTCTCCCCAATTCAGGCCCTCCATTACAGGCATTGTTTGTTCTATTTAGTACAATATAATTCACAGTTCACCGCAAGATTTTCTCAAGAAAGAGGGGAGAGGAGGGGAGAGGAAAAAAGGAGGGGAGGAATAATTTTTTTTTTAATTTTTATTTTATTTTACTTTATTTCATTATTAATTTTTTTTAAAAAAACAACTCTTCAATTTTTTTTATTTTTTTAACTTTTTATTCTTTATTAAATCTCATTAATACTATCAACAAAACCACCCTCAGATGCCATTAAGGAAGAGAAAATCAAATATCATGGATACAAAAGAAAGAGAGGTAACACAGATAGATGAGGAAAAATCTATGGAAAAAAATTTAATATATTGGAAACCTTGGAATTAAACGACAGGAATTTAAAATAGAAATCCTAAAAATACTCAGAGATATACAAGAAAACACAGAAAAACAATTTAGGGAGCTCAGAAAACAACTCAATGAACACAAAGAATATATTTCCAAGGAAATTGAAACTATAAAAACAAATCAAACAGAAATGAAAAACTCAATTCACGAGCTGAAAAATGAGGTAACAAGCTTAGCTAATAGAACAGGTCAGATAGAAGGTAGGATTAGTGAAATAGAAGACAAGCAACTTGAGGCACAACAGAGAGAAGAAGAAAGAGACTCAAAAATTAAAAAAAATGAGATAGCCCTACAGGAAATATCTGACTTCATCAAAAAGAAAAACATAAGAATAATAGGTATATCAGAGGGAGAAGAGAGAGAAAATGGAATGGAGAACATACTCAAACAAATAATAAATGAGAACTTCCCAAGCCTGTGGAAAGAACTAAAGCCTCAAATTCAAAAAGCAAACAGAACTCCGAGTTTTCTTAATCCCGGCAAACCTACTCCAAGGCATATCATAATGAAATTGGCACAAAACAATGGCAAAGAAAAAATTCTCAAGGCCTCCAGGGATAAGAAGAATACAACATATAAAGAAAGGCCCATTAGATTATCATCCGATTTCTCAACAGAAACTCTACAAGCTAGAAGAGAGTGGACTCCAATATTTAAAGTCCTGAAAGAGAGGAACTTTCAGCCACGAATACTATACCCATCAAAGCTATCCTTCAAATATGAAGGAGAAATAAAAACATTCACAGATACAGAAAAGATGAGGGAATTTATCATCAGAAAATCCCCACTCCAGGAATTACTAAAGGGGGTTCTCTAATCAGATACAATGAAAAAAACAAAAACAAAGCCACAAGTAAAAGCTCCAAGAAGAACACAATAAAACCAAATTTAAACTGAGACAACAACAAAAAGAAAGGGGGAGGAGAGGATGGAGATTAACAGTAGCAAAGGACGATGGAGTGCAAAAGTACTCACAAGATAGTGCACTACACTGAACAGGGTAGGAACCCTTTTCATTACTTAAAGGTAACCACCATTGAAAAAAACACCACAGAAGCACATCATTTAAAAAATATAGCAACAGAGGAAAGAAGTATGGAACACAAACAAATAAAAACAAAAGATAGAAAGATGAAAGAGAAGGATCAAACAAGACACAAAACTAACAGAAAGCAATCTATAAAATGGCAATAGGGAACTCACAAGTGACAATAATTACACTAAATATAAACGGATTAAACTCACCAATAAAAAGGCACAGAGTAGCAGAATAGATTAAAAAAGAAATCCAACTGTATGCTGCCTACAAGAAACGCATCTAAGTAACAAGGATAAAAACAAATTCAAAGTGAAAGGCTGGAAAACAATACTCCAAGCAAATAACATCCAAAAAAAAGCAGGCGTAGCAATACTCATATCTGATAATGCTGATTACAAAACAGCAAAAGTACTCAGAGACAAAAATGGCCATTTCATAATGGCTAAGGGGACACTGAATCAAGAAGACATAACAATTCTTAATATATATGCACCAAACCAAGGAGCACCAAAATATATAAGACAGCTATTTATTGACCTTAAAACAAAAACTGACAAAAATACAATCATACTTGGACACCTCAATACACCGCTGACGGCTCTAGATTGGTTATCCAAACAGAGAATCAACAAAGATATAGTGGCCTTAAACAAAACACTAGAGCACCTGGATATGATAGACATATACAGGACATTTCATCCCAAAGTGACTGAGTATACATTTTTCTCCAGTGTACATGGATCATTCTCAAGAATTGACCATATGTTGGGCCACAAAAACAACATTAGCAAATTCAGAAAAATCAAAGTTGTACCAAGCATATTTTCTGATCATAAAGCCTTGAAACTAGAATTCAACTGCAAAAAAGAGGAAAAAAATCCCACAAAAATGTGGAAACTAAACAACATACTTTTAAAAAATGAATGGGTCAAAGAAGAAATAAGTGCAGATATCAAAAGATATATACAGACAAATGAAAATGACAATACAACATATCAGAATCTGTAGGATGCAGCAAAAGCAGTAATAAGAGGGAAGTTCATATCACTTCAGGCCTATATGAACAAACAAGAGAGAGCCCAGGTGAACCACTTAACTTCACACCTTAAGGAACTAGAAAAAGAAGAACAAAGACAACCCAAAACAAGCCGAAGAAAGGAGATAATAAAAATAAGAGCAGAAATAAATGAAATAGAGAACAGAAAAACTATAGAAAAAATTAATAGAACAAGGAGCTGGTTCTTTGAAAAGATCAACAAAATTGACAAACCTTTGGCAAGACTTACCAAGGAAAAAAGAGAAAGAACTCATATAAACAAAATCCAAAATGAAAGAGGAGAAATCACCATGGACACCGTAGATATACAAAGAATTATTGTAGAATACTATGAAAAACTTTATGCCATTAAATTCAACAACCTAGAAGAAATGGATAAATTCCTAGAACAATACAACCTTCCTAGACTGAGTCAAGAAGAAGCAGAAAGCCTAAACAGACCTATCAGTAGAGAAGAAATAGAAAAAACCATTAAAAACCTCCCCAAAATAAAAGTCCAGGCCCAAACGGCTATACCAGTGAATTTTATCAAACATTCAAAGACGACTTGGTTCCTATTCTACTCAAAGTCTTCCAAAAAATTGAAGAAGAAGCAATACTTCCAAACACATTTTATGAGGCCAACATAACCCTCATCCCAAAACCAGGCAAGGATGGCACAAAAAAAGAAAACTACAGACCAATATCTCTAATGAATACAGATGCTAAAATACTAAACAAAATACTAGCAAATCGAATACAACAACATATTAAAAAAATAATATATCATGATCAAGTGGGATTCACCCCAGAATCTCAAGGATGGTCCAACGTACGTAAAACGGTTAACGTAATACACCATATCAACAAAACAAAGGACAAAAACCACATGATCTTATCAATAGACGCAGAAAAGGCTTTTGATAAAATACAACACAATTTTATGTTTAAGACTCTCAACAAAATGGGTATAGAAGGAAAATATCTCAACATGATAAAGGCCATATATGATAAACCATCAGCTGACATCATATTAAATAGCACAAAACTGAAGGCTTTTTCCCTTAAATCAGGAACAAGACAAAGTTGTCCACTCTCTCCACTCTTATTTAATGTGGTACTAGAGGTTCTAGCCAGAGCAATCAGACAAGAGAAAGAAATAAAAGGCATCCATATCGGAAATGAAGAAGTAAAGGTATCACTTTTTGCAGATGATATGATCCTATACATCAAAAACCCCAAAGAATCCACAAAAAGACTACTAGAAATAATAAGCCAATACAGTAAGGTTGCAGGATACAAAATTAACATACAGAAGTCAATAGCCTTTTTATATGCCAACAATGAAACATTTGAGAACAAACTCAAAAGAATAATCCCTTTCACGATTGCAACAAAAAAAATAAAATACCTAGGAATAAACATAACAAATAATGTAAAGGACTTATATAATAAAAACTATAAACCATTGTTAAGAGAAATCGAGAAAGATATAATGAGATGGAAGAATATTCCTTGTTCTTGATTAGGAAGAATAAATATAATCAAGATGGCCATATTACCCAAAGCAATATACAAATTTAATGCAATTCCCATCAAAATTCCAATGACATTTTTTAAAGAAATAGAGCAAAAAATCATCAGATTTATATGGAACTATAAAAAACCCCGAATAGCCAAAGCAATCCTAAAGAAAAGGAATGAAGCTGGGGGCATTACAATACCTGACTTCAAACTATATTATAGGGCCACGACAATCAAAACAGCATGGTATTGGCAGAAAAATAGACACTCAGACCAATGGAACAGAATAGAAAGTCCAGAAATAAAACCACATATATATAGTCAAATAATTTTTGATAAAGGGGCCAACAACACACAATGGAGAAAAGAAAGCCTCTTCAATAAATGGTGCTGGGAAAACTGGAAAGCCACATGCAAAAGAATGAAACCTGACTACAGTTTGTCCCCCTGTACTAAAATTAACTCAAAATGGATCAAAGATCTAAACATAAGACCTGAAACAATTAAGTACATAGAAGAAGACATAGGTACTCAACTCATGGACCTGGGTTTTAAAGAACATTTTATGAATTTGACTCCACAGGCAAGAGAAGTGAAGGCAAAAATTAATGAATGGGACTACATCAGACTAAGAAGTTTTTGCTCAGCAAGAGAAACTGATAACAAAATAAACAGACAGGCAACTAAATGGGAAATGATATTTTCAAACAACAGCTTAGATAAGGGCCTAATATCCAAAATATACAAAGAACTCATAAAACTCAACAACAAACAAACAAACAATCCAATAAAAAAATGGGAAGAGGACATGAACAGACACTTATCCCAGGAAGAAATACAAATGGCCAACAGATATATGAACAGATGCTCATCTTCTTTAGTTATTAGAGAAATGCAAATCAAAACTGCAATGAGATACCACCTCACTCCTGTTAGATTAGCTATTATTAACAAGACAGGTAATAGCAAATGTTGGAGAGGCTGTGGAGAAAAAGGAACCCTCATACACTGTTGGTGGGAATGTAAAGTAGTACAACCATTATGGAAGAAAGTATGTTTGTTCCTCATAAAACTGAAAATAGAACTACCTTATGACCCAGCAATCCCTCTACTGGGTATATACCCCAAAAACTCAGAAACATTGATACATAAAGACACATGCAGCCCCATGTTCATTGCAACATTGTTCACAGTGGCCAGGACATGGAAACAACCAAAAATCCCATCAATAGATGACTGGATAAAGAAGATGTGGCACATATACACTATGGAATACTACTCAGCCATAAGAAATGATGACATTGGGTCATTTACAGCAAAATGGTGGGATCTTGATAACATTATATGAAGTGAAATAAGTAAATCAGAAAAAACCAGGAACTGCATTATTCCATACGTAGATGGGACATAAAAGTGAGACTAAGAGACATTGATAAGAGTGTGGTGGTTACGGGGGGAGGGGGGAGAGGGAGAGGGAAAGGGGGAGGGGCACAAAGAAAACTAGATAGAAGGTGACAGAGGACAATCTGACTTTGGGTGATGGGCATGCAACATAATTGAACAACAAGATAACCTGGACTTGTTATCTTTGAATATATGTATCCTGATTTATTGATGTCACCCCATTAAAAAAATAAAATTATTAAAAAAAAAAATTCATGGTGTTTTCTAACTGATTATTAACATTAAATAGGAAAGCTATTGGTATATGTTTATTTTTAAATATACTATCTTACTTAACATTACTATTTCTCATAATATATGAATCAAGATAGCCTGTTATATAATTATTTAATTCCAAATGGTTACAATTACGCCTTCTTTCACTTTGATTTTGTTTTTATATCTTGGTTAAAACTTTCAGAATAACGTTGTTTATAATGATCTTCATGGACCTTCTGATTGCTGACTTTAATGGGCCTGCCTTTGAAGAAGTGGTGTGAATTTAAATGCCTACAAAAACCTGGTGGGAAGCAAACAAATGACACAGACCAAGGTAAGAAGACAAAGCAAATGTCATAAAGTATAGTCACTGCCACCTTCCTCTGTGCAGAAGAAACAGAATCCAGTGCTGGAAACTGACAACCAGGGCAAATTAAAACAAAACAATGAATTAGCCTAACAAACTTATTTGCAGGTTGTATCTGGTCCTTGGGCAGCAAGCTCATGACCTGTCCTCTGGGCTGCAGTTACACTAATGAGTGCAATATTCTCTGTTGGTTTTAGAGAGATTATCTTCATGTTAAGAAAGTGTATTTTAATTTATCCTTTACTAAAAAATTGAATCAAGAATGAATGTTTTCCTGATTTTCTGGAATGGATACTGTATTTGTATTGAGATGATTTAGACAATTTTTCATACTCCCCCCCAAACTGTGCTTTTATTAAATTTTAAATTTTATTGACACCAAGCTATCTATATTTTCTTATATTTTTTATATAATTTGTACTGAAAGCTAATTATATTTTCTCATTAATATTGTATTATTTTGCTAAGACTGCTGTAACAAAATGCCACAGACTGGGTATGAAACAACAGAAATGCATTTCTCACAGTTCTGGAGGCTGGCAGTACATGATCAAGATGTAGGCAGGGTTGGTTTCACCTGAAGACTCCTCCTTGGTTTGTGTATGGTCATCTCCTTGCTGTGTCTTTACTTGGCCTTTTTTCTGTGCAAGTACATCCCTGGTGTCTCTTCTTCTTCTTATAAAGACATCAGTAATATTGGATTAGAGCCACACTGTTAATGACCTCAATTAACCTTAATTGCCTCTTTAAAATACCCATCTCCAAATAAAGCCACATTAGGGGGCTAAAGCTTTGACAGCTGAATTTTAGGAAGACAGAATCCATCTGTAACAAATATATTTATGTATTTTTTTCTCCTTCAGAATTATTGGCATTTTCTCCTTTTTTTAATTTTTATTTCCCCCCAAAAATGAACTCTTTAGACCCATAGCTTACCAATGATCCCATTCTATTAGTTGTATATTACCATAGGGACTCTACGTGCCTGCTCAGTAAAGCTGGCAAATTAAACCAAGAACACATGAATGTGACAAAAGTGTATCAATTTTGGGAATTCAGACATGGCAGTTTTTGTTTTTCATAAAGGCTAATTCTGACAAGTTATTTCTTCTTTTTTAATTTATTTTATTTATTTATTCATTTAGAGAGGAGAGAGAGAGAGAGAGAGAGAGAGAGAGAGAGAGAGAGAGAGAGAGAGAGAGAGAGAAAGGGAGGAGGAGCAGGAAGCATCAACTCCCATATATGCCTTGACCAGGCAAGCCCAGGGTTTTGAATCGGTGACCTCAGCATTCCAGGTCAGCGCTTTATCCACTGTGCCACCACAGGTCAGGCCTGGCCTGACAAGTTATTTCTTTAAGCTGTGTCTTAAGAGCACAGACTCTGGAGCCAAGCTGCCTGAATTCAATTGCAAATCTCCCTCTCAAATGTACAACTATGGATAAGTTACTTAACCTCTCTGTGCCTCAGTTTTCTCACATATAAAATAGAGTAATAAAACTACCTATGGTTGTTATTAGACTTAAATTAATTGGTATTTGTAAAGTGCTTAGAATATTACCTGGCACATTCTAGTTGTTTTAGAAGTGTTTGTAAATAATACACTACTTTAGGTGTGGACATACTAGAATGCTTAGGAACTCTTGTCAACAGTGTTACCACACAGCAGGGCCCCATAAACTGGTACTGATAAGGAGGTTTGATTCTTCATTTATTCTCCAAGTCACTTGTGGACAGCTCTGGCCCTTTGAACTGAATACACCTCTTTAACTCATAGATAACTTGGGGGAGAAGGCATGACTACAAATGATATTGAACTTTCTGATTTGTTTGTACTCCTACCTGGTAGGTTAGTTTATACCATTCAGTTAAACTTATCAACTCTCTCATATTTTTAGAAAATAGTCTTCCTTGTTCTTCAAGTTCTTTGCCTTTTGATTGTGATTTTGACATACTTAAAAGCATTTTAATTGTTAATAAATTTAAATCTTTTGAGTTTTTTTTTTGGGGGGGGGGGAGATTTCTTTGATTGCTTTAGGGCTTTGAAGTTTCCAAGTAATTTAAGATTAGATAACCTACTCCCTTTGGTTGTTGGCCAAGATGTTCTAATACTAACTAACTGACTAAGAGATGAATACAGTAGTAATGGGATCAAGGAGAGAAATTTAACAGAGATGGGATCAAGTATCACTTGGAAATCTTATACCTAAGGCAGAGTAATGAGTAAACTCTTCGTTTGCCTTGCTAACAATTTCCACTCTCAGATAGTAAATTGATGAAGAGGGCTACTGTTCTCTACTTAACCCCAGAAAGGAACCACTTAATGAAGTGTAAATGAGAAATTTGGCAAAAGTGACCATGATGTCTTAGAATCTGTGGTAAGACAATAAAAGTTTGATATAGTAGTTGTATATTATCGAATAGAAATGACAAATATATGACATGCAAGCACCCTCTTCCTACTCATGGGCCAATGACTGCCATCAGTTATTTTTTTATTTTATTTTTTTTTACAGGGACAGAGAGAAAGAGTCAGAGAGAGGGATAGATAGGGACAGACAGACAGGAACGGAGAGAGATGAGAAGCATCAATCATCAGTTTTTCGTTGCAACACCTTAGTTGTTCATTGTTGCTTTCTCATATGTGCCTTGACCGTGGGCCTTCAGCAGACCGAGCAACCCCTTGCTCGAGCCAGTGACCTTGGGGTCTCGAACCTGGGTCTTCCGCATCCCAGTCCGATGCTCTATCCACTGCGCCACCGCCTGGTCAGGCTGCCATCAGTTATTAATCAAAACCCCTTTTTTCTGCTGAGCTTGGAAATAGTTTCTAATCCTTTCCCAACCCAGTTCTTCAGAGGATCACCATGAACAGGTCAACTTGACAGAGTGCTTATTTTCCAGAAGGGGAAAGATTTTTAAAGTTTCAAAAATATATATAGGTTTAGAAGCAATACTTATTGTGAAAAAATTAATGTGACAGTTTATTAATATAGTCATATAGCACTTGCCACATCTAATTATAATGGATTCTTTCAGCAACAGTGTCTCCTGCTGGACAATAAGACCCTTCACGGTGGGGACCACGCCTTCTTCCCCTTGTACCTGTGCTGTCACACACAGGGCATGATGGCACATCAAATTCACTCAAAAATGCTGAATTGTATGGTGCTACTAATAAACATTTGAAAACATTTTATACATGTACTTAGAAATTGATGTATTTGAAAACTGTTTTTGGTGACACTGTTTTATTTGATTACATATTCTACTAATTTCAGGAGGGAAAATAGCTCCCTTTAAATAGCAAAAGTCACTGGTCTTTAAAGATAATTTAAGATTAAAGTAGGACATGTTCTTTTTATGGTAACAATTGAGGTTTTTCCCAGAAAACATGATATATGAAAGGCTAAATATTGAGGAATAGCTCCCAATGCAAGTGGCAAAAAATTAGTCTTTGGAACTATGTAAAGTTTTTAGGTTTCATTTTTTTATTTGGGTCAACTTGGTAAAGGCTTGACAATAGTACATGCAAAAATATTAATGATATTCACTAAATTAAAAGAAACAAATTTATATTGATTTATAAGTAGATATGGCTATTTTTTTTTCTCCAAAAGAAAACATTCATAACTCAAACTAAAGCTAGAAAACTTTCAAGAGCAGTACTGGTCAACCACACAGCAAGACCATGTTCTGACTTGGATGGCCAGTGCAGGTAATTCATTCTCGTGGCAATGTCAAGACAGAAGGGCTAAAATGAAAACAGTGGTGAGTAATGTGGTGCTGTTTGACCTTTTAACTGGAGAAATGTGAATATAAGAGAAAGTAATTTAAACAGGAATAAAATGGGGGTGCCGTTAGTTTGTAAATACCCCTGAAGCCCCTAGTCGTTCTTCTAGACCACACAACTCCTGTAGTGACTCTATCCCAGGACAAAATTATTTGGGCTGGCAAAACACAGGACTAGAAAAATCGAAATCACAAAAGTGGAAAACAGTGAAGGGATTATGCCCTTGACATCACAAAATAACACGTCAAAAGAAGTAGATGTCAGAAATTCCATTGATGATAATATGTTGAAGGTGTTATTTCAGGGAGGTTAATTTAGTGGTTCTTTTTATCTTCATGGATTGAGAGGGGGAGAGAGGAACTCTAATAAAAGGTTAACAGTTTAAAAATCTACTGCAGACATCTAGGTGAAACTTTATAACATTCTGAGTTACAAAAGTAACAGAATGAAATACAGGATGGCAACAAGGACGCTACAGAAAGAGCAGGCACGGGGTTTGGGGACTGAATGGATGTAGATGTGTGGGACGGGGAGAAATAAAATACCTCTTCTGCCCATACCACAGCTGGATTTTCAAGATCAGATGGTCATTATAGTTTGAAACAAATTAAAGTAAGATTTTTCTTTAAAAAGAAAATGAGAAAAAAATCTGTGTATTTTTTCCTGACTTAGTAACTATTCCATTTTCTCCATTCTTTCATAATTAAGAAGAAAAGAGTCAGCACAAAGTTGCAGACACAGCATGGAACTGAGTTGAGAGCACCACGTTCAAGTTCAATTCTGCTCCTAACTGTGACTTCCCTTCTGCAGCATCACTGTTCACAGCTGTGAAATGAGGTGGGCTGGACCATCTCTAAGGTCTGTTTCATTTCTAAAGTCTATATGGACTTCTCTACAGGCTGTAAATATTTGCTCCTAACAAAATATGACACGATGGCATTTCTATAAAGGGCGTTGTCCCCTTGAAGTGTGTGATTTTCCTTTCACCTTTATCATGATAATGGCATCTACCTTTAGATTTGAAGACTTCCATAAATTCCAGTTTGTGAACTCGGGGAAACAGAAAGATCAGAAGAATAATTTAATGCTGTTACAGGCAGTTGAGCAGGCCAGAAAAACAGAAAATGAAACTAAGTCAACAAGCAAAATGATGGATGCCACACAAGCTAAGGGGTGTTTTAGAAGGGAGAGAAATGCCACCGCAGTAAACCACATGGTGCATTAAAACCAGGGAGGACCAGCACAGATCTTGAATATGTGTGGATTTCAGCTCATTTCTTCTTTAACCCCCTGGCCAAATCCCCATTTGTCAAACTGAACCAAGATTAAAGTAACAAGGTGAGTAATGAGGGAAAGAAAGATAATACTTGCCCTGGTGATTTAACCTGAAACTACAGTCAGTCACAAAAATACCTCAGAGTGTTTTCATTTGTGCCAGCCGTGGGGGAGATAGGTTTCTGAGGCTGTAGTAAGATTTTCTTCTGTCCAGCTTCTGTCCATTTCTCTCTTAGTATTACTAATAGCTAAAATCCTTTTCATCTTAGAAGCAAATCACTTTTTCCTCAATTAGGACTAAAGTTCAAATTACAAGTATTCCTGGAAGTGGTGACTTATTGACTTAAAATTAATATTAAATTGTGAGTGAATGCTAGTGGATTTTGTCTGAAAGTGGGGTTTTTTTTGGTGGAGAACACAGAGCTAGAAAGAGCTGCTTGTGAAATCAAGAAGGATACTATCCAGTTAAGAGGAGAGCTCAGTGAAGACAGGGAAATGGAGGCGCTGAGCAATCAACTTGGCTCTTCTGCACTTCACAAAAGCTAATACTTGCTTCTCAGTCATTGTAAGGTGCCCTCAGGAGTCATACTTGCATTGATGGTTTCTGTCAGTGAATAAAGATTTCTAGGTGTTTTCTCACTCTTTGAATTCTTCTGCTCAAGGCATCAGCCTTGTTGTTTCTCAGTTGGTAGAGATACAGTGAATAAAATGACTGCAAGAAAAAAACAAGAAGAAAGAAACCAAGGGTGAATCTGCAATTTAGTAAACTTCTCTTGTCTTCCCAATCTCTTGTTTCTCTGGTTCTGCCTGATGGAACCCCTCCAGGAACAAATATTCCCATGTGGGAAGAAGTGCCTGGGAATGATGATTATTGAAAAAATGAACCCACAAATATACTAGGTTTCTGGTGAAATAAATATGTGGCTTTGTTAAATATCAGAAACAACTTGATCATTGAACTTAAAGATTTGCTTTGAAAGCAGGAGTTAAATCTTGTGAACACCACACACTGCTCTTTATTATTATTGCTAATTGAAAATCCATAATGTGAACTAAGCACCTTTTCTTTAGTAAAGGGAAAAAAGATGAGTTCAGCTAGTATGGTTTGACAAGTAGCCCGGATGCTGCTTTCTAATGATGTCTTAATGTAAAATTGTCCATGGAAGAGAGAAAAGAACATATTTGTGTCATGCATTTAAAGAAATGATGACTCAGGAGTGCAGGGTTTGAATGAATGGGGTCTTCATTTCTGAACTTCAGCAGACCTTGCTGATATTTTTAGCTGCCTTTCGACAGTCATGAGAATTAGATCAGCATGTGAAAGAAATTAGGTCAAAGTTTTAGAGAAAACAGGATGAGGAAAAACTGTTTACATGGAAAGCATGAGCAATTGCACTAGTCCTGTCTTTCTTTTGATCGCCAGTGCCCTCTGTAGAGCCATTGCCATGGGGATGCGGAGATGGAGAGTGGAGAAAACTGGTCAACAGGACACAGGATGTTGCCTTAGCTCATCTGCAAATGTCTATCTGCAAAATCCACTTTTATTGCTTAACTAGAAGATCAGGTTTGGGATTCCAATTTTTGTTTCCCAAGATTCACCAGTTTGGTGAATGTGAATAGAACTGAGCCTTTTTAAACTTCTATTTTGAAGTGATTTTAGATTTACAGAAAAGTGGCAAAGATGGTAGAAAGGGTTCCCATACTCTTTTCTCTCAGTTGCTTCTGATGTTAACATTTTACATTGGTATGATACATTTATCAAAACTAAGTTTTATTCTTTTCCAGATTTGTTTTGGCCTCTATTAGTTCCTTTGATTTATGATGTAAATTTTAGAGTCAGCTTGTCATTGTCTACCAAAAAGCTTGCTGAGAATTTGATTAGAAATGCATTGAATTTATAGATCTACAGGCTAAATTATATTGAGTCCTAAAATCCATTGGGCACATTTTATTTCTCTATTTTGCTTTTTGAAATCTTTCATTATGTTTTAATTCATGTGGAAGCTGCACATATTTTCTGTCATTTATATCTAAGTAATTTATTGTTTTGGTCCTATTGTAAATAGTATTTTTTAAAATTTCAAATTGTCTTTGCCAGAATATAAGAATACAACTGGCATTTTTATATTGACTTGGTAGTCTGTGTTCTTGCTAAAGTCACTCAGTATTTCTAGAAGCAGTTTTATAGATTCTTTGGGATTTTCAATGTAGATACTCATATTGTCTGTAAATAGAGACAGTTTTATTTCTTTCTTTCCAATCTGTATCCCATTTATTTATTTATTTATTTAGTCTTATTGCATTGGTAATATTTCTAGGAGTGGTGAGAGAGGAGATCTTTGCCTTGTTCCCTATCTTAGGGGAAAATATTCAGCCTCTCATCATTGACTGTGCTGTTAGCTGTCAGTATTTTATAGCTACCTGTTATGAGGTTAAGGAAGTTTTTTCTGTTCCTACTTTACTGAGATTTTTTTTTTTAAATCAAGAATGAATTTTGAAACAAAACTGAAATGGACTTACATAAAGAGGGAACCAACTAATGGTTGCCAGAGGTAAGGGGGGTTGGGGGGCTATGTAAAAATGATGAAGGGATTAAGAAGCACAAATTGATAATTACAAGCTAGTCATGGTATGTAAAGTACAGCACAGGGAATATAGTCAATAATATTATAATAACTATGCATGTTGTCAAATGGGTACTAGAAATATCAGGGGAAACACTTTGTAAAGTATATGATTATGTAATCACTGTGCTGTACACTTGAAACTAATGCAAAATAATATTGAATATAATTTTTTTTTAATTTTGTCAGGTATTTTATGCATATATTATTATAATCATATTGTTTTTTAAATTTAGTGTAGTAATATGGTAGATTGTATTGATGATTTTTGAATGTTGAATCAAACTTATATTCCTGGGATAATCTCCACTTAGTTATGATATATTTATCCTTTGACTCAATTTTCTAATAGTTTGTTGAGAATTTTTATCTCTATGTTCATGAGGAATATTGGTCTGAATTTTTTTTTTACTAAAACTTAAAATATTGTTGCATTTTTATTGTATGAATATAGTATGTCTTTGTGTGTTTGTTTTAGATATTTATTTTGCTTGTTCTCTGATCTCCTTAAATTTCTTTTTGTGTATATGTATCTGCCATCAATTTTGAAAAATTCTCATACATTATTTCTGATATATTAGCTCCACCTCATTCTCTCTCTTCTCCTCCTGAGATTCCAATAATGTGTGTGTTAGACTGATTTTGTCTCACATCTCTTGGATGCTCTGTTCTGATTTAAATTTTTTTTCAATTTGGATAATTCCTCTTGACCTATCTTCAAGTTTACAGATTATTTTTCAGCTGTACTGCATCTACTGACGAGCCTGTTAAAGTCACTCTTCATCTCTGTTCTGTGCCTTTGACTTTTAGTACTTCCATTTCTTAGAGTTGGCATTCCTTTGCTGAAATCGTTTGTTACTGCCCGTTGTCTATCTTTTCCATAAAGCCTTTAACATCATAATCAGTTATTTCATCATTTCCTTTCTTCTGCTTGCTTTAGTTTTAATTTGATCTTTCTCTAGATTTGTAAATTGGACTCTTAGTCTGATTATCATGATTGATTTTTCTCTTCAGCCTGAATTTTTCCTTGTCTTTTCTATGCCTCTTAATTTACTGATGAAAGATAGATATGTTCTGTATAGGACCGCATAGATATAGACATAGTTTATGCTTGGAGACCTGGAGATGAGGACACCTTTCTCTCTACTGGGCCTCTCATGTGGTGGTTTGTGTTAATACTGTTGCCATGTAACTGGGATTGAAGTTTGTTCTTGCTATGGTTCCCCTCAGGGAACAAGAAACCTCACATTCTTTCGGTGCTATCTTGTCTTTAGAATGTACACTGTGTACCATGAGTTTTTGTCAATGTATGGTCTTTAGAGAGAACCTGTCTTTGTAGCTCTTTTTATTTATTTATTTATTTATTTATTTATTTATTTATTTATTTATTTTTTCATTTTTCTGAAGCTGGAAACAGGGAGAGACAGTCAGACAGACTCCCGCATGCGCCCGACCGGGATCCACCCGGCACGCCCACCATGGGGCGACGCTCTGCCCACCAGGGGGCGATGCTCTGCCCATCCTGGGCGTCGCCATGTTGCGACCAGAGCCACTCTAGCGCCTGAGGCAGAGGCCACAGAGCCATCCCCAGCGCCCGGGCCATCTTTGCTCCCATGGAGCCTTGGCTGCGGGAGGGGAAGAGAGAGACAGAGAGGAAAGCGCGGCGGAGGGGTGGAGAAGCAAATGGGCGCTTCTCCTATGTGCCCTGGCCGGGAATCAAACCCGGGTCCTCCGCACGCTAGGCCGACGCTCTACCGCTGAGCCAACCGGCCAGGGCCTGTAGCTCTTTTAGAAATATTTTATCGTTGTTTTTGCTCAGCCCCTGCTTAGTGTCAGGGGAGGAGGTCTGCGACAGGGAGTGTTCTTGGATGTTATATGCAACCCCAGTCTAAGGCAGAATTTGGGGACTTCTCCTCGAGCTCAAGTGTCCAATTAGCACATAGCTCTGTTTTTCCCCAAGAGGCAGGACATTTTCATTTCTCCTCTTTTCTTACTCCAGATGCAACGGACCTGAACTAGTGTATATACTAAGGTGACAGATTAAGACCTCTCCACACTCCGAGCCACCCCAGGAAAATAGTGGAGAAGGGCCTGAGAAAAAACAGCCAATGGCTGTTGTTTCCTTCTCTGAGTCAGTGCTACAACAGCGGGATGCTTTCTCCGAATTCTTTCTGATCTTCCCTGTGAGCATGTTGAGGAGTTTGTGGAGGAAAAAGAAAAAAGCCTACAGGAGTGTAAAAGGTCCTGTGTCTATATCCCCCAGAGACTTCACGCTAGCCCATATTTGGCCTCTAGCAATTTGTCAACAATATTCACTGAATCATCTTTCTGACTGATCTGTTATCTGGAGGCACCTGCCACAGGTAAGGAAATGTTCTGCCCGCTCCTATCTACAGGCTTCTGTTTCTCCATGTTGCAGATTAGTTGTTCAATTCTCAGTTCTCAGATTGGTTAAGGAAAGTTGTTAATTTACCACTTGTCTGGCTTTTCTTTTGTTTTAAGGGTTAAAGTAATTCTCTTCCCAGCTTTCTACATTTATGAGATGAAACTAGAAAACTAAATGAGTTGAATTTTGATGTGCTTTTTAGCTCTTAAGTTATACAACATCAAAATTAGTGACATCCATGTGCTTTTCCCCCCTGTTACCTCTTAGGCACATTTTTGGAAAGATATTTATAAATGTTTGAGGTCTTCAGAGAAAGACTATAATAAAGTCTTTTGAATTATTAGCACCCTCTAATTGGAAAGACTTTCCTTCCTTCCTTCCTTCCTTCCTTCCTTCCTTCCTTCCTTCCTTCCTTCCTTCCTTCCTTCCTTCCTTCCTTCCTTCCTCCCTTCCTCCCTTCCTCCCTCCCTCCCATCCTCCCTTCCTCCCTTTCTTTTTTGCCTTGTATAGTTTCTTCATATATTTTAGATCCATCTCCATAGTCTCTTACATGCACAGTGAATATCTTCTTCAAATTTAAAAGGACTTAAAAGAATGAAGTTTTGAATATTAATATATGCACATCTATCAATCTTATAAGGTTTTTGACTTTTTCTTTCTTATTTAAGAAATGTATTTTCTTCTATGACATCATAAAAGATGGCATCACTTCATAATGTAAAATTTTACTTCTTAAGCACATTGGAATTTTATATATTGTGTATGAAAGACACAATTTACTTTTTCCATGAGGATGACCAATTTTCTCATTATTGCTTATTGTTTTAATTATATGCAACTAATTATACCAGATTTTATATAACTAGTAAAGTAATCTTCCTGCTTTATGCATCATCTTTTTTAATATAATTTTGGCCATTTATTCTTTTATTTTAATTGTAATTTCAACTTAATCAAGTTCTTTGAAAAAGTATTGAAGGTCTTTAAAAATGCAGTGGATTTACAGATTCATTTCGGAACAACTGAACCTGTTTATGATATTAGCTTTTCCATTCCAGGCTTAAATGTTATATAATAATTCTTTCTGTACTTATTGAGATAATAAACTCACCTTTAATGAGTTAATGCATTAAATTACTTAATAAAGATCTTAATGTTATGTCATTCTTTTGATACCAAGGTGAGTCTTCCTCTGTCATAATTAATTAGTACATTATTTAGGATTTTTGCTTCTCTAATCAAGAATAGTTTATAAATTTTCTTTTATATACTCTCTTGCTCTAGTTGGTTTGTGAAGTAGATCAGCATTCACAAAATAAGTTGGAGAGCTTTCCAATTCTTCTTCCAAGCCTCATAACAATTTATATAAGTAGAAGGTTTTTCCCCTTGGAAGTTCTGTAAGACATGCTTATAAATTTGTAAAATTGTATGGGAACTTGGCTTTTTTTTATTTGGGATAAACTTTTAATAACTGATCTGATTTTATTAATGGGTATAGGTCTGCTGTTCAGTGTTTTTAATTTCTTACTGAATAAATTTTGTCATCTATGTTTTTTCCAAATTTATTCATAATGTACGCAATTTCAAATTTATTAGCATAAAATTAACTTAATTACTGTTTATATCATAATTTTTATTTTGGTCTTTTTTTTTATTCCTAATATTTATTTTGGTTCCTTACCTGATGGTTGACACACTCCTACCATTCTCACCTCAGTCACATTAGGCAGAGTTTGTGGATTTTGTTTTTCCAAATAACTGGCTTTCATTTTGTTCATTCTTTTTTTTCTTTCTCTTTTTATTAAGTGAGAGAAGGAGAGGCAGAGAAACAGACTCCTGAATCCACCCAGTAAGTCCCCTATGGGGTGATGTTAGTCCCCATCTAGGGCTATTGCTCAGTTGCAACCAAGCTATTTTTAGTGCCTGAGGTGGAAGCCATGAAACCATCCTCAGAACCCTGGGGCCAACTGTCTCTAACCAATTGAGCCATGGCTATGGGAAGGGAAGAGAGAGAGAAAAAGAGAGAGAGGAAGAGAAAGGGGAGGGGGAGGAGTGTAGTAGCAGATAGTTGCTTCTCCTGTGTGCCTTGACTAGGAATTGAACCTCGGACATCCACATGCCAGGCCAATGCTTCACCACTGAGCCAACCAGCCAGGGCTTGGTTGGTTCTTTTTAATAATTCTTATCTTCTATATGAATTTCTGCCTTTATTTTGATCATTTTCTTTTCTATACATTCGTTAAGATTTAGTCTGCTGTAAATATTTTTATTTCAGGAATTTGAATTTTAGACATTAATTTTCAATTTTTCTTCTTTTCTAATACATATTTTAAGTTATAAACTTATCCTTTAAATATCATTTTAGCTGTATCAAAAATTTTTACATGTAATGTTTTTACTGAACTTCAGATGTAATATCATTTCTAGCTTAATTCATTCTCTGACTCATAAATTACTTAGTATTTTTTTAAATCAATTTTAGGTTTTATTGTATTGTGCTAAAAGAATATTGCTTAGAATTACATTAATTATTGGTAGTATTTGAGAATTCCTTAGTAGCTTAGAAAGATTTTTAAAGAATTTCCTTATGTAGATTTCTGTATGTTTTTATATTCCTTCTAAAGAAATGTCTTTTCCCTGTGTATTATTTTAATCTTCTATATTTTATACTATTTTTAGTTGCTATATTTTTAATTTCTGAGAGATGTTTAAATCTCTTAATATCATAATGTATCTCTGTTTCTATTTGTAATTATGTTAATTTTTGCTTTATATAGTAGAAGATTTTAGTGTTAGACACATATAGGCATGGGAATTTTACATGTCCCTGGTGACTTTCTCTTATATTTAATGCTTTTACTTTAAATTACAATTTTCTAGTGTTTGTATGGCTGCATCATTATTTTATTTTATTTTTTCTTGATAATTTTATTTTTATAACTTTATTTTCAAACTTTCAGTGTCAACATGTTTCCTTTCATAAACAGCACATATTTGGATTTCTTTTTAAAACTTAAGGTCACTTTTAAATAGCATATTACTGGAATTTAAAAATACAGTCTGAGTGTCTAACTATTGAGTTTAATTTGTTTAATGTAGTATGATTACTGGTCTATTTGGTGTTTTCTTTTTTTTTTTTTTTTTTGTATTTTTCTGAAGCTGGAAACGGGGAGAGACAGTCAGACAGACTCCCGCATGCGCCCGACCGGGATCCACCTGGCACGCCCACCAGGGGCGACGCTCTGCCCACCAGGGGGCGACCAGAGCCACTCTAGCACCTGGGGCAGAGGCCAAGGAGCCATCCCCAGCGCCCGGGCCATCCCTACTCCAATGGAGCCTTGGCTGCGGGAGGGGAAGAGAGAGACAGAGAGGAAGGAGGGGGGGATAGAGAAGCCAATGGGCGCTTCTCCTATGTGCCCTGGCCGGAAATCGAACCCGGGTCCCCCGCACGCCAGGCCGACGCTCTACCGCTGAGCCAACTGGCCAGGGTTATTTTGTGTTTTCTAGATATCTTGTTTTTATTTAAAATGACTATTGTTTATTAATTGACTTATTATTTAAATCTCCTTTTCCTAATCCTCATCTGATTTGGATGTTATATCTAATATTTCTGTTATTTTCATGACTTTCCCTAAAATGTTAACATACATAATTTGTTCTTACAAAGTCTAAAGTTAATATCTCTTTATTCCTTTTGTACAATAGGAGACACATTACTTTAACTTTGGCCACCAACTCTTATTTCTATGTTATTGTCTTTTTTAGCAGTTTTATCTTTTCTTATTTTTAACACCCATCCAATTTTGTCATTATTCATTTTTAAAAACTCAGCATTTATTTTAATTTTTCTTATCAATTTGCTTATTTTACCAATTTGTTTACATTATTTTACAGAACTCACTCTTTCCTTTTAGACTTAATTTCTTCTTATTAAAGTATATCTTTTAGTCACCCTTACTGTGGAATATCTGTGTTCAGTTCTTTCGGTGTGTGTCTAAAAATATCTTTATTTCTTCCTCCTTCCTAATAGAGATTTTAGAAGATAGTATTCCATTGTCCTTTAGCCTCTAATGTTATTGATGAGAAGTTTATAACTTTTAGAAAGTAATCTGTCTTTTCTCTCTAGTTGAATTGATGTTGATATTTTTAAATATTTGGTTTTAATGTTTTATAATTTCTCTGCTTCTTGGACTTATTTTTATTATTTTTCTCTGAACTCACTGTACTTCTACAATCTAAGAGTGTATGTCTTCCATCAGTTCTTGAACATTCTCAGATGTTATCCCTATTTGAATGTGGAAAAACATGGTAGGAGCCAAATTATGAGCACAGAATGGAGCAGCTTTCCATTTAAGCTTCAAGAGCATGATTCACTAATATCTAACAGCATCGAGGCTACAACAGTTTGGGAGTAAAAGGCAAGAAAAAATATGGACTTTTCCAAAGCTTAGTCATTGAGTTGTCATAATTCTAATTTCTGATATCACAAAAATTGAGACAAAGTAAAGACTACATGACACGCCCTGGCTGGTTGACTCCGCATAGAGCATTGGCCTGGCATGTGGATGTCCCAGGTTCGATTCCCAGCCAGGGTACACAGAAGAAGCACTCATCTGCTTCTCCACCCTTCCCCCTCTCCTTTTTCTCTATCTCTCTTTTCCCCTCCTGCAGCCAAGGATCCATTGGAGCAAAGTTGGCCTGGGTGCTGAGGATGGCTCCATGGCCTCTGCCTTATGCACTAGAATGGCTCCCATTGGAACAATGCCCCAGGTGGGCAGAGCATCGCCCCTTGGTGAGCATGCCAGGTGGATTCGGTTAGGTGCATTTGGGAGTCTGTCTCTGCTTCCCTGCTTCTCACTTCAGAAAAATACAAAAAAAAAAAAAAAAAGACTACATAACACATAGCATCCAGTATTCCAGTTGAGGACTAAGGTGGAAGATTAAAGGGTATATAATATATTCACTGATTCATTCATCAAATGTTGTTTAAATCTTTTCTGAGTGCCAGACATTAAGTTAGGCTTTTGAGAGTTGCAAACAAATAGTATTTATTTATGTCCTGGTTTCGATTAAAGCCTGAATCAATGGACCCAATATTTATACATCAAAAAAAGACAAAATCATTTTCAAACAAATTATTTACTCAACCATTCTTGTTCTAATTTAGGTGCTATTGAAAAATCTTTCAGTACATTTCTTCGAATCAAAATATTGGCTGCATCATACATATATTCCTTATACTGTTTAGCATGGCCTGTAGTTTCAGAGATTGACTTTAAGTGACCTGACTCACTCAAGTTAGCTTGTTTTATTTATGGAAGTGGAACTCCATGTGGGGTAGTGAAAATATCATCTTTGGAATAAGGCCTCTTCACACCTTCCCAAGGGTCAGGCTCTTTAATGAGGGGCTCAATGACCTCGTGCAGTTTCTCTGGGGAGCGGTATTGAAAATTTCCCTGTTAAAGGAAAGCCTGAAATTTTAGATGTTATCGCTAATGAATGTGGAAACTAATGAGAGTTTTATTGTTTTAATTCTGTGTCCAGGGAATAAGTTGGATGGTCATAAAGAGAAAGTAGGATCCAATTTGAATTAAAGAGTTGAGTGTTCTTTTGTAGAGTATTGCAAAAATTTCAACTTTGAGCATGTTTGTGGAGATGAGGAGGGAAGCAAATATGCGTTAGTCCTGAGCGCACTGTTTTTTTAATCTAATAAAAATACATGGTAAAAGACTCTGCCCGAGCCAAAAGGCAATATAACTGTAAACCTCAACTGAAGCCAAGAAAGACAGCACATCAGAGCTGCGTTTTGATATCTTAATTGCTAAGAGCCAAACCTGTGATCATTTTCTTTGATATGTTGCTTTTCTTCCAAAAACAAAACAAAACAAAACAACAACACCAACAACTCTTGAAATCTTTCTCAAGATTCTATGACTAACTAGGTAATTATACCCTTTAGTTTTGAATTGTGGGCTATGATTGGTATATTTCTGCTGGACAGAAAAGTTTGATCAAGCTTTCTTTTTCTTTCTTTCTTTCTTTCTTTCTTTCTTTCTTTCTTTCTTTCTTTCTTCCTTTCTTTCTTTTGTTCTTTCTCCTTCCTTCCTTCCTTCCTTCCTTCCTTCCTTCCTTCCTCCTTCCTTCCTTCCTTTCTTTCTTTTGTTCTTTCTTCTTTCTTTCTCCTTCCTTCCTTCCTTCCTTCCTTCCTTCCTTCCTTCCTTCCTTCCTTCCTTCCTTCCTTTCTTTCTTTTGTTCTTTCTTCTTTCTTTCTCCCTTCCTTCCTTCCTTCCTTCCTTTCTTTCTTTCTTTCTTTCTTTCTTTCTTTCTTTCTTTCTTTCTTTCTTTCATCTTCCTTTCTTTCATTACAGAGATAAGAGTTTAACTTTTTCCCCTTGTATTTTATTATAATATTTAAGTTATTTTATTGAAATAACACATACACTTTCTCAGGGATTCTTATATGCTCCTTGTGGTAGTTAATCTTCAAGAATGGTTTTTAATGAACCATGCTTCCAGGTATTCACAGCCTTGTAGAGTGCCCTTCTACACTATATTCTGAGCAGGCTGGTAATTCATGAACATTTGACTTTAGAAGTCTAGAACTTCCAGATAGAAAATCCGACTACCTTTCTAGTGCAGCCACTTGGAAAGAAGTGACTCTGATGCAATATGGATAGGGAGAAGTGCCAGCTGTCTCAGTGTCCCTGTTGGTCTTAGAGATGTTTCAACCTCTGTCATAGTCCATTTGCAACCTTGTCACAAATTATCTGAGTAACCTCAAATAAAACTAGTCAATCCACAAAACCATGAAATGATATATAATTGTTGCTGTGTGCAGCTATTAAGCTTTGGAGCAACAGTAACCAGAAACAGCCCCAAAAAGTACCTTGTCACCTCACTCTTCCCACACTATTCACTTCTACTGACTTTATCTTACTCAGTGACATTCGAGGGCAGAAAAAAGGATGAATGTTGTATTGACAAAAAAAAAAACGTTCTAGAAAAAATTTTCATTCTAGAAAAAAATTTATTTGAAATACCATACTTAAGAGACTTTACATTAAAAAGCCAACATTACAACTCTACTTTCAACCTCATATTTCTATAAATATTTATAACCATACTTATAACTTTATATTTCAAGCTGAGGAAAAGAATCAGAGAAACTGATCATCTAGCATATTATAGTACAATCCTCACAAACTAATCTATAGGTCCAATTAAATCTCAATTGAAATTACAGAAAATTTCAATTGTGTGTGGGAGGTGGTAAATTAACAATATTATTTTAAAGTTCATATGGAAATGCAAAAGCCATGAAAAGCAAAGACAATATTGAGGAAATACCAATTTGGAAGGCTGACATCATGAGTTATCAATAATTATTTTGAAGCTATAGTGATTGAGACAATGTTGTACTGGTGCAAAGATAGACAAACAAACCAATAAAATAGATTTCAGAAATAGATCTACTTGTATATAAAACTTGATTATATAGAAAGTCAGCAGTATGTAAAGAGGGGCTTTTCAATTAATAATGCTGGTGTTGGGCAGATAAAATATATTATGCTCACTTTGTTAAAGATGGTGCTGCCCATGTGGAAGCCCGTCGCCCAGGTAATTGCTTGGGATGGGCATGATTGTATTAATGTGTGTTGAGGTGGGCTGTGGACAGGCAGGATCCTTGTAGCCTGAGGCTTGGTTTTAAGACTAAGCCTTTCCCACCCTTTTTTATGTAGGGTAGTACATTCTCATGAGGAATCCTATTATGCCTCTGATAAGTGACTTTGTATCAGAGACTTCCTTATTTGTATATTGGATTAAAGATTTTGATTTCTACACTATAAAATGGGGAAGACCAGGAGCTTGCTCTCTCGGTTCCTGAGATTAGCATTAGAGATGAGAGCAGAGAAAGGCCATGTGAAGGAGGCCAGGGGAAGCAGCCAAGATGGCAAAGTGCTGAAGGAAAAGCCAGTTTGTGCAGAGTTTGTATCTGGGAGAAGGAAGGAGATGGGGAACAGAGGTGAATAAGTCTGGTGAGCTAGAAACCTTTGATTCTAGGAAAACTTGGATAAGTCAGTAGCATTGTGAGCACTGAATGAGTGGGTTTTGGAGCCCAGTGTGTGTTTTTACTGGCCTGCTGGGTGCAAGCTAGGATTAAAGATGATGGCCCACCAGTTTTTGGCTCTGTTGTTTCTTTACCGACTATACGAATCCCATGTGAACCTGCATGGGCCATGCGGCTGTGATGGTGGCCCTAGCTACTGGCTTTACAGCTGGGTCATTGGACATCAACATGTGAAAAATAAATCTTGGCCTATATCTTACAGCTTACATCATATACAAAATTCAATTCCAAATTGAAATGAAGTATTAAATGTGAAATATAAAATAATTTCTAAATGTTAACAAAGGAGAATATCTTCATGAACTCTGAGTGAGAAATGATTTTTCAAACAGAAGGAAAAAAAAACAACCTAATCATAGACTAATCATAGAGACAACTATTGATATATCAGACATTATTAAGAATGCAGAGTGAAAAAGCAAACCACAGAATGGATGAAGATATTTACAACATACATTTCTGTCAAATGATTCACAAACTGTGTTAAGAATTTCTGCAAATCAATAAAAACTGATGGGCAAACTAATTTTAAAATGAGCAAAGTCTTATAACTTTGTAAAGAAAAATATATTTGGCTTGACCAGGCGGTGGCACAGTGGATAGAGCATTGAACTGGGATGCGGAGGACCCAGGTTTGAGACCCTGAGGTCACCAGCTTGAGTGCAAGCTCATCTGGTTTGAGCAAAGCTCACCAGCTTGGACCCAAGGTCGCTGGCTTGAGCAAGGGGTTACTCAGTCTGCTGTAGCCCCACGGTCAAGGCACATATGAGAAAGCAATCAATGAACAACTAAGGTGTCACAATGAAAAACTGATGATTGATGCTTCTCATCTCTTTTCGTTCCTGTCTGTCTGTCTCTATCTATCCCTCTCTCTGTCTCTGAAAAAAAAGAAAAAGAAAAAGAAAAAAAAATATATATGTATATTTGGTCGTGGTTCTCAGTTCCTGGCACAGAGCTCTAAAATCTTTGGAATCTCCTGAGTGATAGCAGTGAGAGGAACATCTTTTGTTATTTATAAGTCCCTTTCAACCACACCTGAGTTTATGCTAATAAAGTGACCCTTGGAGGATGGAGGTTGGTTACTGGAGAAACCAGTCATGTGAATTGAAACTTCTAGTTCCACCCTCCAACTTCTAGAGAGGGGAAAGGGCCTGAAGACTGAGTACTGTCACCAGTGGCAATGATTTAATCAATCATGCTTATGTAATGGAACCTACATAAAGTCTCTCAGTGATGAGGTTCAGAGAGTTTCTAGGTCGGTGAACGTAGAGGTGCCCCGTCCTACATACCTTCTCCTGTGTATCTTTCCCATTTGGCCGTTCCTGGGTTGTATTCTTTCTAACAGAATGATAAGAGTAAAGTGTTCCCTAAGTTCTGTGAGCTATTATCCCAAGTTATTGAAACTGAAGAGGGCTTTATGGAAACCCCAAGTTTATAGCCAGCTAGTCATTAGTACAGGCAATAACCTGGGACTTACAATTGGCATTTGAAGTGGGGGCAGTCTTGTGGGATTGAGCCCTTCAACTAGTGGGATCTGGCACTAACTCCAGGTAGATAGTGTCACAATTGAAATAAAGTGCACGACACTCACTTTCTGTCTGCAGAGAATAAGAGGATTGCAGTGATGGAAAACACATGCATTCAGTGTCAGAAGTGTTGTGAGTAGAAAAACAGTTTTATTTTTAGTTCTTTTTTTTTTAGGTATTGAAGAAGTACTTCACAAAGAAGATATTCACTGGTCTATAAACAGATAAATAGGGGCTCATCCTTATTAGCTATTAAGAATGCAAGTAACAACTACACTAAGATACTGCTACACATTCATCAACAGTGCTATCATTAAACAAAGTATAATCTGACAACACTAAGTGTTTGAAAAATTGTAGAGTAACTAAAATTTTGGTATAACCATTTTGGACAACTTTGAAATTATCTACAGAAATTAAAATATTTATACTCTAAGTTTCAGCAATTTTACTCCTAGGAAATAAAAAAAAGTACTCAACTCAAATTTAAAAAAGAATATGTACAAGAATGTTTTTAGCAGCTTATTTAAAAAAATAAAAACTGGAGTAAATGTCCATCAACAGCTGAATGGATGAGTAAATTGTGGTATGTTCTTATTTACAGACTCTTAAAAACCAAGTTGCATGAAGAAATGTTTTCTTAAATCTGTTTTTTCTGAATCAGTCATCAATGAAAATAAACTACTTCTATAAGCAACAAAATAGATACATTTTACATAATGTTAAGTAAAATAAGCCAATCACAGCAGAATACATACTATATGAACCATTTACATAAAGTCTAGAAACAGGTAAACCTAATTTATGTACTACAGATTAGAGTAGTGATGAGAGGTGCATCGGTGCTTATAATTTGAAGGGACATAGAGCAAAGTTCTGGGACTTAAAGTAGTTCTATTTCTTGATCTGGATGCTGGTTACTCAAGGCTGTTCACTTTGTAAAAATGTTCCAAGCTGGAGAGAGAAGAGTAGGAGGAGAAGAAAGAGGAGGAAGGGAAAGAGAAAGAAATAAAAGAAGGGAAAAGGGTAAAGAGAAGGAAATAATAAGAAGAGAGGGTGAGAAAAAGAAGGAAGGGAAAAGGAGGATGATGAGAAGGATGTGAGGGAGGGAAGGAAGGAGGGAAGAATTGTGCAGCTTGCAATAGCATCATGGCTTTGGGACAGTGTGAATCATCTGTCTTCCAAAATTTAGATAATTTAAGATTATCAATGCCTGCAGAGATATATCCCTTGCCTAGAATATGGAATTGTAGAATTTAGAAATTTGGAACACATGGGTAATCTAAATTATCACCTTATCTTTAAAATGCATGATTATGTCCATCACTATGAGAAAAGGAAACCTGATTCAATTAATAATGGGAAATAAATGGAGACTTTTGGTCAAGTGTCAAGGCCGTAATTCTGTGGAGTAAATTTTACATGCACTGACTAACTCAAATGAGGTGATGGTGTGTTTAGCATTAGGTCTAAAAAAAAGATGTGCATACTTAATGACTTTTTTTCCTTTTCCACCCAAAACCTTTGACTTTATGAAAGTTGTCAGAATGGCTTTATTTTATAGAAAATGTACTGTGTACCTTCATCATTAACAGATGTGAAAGGGTAGGGGCGTGAGCAAAAGACAGAGCTGTGAGCTTCAACTCTAAAAGACCAGCTACCTCAGCAATAAAGATACATAAACCTCAGTTGCCCTTGGCCGTGGTTAACACAGAAAGCCACAGCCAACAGTGCCCTGGTAACAGAAGGATCTCATACTGTTTCTCTAAATACATGTCACCCTCCCTGCATTTTGTGAAAAGCCTTTGATGTTGATTTGCAGATGGATGCCCTGGACTTTTCCTTTTGCTTATGCAAACAAAGCAAGGCGGCTTGGGTTTTCTAGGCAAATACTGGACTGTCAGATGTTTTACACTCAGCAACAAAAAGTAAGTGAAGTTTTTCTTGCTCAAAATTCTGCTACTGCCCATAAATTAAACTACTTACACATATGTATTCACACAAGACTCGTGTATGTGAAAAAGAAATGAAAAAATCTACAGACCAGCATCTGTACAAAATATTCTTTTTAAAAATACCTCAAAAACCCTGTGAAAGAATGTTTTCCCTAATCTGTTGTTATTTTTAAAAAAATCATATATTCACTGTGTGATTCCAAACTCTGGTTCCACTGAAAAGGAATCAAATTTTAAAAAAATTCCTATTACTTAAAAACAAAATTTTTCTTAAGATGTGTTGGCCAGAAGTATGATATAATTTTACTAGTGTTCAAATAAATTATTGCTCAGATTCAAAACTGTTCAATGGTTTGACTCTGAATAGAATAGAAAGTCCACACTTGTTAGCCTCGTATTTAATATGTATAATCCAAATATCAACAGGGCCACTGTACTTTAAAATCTTGATAAGATTGGCTCAAAACTTATTCCACAGCTTTTAGAAACTTTACCACTTTCTTTGCCTACAAGATGTGAAGAAGAAAGGGAGAATGAAAAGGCGTCTGTTCCCATGATCCCTTCTGGCTTGGAGATTCTTTCCTTCCATCTGCATCAAACAAGCTCTTCTTAAATGATCAGAGTGGGCCACAAGCCAGGACCTGCTTGTGTAAGGTCAGGGCAGCCCTGCCTTGGAATCATCAAAGTATGTAGAGGAAGGTTTCTAACCATGGTATTATTTGAGCGTGGAATAAAATGGCCATGTGGGTAAATGCTGTTGACTCATTTGCAGTCATTTTTTGATGATGTAAAACATGCATATCGCCTGCCCTCACTCCTGCGTGGCCACTGCCAGAGGTGTAAGAAGGACATTTCCAACCCATCCCTCCTCTTTTGGACAGCTTCCTTTTCTCCTGCGGGGGTCCCTACCTACTTGTGGTGGGGTGCTCATCTTTTTATGAAGCCATGTCAGCAGCCAGGGGAGCATCAGCTCCTGCTGACCATGCTATTGGAAGCTAAGCTCTGATGGTTTTCAGGAAGTGCTGATGGAGAGGCAGGAAGGGAAAGAAAGACTCACTAACCAAACTCTAGTCCTTTGGGAGTGTCATTCTATTGTAGTAGAGAGATCATGGAAGAAGCCAAAACCAAGCCCCAAGTCCAAGGGATCCTTTACTTTCCAAAAATATGCAGATAACACATATCCTCATGCTGGGCAGTCTTCAGTTTTCTCCTATTTCTGGAGGATTCGCCAAGATGCTCCAGCAATTCAAGTATCTTTGCCCTTCAGTTTTAACACATCACCTCCAATTTGATGGGCAGATGAAATACCAACATGGGAAGCTGGACCAGAGAACCTTAGGCTCTATAACTTGTTAGCAGATCTACTAGAACATGCAGTCCTATAAAAATTGCTACTTTTCAACAACAGTCCATTCTTCCACTCTCAACTATCACTTGGGGATTTTCATCAGTGACTACTTAGCACACGCTTTCTTAAAGTGTGTTTTATATTCCATCTACACCCAAGTCAGTGGATGTGCTTGTTAAAAATCCTGATTCTAGGCCCTGGCCCGTTGGCTCAGTGGTAGAGTGTCGGCCTGGCGTTCAGGAGTCCTGGGTTAGATTCCCGGCCAGGGCACAGAGGAGAAGCACCCATCTGCTTCTCCACTCCTCCCCCTCTCCTTCCTCTCTGTCTCTCTCTTCCCCTCCCGCAGCCAAGGCTCCATTGGAGCAAAGTTGGCTCGGGGGCTGAGGATGGCTTCATGGCCTCTGCCTCAGGTGCTAGAATGGCTCTGGTCGCAACAGACCAACGCCCCAGATGGGCAGAGCATTGCCCCTTGATGGGCATGCCGGGTGGATCCTGGTCGGGCACATGTGGGAGACTGTCTGACTGCCTCCCTGTTTCCAACTTCAGAAAAAATACAAAAAAAAAATCCTGATTCTGGGACCCCATCCAAGATATACTGACTCATTATCTCCAGAAGTAGGGTTCAGAGATATGCCCTTTTAACAAGCCCTCTTCTCCGGTTTATTCTGATGTTTACTAAGCCTGAGAAACACTGACTCAGCAGAACTTGGTGAACTGTGGAATCTGCAGGCCAAGTTTTGTGGGACCAAAGTCTGCTACCCTGTTTTGCAGACGAGGCTCTTCATGTAAGATATCAGATTTATCTCTCCTTGTTTTGACTCTAATACTAAATATAACTTACTAGAAGGATGTACTGGGACCCTGATTAGCCACTGCCACTATGAACTGTATAGTTCTCTCTATATACATGTGTCTGTACACAAAGGACATCCTGAACTCAGTTTCATTCAGTGCAGGGCTTGGCAAGAACTGCACATGCTTCTTTCACCTGTATCCACTGGATTTGATGGAGAGCCTGAATGTACTACCTGGGCCTGATCATTTCAGAGCAAGTGCTAATGTCATGTAGGCTGGAACAATAGTGGACCAAAATAGGAACCAGTCTCCTACCCAACAATTTCAATTTGGTGCTCACATTTCACTGTCAACCTTCTAAATATCACATTCTGCTTACACCAAAGAAGGTAGAAGAGTCTAATGGTAAAACAATAGTCAAAACTCAGTAATTCTTTCAAAATAATACAATGTGAAATCTACCGGCTTTGAGCAAGAATTGCAGTCAGAAATTTGATAGCAGGAATCAATGAATCACCTTGTAAGCAAGCAAATAGACATTTCTCCTTGTTCCTAAATGTACCCTTTAGGGTCATTGGGGTCTGTTCTCTAGATAATGATTCTTAAGACTCATTATTTATGGAGCAATCTCCCTCTAAAACTGCTTCTCCGCCTCATGATAGAACTCACTCCCTGCTGCTCATCTCTGACCCTCTCCCATCTCTACCTCCATCTAGATCCCCTGTCACACTGGACATGTCATTAGTGCTGATTATCTATATTATCTAGAATTTCCTTCTGAGTGGTAGAAAGCACTTTAAATGGCTTTATGTTTGAACAGCTGGATTAAATAGCACTATAAGGGTCTGAAAGAAATAATACATCTCTCCAAACCTCCCTCAGGGGAATAACTTAATCATCTTATAGAATTAACCTATTATCTAATCAATCTTTACCAAAACCCTACATTAGGTTTAAAATTCAGTTACATAGACACAATAACTCAAATAACAAAAAGGTTAGAGATCTCACCCATATTAGTTCTTTTTCTACAAAAACAATTATTTGTCTTAGCATCCATGAAGCACTTTAACATATTACATATTTATATATAGTATATATATATAAAACATATATATACTATATATATTATATATACATATATATACTATGCTCTTTCTCAGATAAACTGTTGTATTTTTCTTCTGACTCTCATGAACAGACTCTCTTCATTCCTCTCTTCCCTCTCCTGTCTGCCCGTTACTGTCTATGAGCAACCTATTTCTATATATGTGCTTTGTATCCTATTGTATTTTAAAGACACATTTAAAAATTGTTTAGCATAAGATGTAGTGGCATAAGAGTATCAAAAATATGAAAAGAATTAAAAATGCAGTAAAATTAAATCAGGACTAATAAGAAAGCAGATGACAAAAGCCTGGGCCCTTAACAGGAAAATGAAAGTACATGAATTTCCGTATTACTGAAAGCAGCCGGTTGAGACCAGTATTTTCTTGGTCCCTTTCAGTACACTCATTATGCCAAGTGGATGTACAAAGTGCAAACTTTTCACAATCATGTGGGGTTTTTTTTGTTTTGTTTTATTTTTTGAATGGGAAAGTTTATCTTAATCTAACACTTCTGTTCAAATTGCTATCCTGCTGACCTGCACTGGTGCAGTGGAGAAAGCAGCGACCTGGAAGGCTGAGGTTGCTGGTTTGAAACCCTGGGCTTGCCTGGTCAAGGCACATATGGGAGTTGATGCTTCCTGCTCCTCCCCCCCTTCTCTCTGTCTCTCTCTCTCTCCTCCCTCTCTAAAATGAATAAAAAGAAAGAAAGGAAGAGAGAGAGAGAGAGAGAGGAAGGAAGAAGGAAGGAAGGAAGGAAGGAAGGAAGGAAGGAAGGAAGGAAGGAAGGAAGGAAGGAAGGAAGGAAGGGAAAAGAATGAAAGAAAAAATACCAAATTGCTGTTCTTTAAGGGCATTTTCCACATTGCATTGCATGAAGGCAGTTCTAAGCTCTGCCATGGTTCATGCTCTTTCCCTGAATGCTGTTTTCATACCTGTGAAAATCTCTACTTGCAAGCTGCCTTCGATCAGGGATATTTCAGTTAATGCAAACGATGCCAATTCTGTAACAGTTGCTCTGAACTGTTTACAATAACCTGAAATAAAAGTGTTTTAAGAAGTAAAAAAAAATAAAATAAAATTAGTCTTTGATCTTTTTGAAAGCAAAGGTAAAAAGGTAAATAAAATAACACCATATTTTTAAATATCTTTTATATTAAGGCATAAGTTGTCTACAATGAACTGCACAGATATTCAATGTTACAATTTCAGAAGATTTAGCAAACACACACATTCATGTAACCCTACCAAGATGTAGAACAAAAAAAAAGGTCTTCTGCCTCTTTCCACTCAATTCCTCATTTCTCTGGTTTCCTGCAACATGGACTTGCTTGCTCTAGAACATCATATAAATGGCATCGTGCACTATGTACTTTCTGTGCAGACTTTCTTTGGCATTTCTCTCAGTGTGATGTTTTGGAGATTAAACCACAGTGTTGTGTTTATCGGGAGCTTGTTCTTTATATTGCTGACTAGTATTCCACTGTATGAATGTACCCTTTTAAAGATTATTAGTTTTAGATATCTGACTGGAAGCTCTACTACCCTTAAGAAGAATTGTATAATAACCCTTACACTAATAGATATTTGGTACAAAGATTATTACATAATACAATGAGCAATGTCTTTAGCAATAACAAATGCAGGAACAATCTTCAGTTGGCTTTTCTTACATGAACCCTTAATAGCTATCTCCTCTAGAGTGTTTAGCTGAGCAGCACACAGGCAGTTGTCTGGTGTCTTCAGTCTGGTTTTAGAAATATATAGGAGAGTTTAGATCAACATAAACCCAAATAATCTGCTAATAATTGCAGTTCATCTTTCAGGGTATATGTGGGCCCAGCAGACAGAGCTGGAGTTTAAATCTTAGATTGCATATAGAATAGAATGTAATAAATTTCACTAACTTAAATGTAATAATCGAGTTACACTTGACTGATTAGGCTTATGGATCTGTATGGCACCAGTCTGGCTGCATTTTTCTTGCAGCTAGGATTAGGCTTCATTTTTTAGGGAGTTTGCTATAAGGAACCCAGCACACCTTTGATTGTGGACTTAACCCCACAGACTTAACTGCTAAATAAGTTCCAGCTGTATACAGCCACTGATGATGGACTAAGTGCTCTTTAAATGATAATTATTTGTCATCTAAACTTCTTTTGTGAGTATCATACTACATGGATACTTCTATTTAGTATATTATTTACTCTAAATAATATAATTATTGAGGTCAAGACTGAACATTATAAATCATGACATTTCATTCTTTTCTGCTAGTAGTCAAATAGAATATTAGAAAACAAGGTAGAAAGCTGAAAGAATCATAGAGAACAAAAATGTGCCACTCACTTTGTTTTAGGAAATTAAAGTTAATGTAGAAGTGTGTTTCTAGTGTACTTTTCGATGTATAGTTTTTACATAAAGATGAATTCTTTTCTTTAACACTTATGTAACCAGTTTTGTGATAATAGTTGAACTTAATTTATAGTATTAATTTGATTATAAAAATGTGCTGACAATAATGTGCCGATAACCTTATTTTAAAATGTTTATATCTATTTTCTTTTAGTGCATTTTAATTAGTATTTTAATGCTAATTGCTTCATCAATGTATATACATATATATGTCTCTCACATCTAAAGCTAAAAGCAGTTTCATTTCATAATTACAATTTCTTTTTATATGACATTATTCTTGCAATTAAAGAAATATAAAGAATTTCTCTAGGACTTTTGTGGTCACCATCTTTATTCACCCCTAACTCTACATCCTTTTTTTTTTTTTTTTAAGATTCTTATTTATTCACTTTAGAGAGGAGAGAGAGAGAGCGAGAGAAAGAAGAGGGGAGGAGCAGGAAGCAGGAACTCCTAGATGTGCCCTGACCAGGCAAGCCCGGGGTTTTGAACCGGCGACCTCAGCCTTCCAGGTCCATGCTTTATCTACTGCGCCGCCGCAGGTCAGCCTACCTCTGCGTCCTCAAGTTGTAAAAAGTTCCATCGCAGTTTCCTGCTCCCTTTTCTAGTCTCTGCCAATTTTTCTAACTAAATAATTTATATTTTATTTTAATTTTTATTGATTTTAGAGAGAGAGGAAGGGAGAGAGAGAGAGAGAGAGAGAGAGAAACATGAATCTGCTCTTATAATTGCTATGACCAGGAATTGAACTGGCAACCTTTGCACATTGGAACGATGCTCTAACCAACTGAGCCATTCAGTCAGGGCTCTAACTAAACAATTTAATCAAGACTTTTGAAAACCAATATAATATTCTTTGTCTTCAATAAAGTTAAATACACAGATAAAATCATGTAACGCATTTTAGTGATACTGTGATGTTAAATACTTGCTTGGATAACACTAAGTAACTTGTGCAGAAGGCATACCCCACCAAAACTTGCATTTTGGTTCAAAGGCTTAATGCAAAAAAGAAAATAGAAAAAAAAAAAGAAGAAGAAGAAGGAAAGAAAGAGGATAGATGGTAATAATCAGACCATTGTTTGGAAAGTTTAAATCACATTTTCACCCTTTTCTTATGACTTGCAAGCTTATAGAAAAGGGTTATCAATGAACATACACTTGAGGCATCATTCAACATTCATTAATTCAGAAACATTTATGGCCAGCTACTATGTACTAGGCATATCACGGTGCAATAGCAAGAGCTATGCTTAGGAATCAAGCAGACCTGGATTCAAGTTCTGCTTCTGTCTCTTACCAGCTGTAGCACCTTTGGCAACTTTTACTCAGTTTTCTTTAAAATGTTAATAATAAATTTGTATTTGTTTATTTGTTTGTCTGTTTGTTTAGATCACATGTGCCAATATTTAAGATTTAGGATAAATTGCTAAAGTATATACAAATAACTCAATTAGGACCTCTGTAGGTCCTAATTACATAACATTACTATTTGTATTACATATGTGTGTGTGTATGTGAATATATGTTTTCTATTTTTCCTTAGGCTTATGTATGCTTTTAAGTGTTTTATTTAAAAAAAACCTTGAAACTATCTCAAACTTACAGAGAAGTTGTAAGTATATTATAAAGGATTAATTTTTACCTAAACCATCTAAGAGTCAGATTATGACATGATGTTGTATCAGCACCTTTAAATATTTAGTATGTATTTACTACAGGTGAGGACATTCTCCTACATAACTACAGAGCAAGCAGTAAGCATAAAAATCGAGAAATTACCATTTAAATATTAATACTGTCTAATCCTCACACCCGTTCAAGTTTCACCAATTGTCCCAATCATGTCCTTTACAGTGTATCGTTTAGTTCCCGTGTCTCTTTAATGTCCTTCAATCTGGAAGAGTTCTCTATTTCTCCCTTGACTTTCATGGGTTTAATACTTGCTCATTACAGGCAAGTTATTTTGTAAAATGTCCCTCCATTTGGGTTTGTCTGATGTTTTCTCATAATTAGAAATAATTAATGTTGTTGAGTACTCATACGTATATTCTTTCAAGCTATGACTTGCCTTTTATTTTTCTAACAATGTTTCTGGAAGAGCAGGAATTTTAGATTTTCTGGAGACACAATTTATTATTTATTTTATGCTTTGTGTGTCATATTTAGGAGATATTTCCCAGATCTAAAGTCACTAAGATTCCCTCTTACGTTTTCTTCTAAAATGTTTACATTTAAGTCCATGTTTCATTCTGAGTTAATTTTTATATGGTATGAGATAAGGGTAAGAGTCAAGATTAGTCTATTTTTATATAGGTACTACATGCATTTATGTGACTCTTAACATAAAACAACAGTTTAAAAGTGGCTTGGAATGGGGGTTAAAGAATAGATAATGATATTTCAGTCTTTTGGCTCCTAACTTTGGATGGCGTAGAGAACCTGCCTGCCCAGCATGAGCTGTCACCATGCTATGGCTGATTCATGCTGGCAGACACTGTCCACTCTCTATAGAACAGGCCTCCAGGTCATGAAGATAGGATCTCAAGGAAATGTCTATACCCACATAGACAATTTCAGCCGTAAGCCAAAAACATACTGCCCTCTTCCCTCTTGCCTGCACTGAGTTTCTTAGCTCTCTCAGGAGGCCACTTGCCCCAGTAGAGATTTGCTAATACCAAAGTCTACCCTTTTCTTTGCCAAAATGATGCAAAGATGAGACAGTGAAGGAGAAAAAAAAGGAGAGATTAGCACATTACTGTTCTCTTACAGATACTCGGGCTAAACATTCATTATCTTTATTTTTAATGCCGGCCTCAGCAAGCTGAAGAAATATTGACGCTCCTTGTAGAAGGTAATGTTAAATATTCTTTGTCACTTTTCATTTTTATGGTTTCAGTGTTTATCAGTATTTCAACATAGCTATAACTAATTACAGAAAATACAGTGTTCAAAAAATAGTTTTCATACTGGTGGGGGTAACTACATTATTAAAGAAGGTTTCACTTAAAAGTAATTCCCAGAGGAGTTGTATTACATTGAGTTTCCATGGAACATTTCAAATATGATTTCATTTCTATTTATTCCCGTATACATAACTTTTCAGGAATGTAGATGGCACTCACACACTGGATGGGCTCACACATGTGTATATATCCCCTATGCATACAGACATCTCAATCTGAAATTTCTGAGAAGGGAATGAAATGCACACCAGGTGCATTTTACACAGTAGGTGTATTACATGTAACTTCTGGTGTTGCTTCCACAGGAAAGAGCAGAATACCTTTTTTTTTTTTTTTTTTTTGAAGGCACATTCAAACAAAACAAAGACCAAAACAGTTGAAACAGATACATTTAAAGTTACCTACTTTGCAGTCCCCTCACTTATTTCGCTACCAGAATAACTTGGCGTTTGTTCTGGGAGCACACTTTTGACTATTGATCCCAGATGGAAACTTACATAGGCTAAAAACTACTGTTGCAAAACATACAGACATTCTAGGTAAATATTCATGCTGGCTCTGGCCGGTTGGCTCAGCGGTAGAGCGTCGGCCTGGCGTGCGGGGGACCTGGGTTCGATTCCCGGCCAGGGCACATAGGAGAAGCGCCCATTTGCTTCTCCACCCCCCCCCCTTCCTCTCTGTCTCTCTCTTCCCCTCCCGCAGCCAAGGCTCCATTAGAGCAAAGATGGCCCGAGCGCTGGGGATGGCTCCTTGACCTCTGCCCCAGGCGCTAGAGTGGCTCTGGTCGTGGCAGAGCATCGCCCCCTGGTGGGCAGAGCGTCGCCCCTGGTGGGCGTGCCAGGTGGATCCCGGTCGGGCGCATGCGGGACTGTCTCTCCCTGTTTCCAGCTTCAGGAAAAAAAAAAATATATATATATATATATATATTTTTTATATATATATATATTCATGCTGCATGATATAAAATATTTGCCACTTTTCTTGAGATTTCCACATTTTTGCTTTGTTGTTAGGCTTTGTGGCAGAGGGTTGTAAACAGCAAGTCTCTGGAATTGATCATTCTACTGGGGTGTTCCTGAGTGGATTGGTAAGATGGGACAGTGAGTGGAGAATTCTCCATTTGAATTACACGATCATTCTAGAGAACAGTAAGATTTCAGAAGGGCATTCTGAATTAATGGGGAGACTGTTAAGGAAAACCTAAAATGCATGCATGTTATTAATAGAATTTCTCTGTTTCCTCAAAGTGTGAAAATGGGTGACTTATAACCTCTCCTACTGATAAAATAAATTTGGAAATTACTCTCTCTGCTATCCACAGCAACCATGGCCACTCAAAAGGAAGATGATAAAGAGCAAATGAATAAAAACAAAAATTCCTCAATGTGTAAAGATGCAGACCATGCTTAAACAGGAAATACTGTTTGTTTTATTTCCAGTCATTTGGAATGATCTAACATTTCTAACTTCTGGCTCTACCACTCGGGAGATCATCCAGCACTCTCTGAAATGAAACCCACTGTCACACTTTCCACTGTGGCAGTCTCCATATAAGCACATTGTTTTGCATTTAAATATATATTGCTTTTAAATTTTAAATGGTGATATGAGTGAGAACCCTTCGCAGCAAAGAAATTAGATTGGGAAGTCAAGTGAGAAAACAAGTACAGGCAAATATATTAAAATGGGGCTTTTCATTTGGTGTGTCTCTGCTACCCACCTGGAATCCAGAATGATCCCACAGATGCCTGATACCCAGTTTGCTGTTTTCTTGAATGCCAAAGTCTTTCAGGATGGTAAGCGAGCAATGCTTTCAAAACATACTATTTGGGGACAAAGGAAAACAAATATGAATTCACCTAAAGAAAAACTGAAAACCTCTCCATCTAGATCATGTCCCAGAATTATACCAAGAGAAGGAAAATGAAGAAAAACTCAGATCATTAATTCTCTAGCATATCAATATTTTTCATAACATTAAGAAATAGAAAACTCATTGTCTTTATTTATACTAGGAAAGGATATATTCATCTTGCCAGCATAGAGATACGAGTAAAGGCAAAATCTATATATGAATGCATATGTTACTGTATGTAAAGCTAAATGTTGTACTAGATAATGTACATATTTGTAGTAGAAAACAAATGCTGCATATCCTTTTGGTTTATTAGTGTGTGTGTACGCTTTGTCCTTGGAAAACCATATCCAGACTAAAAAAGATCAAAGGAAAATAAGCTAAGTAACAGACAGATTTGAGAATATAACAGAAGGGGAAAATGTGAGGGAAGTGAATATATTTTGCCAAAGAAATGATACTGAGCGGGTCAGGAAATGAAAACATTACATAAATACTTATATACTTAGCACAAACACAGGGTCAAATCAGGCTCTCAAAGACTCAGAGCTCCCACTGAAGTCAAAAGTCTGCCCTGAGAGTTGTGCACATGCATTTAGAGACACAACCCGGCCTTAAACAGCTAATAGGTGAGAAAGAAGTATTTATTTTGGATAGAATTGGCCAAACAACTGAGCTTAAAAGGAGGAAAAGTCACTTTTGAAGTAAAAGAGAACCTTTTTTCACCATGAGGAAAAACAGACGCTGAAACAGCTTGTCTGATGAGGTAATCACAGTAAACAGTAGAAATGCTTAATTTAAGATTAATTAGGTCGGGAGAAATTCTCTGTTGACTCAGTCAGGGACTACATGCAAACACCCAAGGATCATTTTCTATCAAACTACCACTAGTGTGATAATATTCATCATTATTCTCCTATAAAAGCCTTAAAACATCACTCAACTTTGTTCACTCTCGATACACTTTTTCTTTTTTTCACTTAGGATGTATTAACCTGATCGTAGATTTGAAAAAGTATAGAAATAAAAAAGTTTAAAATGTATTTCTGTCCTGGTTGGTAGCACAACTAGTTAGAGTGTCATCTAAATAGGCCAAGGTTGTGGGTTCGGTCCCCAGTCAGGGCACATACAAGAATCAACAGTGAATGCATAAATAAATGGAAAAACAAATTGATGTTTCTCTCTCGTGCTCTCTCTGTCTCTCTTTCCCTTCCTCTCTATGTTTCTCTTTCCCTTTCTCTCTCTTTAAAATTGATTTTTAAAATTTTTTTAATGTATTTCTTTGTTGAATGTCTCTCAGGATGCTAATGGATAAATCGGTCCCTTCAACACAAGAATTCAATCCAATGTGAGAACATCCTTTAACTTGAAGAGACAATGTTTGTTCCGAAAACCAGATGTGTATTGAGCAGATTGACGTCTGTCGGTGTTACTGTTATTGGCTCCAGATGCTTGGAAGGCGGGAAGACTTCCAGATCAACTGAAGCTCTAAAAGCTAGTTTCCATTTGAGTACCTGGAAAGTAGTCAACAATCATCTCTATTTTACATTTCCTGTAGTTTATGAGATAAGAAAATTCCCTGAAGGTCTTAGCAGACCTGCTGACTAGAGATCCTGAGGTTTGCCCCACAGATGAAAAATATTGTTGAATTTATTGACATTTCATTGTATGCAGTTAGCATGCAATATTCTATCCAAATAGATATAATCTATCATTTTTACAATGTGTAATGGTAGGCAGAATAATTTAATTTTTTTCTAATACAAGGGAATGCAAAAAAAATAACTATGTCAAGAATGAATTATTTGAATTTAACACACATGCTGCAGCTGGTCACTAAAACCCATTTGCGACTTGTCAAAGAAATGTGTGGAATCACAGAATCATTCTCCCAGTTGTAACTGCCCATTTGTGTGTGTGGAAATTGAACATTTCTGATTGAATTTATGAAAGAGAAAGACTTTGCCAAGAAACTCCTTTAGCACTCAAAATACCAAAATAACAAATTTGAAAACCATAACACTTGCATTTGGGCATCACTTCTTCTTCACACTTCCAGCTGCTCCGACAGGTTTCAAACTGCTTCTGCAAGTTTCAAACTGCTTCTACAGCAATATTAACCTTATTTTAAAAGACCAGGAAATCGGGTGCAGCAAACAATTTCCTCAAGATTGTTGTCAGTCTGATATGGACCTGCCTCCTCTGTTTCTCCTGAGCACTATGTTTTCAGACTCAGAATTTCTATTTGAAGACACATATACTACTTACCCACCAGCCAACCAGCATCACCCAGACTGGACCTAATGATCATTGATTTCCGCTATATCCAGTTTACTGGCCTCCTAGCCTAAATGAGACTCTTTATCCACTTTCCTCCACCACCACACTTCTACTCTTTTGTCCTGGGGTTGCTAGAAGTCATGATAGTGTACATATATACATACTGGCTTCATTAGAAATTCATGTTGCCACCCAACAATGTTTTACTTATCTTTTATTAACTGCTGATGGAGTTGGGGGAAGATGCAACACTCCCTCTGCATCAACCCCTGTCCTCTTCACACTTCCAGCTGTGACTGTAGGCAAGTCACTTGGCCTCTTGTTCCCATAACTCTTGTACATCCAGTCTGGTATGGTAAGAGATGAGAGAAAGAGAAGCCATTGTTCACAACAAAAACCAAAGAGATTCTGCATCATATGAGGCAGCTTCATTCTTTCTCAGCAGCCCTCAGAGCCATTCTCTGCCCTGCACCCTATGACTATTCAACCTTCTACTATGACTCTGCCTGATACTGGCTGTTTTTTCTTTTCCCAGAGAGTCTGTTGGACTTATTTTAGATTGATGTCACCTACTAATTAGGAAAACATTCCCTGAATCTGAATCCTGAAGCAACAGCAGACATGACCCTTTCAATGTAGCCGTGTGAAAACTGAAGCAGCCAAGACTGAACTTGCTGGAGAAGTGAATAAGGAAGACTCTCCAAGAAGCCCCGTGGTGGGGCAGGCAAGCTCAGGGAGCCTGTTTAGTGCAAAAATTATTTCAGTGATGATACCACTGGCCATGCTGAAGGCAAAAATAAGTCTCTGGTTCACCAGTCAACTCCGTTTTTGACACAGAACAAATATTCCCACGGGTTGTTGAGGATCTGGCTGATTTTTTCATGAAAGCTGAAATGGGATGTAAGTAAAAGTACAGATTTTCAAGCCAGTCCACAGACTCCTGTAGAGGAAAAGGCTCAAAGCAAACTTCATATGAGATGTAATTTAAGCTTTTTCTTTATATAATTCACTGTGGAAGATAGATATATCTTTGGAGAGTCTCATGAAATTTGGTTTAAGCACATTTTTACTCACACTGTGTTGTAAACATGCATCCCCCCACCACCACACACACAAACCTGGAAATACTGAGTGCTAGATCTTATTCTGCTACTATCTAGGTATGTGATTATTTTGTGTGGGGGAGAGGGGGAGTAGAGAAGAATGTATTTTGCCTCTTAGGTTTTAACTTATTATTTATTAGAAGCAGTATCCTGGTGTGCTGTGTTAAAATGGATTCCAAAGTTGTAATCAAGACTGCGTGAATGAAGTGTCTATTTCAGGATACTGCTTCTAATAAATAATAAGTTAAAACCTAAGGGGCAAAATGCATTCTTCTCTACTCCCCCCGCCCACACACACAAAAAATCACATACGTAGATAGTAGCAGAATAAGATCTAGCACTCAGTATTTCCAGGTGTATGCCCCCATGTTTATAGCAGCATTGTTCACAATAGCGAAGATCTGGAAACAGCCCAAGTGTCCATCAGTGGATGAGTGGATTAAAAAGCTGTGGTACATATATACAATGGAATATTATGGGGCTATGAAAAAGAAGGAAATATGACTTTTTGCAACAATATGGAGGGACCTGGAAACTATTATGTTGAGTAAAATAAGCCAGGCAGAGAAAGAAAAATATCATATGACCTCACTCATTTGAGGAATGCAAGAAATAATGAGAACTGAGGGACAGAATTGAGACAGAGGAGGGATCAAAGGGACCAGAGAAAAAGAGGACAGAGGGAAAGGGGATGATAGGATAGGATAAACCTGAAGGGAAGAGGGGAGGGTGCTGTAGGGAGGGGGACAAGGGAGATGTTGAAGGGAATAGGGGGGAGGGGGGAGGCATTTGGGGTAACCCTAGAATCTACTATTAATTAAATACAATTAATTAAATTAAAAAAAGACTGCGTGAATGATTGGAACAATCTGTTAGCAATGTCTGTCGTGGGTGAGAGTGTGTGCGTGATGGGAATGTGTAGGAATATGCTCTGAAAATATGCAGAGTTGGGGTAAACAATTAGAGACAACAAGGCGCCTTAGGGCAAAAGCCCTGAGCAGATGAGAGTCCAGGGCCCTTTCTGACCCATACTGGAGACAGTGCGTGTTGGAAACAGCAACACAGCAGGATCAGATTCAGCAACAGAAATGTTTAGGCTCTCAGAACAGATATTAGAAGTCAGCATGTTCTTTATTCTTTACTTCACCCTCTGAAAACTTCTGCTGTCTGCTTCCTTGAGTTAGTTGTATTGGCTAATAAATATCTGAGTAAGGCTGGGAACGGGGCTTCAGTCCTTCAGTCTGCTGACCAGGGCTGTTGCCTCCCCTCGGCCCCTCGGAGCAAGTCATCTGGTCTCTGAGTAGTTCACTGTCACCGTGATAAAAATAAAGGCAGATATAGTCCATCTTTTGAGTAAATGATCTAAAATTTCTTTGAATTCATTATTTTGGGACTTATTTTATTTAACTCTCTGTATTCCATGTGTACTGTATAGAAGGTTATTTAGAAATGCTTAAAGCAAATGATTCAGAAAGACAAATAGGACAAGAAGCAGGTGTGAAATTGTTGGAAAACCTACCCATATACATCTATTTTGTGACATTCCCATTTTCCCTCTAGAAAGTGAAGATATGAGCAGAAAACTTCTACATGGAAAAAAATACAGTTCCTGTTAAGATTTTCAATTAACAGTGTATGATTACTAATCAAGCACATACTTTCAAGAAAAAAGAATTAGTAAAAAATGTTATTCTACAACTTATTGATAAACATACAATACAGGATGTATTTAGGATAATAAAATTTGGAAAAGTAATGGTAAAATATCTAATATTCCTATCCACTTTACAAAATGCTGACCACTTAACACAGTGATGGTGATAGACCTCATATTTATTGAACATTTTTCTCGTGCCAGCCTTAGTTCTAAAAGCATTTCATGCATTAATTCATTCCTTAATTTAAGTAAGTTTTAATTTAATCTCTTTGATAAACAAATGCATTATGTTATTTAATTATTATGACACTCCTAAGAAGTAAGCATTATTTGAACACTAATTTTACAGATAGGAAACTGAGAAAACAAGAGGCCAAGTGACTTGCTTAAGGTCACATGGAGGTAAACCATGTCAGAAATTATCTCAGTCCAGAACCCTTGGGTCTAAATCATTACACAAGAGTGTGGAGCAGGGTAAAGAACTTCTAGCATAAGCCTAACAAATCTAAGCCCTGAACCTTGGCACAGCCGGATGGTGAAGCAAAGGTCATTCTGGAAGCAGTAAATGAACCTTTATAGACAAGACCTTTGCTTCTTCCAGGCTTCAGAAGGGCTGCTTTTGACTATTGTCAGGCTCTGTGGAAAATACAGAAGGAAAAGAAAGTCAAGTATTTTTAAGGAGGCATCTTTGGTGTAATTGAAGGTTGTTGAGATTTTTTTTTGCAGACAGTTCTTTTCAAATCACATCATGAATTTGTGTTTTGATCAGTTTTGGGGCTTAACCTCCTAGTCCTTCCTTTTGAGCTGATTGTAAACCAGTCAGCAAGAATGTACTGTGTACCTTCCATGTGTCGAGCACTCTTCTGGGACCTCTAGAGCTTGCTCATGCTCAGAGAACTCAGAGACACAGCCAATCAGTATGCAGATTTCTAGACAATTATCTAAATTCAGTTCCTTTAAACATTCAAGATCTTGAAAGCAATCTCTGTTTTTTCTGCATGGAGACTCAATTTACTACTCATTTTATGTTTGACAATTTGCCCATAAATGGCAATGTAAGCTTCCTATATTTTGTTCATCCTGCATGGGTTAGACTACAGAATCCCATTCAAACAGTGTACCTTTTCAAATCAAAATCATTATGAAAAATCATTACCAAAATCTAATAATGAAATTAGGCTTGATTTTATCTGTGCCAGCATTAAAAGCATGACACTGATGACATATAATAGTAGCAGATATCTGGAACTCTGAAATAAAAGTTTTTGTTTGAAGAAAAGAAATTTTAAGGGAAAAATAAAGTGTATCAACCAACTCAGACAAATAAGATGATTGATTTCTTATCTACTTGAGAGATTTCAAGGCCAGAGATAACGTGGGATATCCCCACCACAGTCAGAGTTGAGTTATTTCAGCAGGTGAAAATCAAAGAAGGAGCATCCAGGTGGCACTAACAATGTGAGCAAGGGCAGAGGTGCATGACTTATTTCCATATTCAGGACTGGGATCAGGGGATAGAAAGATTTGACGAGAAAGGAAGATTAGATCATGACAGTAGAGAATCTTTAATGTTTTCCCAGAAGCATGATTGATAATGAGAAAATATTAAAGGGTTTTATTTATTTTTTAACAGAGGAAATAAAATAATCAGGGCCCTGGCTGGTTGGCTCATCGGTAGAGCATCAGCCCGGTGTGTGGAAGTCCTGGGTTCGATTCCCAGTCAGGGCACATAGGAGAGATTACCATCTGTTTCTCCACCCCTTCTCTTTTTCTCTCTCTCTCCCCCTCCCACAGCTATGACTCATTCAATCAAGTTGGCTCCAGGCACTGAGGATGGCACCACGATCTTGCCTCAGGCACTAAAATAGCTCAGTTGCCGAGCAACAGAACAATGGTCGCAGATGGGCAGAGCATTGCCCCATAGGGGGCTTGCCAAATGGATCTTGGTCATGGCACATGCGAGTCTGTCTCTCTGTTCCTCACCTCTCATTTAATAATAATAATAATAATGATGATGATGATAATAATAAAATATTCAGAACTACAGAGCTATAATAATTTTGAGTTATAAATAATAGCAAGGGGACTTAGCAGATTGGGGGAAATGGCCAATTTAATCTATGTAGACAAAGAAAAAGTAAAAAGTGGAATAGGAACTCAGAAACTATTGTTTGTTTAAACAAGAGAATACCCTACAAATTTAAGAAAAATGAATCACCAGGAATCGAATCTATAACTCTTATAGTTTTATGGCTTAGTTCTGTCATCCCACAAATAATAATGAAGAAGTGCAAAAAGGGACAGGATTGGTATATAAATCTGGAAGCATATGAGAAAGAGAGAGAGGGGTAGAGAGGTGGTGTGCAACTCATATATTCCCATGTAAAACACAGTCCAGTGGTAGGCTATTTCACTGTCACTCTCACTGTCACTCAATCATCCTCTAGCCAAAGTTAGTAATCGTTTATCTGCCCAACATCCCAAGTTTCAATAAAACTGAATCATACATTACCTTTTTGATGTTGAAGAGAGGCCGACAATCCATGTCAAGATTTGACGCAGAGTGCAAAGCAATGCTGATGAGAAACATAAAGGCCAAATTACTCCATCTCTCTGGTGTCACTGCCCAACTCAGTGGCCCTTGTGATCCCCATCATGTTGATGCAAGTTACAACACTGAATCAAGCACAGCCAAATTGGAGTGGTAGAGTGGATAATGGGCTTCACTTTTCTAGCAGAACTTATTCTTGAAGTACAGTCAAGAAATGATTGGCTTTCAACTCACTAGAACATAAACTCCATGAGAGAAGAGCATCTATGTGCAGTTGTCCACTACCGTATCTTTGGTTCACAGTAGAGACTTTGTTAGCACTTGGTAGATAAATGATTGATTTAATGAATAAAATCTAAATAAGCTTTTATTTATGTACCTAAAGTTTATGTTAAATAAGTGTATATTTATATATGATACTACACATTGTACACATACATATACCAAGTAATTAGTGTCACTAGAACTTAGCTCAAAAAATAAATTTAAACCACACATTTAACATACAATAATGAAAATAAGAATTGAGCTTTGACATTAAGATTTATGTACTTCTAGAAAATATGGCTTTTTTATTAGTGTTAATTTTTTTAAACATTGAGATCATTAGATTTCATGGTAACCTTATTTTCTTTAATGGCCCAAAGTTCTTGCCCGAGTAACAGTTTTCATTGTAAAATCTAAGTAGAAAGATTGAACAAAGAACAGAGGACAAGGAGAGAGTGTTCAGTAGGGAGAACTGAGCACGGTAGCAGAGCGCCTCCTCCACATACCACGTGGTCTAAATCAGGAGACCATGAGTCCCCTTTGGTCATCTCATTACCTCAGTCCCACATTCAACCCCTTCCCAAAACTTGGAGGTTTCTCCATGATTTTCAAGTTATGCCCAGTGGGTAAGTGAGAAGTGGAGGGCAGGGGTTCTACTTCCATAAAATATCCCTGCGATGGTTCCTTGTAAGATTGCGAGATTTTATTAGATGAAAATAATTTCAGTGTGTTAGCAGTTTTTTGGAAACTTTAACACTGATCTTCTGTTTCATTCACCTCTTCTCCACGCCACTGCCTGTGCCTCCCCAGTCAGGCCTGGGCTCTGTGAGCCTGGGTTATGACAATGGCCTGCTCAGTGATGCCCCACCTGTGCTCTTCCACCTTCCTGGTCTGCTCCATTCTTTCACCAGAAAATCATGTGTTTTTTTCCTCTCCAAATTTTCTCTTCAAATTTTTGCAGCTGTATGAATTACCTTTGTACAGAAAGCAAAATTTCTACAGTCTCCTTTTTGTCTCCCTATCCAGCTCTTCTCTCATCTATCACTTCCTCCCCTATCACTCTCCCCACAGTAAGATTACAGTTTTATTCCATATATCATGTGATTCTGTGCCAATACAGGCCCCCTGTCTCTCTGCCTTTGTGTTTGCTGATCCCTCTACCTGGAATGCTTGTCCTTGTGTGTCCTTACTCTTCTTTAAAATCCAAAAGAAGCACCACCATCTCGGGGAGCTTTTGTACCAACCTAAGATAACCAAGAGGTGATGATATTTTTGGAAGCACATAGAAAATAACAATTTTCAGGAACCCAAGTTCTTATCTTTCTATTTTTTAAAAAAATATATTTATTGATTTTAGAGAGAGAGAGGAAGGGAGAAAGAGTGACAGAAATATCAATCTGTTCATGTGTGTGCCCCGACCAGTAATCGAACCTACAAACTTTGTTTGTTGAGATAGTGCCCTAACAAACTGAGCTATCTGGCCAGGGCTTTATTTTATTTTATTTTATTTTATCTTATTTTATTTTTTATTCAAATGCTTTCAGTATATGGATTTTATAGTGTTCAGCTTTGAAGAAAATTAACATAACTTGGTCAGGCCTTCAATATGTGTAACCTGAAGTATGGGTTAAGCATAATCCAACCAATTCTAGTTTTTCAAGTATTGGTCTGTGCCTTTGGGAGTTTACAGTCAAATTGTGGACCTAAATTATAAACTTCATCAGGCCTTTTCTGGGTGGATATCTTTATCTTTGTCACCAACCCACAAATTCAGGAAGACCCTTAATATTGGCCAGTTGGAGTCATTTGCCAAGTGACTCACTGCCTCGTATTAGGTGCTTTGTAGTGGAATGCATGCTATTTCATTTAATTAACATGACTATTTCATATCAAACATCTTTTCTATTATTCTGAAGAATAAAAATAAATAATGTGAAATCTGTTCATATTTGGAGTCTAGAATGGCTAAGGAAAGAGCAAGGCAGCCAAAATAGTAGTGGGGGGAGAGACCTGTGACATTTATAGTTACTGAGTTAACACTGAGTTTGTCGAGTTTGTCATGCCTGCTCTGCTGAAACTGTTTAGTTTCTCCCAGGTACAGTGCCTGCCATTGTGTACCTGTTACCAGAGAGCGGTGTGAGATGAATCAACATGATCTAACCAATTCCAAATGTTTTCTTTAAGTCTACAATTCTACTACAATTCACAAATTTTCATATTAATAAACAGTTTTACTCTATTACATATTTTAATAAACAGTTGTTTTTTTGCTTATGTATTAATATTTTCAAAAGTACTATCTGACGTTGAATGCAAATGAGTACGCTACCTAGTCCTAGGCCCATACCTCCACTGTAGTCATCATTGTTTCTTAACTTGAACTTTTTTTTTTTTTTGCAATTTATGAAACTTTACTTTCCAGAGTTAAAGGCCTTCCTGGTCTTGGTCCAGACCCAGCTGAACTCTGTAGATTTGCAGTGCATGCTTTAAAGCGCAGTGCGTGATCTCTCCTCATGCAGTGCGATGCAGCTTTGCCTTACCTCGGGTTTCTTTTGGCCTTCACAACTGGTTATGTTGCATTTACAGAATCACTTTACGATACCTCGGTGATGTAACTACCCTGCCCGCACTCGTCCCCTTCCCCCACTCCGGCTGCCTGCTCTTGTCAGACCCAAGTGCAGCCACCTGGTTCTTTCCCTCTTTGTGGCTATAACCACCTAAAAGTAAAACAGAATGTACAAAATATGACAGGATGCTGATGAGAAAACGCTAACTTTACTTACAGTAGCAACTTCACCAGGTGTTTTGTTATCATCTTATGATGTTGTCTTTTTAAGTAGAATGAGTATTTGTACTGACTATACTCAGATACTAAACATGTTAGACAATTTGCACTCTCTCCTAACTCCCTTTTAAGGAGACATTGTTTCTCTGTCTTTGATTGCTACCAGTCCAAAAACTATATGGGTAAATTTCTCAATTTGCAAAAAGGGTCGAATATTTACTGCAAGAATGGTGAGATATGTATGGCATATTTGTGTCAATATTTGCTTCTTTCTCATAGAGCACCCTTTCCCCAGCGCAGACAGGAATAGTTTATTCAGATATGCACTCCCTCTATTTTGAGTCCATGGCGGTCTGTGTGGGTTAATACCCCAATATCCAGGGGTGACCCAGCCTGAAGTCAATCAATTAACCAAATTCTTCAGGTGATGGTAGTAAGTTCAGGGGTGGGCATGTGATCTAAGCTCATGAGTCAGAGTAAACCTCAGATCTAACTCACCCATTTGACATGGGCCCCCAAAAATATGAGGTAAGAACAACTGTAGCTATCTTGTGATCATGTGGAACTATAAATGAAATCAATACGCCCTATATGGAACAGCAGAGAGAAAGCTATTGTAGTTCTGAGGATACTGTCTGAAATCTGAATGTAGCCCTACCTGAAGGCATAACTCTCCCTAGACTTTTCGTTCATATAAACCAATATATTTCCTTTTCTGGAAGTTTGTTTAAGCCAAATGGATTTGGGTTTTCTGTCACTTGCAAAAGAAAGAGTCCTGTCCGACACTCTCTGATACTCTGCGTTCAGCTGAAACATGCAGGTAGTTTGTCCACTGTCACGGCTCTGTGCTGGTATAGATCTATAATAAGCAAGTAACACTCCATGGAGACCTTTACATAAGCTGCTCCTTATGTGAGAGGCATATTTAGCTCCAGTTCTATTAAATATCTCTCCTTATTGATCACGTAAATTTAATTTTTACTTTCCCTCTTAAGGAATATTAAACATTTTGGAATAATTTTCTTTACTAAAGCAACAGCTGATTATTTTTTTTTTGTCATTGTTTGTGTGTTAACCAACCCATACCTCAATTTTGTTGTAAGAAATAATACTGCCTCACCTAAAAATTACTCCTTCCAACTCACAACTGAGGTATGCATTTCTCATCTTGCTGTCTGAGCTCTTCTATTCTTTATGTTCTACTGGTGGGAAAGAGGCCAGTTTGCAGAAACACTAATCCAGGGGTCCCCAAACTTTTTACAGAAGGGGCCATTTCACTGTCCCTCAGACCACTGGAGGGCCACCACATACAGTGCTCCTCTCACTGACCACCAATGAAAGAGGTGCCCCTTCCAGAAGTGCAGCGGGGGCCAGATAAATGACCTCAGGGGGCCACATGCACCCGCAGGCTATAGTTTGGGGATGCCTGAACTAATTGATCCTTAATGAATACAAAGATTATTTTGTCACACCATCTTGAAGCTAGACTTATTTTAAAATAGATTAGCTCTTTGTTTCTTTTCTGCTCTCTTTAGGAAACAACCAAGCAAATCCTAGGTGGCACTTTTGTCCCTCTGATTTAATTTTAACCTCACTATATATACAGTACTATTAGGCAAAAGTAGGTATATTTTTAAATAAATGTCACTTACCTCAAGAACCTTTCTACATAGATAGTTCACTATGAATTAAGAATATTTCAACAGCATTTATAAAAAAAATTTAAAAGGGCACAACAGAAAAAAATGAAACGTTACCATTTTTTTCTTATAAATTTTCAAGTGATTTATATAGAAATAAGAAAAATGGTAATAGCAAGTATGTTTATGAAATTTAAACGTAAGGGTTATAGTTTCCTGCTGTTCTTCTATGAAAAAGTATTAAAATATCAATAATAAAGACTGCTTTCTCCCAAAGGAGGAAATATTTGGCTACATTTAGATAGGCAAATGTTTCAGAATGTCTTTAAAGTATAAAATAAACAAAACAGTTTTCTTTCTCAGGAAAAGTTATTTGATACAGTTCTGTTACCCCTTCTATGCATATGCTCTTTAATGAGGTAATACTGTCTGTTCATTTCCTGCCTGGGGACTTTTTGCAGAGATAGATATATTCCAAGAATGTTTATTTACCAGCTACTATTTCTTTTTTCAATTCCCAGTAGGACTTTTTTTCTACCCACAAGCTCTAATGAGGAGAAAAATTGTTAAAAATACAACCATATCCCTTATGATCATAAATGAATCACTTGCTTATGTGCTTGCTTTGGCTAACAAATTTTTAGTTGTTATCCATTTATTTCCTAAGGTTTTTTTTTTCTTTTAGATTTGAGTCAAGCAAATGAAATTTCATTCCTTTATCACAGCCTCCAACCATTTGACAACATTTGATCACCAACGTCCATGGGAAGATAACGTTTTGGGGAGGGTGGTTTTGTGTGTTACCTCTCTCACCAGGAGTCCTTTTCTCTTTACCCTTTTTCCAGCCTCTCTTTTTTGTTTTTTTCTTTTTTCTTCTCGTTTCCACACAATCCCAGAAAATCTTTTGTGCACTGTCAGGTCAACAAGAAGCCAAATTAAAAACTAACAACTTTTGAATTTCAACAGCCAGACAAAGTGAATGTTGACTAAGAAGCACAAAAAAAAAAAAAAAAAAAAAAAAAGAAAAGAAAAGAAAAGGGGGGGGGGAAGACCCTAAGGAAAGAAAAGGCCAGCTGAGGGATTTGGAGGGCAGCGGCTCTGGAGGGGCCAGGCTGCCTCGTTTGATGTGGGAGGTCTGAGCGCAACCTGCTGGGATGCTCTCTGGGACATCTCATTAACCGTGTCATCAAAGCCCCCTCAGGTCCAGCGAATCATAACATTATCTCTGACATTACCACACAGATACAAGGTTCCCGAGGCAGTCTATAAACATGCCTGTACTAACCAATTCATCGTGGCTTGACACCCCGGCAAGGGCTGGATGCCCTTTAGTGAGCTCTGTGAATTGCCCCAGCCATTCATCAAAGTTTCTTGGAGTGCATTTCACACAGCATTAAATTTAATTAAAGCAACATTGACCGCATTGTAATCCTCAGGAGGCTCTTTGTCAGACGGATCTGGAACACTTTCAGCTTAAAATATCTATTGTTTTCTTGGAGTTTTCCTTGGTTGTTGGGTTTGGAGTTTGAACTTTTTTTTTTTTTTTTTAAGGTTGGATATCCGGATCAGACTGAAGGGATGGCCTGATCCGGATGTGTATTCTTTTCTTTCCACTTCGTCTTCTTCAGCTGCTTCTTCTTCATCTTCCTTTTTAATTTCCAAAATCAAAAACCTAAACATTTGTTATCAAAGTACTTTCAAGAGGATGGGTTACAGTAAGTGAAATAGCTTAGTGACCCCAATAATGCATTTTTAAGAAAACCTACACGGACACATTCCTACACAGAGCCATGCTCCCATCCACACCCAGGCGGGTAGAGGAGCCCAGCACAGACTTGGAAGGCTCACGGCAGCATTACATTTCAGTCAGCAATGGCTCGGAAGACGTTATTCTACAATCTGAATGTCATGCAGTTTGTGGTTTGTCGTGCACAATTCTTGTAGACACTCGGTGGCCTTTGCAATGTCTTTAAATGAAAGCCCTCTAGAGGTGGGCCTGAGAAAAAAGAAAGGTCTTTTCTTTTCATCAGCAAAGAAAACTCAATGGCATGGAGAGGCCAGCACAGCCAAGGAAGTCAATGAGCTAGTCTAACACCCCTCAGAGCCCGCATCATAGCTGAGTTATTTATGGAGTAGGTGGCCGGTGTGTGAGACAGTGTATATGAGTGGGGAGTCTGACGCGGGTTGGTTTGGCAGAAAGAGAGAGGGAAGAAAAATAAAAAATAAAATAACACTCATGGAGAATTTCAGAATATGCCTTTACCTGGTGGCATTTTTTTTAGATACTTTTTGAAAAATATATGCATTCTAAGCTTAATTATTCCTCTACAATGCCCTCAAAAGAGTCCAAAACTTAAGGCTAAATGGCATAATTTAAGTATCACAATTTTGAGCCCGTAAAAGCCTTGTTTAACCAAGATCAGATTGGTTTACTTTGAGAGTTAACATTTTTCCTTTCAGGGACCATTCACACTAATTTTATTTGTTTGTTTTCATCATTATGTGGCTGTATCGATGACTTGATTTCTTCATTAAGCTACCATGGGTTCAATTCTCTGAATTCAATGAGACATTACTAGGTAAACTTATATACATCTAATCTATTTTGCCAAAAATAATTTTAAGTTTCACTTTCTTGACTAGAAAAATGAGAGAAATAAGATTTATCTTACTATGTTCGTAAAGATACTATAAAAATCATACTACAGCCTGACCTGTGGTGCAGTGGCTAAAAGCGTCGACCTGTAATGCTGAGGTTGCTGGTTTGAAGCCCCGGGCTTGCCTGGTTAAGGCACATATGGGAGTTGATGCTTCCTGCTTCTCCGTTCTCCTCTCTTTCTCTCTTGTCTCTCCAAAAATGAATAAATTTAAAAAATATAAAAAAAACTTATTAAAAAGATTATACTGAAGGTGTATGAAGATTCTTTGAATAGAATAAATGCCCTTTACAATTGTAGCGTTATTTTTAAATTATATATCAACTAAGAAATAGTGACAATATTGTGAATTTTTTCTAAACTGAAACATTTTAACCCTGCTGACTGATCTGAAACTCAAAGTTTCATATACTATCTTTTAAAAGTATATAACAATGAGTAAGGTGTATACGAGAAAAAAAAAAAGGATGAGAAATTAGAAAGAACCGATATACATTTTGCTCCAACAACAAAAAAAAATTAGAACAGACATCATGCAATCAGTGAAAAAATGAGGCTAGAAGTGAAAACATTGTTTAACATGTCAGATTTGACAGGATGCCAGGAGGAAATCTGCCTGGGGTTTAAGAGAGTTTTCTGAGATGCTGGGGCGATCCCATGTTGCCTCACAGTGAGTGTATTTGATTGCTGAAGGAACAGATGTGAACAGTGTCGTTAAGGAGGGCACTGGGTTTGGGGTCAGGCAGGCTGCTAGTTGTGTGATATCGGGCAACATGCTTAAGTTCAAAGCCTCGATTTCACGTCCATAGTATGAGGATGAGCCTACAAATTTTTTATAAGGAGGATAAAAATTAATGTATGCAAAAGCCATTAGCAAAGAGATTGGCATGATGTAAACACTGATTCTAGAGGGAAAAGTTAGGAGTAAAAGGTGTATAGATTGTATAATGGAGTCTAACTAGTTTCTAGGACAAGAGGCCAGCATGAGGGCCACAGTCTATTCTCCCACTTTCTGGACTGTGAAAGCATATTCGCTCAACTGCCCCATCCCTTCTGTCCAGGATGGCAGTGCTAATTTCACAAAAACTTTTGGTATGTTTTCATAAAGTGTGGAAAAATCATTGCCATCTGGGAGACAGTTTGTAACACCAACACAGGGTGGGATTAGAGGAACTGTACAAGGACCACCAGAGGAGACAGAAAGATGCCCCAGCTGGCGAGGATTGAACATGTAAGTATCGACATAAGTAGAGAAATGTTATCTATAAAAAAGGAGTGCTTAGCCATGTAAGTTTAGAAAAGTACAAGTTAGGTAGGCAAATATTGTTAATGGCTATCCTAACACCCCTCGGAAAAGAGAACTTTATCAGAGGGACTTTATTTCAGAAAGGAACAGCAAGATGGATGTGTAAGGCAGTTCAGCATTTGACTGCACCACCTGCCACGTCTGACTCCGCAGACCTGGTGATGACGTGAATGTGGCTATGGGGCGAAATGTGCCAATCACGTGGACTCTGAGTATTTCTGGTCTTTGTAACCTACTTTTCTCACTGTACACAAGCGTTTTTGGTATTTTAGTTAACCATTTCAGCTTTCTGATTTTGCAAGTTAGGTCCACCCTTGCTATTTTTGAAGATTGTGGGCTGGATTCTACACTACAATATGCCCACTTCATCAGCCAGAGTCCAACCAGGAAAATAGGACCAAAAGGAACAAGATATATATTAAAAGATTTGTTACTGAGAATTGGTTGTACAATTATGGAGGCTAGCACGGCAAGTCCAATACCCAAAGGGCAAGCTATCAGGAAGGAAAGGTTGGACCTCTCATCATGAGCTAAAGCTGTGGCCCAAGGATGGAATTTCTTCTTCATTCAGGAAAGCCTCAACCCTGCTCTTAAGGTCTTTCAACTGATTAGATCAGAACCCCCCCCTCCCATGTTATCTATCATAATCTTCCTTACTTAAAATCAGCTGACTATAGACTTCAGTCACATTTGTAAAATATTTTCACAAAAACACTTAGATTAGTGCTTGAATAGGTAACTTGGGACTGTAGCCTGGTCAAGTTGACATAATACAACTGATCATCACACCCACCAAGTTAAGACTGAGAGTGAGATTCTAGACTGTTATAGACCCCATGGTAAGATGGAGTACTATATCCTAGAATATGATACACACATCAAAGAGAAATGGAGAAATAGATCTTCTAGTATGATGTATTCACCACTTAACAAGGCGCAGCTGCAGAGCAAGTGTGTTGTCTTTGTCCTACAATATCCCAAAATCACCATGGAATTCTCCATATTTCTATGGAGGTCCCTTCCTTAGTATTGCAAATTATATAACCAGTATATCCAGGAAACAATAGTGACCACCTCCTAAGAGCTTGTCTATGCTTAGGATATCTCATTGGTCAGATTTCATCTGACTCTGTGAGTCTATATTTTGGACATTTTAAGACCAATCCCCCTTCCTGTGCTATGATCTCCAACTGACCTCACCTCCACGGGAATCTAATATTATTAGTAACCTTTGTTTTCCTTTCTATTTCTTTATCTATTCTAGACCATCCTATACTCATACATTTAAACTTTAACCTCTTCCATCTGAAAAACAGAACTTCTCCACTTCATTCCCCTTGCCACCCTCTCTTCCTTTCCAGCCAACCTCTCAAAAGAGTTATTTGTATGCCTTTTTTCTATTTTTTGGCCTACCCTTTCTAATTCCACTGTGATGGCTGTCATCACAGTCACCATGGACCATCATGTCACTAAATCTAGTAGATATGTTTGGATTCAGCTAACAACAACATCTGACACCACTGAGCATTCATTCCTTTTTTGTAACATCCTCTTCCATTTTCTAAAATTTTATAACACCTATTCTTTGTTTTATTCACTTTCCTATTTTCTTCCTACATTTTTGGACACTTGCTTGGTCCCCTGTTCTTGCTTATTGTTTTTTAACCTGACTTTAATTGTTGGATTTCTTCTGGTCTCTGATGAGCCTTCTTCTGGCCCCTAGTTTCTGTTATCATTTATATGCTACTGATTGTCAAATTTATAACTCTACCTATATAAGTTAGAAGTGAGTGGGGTTTTTTTTTCATTTCTTAAAGTCTAGAGGTAGTTTTTGTTGGTGTGTTCCAGCTCTTCAATACCATTATGGTTGAAGTCTTTACGATTCTCTTGCCTTTTCTCTTATAGCAAGAGTATGGTTGCTGAAGCTCCAGCCATCATATCCATATTCAAAGAGAAAGAATAAGGCAAAGGTGCACTAGTACATGTATCAGGGAACAAAGCTTCCCTGACAGTGCCTTAACAAACGTAATCTTATAGTACAATGACCAGATCTTTGTCACATGACCATTCCGAATGCAAAAGAGACAAGGAAAACAACACTCTTGTTGCTTATACAGTCTGAATAGTAGAAGCAGGCAAAAGAGGGAAGAGTTGGGAATGAGTGTTGGGTAAACTAACTTCAAGTTCTTCCACATCTCACCAGACCTTTCCATTGAGCTCTCAACTGTCCAGCATCTCCACTTGGATGTTTTGATGGCACCCCTGAATCAACATACCAAAAACTTAACTCATGATATTTCCTCTAAATATGGTCCTTCACCAGTACTTTAAAAAATATAAGTTGTAATATTATTCAAACAGTTATAAAAGCAGGGAACCAGGATAGTTTGGGGAGTATTTTTGTGGAGTTTTTTGGACAGTTCTCTTGAATATCCCCCACCCAAGCAGACACACATACATCTGATACCTTGCCAAGTCCTGTCAACATGGACTTCAATTCCCTTCATTTCTTTCTGTCTAGCTACTACCACTCTAGTCAAAATTAACAGCATCTCTTTCCTGGACAGCATCCTTTCATGCTGTCCTCTATCCAGTTCTCAAAGTGATGATTTTAAAAACAGCTTGGATCAGGCTTTGGCCATTTGGCTCAGTAGTAGAACATCGGCCCAGTGTTTGTATACCCCAGGTTCAATTGCCAGTCAAGGTACACAGGAGAAGCAATAATCTGTTTCTCCACTCCTACCCCTCCCTCCCTTTTCTCTCTCTCTCTCTCTCTCTCTTTTTCTTCTACTACTGCAGCCACTGCTCAATTGGTTTGAACATTTTTGCCTGGGCACTGAGGATGGCTCTATGGAGTCTTGTCTCAGGTGCTAAAAATAGCTCAGTTGCGAGCATGGACCCAGATGGGCAGAGCATTGGCCCTAGATGGAGGTTACTGGGTGGATCCTGGTTGATGTGCATGTGGGAGTTGGTCTCTCTATCTCCCCTCCTCTAACTTAGAAAAGAAGAAAAAAAATGAACAGCTAGATCGTGACCCTCTTCTGATCATGACTTTCAATTATTCTTTAAGTATAGACTTAAGAACCACAAGTTTCTTCATGATCTGGTTGCTGCCCAGCTCTCAGCTTCATTTCTTAGTAATTCTTCTTTGCTTCTTAAATCCTCATCTGCTAGAACTTACTTTGCTTCTTCACACCTCAGGGACTTTATCCTTCTTGATGTCAAAAAAATTTTTTTCTTTAATCTGGAATGCCCTCTTCATTCAAGGAGTTGATTCCTTGAACACATCTCAGCTCAACTATCACTTTCTTAGAAAAGTTATTCTTGAGCCTTAGACCAAATTACATGCTCCTGTTAAAATCACTTAAGGGTTCTAGTTCTTTTATGGCTTCTAGCACAGTTTATAATTATGTATTTGTTTGCATGACTTGATTAACACCAGCTTCCCCAACCAGAATTTAAGTCCCTTGAGAGGAGATGCCATGTTTATGTTTTTCATTGCTTTATCCCTAGTGCCTGGACTGGCACAGGAATTAATATATATTTGTAGGAATTCATATATATTTGTTGAATAAATATTGACACAAAATTGTGTTTACACATTGGAAAATTTTAATGGAAAAGAACATTGATTTTCTACTAAGTATCCAGCACTGTAATAAGTACAAATAAAAATGAGTACAAGTGAATTTGCAAAGACAGCATTTGCTAATTCTTTGCAAGGGAAAACTCAAAAGTCTCTGATATTTGTCTCATGTCACTATCTAATTCTGTTGGTCATGCCAACAGAAAAATTGGAGATATGTAATTCAAGACCAGTGCAGTGCAGTGACTTAGTCTGCCAAAAACCAGAGAAATCGATCATACAATTCCTCTAATCCTTTTATGACCCTCACTTTCTGTCATTTCCATGAAACTCCTTAAACTCAATTTTCAGATCTTATAAATTCTCATTCTACCTGTACACTTCTGTCATTTCCATGGATAGAATTGACCCTCTACCTCTTTCACAAAACCAATTTTGTCTCAACATGATAACTGCAGACATGGCTTTAAGGAAACATTGGCAAATGAAACTAAAATAATCTCTTTCTGAAATGCAAATCAAAACTACAATGAGATACCACCTCACTCCTGTTAGATTAGCTATTATCAACAAGACGGGTAATAGCAAATGTTGGAGAGGCTGTGGAGAAAAAGGAACCCTCATTCACTGTTGGTGGGACTGTAAAGTAGTACAACCATTATGGAGGAAAGTATGGTGGTTCCTCAAAAAACTGCAAATAGAACTACCTTATGACCCAGCAATCCCTCTACTGGGTATATACCCCAAAACCTCAGAAACATTGATACGTGAAGACACATGTAGCCCCATGTTCATTGCAGCACTGTTCACAGTGGCCAAGACATGGAAACAACCAAAAAGCCCTTCAATAGAAGACTGGATAAAGAAGATGTGGCACATATACACTATGGAATACTACTCAGCCATAAGAAATGATGACATCAGATCATTTACAGCAAAATGGTGGGATCTTGATAACATTATAAGGAGTGAAATAAGTAAATCAGAAAAAAAAAAGAACTACATGATTCCATACATTGGTGGAACATAAAAATGAGACTAAGAGGCATGGACAAGAGTGTGGTGGTTACCAAGGGTGGGGGGGGGGGAGGGAGGACATGGGAGGGAGGGAGGGAGAGAGTTAGGGGGAGGGGGAGGGGCACAGAGAACTAGATAGAGGGTGACGGAGGATAATCTGACTTTGGGCAAGGGGTTTGCAACATAATTTGATGACAAAATAACCTAGACATGTTTTCTTTGAATATATGTACCCTGATTTATTAATGTCATCCCATTACCATTAATAAAAATTTATTAAAAAAAATAATAATAATCTCTTTCTGTTCCTTTCTACTTGACATCAGTGCCTGATGTCAAAAGAAAGGTTGGACCTTAGATGAAAAAATGAGCCTAATCTCGACTGTAACCTCCATTCATCCATTCTTACCATCATTTATTGTTTAAGTTCATGAAGTTCACCTTATTTTTCCCAGAGTACACTGAGTGTGATATGCTAGCTAAAATACTGCTAGCTGGGTAGACAGGCCACTGAAAAGAGGCACGCATGAATGTCCCATTTTAAACAAGTGTGCGTGCAGTAGCAGGTATGCTGATGTTTCTTCCCTCAACATCTCTACTGTCTTTTTTTTCATAGCTTGTTCTTCTTTTCTTTAGCCAGACCAGCTCCATATATATGAATGGCAATGAAGTTTCTGTAAGAGGTTTTTCAGGGATGAGTTGATGAGATTTGATTGTGATGTGAAGAATGGCCACACAGTATTGAGGTTGAGCTAATCCCTACTCATTCAGTGCCAGTGCAATCTTCATGTGCCCCTCTCGGTCCACCCTCACCCTGATCTCCTCTGTAGAGGCTGAGCTGGATGGGTCATATCCTAGACTCCTGAGTCCTCTAACTTCCTTTTGATTCATCCAATTATGGAAGACCAGATAGGAGCTTGGAAGGAACAGGAAAATGAGGTTCAGGGATTGATGCTTCGGGCACCTTTCTGTGAGGTCCTAGGGGTTGGCAATGTCTTAGTTGGAAGGAGCTTGCTCCTAGTGAGTTTATCCTCTCTACAGGATTCTCCCCTTCTGAGTCTGGTAACTTACCTTTCTCTTATTTCTTGGGATCTAACAGTGAAAGGACTCTTGTTGCTGCTGGTCTGTGAGTGTCTCAAGGGCCCAGACTGAAAGGTTCTCAGTTCTTCCATATTGCCATATAGAACTCTTGTTCTTTGGAATTAATCCAGGTGCACACTTTCCTTATGTCTTTCACAACCTTCAAGAATGTGGCATTCCCATCCAGGTCTCAAGGTAAGTCCAGAGAGGACCAGGTGCTCTGCTTCATGAGAATGAAACATGCAGATGACAGCAGGTGGGAGCTGCTCCCAGCACTGCTACGTTTTTTCTCTGTGCCAGTTTTATGATCTGCATTCGGAAAGTGTCACTCTTACCATCCCTCTCCTGAGTGTCTGGAGTAGGCATCTCCAAATGCCAATTGTGGGATGAACAGTCTGAGGGTAGTTCAGATACAAATGCAGATTTCTGAGTCCAGGGTACTAAGTTATAACTTGGCAGGTCTTGAGAGAGGCCCTGAAATCAGTACTTTTCTAAGTTCCACTAAAGTCTTGTCAAGTTTGGGAACCATTGTTTGATGTCTTACTTCTTCCACCTGCTCTATTTCTTCTTTTGTTTCTTCAAGAAATTTATATAGAGCTTCTGCTATCAAGTTTATGGATTTCCATCTCATCTTTATTATTGTGTACAGTTATTCCCCTGTCACCTTTAATAGATAGGTCAATTTCTTTTGAAGAAAGCAAATCTTTTCAATAATATGGCATGTCATTATCTAAAATGCTCAGGCCATGAAAATGCTCATAAGATCACATAAACAATTTAAATAAAAATACCATTTGCTTCTAAATATTTGAATACATTCTTGTCTACACAGTAGGTGTACATATCTGAGAACACAGAGATTTTCATCAAACCAGTTCCTTAATATTATTTTCTATACTTTTCTCAAATTATTCTTCTTCCTGTCATATATATTACCCTCCAACTATCTGGAATTTCAATTTTTGTCTGATCTTTATTCTCAAGTTCATTTTAACTTCTTGATCAGGTCAGCATACTTTTTTCCCTTCAACTTATTTATTTTATTTTATTTTTTTAGTTTCAGAGAAAACAATCCACCATTCCATTCTCATATTCCTAAATATTTAATTGTTTTCCAAAGTCAGTTTTCCACTAAAAGAAATTTTATTGTTTCTTAAGCTTTTTCGGGCTTCTGGACAGACTTTTTTAAATGGCACCATTCATTTCCTGAGATTCATCAAAATTAGATCACAATTTAGTGAATCTCACCAGGCTTCTCATTAAGTCTCTAAGACTGCTCCCCACTAGATGGCACTTCCAGCCCTGCCACTCTTTATATTCTAATTCTTGAGTCTTGGGTGCAACTGCTTGTCTACCCTTCCAACAACCTCCCTCTGTTAGGCTCTTGTCATGAGAACAGAGAGTGAGAATGCTACCTTCCAGTCTGGTGCCCTTCCAGGGTTTGATCCTCATTACCCTCCAGTCTACTCAGTTGTGAGCAATTACTCTTACTGTCTCCCCAAACCCAGTCTCATTTTGTTCTTTAATAACCTCTGATTTTTAGCTAAACACATGGCTATTCAAAATAAGACACATTTGCTCCTGGTATAGCCATGTGAGGAAATCCTAGTGGTCTGTGCAATTATGGAGTTAGGCATGACTTTCTTCATTTCCTCCTTGCCTTCTTTGGGACTTTGTTGAAAGTGGCAGCTTCTTGGATTGTGGAGTGTTTGCTAGGCAGTCTATCTTGGACCATGAGGAAAGAGTAGCAACATCTTAGGAATGTCATTATGGTAGGTTGCAAAGGACCCGGGCCTCTAAGCACTTAGAAACAGACCCACCATACTAGCCTGGACTGCTTGTTCTCAGGTATTGTTTACATATGAGAAAACTTTGTCATGTCGTTTAAGAGATGGTTATTTGGAGATTTCTGTCACTCCCAACTAAACCTAATCTTAACCAATTCAGAATGTGGTACCTGGAAGTGGGATATTACAACTAAATACATCCAAATTGAGACATTGGCTTAGTGAATTTAATAGGGTAGTAGATGATTTATTAAATGTTGCAAAACATTTGGTTAAATCATTGCCAGCAACAAACCATGTGCTGATTGGGGCTATAGAAAAAAATTTTAGTATGCTGGTGTGAGCTGGCCACTTCGTGTCACTTTCAGCAAAGTCGCCAAGGAGGAAGATAAACTTGGGCCAGAACTAGCTCATCTGAAAATAAAAGTGGAAGGAACATTCTTGGCTTATGGCTTGCAAATTAACAAGGGTCCAGTGACATAAGGTCTTTCGGAGATAAAATACCTAACTGGATTTTTATCCTAAGTGGATTGGTAAGAAGGAAGGACTGCCTAACCACAGACAGGACTCAGCGCCAGCGTGACTTTCACGCACCTTCTGATCATTGTTTTCTCTAAGACAAAAGGAGCCAGCTCAGAAGTACATGTCAAATCAGGGAGGTTATCTTCAGATGGCTACAAGGTGAAAAACAAGGGAGTCTTTACAGAGAAAAGTAAAAGTCAAGAGTCTTTATACTTAAAAGCCATATCAAGACTAGATCTTTGGCAAGGATCACCCACACATGGAACAGATTGCACACAAACAGATCAGGAGCCCACCAACTTTCTGAGTGAATTACATGACCAAGAAAACCACAGACTTAGTCTGTAAAAACTCTGTTTAGCCCCAAACTAATCCCTGGGCTCCTAAACTGTGCCAAAGGAAAGCAAGATATCAAAACTGTGAAATTCCCCAAGAAGGGCATAGCTCCTATGTCCACCTCAGATGTGGTCATGGAGGATATGGAAGAGAAGAAAGTCCTGGAGTGCAGAGCCAGGGATCACACAAGACAAAGGCCAAAGAAAGGCCTCCCGGGGACCAGAAGGAAAGGCAATGAGGTAGACTAACCAAAATCTTTCCAATTCTTGCCCAGAGGGACTTTATTATTGCTACGGGCTAGTGACTGCCCCATACTCTCCTTCACTAAAGGGTCTTTTAATTGCTTCAGTGATTCTCTTTCTGTTGAATAACCGTATATTGGGGTGGGCAACATTAATAACTGACATAGGTATGATTATATAAAGTTCTTAATTTTTTTTAAAAACTTGAATATCTTTTCAAATAAGAAATTTACAACAATCAGCATGTCTATTGTTCTATCATAAAGCACCAGGACAACCCCTGGGTTCTTTTGTTGCTGTTCCTTCGATAGATGGCAAGTTAATTATGTATGATGGAGTAACCTTACTACTGTAAATGCCAAACAAAAAGAGGAAAGGCCAAAAAGGTTCATGAAGTTAAAAGCTGTGCATTACATTATACTTTAGATGACCTCCTGCTGGTTTTGAAGAAAAACAGCTAACTTTATTCTATTCTCCCTTGGTATTAGCTTCAATTTCCTTTTCAAGCTTCTCAAACATACAATAAGCTTTTGATAATCAAGATTTCAAGCGTTCTACTAGACAGCCAATGTGTATTTATGAATGGAATTACTAAAGAAGCAACTTGACTCCATCTAGGGAACAGTTTCAGCGAGCCCTAAGTGAGTCTCTGTGACCATGGAGGAAACTGAAAAGAACTCGTTGGCCTTATTTTCACAATTGTTTTGGTGGCTCTAGGGAAATGCACAGAAGCATATATTACACATTTCTTGTTTATTTATGCCCACCTTTTCCCAGAAAGAATTTATGATGGCTTAGGAGGATGCATATGGCAACACAAATAAATTCACCAGAGGTGAGAAAGTTGAGGCAAAATAAAAATTGTAAGAAAGTAAGATGTTACCAACAATAAACTGAGTATATTAAATATAGGTCATGACAATGTATCTGTGTGCTAAAAACGGGTCACTCTTTTATCTGTTTAAAGGAGAAGATACCATTAATTATTCTTTTATAGTGTTTTTAAGATAAAAAGCAACCAGTAGCTCCAGAGAACTACGACTATTTCAGAGGCACATGTGTCCTATGGATTCTCACAGAATAGATAATATCCTTAGTTTGCTTTACAGAATTTTTTTATAGGATTATCTCTTATAATATCACCATTATAAACTGATGAAACCATTCCATGGTACATTTAAGTTAATTAATTGGTGAATGGGATGGTGAGGAAATATTTAATTGACTTTATTCAAGGATAGATTCTGAGATAGTTAGAAGAATGGAAGCAATATGTATTCTTGTGGCAATTATTTTCTTCCTACAGATTTATTGAATACTTATTATGTGTAAAGCACCATGCTAAACTCAGGGGATAGAGTCCTTTTATGTTTTATTTTGTTTTGTTTTTTGTTTAGTCCCTCCACCTTTTTCACCCAGCTCTATAATCCCCCTCTTCTCTGACAGCTGTCAGTTTGTTCTCTTAGTTCATTTTTATTTTGTTAGTTTAATTTGTTCATTAGATTCCACATGAGTGAAATCATATGGCACTTGTCTTTCTCTGACTGGTTTTAGCCTAATAAAATTTTTAGGTCTATCCCTCCTGTTGCAAGTGCCTTCTTTTTTATGACTGAGTAGTATTCCATTGTGTAAATGTACCACAGCTTTTTTATCTACTCATCTAATGACAGACAGTTGGGCTGCTTCCATATCTTCACTATTGTACGGCAATAAACATAAGGGTGCATATATTCTTTCGAGTTAGTGTTTTGGGTTTCATTGAATATATTCCCAGAAGTGGAATCACTGGGTCATAAGGCAGATCCATGTTTAATTGTTTGAGGTTAACTCCATACTGCTGTTCACAGCGGCTGCACCAACATGCATTTCCACCAACAGTGCATCCTTTTCTCCATATCTTTGCCAACAATTGTTTGTTGATTTATTGATGATAACAGTTGTGACAGGTGTGAGGTAGTATCTCATTGTGGTTCTAATTTGCATTTCTCTGATGATTACTGACATTGAGCACCTTTTGTTGGTTGTTATTGATGTCTGTTGGCCATCTGTATGTCTTCTTTGGAGAACTGTCTATTTAGTTCCTTTGCCCATTTTTTAGTTGGATTGTTTATTTTTGGTGTTGAATTTTATAAGTTCTTTATAAATTTTGGATATTAATCCCTTATGAGATGTATTGACAAATATGTTCTCCCATTCACTGGGTTGTCTTTTCATTTTGTTTCCTTTGTTGTGCAAAAACTTTTTAGTTTAATGTAGTCCCACTTGTTTATTTTTTTTGTTTCCCTTACCTAAGGAGATATATTAATAAAAATATTGTTATGAGAAATGTTTGAGATTTTTACTGCCTATATTTTGTTTAGGATTTTTATGGTTTCAACTTTAATGTTTAAATCTTTAGTCCATTTTGAATTTAATCTTGTGTATGTTGTAAGAATGTGGTCTAGTTTAATTTTTTTCACCTATCTGTCCAATTCTCCCAACACCATTTATTAAGCAAACTATCTTTAGTTCACTATGTTTTTCCCTCCTTTGTCATATATTAATTAACCATAAGATGTGAGTTTATTCTTGGGCTCTTTATTCTGTCACATTAATCTGCATGTCTGTTTTTATGCCATTAACATGTTATTTTGATTATTAGGGCCTTGTAGTATGATTCCCCCAACTTTGTTATTCTTTCTCTAGATTGCTATTGTTATTTGGAATCTTTTGTCGTTCTATATAAATTTTTGGAACATTTGTTCTAGTTTAGAGTACTTAAAGTATAGCTTTAGTATCTGTCTTTATTTGAGGAGAAAGATGTCACATGTTAAAAAAAATCTTAAGAATGTAAATATAATTATTAACTATGATAAGCAAGCTAATGGAAACACCTACAAAGTCAGTGATAAACTAAAACAAGATGAGTAAGATTTATCCAGCCACAGGTAAAGGTTGTTGTATCAAGGGGAAAAAAGAGGGTAATGGAAAGGGACTGTGTGGAGGGGTAAAAAAGCAGTAAGCAGATCAAGCAACATATAATATATTATGGCCCTGGGGTGAAATCATTGGATACACTTCAGGGGATGGAAAGAAAGCCAGTGTGGCTGGAGGCTTGAGGGCAGGAGAAGTTGTAAGACAAGTCTAAGGAGTTACACAGAAGTCAGCATATCCGGCCCCTGGTAGGGCAAGATAAAGATTTTAAGTTTTAACCTAATAATAGTGGGAAGTCATTGAAGGCTTTGTGACAGTGTGTTTACTTAAATACTTAGGGTAAGATGTCGAGCCTGGAAAGGTTGGGATAGGAGTAAATGTGGAGAGAAGTCAGAAGACTCTTGTGATGCAAAAGACTATGATGGCTAAGATTACAGTCTTGTGTTGGAAATGAAGAAGAGAATGGATTAAAAAACAAAATTAAAATAAACAGAATAGAAATAGACTCAGATACAGAGGACATGTTGATGATTCACAAATGGGAGGAGAGGTGAGGAAATGAGTGGAAAAGGTGAAGGGATTAAGTACAAACTGGTAGTTATAGAATAGTAATAAGATGTAAGTACAGAACAAGGAAACAAGTCAATAACATTGTAATAATTATGTATGGTGTCAGGAGGGTACTAGATTTGTGAGGGACTCACTTCATTAAGTCATATAAATATCTAATCACTGGGTTGTATACCTAAAACTAGTATAATATTGTATGTCAATTTTAATTAAAATTTTAAAAAATATTTTTAAAAGGAGAATAAATTTTAGATACAAATGTCCTGAAGTTCAAATTAACAGGGCCAATATTTATTACTTCAAGAGAGTTAAATAGCTATTGATTGGCAGTGATTTTTGAGACTACATTTCCTAACAAGTCCTTGGAGTGCAGTTATTTTATGTGGCAAGTTAAGTATAGAGCTGTACACTTTAAAAGCCAGCCATGCCAGAGATAGAATGAATAAAAGCTAAGCAACCCTAGAAGCCATCTCATCTCCCTTTGAAGATGAGTAGATAGGACCCAAGTCAGGGCCAAGATTTTCTTCAAGAAATAATTCTTTAAATTTACGTGAATGCAAAGAACCAATAACAAGACATTGATGTCCTCTGCCATTGAATATAGGTAGTAATAATTTCAACTGGATAATTTACATAATTGATTTTCCTACCTTAATCATTTAAAAAATCTCAGTAAAGCACTCAAGATACATGTAATTTCTGTTGTACTTCTGTGTAACTTCTTGTGCCTTCAACAAAATGAGCAATAAAATTTATCTGGCTTTTCTAAGTAAAGTGAATTCTATTTAAAATGATCAGATTGAAGCTGAGTTGAGTTTGCTGATAATAATGACTTTGGTTTTGGAGGAGTTGATCTTTAGTCCTTTTTTCTAGCAATAACTAGAGAAAAAGACCACTTATTTATAAACATTACACTTAGTTTGTGATCCTAAAATTGTGTCATCACAATTTACAATTCTTCATCACATGAGTAGTGCTTTTATCTCAATAGCCTCTAGTAGTCTCTGGTCTTTAGGATGCCCATTTAAATCATACAATAGTGATTTTAAAAAGGGATGGTAGAGCCTAACCCCACTTTAGCCCATTGGGAAGGTTCCCCTTCTCAGTATATTACAGAATAGGTATTTATGAACATCAGTTATCATCAGGAGACTTCATGGAGCCCCTAGGGCTGATCCCATCACAGAAGCAAAGGTTGTAACATTGGCAAGCCCAACCTTATGCCAAACATGAGAATAAGACTTAATACCTATGTAGCATTTATATATAAGTCACTGTTCTAAGAGCTTTACCTACCTTCAAAACCAACCTATTTTACTAGTAAAACCAAGGCTCACAGCTAGGATATGTCCAAGGTCATGGAGCTAAGATGTCAGTATCAGAGCCAGGATTGAATGAGGCACTCTTTTCTGGTCTCTGTGCTCTTAAACCTTCCACTCAGCTGTCTGGGCTGATGTGCTTATGAAATGGCCAGACAATTTAGATGGAAATGTGTAATAGCATTTCCTCTTTGGTTTTCCTCCCTCTCTAACTTTTTCCCTGGGAAATATCAGTGTTCACTTTGTTCCGGCAGAAGAAAATGCAGTGGTGCCTTGCAGGCTCCGAGGCTGTGAGCACACGTGAAGCTTTCACTCTGCAGCTCACTCACATTCAAGCCAAAAAGCCAAGGAAGATGGGGCCTGGAACATGACATGTTTTTGTTACGACATATCTTCTGCCATTAAGTTTGCTGAAATTTGATGACAGCATGTTGGCAGGGAGCTTAACGATGTTTCTCATGTATTTCAAAATTTGCTTTAAACAGCAAAGCAAACCACTCAGACACTGTCATAGAAAACAGTTTCTCTTGTTAGTGTACTAAGCAAGTATATATCTCACACTGGACTGCAAAGAAAGAAAAGCAGAATAAGGCAGAATTCTTGTGCTCAAGGAATTTGCTTTTAAAGGAACCTGTACACTCAGTGTGCCTCCTGAACTTGCCCCAAGAAAGGTCTGCTTGTGCTTAGAAGTCTGTTGATGGGTATCCTTGACCTTGCTTCCTATTTCTCAGGGAAAATTGAGAATATAGGTAGGAACTGCCTCAGTTTCCTTTCTCTATGCATAAATTTATCTGTACTCTCTGTTTTTTCTGTCTCAGGTAGGCCTCTACATGGTAGGTTGAGGAAGGAGGACCAGTTTGTGCAAGAATAAACAGATCCATGAGGCAGGAAGAAAATCCGTAAGAATTCCCTAGAGTATTGAAAAGGTATACTTTAGAAAGTAAAATAATATTTAAAATTAGTAGAAGAAATAAATATATTGAAATAAATGTTGCTTGGTCTATTGGCTAACGACTTGCTATATATGAGTAAATAAATAAAATATACATATATGCATATGTACAGCTAAATCACCATCATACCAATCCAGGCATTTGTTTGCTAATAATTGAAATAGATTCTTCCCTGACCAGGCAGTGGCACAGTGGATAGAGCATCGGACTGGGACATGGAAGACCCAGGTTCAAAACCCCGAGGTCTCTGACTTGAACGCGGGCTCATCTGGTTTGAGCACAGCTCACCAGCTTGAACCCAAGATCACTGGTTTGAGCAAGGGGTTACTCGCTCTGCTGTAGCCCCCCAGTCAAGGCACATTGAGAAAGCAATCAATGAACAACTAAGGTGCCACAATGAAGAATTGATGCTTCTCATCTCTCTCCCTTCCTGTCTGTCTGTCCCTCTCTCTGTCTCTGTCACACACACACACACACACACACACACACACACACGCAAAGAAAGAAATGGACTCTGTATAATTTAAGCTAAAAAGACATTTATCAGAAGGATTTTAGGTAGATCACACAATTAATAAGAACCCCATGAAACTGTCTTGAGAAATAGGGGACTATTAAGGTTAAGCAGATTATGCATTTGGCTGAGAGGATAATTAGGGGCTGAAATCCAGCCTACCTTCTGTTCACCAAGCCAAGTACCTTGGTGTATGTTACATCAATTCAGAAAAAAAAGATGCTATGTCTATTCACATTAAAGCTCCATCTACCTACTAAGCCGTGCAGCCAAGGGCTTGTGTTTACAGACAGTGACACCTTTCTCTAATTTATACAAGGGCACTGTCTCGTTTAGTCATGGCTTAGTCATAGAACTAAGCTGGTAGACCTATAGCCCCTAATCCTAAATCAGGAATGTCACAGCTGACTATCCTGGACTCATGATATAGCCAGAGAAGTGAATTACACGGAGGTGAACTGGAAGCTCTTCCTGTTTTTACCTTACCAATTCTGAGATCCTGAATGGGAGAGGTCAATTGGCCAAGGTTAAGCCTTGTACCTATTACCTGTCTGTAATATTGGAAAGCAGGTATCTGGCTTTTTGACTTCCCCAAACACACAGTAGCATATTCCATTTTATAAAAAGCCATAATTTCAGGCCAATTAGTTTAATATTATATGTTTAAATAAACACAGAAAAAAAGATACTTATCAGATCTTAGGATGATGAAAGGACATTGGAAACATAAAATAGAAGAAGAAACTACAAAGGCAAAGGTTGATACATGTAGCACAGAATTAATAATGTTATGTCAAAAAATCATAAAAGATAAGAAAGTGGGGGGCAGAGTAAAATAAGATAAAGTTCTAATAAGATTTCTCAAAAATCAATATGAAAAATACCCTCTTAAAAAAATGGAAAAAAGGAATAACTAGAGAAATTAGGAGGAAACATGAGAAATGTTTGGTGTTTCTAGTTGCCTGTCCCCTTCGGTGGATGAGCACCTGCTGGGACCCACATCCGGGCCTGGGAGTGGCTTGCCCGTGGGTCCAGCCTGCCACAGGAGATGAGGATGCTACTGAAAAAGGAAAAGAATTTGGAAAAGTCAAGTCCAAGAGAAAGAGTAAGATATCAATAATAGTCAAGACAAGGTTCAAAGGTTCAAGGGGCTTTCTCTTTGCAAGATCTCATTTATTCCTCACATAACTATAAAGTAGATATTTTTATAATTCCTATTTCACAGCAGAGGAAATTAAAGCTTAAAGCACTGAAGGGGCTGGCCCAAGGTACATCAAGCATGTGGAAGAGCAAGGATTTGAACCCGCTTATGTCCATCCATAGTTTATCATTTTAGTTGCCAAAAACATTTATGATATTTACACTGTGACTTAAGATTCACAACCATCATAGCTGATTTTAGGTACTATCACATCTCAGACAATTACCCTTAATTTCCTGCTGGAAGTTTGGAGAATGACACTGTCAGTTGGGTGGGGCCTTACGCAACCTGGGGTTGGGTGTGTGGGTTTTAGGATCTACTGTGCCTGTTACATATCCTGCTTCTGTCCTGACAACTTCACACTTGGCTCAACCTTTTTTTCCTAAGGAACAACATGTAGACAAAAACCTCCTTTTGGGCAGAAGTGCTTCCATAGAGATGCTAAGCGGATTCTTTGAGCCCTCCGCTCCTGCTGGCCCTTCCCCTCAGCCACCCTCCCCTCTTCCTCCTAGTTGCAGCTGCAGAACCACCACTACATCCCCACTCATTGTAAGTGACCAGACTAGGCAAATAGGAAGACGAATGGTTAGTCAGGGAAATTTGGGCCACCGTGATGGGAAAGGTGCAGAGGAAAACATTATGGCCTAAGCCCCTTTGAAACATGCTGACAGTTGACAGATGAGCATCCATAAAATGACAAAGGCCGGCCTGTGTAAAATGCTTGGCCACCAGTGTTTCTCCCTGGGAAACTAACTGCCCTCAACTGTCAGTGGAAATATTATTTTTTTTGCTGGTAATTATTCTCATCCCTGCGTCTGTAATCACAGAATAGCCTCCACTTTGCATATGTGGGTAACTGCCACCACCCCCTGCCCACCACTCCTCTCAAGAAATGATGAATAATCCCGATGATTAAATGATTATAACCAGGGTAGTAAACGGGAATGCTAACTGTATGATCTATTTATGGTTACCAGGGACATGTATTGAGAGAAGCCTAAGATTATTTTAAAGTAGTGTTGGGGATCCCTAAGGGTCCGTGAACCAGGACTGCATTTATTTACAATGCGTTGAGTCTTCAGCAAACAATGGGTACTAAAACTGATGCTATATGCATCTTCCAAAAAGCCCTGCTGCTGTGACTGTGCAGTATTTTATTCTGTTTATTTTCTCTGTCCTGTGGTCCTCTGCATTAGAGAATAATAAAAGAGGAGGAGAGGAAAGAAGACAGAAGGAACCAGAGGGAGTCGGATGTTGTGATAAACCGTGGCAGCTCTAAAATAGAGGGAAGGATCTTCTTTCCTGCAGAATTTGGGAATCCTTGAATTTGGGAATCCTCCCAGAAATCTGCAGGAGGCATTTTCCCCTCTCAGATGATAACTTTGGATTCAGGATCTCTCTTGACCTCTTCTTCTCAAAAGCAGTGCTGTCCAATAGGATTTTCTGTGATGATAAAAATGTTTCATATATATTTATATATATGTGCTGTCCAGTAGGTGATCTCATGTGACTGTTGAGCACTTGAAACAGGGCAAGTGTGACTGAGAAACTGGGTTTTAGGTGTTTGATTTTAATTCATCTAAATTTGGATTTTGGTAAGTACGTGTGACTAGTGGCATTGGACAATGCAGCTCTAGAGCCACCATCAAGACCACCTCGGTCCTAGCCCTGGCCGGTTGGCTCAGTGGTAGAGCGCCGGCCTGGCGTGCAAAAGTCCCAGGTTCGATTCCCGGCCAGGGCACACAGGAGAAGCGCCCATCTGCTTCTCCATCCCTCCCCCTCTCCTTCCTCTCTGTCTCTCTCCTCCCCTCCCGCAGCCGAGGCTCCATTGTAGCAAAGATGGCCCAGGCGCTGGGGATGGCTCCTTGGCCTCTGCCCCAGGTGCTAGAGTGGCTCTGGTCGCAACAGAGCAACGACCCGGAGGGGCAGAGCATCGCCCCCTGGTGGGCAGAGCGTTGCCCCCTGGTAGGCGTGCCAGGTGGATCCCGGTCGGGCACATGCGGGAGTCTGTCTGACTGTCTCTCCCCGTTTCCAGCTTCAGAAAAATAAAAAAAAAAAAAACAAAAAAAACCCACCTCGGTGCCGCATATGAAGTATTCAACTACTGTGGGTATAAACTTCAAAAGAGAAACTAAAAATTGGACACACGCATCAAGTACAGATCGTACAAAATTCAGGCTATTTAACACAAGGTTAAGCAGCAACAGAGCCCTCCCAGAATTCCCTATGGTCACCCTATCGTCTTGGTACAACCTTTCCTTTTAGAGACTAATCTTGGGCTGGACTCTGTGCCTTGATCTTTAAACAAGAGAATGAGTATTTTGCCTTTTAGGACATCAGTCTCATTTCCACTGTCTTCAAATGAGAATATCCTCCCTGTCATTCACCTTGCCCACCATCCTAACCAGTGTCTCCAGGTCTCTGAGGTCAGGAAATGCCTGACCAGCTTTTTCCAGATTCTCAGTTCAGTCTCCATCTTGTATGGTGACATTTGCTGGGTCCCAGTCCCCCAAACTCTGATCATCCTGTTTTATTTCCCCCAGTCATTCCTGTGCTTACTTTTGAGGTTTTGAATTTCCTTCTGCATCCTCTCTTTCTCATTCTACCATCGTTAGCTTGGCTCTTTACATGCTCTGGAATCCCTGAGTCATGCACTTAGTGGGATCCCTTTCTTGGGTAACTTCAGGGTTCAAGTACACTTTAGGTGTGCAAAAGAAAACATCACTTTCCAAATTTCTAACATTGTTTACCCATGGATTTTTGCAATTTTTTAAGCTATTCTACTTACATTTTTTTTCAGATTTTTTTCATTCTTCAAGTTTGTTTTTTAATAAACTGTCTTTTCTGGGAAGATATTAGAGATGGTTTTCTTTGTTTTATTGCTGTTGTTGCATCTCTACTCACATTCACACACACAGAGAGGTATATATTAGAATAGTTCATTAAAGGGCAATAGAAATTCAATAGAGGGAGGTTTCTGTTTTAAATATCTGAGCCAGTATTTAATTAGAGAGACTTATGAATGTATTTTATATTCTCATTCACCAAAAATACTTTTACTCCATTATTATCAAGCAGGACAAGGTGTTATAAAAGCATTTCATAGCTTATACAATACCACATAAATGTAAATTTTGGTCATTATGGTTCAATAGCATCCTCGGAGGACCAGCTTTGGGGTGGTGTTTCAGGACAGTGTAGTGCATGTCTGCCTTCTCTAGAAATTGCCTTCCCGGCCAACATGGAGTGTCTTCACCTGTCATTATCTTTAAGGTACATAACTCTGGCTCCATTACTGAGTAAGCCAGATGTAGGTATTTGACCCATGTTGATAAAGGATATTCTCTCTTCTAGAAATTTTGGTTTGTCATTGAAAGACAGGCAGTCCATTTTAGCTCATTCCATTCGTGGAAATGCAAGCATGAGAGCTTTATAGGGAAAATCTTTTACCTTCTGTGAATTGAGAATGAAAAAAATAGGTCTGCAAAAAGACAGAGAAAGAGAGGGATATTAGACCCATGAAGAAAAGCAGAAATTAAGTAGAAAGATGAGTGGTAATGGCTTTTTTTTGGCATCTGGATTCCTTTCCTATTCTTTGTACTTCAGAATATTTATGTGAATCTTTGTTTCTGTTATTTAAAACCAAAGAGTTCAAAGTTATACAAGCATAATGCTGAGAAAGTGAAAATTCTGAGCATAATCTACTTAATTCCATTCTATTCTGTGGCCATAGGCTATAACTTGTTGGTCTGGCCAGCCATTGTATTAAACCATGCTTGTCATCACAAAGGTAGAGAATGTCAGAGGATCAATACAAATTCATCATTACCTCTGGAATCACAACACACTGTATATCCCATTGAAAATTCAAGCCTTGTAACTAGCAGAGAGAACAAAGTTGTAAGTGGCCATGGCCAAGGCCTTGTGCAGATGTCTTACTTTTATAATGTCAAGGCCTAGGAAACCCTGGGAAGTACCCCATGAAATCCACTGGCAAGTTCCCTCTTAGGCACTATGTTTCTCATGTGATAAATAGTTACATGAATTCCAATGAAGTTATCTGCAGCCAATGTTTAGTAGAGATGTAGGTAAATTACTCTTGAAATATCTGCCTCCATTTCTGACCAAAGCTGTAGGCTGACCCTCAGCCAACACACACTATCAGTGAGTGTCTGGGATTATGTATTGGAGTGTGGGTGGAGTAAGGGGAGGAAGGAGTGAGGTTCAGAGGCCTATAAGAGAGAATACTTGTGATGACAGTTCTAGTTCAACCAGTATAACCACGTCTTTAATGTCTTGAAGTGACAGTTGCCTCTGAATTATTGCATTCATGTTGAAGACAGAAAACAGTATCTTCTCTAATACATATTTTCACAGTCTATTGACCAAAGTCTCTTCTTTTTCTGTCTAATTTAGGCAATATGGGGAGGATTTATCCAATGTTATTACTCATGAAAACAACTTTTATTTTTTTCTGTAGGGTCTAATTCAATGAAGAGCAATAAAAAAGCAGGAACAGATCTCTGTTTTTCCTAATGAAAGTCATGCTGCAAAGCCCAATTCGCCTTATGTAAGGACTATCCACTCAGCATCCACACCTCCTTTACAGAAAGGAGGTGACAGAGGTCTGGGCGTGAAGACACTACAAGGAATGGTGGATGCTGTGGACAGAGCTGCAGAGCAGCAGTCACTGAAGCTGGGTTCAGTCCTGATTCACTACCGCCACAGGTCCCTCTAATCATACCACAGAGGCACCTCTTTCCTTGTCTATTTAAAATAAAATGAAGATAATAATACTCATCTTACATTTCTTACAGAGTTAGTATCAAGGTCAAATAAGATAAAGTCTGAAAGTACTTAGAAAGAACAAAGGATGACAACAATGTAAGATTATTTTTTTAAACAAAATGTCCGTGTATGTGTGTGTGTTTGTGTGTGTGTGTATTCTTCAATCTAATAGTTTCTTCTGACCTCACATTTAACTTTGACCTCACATCTCCTTTCATAAAAATCCATTTCCAGTCATTTTATCTTTGCAAAAACAAAATACACTACAACAAATTCAAGACTTAAAAAAAGAAGTTTGCAGCTAAAGGTCTATAGGGGAAAAAAATCTAAATGAGTCCATTAATGACAACTAAAAAGTCAGTCTATCACAAATGGAAAAGGCAAGTAAACAGTCACATTTAATGAAATCTAGTTAAGGAAATAAATCACTCTTTATTTCTCTTTTCCCCAATGCCAATGTTTCATGACTAGATTTGGAAACCAAGTGTTTGGAGATAAAGTTAATTTTAAATGTGGTTTCTCAACTATTTAAATAGCAAATCTTTCTCACATGTTTACTTAAATGCACACACAGAGCTGCGTGAAGTCCAAACACTAAGTGCTTTATATACTGAGACTATGTAGTATCAGTGTAAATGAGAACCTACGTGATAAGAAACATGCTGTTCAGAATGGAAGCTTTAGAGATAAAATCCTTGAAACTAATGATTCAAAAAACTTGACTTTTAAATATGATAATGAAAACCAAAGTTGACTTTTGACCTATTATATTATGCACGGTATAGTAAAGATTCCTATATAGGCCATCAGAAAGTCATTTTTTTAAAAATAGTTTATACATATTTTACATTTTTGTTAAACAAATAAACAGTTATGGAATGTTTATTATACTCCTGGTGTTATCCTAAGCACTTGCAATGCATCTGAAAGCAAAAGAAAATATATTAAAAATTGGAAGGTAATAGGAGGTAACAGATTGTTTTTAATGAAATAAAATTAAACAGATTTTTGGCTTATCTAAGTAGTATTGCCTTAAAAGTACTTGGAAAAGATAATAATTTATATTTCCTAATCTATAACAGTTATCTTTTATAAACTGATGTTCTATTTTAACATATCAATGGTAAAAAAAAGATATTTTTTTTCTTTCTGAATTTGTTTGATTTTGCAAAGCACACACTAATGCTGTAGTAACTTATTCCCAGATCCACCAACACCAACTTCAGTTTCACTCTTTGGGTATTCTCACTGATGTCTTCATAGAGGTGGGAGACAAGTTCCTCAGAGGCTTTCATTCTGTGCTTTGCTTGTTCCATTCTTTCTCTTAGTTGATTCATCCCTTCATTCACTATGTTTTTATTAATTGTGTATTATATGGAAAACCCTGTAATAGAAACAAGGAACACAAAGGTCTTTATGGTAGACAGTGGTTGGGAAGATAGGAAACACATAATTACAAGTATTTATCAAATAGAGTCTCCAAGACTCTATAAGAAGGCATGGAAAACTTCCCCCAGGCTAGTTTAGAAGCCATTTGAGCAGCACTATCCAATTGTAGGATCACAGTATCTTCTCAGGGGTGATCAACCAGTGTCCTAAGATTGCACATAGACATATCAACTCTGTCTGACCTCCAAAAGAGTTTCTGGCCAATCTGGGAACAATTTTTAATCATCTTTGTTCAAAAGTCTTAATATTACAGAACTCTGGAGCCAGATGTCCAAACGTTGTCTTTTCCATACTAAGATCTGTCATACCAGGGTTCATGAGGTAGGCAGGCCATGCGTGGTGAGAATACTTGCTGCTGGGTTCAAATCACAATTCCAACACTCTGGGCTGTGCCATCTCAGGTAAGTTAACAAAAATCACTGCGATTCATTTCTTTATCCATATAACAGGGGACTCATAAGGTTATTGTAATGATTAATTGAAAGAGTTGTGCTTTGTACATACCTTGTTTATAATAGACCATCAAAAGTGTTAGTTATTATTCATCTACTCCTTGAAATCTTTTTCCAATAAGTATGCATATTGACAAGGATTGGAAGGAAATGGAAATAATTTAAATAGTGGATCATTGTGATTGAGTTGTAGGTAATCATTAATATTGTCTCAGTTTCTGCTGTATGGCACAGTGGATAGAGTGTCAACCTGGGAAACCGAAGACCCAGGTTCAAAACCACGAGGTCACCAGCTTGATCGCAGGATCATCAGCTTAAGTGCAGGGTCACCGGCGTGAGTGTGGGATCATAGACATGATCTCATGGTTGCTGGCTTGAGCCCAAGGTTGCTGGCTTGAACCAAAGGTCACTGGCTTGAGCAAGGGGTCACTGGCTCAGCTGGAGCCCTCAGGTCAAGGCACATATAAGAAAGTAATGAACAACTAAGGTGTCACAGCAATGAGTTGATGCTTCTCATTTCTCTCCCTTCCTGTCTGTCTGTCCCTCTTTTTATTTCTCTCTCAATTGCTCACTAAAAAAATATAAAATAAAAATAAATTTATATTCTATAGCTAAACTTTTCCCTTTATATAGATAGCCCTATATTTATGGTGGAAAATGTAGACAACCAGGTAAGAAAAAAAATAAAATAAAAGGAAGAAGAAAAGCATATCACCCATAATTTCACAATGTAGACATAGCTACTGCCAAAATAAATTTATTAAATGCTGTGTCAAAATGGTGGTAACTTCCTCAGAATATACCAGGCACACACTTAGTAAATAGAGGACAGATCCTGAGGGAGATCTGGCTTAAAAGGACTTAAGATGAGACTGACTTGCTCAGATAGGATTTTGGCTGGAGGGTCATGAAGACTTCAACTCTACCTATATAACTAATCTCAGGGAGCCCAAGTCTAAAATAGCAACAGAACCAAGACATTTCAGTTCATTCAGTGCTCGTGACAAGATACTGTGAGTCTTGGTAACCCTAGTTTCTGGTCTTTTCCCAGGAAGATATGGGTAATTGTAAAATGTTCTACCATCCTCTACCAACTTATCCTATATAACAGTGGTCCCCAACCTTTTCTGGGCCATGGACTGGTTTAATGTCAGAAAATATTTTCACGGACTGGCCTTTAGGGTGGGACGGATAAATGTATCATGTGAACGAGACAAGCGTCAAGAGTGAGTCTTAGATGGATGTAACAGAGGAAATCTGGTCATTTTTTAAAAATAAAACATCGTTCAGACTTAAATATAAATAAAACAGAAATAATGTAAGTTATTTATTCTTTCTCTGCGTACCGGTACCAAATGGCCCACGGATTGGTACCGGTCTGTGGCCCGGGGGTTGGGGACCACTGCTATAAAATACTAAATCAGGTTCACTTTCAAAGTCAGCTTTGTAATGGGCCCTAGGTTAGGCTCTGCCCCTTCTCACCCCACATTTCTGCTTCACTGCTCGCTGAACCTTATTACTTTACAAAACCGAGACTTTGATGCCACAGACTCCAGTCTTGTTTATTCTACCTTCTGGCCTCTTTAGGCTTTTACCAGCTTTATTTTCCCCTGTAGTTATCACTGTCTTAAATACAAAGAAATGTTATGTATTTGATTTTTTTTTCATTTTTGTCTCTCTCCCATCTGTAGAATGAGAGTTTCACACACATAGGGACTTATTTACTCGTCTCTAGCATCCGGCACAGTCTGGAGGTTCAATAAATAATTTGTCGAAGGAAAATCAAAATAAAAAACTTAAGCATAATCTGCCAATAAGTAAGTGTAAAAGACCACCTCAGATTATTCACTATTTTGATGTTGGGTAAAGTTGAGGAGAGGCCATTGAATATAAAATGGAGGAGGGTGGGGATGAAAAAAAGGAGAAACCAGCGTTGCCTACTCATCTGGGATATTTAAATTATAAACTCTAGGGTACGTCTAGATTTCAGTGAGTTCATTTTCATTCAGGTGGGTGGGAATAAATTGAACAACAGAATTTATTTTCTCATATTTCTGGAAGCTGGCAGTCCCGCATCAAGGTCTCAGCAGGTTTGATTTCTTCTGAGGTCTCTCTCTTCGGCTTGCAAGCTGCCAGCCACCCTTTGCTGCCTCTTCACGCGGACTTTCCTTAGTGTATGTGCACCCTTCCTATTTCTCCTGTGTCCTAACCTCATCTTCTAATAGGAGCACTGGTTGGATTGGATTAGGGCTTATTTTATCAGCCTCTTTGTAATTTAATGACATCTTTAAAGGCCTTATTTATCAATATAATCCCATTCTGTGGTACCAGATGTTAGGGTTTTAACATGAATTTTGGGGAGACTCAGTTAAATCCATAACAGCCACTTCTCTGTTTTGGTGGCAAAAACTATTTTATGATCTTGTTGAACCTCAGAGCGAAGTGTGGATCCTCTTCCCAGGAGGCTCTTTCACAGAGGAATTATTTTCAGGTGGTCACTGACTAGCCATGGCACATGATTTTAATAAATAAGATGTATCTCATAGAATGTAAATTTCTCTAAATCCCTTACAAATCTAATTCAAAACATTATGTTGCAATAAAATCCAAAGTTCTACAAAAGCATGGCTTATCACAGGAAATGTAAGGATATTAGGTCATGTATAGCTAGATTGCCCTGGGAGACTTTTGAAACACAGACATATAAAAAGATTTTATAAAGGTGATTAGAGATATTCCTACTAGATCCAAACCCATTTCTTCAAAACTAGAAGGTAGAAATAAGGTAAAAGTATTTAACAAATAAACAGCACCCAGAAAAACTCTTAAAGATAGATAAAAGATATATGATTTTTATAAGCAAGGATGACAAACAAAAGAATATTATATGTATGGGCTAGAAGGAAATTACATATAATTTACTGAAGCATTTTTATTTTATATATGGAGAAATTAATTCTTGAGAAGGAAAATTGTCTTGTCCAAGTGACAGAATGTGAATAGAATTTAGGCGTACCCAGTCCTTCTCATTCAGGGTCTGGTTCCCATTTTTATACTCACTTTGATGAGAATGTATGAAATCCAAGGAGAATATCATGGCCTGCCCAAAGGCCTGCCTAACCTTGGTAGAATGAGATTTGCAATATATCATAAGAGGTAAGTGCCAACGACAAAATTTCTGTAGGAAATAAGGGAGACTAATGGAAAGAGAGTAGAATCCATATTCAAAAGACATGAGAACACCGTGTACTGTCTCTGGGATCTTGGGCAGGACACTTTGCTTCATTAAACCTCATTGTGTCATCTGCACATTGAGAACAAAAATAATTCTTGCCCTCTGGGCTTCACTGGCTTTTTGATGAACAAAAAAGATAAAGGACCTACAAACTCTTTGTAAATATTAAAGTGGTACTCAAATACTCTGTGATAATCACTGTTATATTCCAAGAATTAATGTGCCAATGAGTCTAGTTTTCGGCAGAGAGCTGATTTGGAAATGTAATCAGGATAGCTATACTAAGAATGAAAATGTCAATTATATTTACTTTCTTTAAAAAAAAAATAGTGCCAGCTACATGAATCAACTCAGAGTTCAAGTTTAAAGAACACCATCTCCATTTTAATTAAAGCACATAAACTATGGCCTATAAGCTGCAACCAAGAAGAGATGGTATACAAACTAGTCATTTCCTGGCGCCATTCCACCAGAACTAGTCCGTTTAATAGAGGGTTGGTACAGACTAACAGAACTGAGCTCTCTTAGAATAGAACTCCTTGCTGGCAGGTCTCTGAAAATCCAATTAGTGACAGTCATCAGAAATTAGTTATTAAGGATCACCTCTTTATAAAATTTGAATGCTCCTGTCCTTGACAGTGTATGCATACAACATAAACTCATACTCATTTTCTCCTGGACTCCCCACTTGCCTGATCTTCATAAAATATCTCCCCTCAATAGAGACCCTTGCTCCTTCTGAGTTTCTCAGAAGGCTGTATCAGGACCTGGTCCTTCACATTCTTGCTCCTGCTTCCCACACCATCAGCAGTTGCCTTTGCTATTGATGAACATCACGAGAACCTGGCGTACCATCCTCTGCTGGGGATAGCACTGACATCCCATGGCATAATCTCTTGCCAGGTCCCTGGTCTTTCACCATATGGAGACCTCCAACTCACTTCAAGGTCTGAGCATGCTCCAAGCTTCTTCTGGCCCCAGAGTCCAGTCCCTCTGAACTCCCATCCCTCAACCTCAGAGACAGGAGAAAGGCCTTTCTGGAGCCTTTCCTTCCATTAGTCCGAGACCTTATTATGTCTTGTCCCTGGCATAGCCTATTCACAAGATGATTGACAATTTGCAGATACATTCCTTCAGGAGGAAACCTTTACACACAGGTAGAGGTCTGGCATTAGTCACACAATTAAAACAGAATAACTTTCCCAAAGCCTGGCTTATTGGGCCTTAAAATTTTGACACTTGGCTGGTCCAGTTTGCACTGTCTTATGCTCAATCAATATCTTCTTGCATTATTTCCTCTATCATGAAGTAAAGCACTCCGGTCTGCACAAGTTCCCTGCTGGCTTGGTCTTGGCTTTCAGGCTCCTTTGAACAAATAAACAGACCAATAAGAAAATACCCTGAAGAAAGAATTAATTGTCTTATATAACTAGGAAGTCCTGGGATCCCTAAGGATGCTATGCACTCACCCACTGCCACCTCTGGATTCCACCTTTCTCTGTTTCTACATTATGCTGCTCTCTTACTTGAGAAAGAATTCCTCCATGTAGCAGGCAGAAGGTTGAGGGTGTCCTGACTACAGACAACCCTACATCAGTGGTCATCCCATCCCACCTTAGCAACTGAAGTGAGAGCAAAAGGAACTCCTATTCACCATCAGTCATTTGCATCCCCCTGGCCAGTCCTCACAGTTGAGAGGATACAGGCAGCATCACCAAAACAAATGGACTGACAAAAGAAGCCAAAAGAGAGGAGGTGCTATTTCAAGAAAGAGGCAGCATGCACAATGGACAAACAGAAACAAGGAATTTGGGCTGTCTAAATAAAAATGTAGGGACCTGAAAATGAATTTTTTATCTATTCAAAAGTGGTTTACCGAGACCTCCAATTTCCATTACTAAACAGAACTTAGTCAGATAGACTGCATTTAGGTACCTTGCCTGAATTCAGAACCATTTTGGTAGGTATTTGCCTCCTACCTTAAGTTTTACAATCCCAGCCAGAGTGATGTTTATTCAAACAAAAAAAAAAAATGATTCTGCTCCCATTCCAGTGCCGGTCTCCTTAGAAGGTAAAAACTGCTTGCAACTCTCTAAATTGAAGATTTTCCAAGTTTTAAACTATCAGCCCCTGGAAACTCTGTTACATATGTAGTATTACTAAAGCATGGATTTAAAAATCAGCAACTCTAGATTTGAATCTCCTCTCTACCACCTACTGTTTACATGACTTTGAGCCAATCTTGGCCTCAGTTTCCTTGTGAATAAAATGCAGATAATAACTTCTACTCCACTAGGTTATTGTGAGGATTAAATTAAATAAATGGTAGCTATTATTAATGGTAGGAGCACAGCGGTTTTAGAATCAATTTAATTTTTACTTTTATTCAAACCAATTCCATGTACTTTATCAGGAAATGAAAGCTCTTTCCAACTAAGTGGATCATCTATTCTAATCATTTAACTGGCTTAAAAAAAGAAAACTGATAGTGACATCAGTTTTCGGACACATGCCACCATTTTTGCAGACAGTATGTTCACCATGGCATTTTGGAACACATACAATAAGAAGCAACAAAAGGAAAGAGAGTAAAAAGAGTAAGAAGAAATAAACAGATGCCTGAGACAGTGAAGTACGTGCTATGGAGTCCTAATTAGAAAGGCAGGAGGTTCTCACACTAATTCCTAACTTAGAAACTGGTACTAAAGACCTCACAGTATGCGGAAATCTCAGTTCCACAGCCAAGGAGATTTGGGACTCAGATAACATTTATTATACAGTTGACCCTAAAGATATGCATAGGTCTGGGTCACACCCAGCATAAGTAGAAAGCCTACACAGGAGGACCCCACTGAGATAGATTCTGCCTTACTAAAACAAATCCACTGAAAATGTAAGACTATTAAGGAAGCTTAATATCCCTGAGAAGGAGCAACCTGAATTCAGCATAGTAAGGTCCCAGTCCTTGAAGGGTTTCTGGTTTCAAAGAATTACAGTTTGGAGATTACAGTCTAGTAGTGCATTAGAAACATTGAGAGAATATATTAAAAGCCAAAAGTTGTGTGAAAGTCTGAATATTTACAAGGATAACATCAGTGAGGTTCAGTCGATTCTTTCCATGAAAAAGTAATGTTACATTCTGAGATACAGAGTATAAACAGAGTATTTTTTAAGGCAGATAGCAAGAGGAGAAAGGATGAAAGGAACAGGGAGAGAAAACAGAGAGAGAGAGAGAGAGAGAGAGAGAGAGAGAGAGAGAAGAAGGAGGAAAAAAGAGGGGAGATCAGATAAGAAATGAGAATGTTCTATACTATGAATGATAAATTAAGACAATAGGGCTCCCTCCCCTGCCAAACACACACACACACACACACACACACACACACACACACACACACATCACTGCCAAAAGTAGATTTACCATAAATCTAATAAAGTTTAAATTTTAAGTCTTCAGAGGAGAAGCTAAGCTATCTGTTCTCCCAATCATATTTCATTATATTTGCAAACCTAAGATCTTTTAACCACAATCAGTCAGGACCAATGGCTCTTTCCATTCCATCTTCCTCTTCAGTCAAGTGGCATTAGAAGGACCATGTGGATTTTAGGGTCAAACTAAGGGGAAATTAAGTTAGAGATTCCTTTGGTTTGAATTCAATGGGATATAATTATGAAGTCCATAGTCACAGGACCAAAGTTTATACTGCCATATGGATATGTCCCACGGTGCCGGCACTGGAAATTCATGGCTGAGGGGAGGGAAACGATGTTTAACACAAACAGAACTAGACGCCATCTTTAGAAAAATTCTCCAAAATATTACAGTTTATATATGAAAGATACAGGTTTTCCCAAATTTGACAATTCAAAAGTTTTGCATGATATTAACAGTGATAAATTTTTAGTCTGCAGAAATGCTTCTAAACTGCCAGTAAATTAAAAATTCTTTGACTAACTAATCCAGGGAGACTAAATTATTATTCCATTTTTTATTTTTAGCAAATGATAGTAATTAGAGTTTCCAGATAATAAGCAAGATGCCTGACTACATTTAAATTTCAGATAAACAATATTTTTTAAAAGTTGGATTTATAGGGGGGACACTAGTTAACATAATTATACAGGTTTAAGGTGCCCAGTTCTACAACATATCTCTTTACGTTGCATTGTGTGTTCACGCTCCACAAATCAAGATTTTGTCCCTTCACCTTTCTCCCATCCCTGACAATTACGACACTGTTGTTCATGTTCGTGACTTTTCTCTTTCTTTTTCCGTGTCTATCCTTTTTTGTTCAATCCTTCCATCCCCCTCACTCAGCCCCCACCCCCACTCCGACAGTGCCAGCCTAGTTTCTATGTATGAGTTTGTCTCTATTTTGCTTTTTAGTTCATTTGGTTCATTAGATTCACATATGAGTGAAATCATATGGTACTTATTTTCTCCAACTGGCTTATTTCACTTAACATAATGCTTTCCAGGTTCACCCAATCTGTCACTAAAGGTAAGACTTCCTCCTTTTTATGGCTATGTAGTATTCCATTGTGTAAATGTGCCACAGCTTTTTTATCTACTCATCTACTGATCAACACTTGGGCTGCTTACGTATTTTGGCTATTGTAAGTAATGTTGCAATGAACATAGGAGTGCATATATGCTTTTGAATTAATGTTATGGGTTTCTTCAGAAAATTGACCAGAAATGGAATTTCTGGGTCACAAGGCAGTTCCATTTTTTTATTTTTGAGGTTATTCCATACTGCTTTCCACAGTAGCTGTTCCAATCTGCATTTCCACCAACAGTGTACGAGAGTTCCCTTTTCTCTATATCCTTGCTAACACTTGTTGTTTGCTGATTTATTGAAGATAGCCATTGTGCAAGGTATGTGGTGATACCTCATTGAGGTTTTAATTTACATTTCTCTGATGATTAGTGACCTTTTCATATATCTATTGGGCATCTATATGTCCTTTGTAGAAAGGGTCCTTTACCCATTCCTTAATTGGATTGTTGGAATTTTTGGTGTTGAATTTTATAAGTTCTTTATAAATTTTAGATATTAACCCTTCATCAGATATATTGGTAAATATGTTCTCCAATTCATTGGGTTGTCTTTTCATTTTGCTGACAGTTTCCTTTGCTGTGCAAAATATTTTCATTTTGATGAAGTCCCATTTGTTTATTTTTTGCTTTTGTTTCCTTTGCCCAAGGAGATCTGCCAGAAGAAATATTGCTAAAAGAAATGTACAATATTTTAATTCCTATGTTTCTTTCTAAGATTTATATGGTTTTCAGTCTAATATATATTTAAGTCTTCAATCATTTAGAGTTTGTTCTTGTGTATAGTGTAAGAAAGTGGTCCAGTTTCTTTTTATTTTCCATGTATCTGTCCGATTTTCCCAACACCACCTATCAAGTAGATTATCTTTATACCTCATTGTATGGTCTTGCCTCCTTTGCCAAATATTAATTGACCATATAGGCATGAGTTGATTTCTGGGCTTTCAATTCTGTTCCATTGATTTATATGTCTGTTTTTATGCCAGTACTATGCTGTTTGGATTACTATGGCATTGTAGTATATTTTAATATCAGGTAGCATGACTCCTCCAACTTTGTTCTCTTCCTCAAGATTTCTGTGGCTCTTTGGGGTCTTTTGTGGCCCTATATAAATTTTTAGACTTTTTATTCTAGTTTTTAAAATCATACTATTGGTATCTGGATAAGAATTTTATTGAATCTATAGATTGTTTTGGGTAATATGCACATTTTAATGTTAATTCTCTCTACTCATGAACATGGTATATACTTCCATTTATTTGTATCTTCTTTGATTTCTTTCTTCATTGTCTTGTAATTTTCTAAGTACAAGTCTTTTACATCATTGGTTAAATTTATTCTTAGGTGTTTTATTATTTTTGAAGTAATTGTGAATGGTATTGTTTATTTTTTATTTCTGATAGTTCATTATTGGTGTATAAAAACACAACTGATTTCTGGATATTTATTTTTATCCTGCTACTCTACTGAGTTCATTCATCAGTTTTAGTAGTATTTTTTGTAGAATCTTTAGGATTCTCTATATATAGTATCCTGTCATCTACAGATAATGACAGCTTTACTTTTTTCTTTTTTTCTGATTTGGATGCCTTTTATTTCTTCTTCTTGTCTGATTGCTGTGGCTAGGACTTTTATTACTATATTGAATAAGAGTGGTGAAAATGTACATTCCTGTCTTGTTTCTAATCTCCAAGGAAACACTTGTAGTTTTTGCCTTTTGAATATGATGTTGCTTGTAGGTTTTTCCTTTATGGCCTTTATTTTTCCAAATATGGCCTTTATTACATTGAGCTATGTTTCTTCTATTCCCATTTTGCTGATAGTTTTTCCTTAACAAAAATGGGTGCTGGATTATATCAAATGTTTTTTCTGCATCTATTGTTATGTGATTTTTATCTTTCCTTTTGTTTATATGATGTATCATATTTATTGATTTACAGACATTGTACCAATCTTGCATCCCTGAAATAAATCCCACTTGATCATGTTGTGTGATTTTCTTAGTGTATTGCTGGATCCAGCTTGCTAATATTTTGTTGAGGATTTTTTTTTTTTTTTGGTATTTTTCTGAAGCTGGAAACGAGGAGAGACAGTCAGACAGACTCCCGCATGCGCCCGACCAGGATCCACCCAGCACGCCCACCAGGGGCGACGCTCTGCCCACCAGGGGGCAATGTTCTGCCCCTCCAAGGCGTCGCTCTGCTGCGACCAGAGCCACTCTAGCACCTGGGGCAGAGGACAAGGAGCCATCCCCAGCTCCCGGGCCATCTTTGCTCCAATGGAGCCTTGGCTGCGGGAGGGGAAGAGAGAGACAGAGAGGAAGGAGGGGGGAGGGTGGAGAAGCAAATGGGTGCTTCTCCTATGTGCCCTGGCCGGGAATTGAACCCAGGTCCCCCGCATGCCAGGCCGACGCTCTACTGCTGAGCCAACTGGCCAGGGCCTTGTTGAGGATTTTAACATCGATGTTCACCAGGGATATTGGCCTATAATTTTATTTCATTGTTGAGTCTCTATCTGGTTTTGGAATTGGGATAATGTTGTTCTCATAAAATGAGCTTGGGAACCTGGTGCAGGCCAATGTAAGATACTGCCTGTGACCGGCCGTCAGATAACTGTTGAGAAGTACATGTGATCCACAATTTGTGGCAGCTTCTGCTGGGCTTAGGTGTACATGGCAAGAATCATGCTGTGCAACAAGTCCAGCTTTTTGTTTTGTTTTGTTTTTTGTTTTTAACTTTTTACAATTTTTATTTATTTATTTATTTTTAATTTATTAAATTTAATGCAGTGACATTGATAAATCAGGGTACATATGTTGAGAGAAAACATCTCCAGATTATTTTGACATTTGATTGTGCTGTATACCCCTCCCCCAAAGTGAAATTGTCTTCTGTCACTTTCTATCTGGTTTTCTTTGTGCCCCTCCCCTCCACCAACCCCTCTCTCCTTCCTCGCCCATCCCCACTCCCCCCAACCCCACACCCCGTTGCCATCACATTCTTGTTCATGTCTCTGAGTCTCATTTTTATGTCACATCTATGCATGGGTTCATATAGTTCTTAGTTTTTTTTCTGATTTACTTATTTCACTCCATATAATGTTATCAAAGTCCATCCATGTTATTGCAAATGATCCGATGTCATCATTTCTTATGGCTGAGTAGTATTCCATAGTATATATATATGTACCAAACCTTTTTTATCCACTCGTCCTCTGACGGACACTTGGGCTGTTCCCAGATCTTCGCTATTGTGAACAATGCTGCCAAAAACATAGGGGTGCATTTCTCCTTTTGGAGCAGTTCTATGGTGTTCTTGGGGTATATTCCTAAAAGTGGGATAGCTGGGTCAAAAGGCAGTTCGATTTTTAGTTTTTTGAGGAATCTCCATACTGTTTTCCACAGTGGCTGCACCAGTCTGCATTCCCACCAGCAGTGCAGGAGGGCTCCCTTTTCTCCACATCCTCGCCAGCACTTATTCTGTGTTGTTTTGTTGATGAGCGCCATTCTGGCTGGTGTGAGGTGATATCTCATTGTGGTTTTAATTTGCATTTCTCTAATGATTAGTGATGTTTAGCATTTTTTTTTCTGTCTATTGGCCATCTGTATGTCCTCTTTGGAGAAGTGTCTATTCATTTCTTTTTCCCATTTTTTTGATCGGATTGTTTGTCTTCCTGGTGTTGAGATTTACAAGTTCTTTATAAATTTTGGTTATTAACCCCTTATCAGACATATTGTCAAATATGTTCTCCCATTGTGTAGTTTGTCTTTTTATTCTGTTCTTGTTGTCTTTAGCTGTGCTAAAGCTTTTTAGTTTGATATAGTCCCATTTGTTTATCCTGTCTTTTATTTCACTTCCCCGTGGAGATAAATCAGCAAATATATTGCTCCGAGAGATTTCGGAGAGGTTACTGACTATGTTTTCTTCTAAGATGCTTATGGTTTCATGGCCTACATTTAAGTCTTTTATCCATTTTGAGTTTATTTTTGTGAGTGGTGTAAGCTGGTGATCTAGTTTCATTTTTTTGCAGGTAGCTGTCCAATTTCCCCAACACCATTTGTTAAAGAGACTGTCTTTACTCCATTGTATGCCTGTACCTCCTTTGTCAAATATCAGTTGTCCATAGAACTGTGGGTTTATTTCTGGGTTCTCTGTTCTGTTCCATTGATCTATATGCCTGTTCTTATGCCAGTGCCAGGCTGTTTTGAGTACAATGGCCTTGTAGTATAACTTGATATCAGGAAGTGTGATATTCTTTATTCTTCTTTTTTAAGATTGCTGAGGCTATTCGTGTTCTTTTTTGGTTCCATATAAATTTCTGGAATATGTGATCTATATCTTTGAAGTATGTCATTGGTATTTTAATTGGTATTGCATTGAATTTATAGATTGCTTTGGGTAATATAAACATTTTAATGATGTTTATTCTTCCTAACCATGAGCATGGTATATGCTTCCACTTGTTTGTATCTTCCTTGATTTCTTTTATCAATGCGTTGTAATTTTCCAAGTACAAGTCTTTAGGATCCTTGGTTAAGTTTACTCCTAGGTACTTTATTTTTTTGGTTGTAATTTTGAAGGGGATTTTTTCCTTAATTTCTCTTTCTAACTGTTCATTGTTGGAGTATAAAAATGAATCTGATTTCTGAGTATTGATTTTATATCCTGCCACTTTGCTGAATTCATTTATCAGGTCCAGTAGCTTTTTGACTGAGACTTTAGGGTTTTCTATATACAATATCATATCATCTGCAAATAATGATAGTTTTACTTCTTCTTTTCCAACTTGAATGCCTTTTATTTCTTCTTCTTGTCTGATTGCTGTGGCTAGGATGTCCAGGACTATGTTAAGTAAGAGTGGTGAAAGGGGGCACCCCTGCCTTGTTCCTGATCTTAAAGAAATTGCTTTCAATTTTTGCCTATTGAGTATGATGTTGGCTGTGAGTTTCTTATAGATGGCTTTTATCATATTGAGGTATGTTCCCTGTATTCCCACTTTGCTAAGAGTTTTGATCATGAATGGGTGCTGTATTTTATCAACTGCTTTTTCTGCATCTATTGAAATTATCATATGGTTTTTCCCTTTCTTTTTATTTGGTGAAATACATTGATTGATTTACGAATATTGTACCAGCCTTGCCTACCCAGAATAAATCCCACTTGATCATGGTGTATGATTTTTTCCATATATTGTTGGATCCGGTTTGCTAATATTTTGTTGAGGATTTTAGCATCTATATTCATCAGAGATATTGGCCTATAATTTTCTTTCTTTGTGTTGTCTTTGCCTGGTTTTGGAATCAGAATTATGCTCGCCTCATAAAAGGAGCTTGGAAGTCTTCCTTCCTCTTGAATTTTTTGAAATAGCTTGAGAAGGATAGGAGTTAGTTCTTCTTTGAATATTTCATAGAATTCAGTTGTGAAGCCATCAGGCCCCAGACTTTTCTTTGTTGGGAGTTTTTTGATAACTGTTTCGATCTCATTTGGTGTAATCGGTCTGTTTAGGTTTTCTGATTCTTCCAGATTGATTTTTGGAAGATTGTATGTTTCAAGGAATTTGTCCATTTCATCTAGTTGTCTAGTTTTTTGGCATACAGTTCTTCATAGTATTTTCGTACAATATTTTGTATTTCTGTTGTGTCAGTTGTTATTTCTCCACTCTCATTTCTAATTTTATTTATTTGAGTCCTCTCTCTCTTTTTCTTGGTGAGTCTAGTTAATGGTTCATTGATCTTGTTTACCTTTTCAAAGAACCAGCTCCTGGTTTCATTGATCCTCTGTATTGTTTCTTTAGCCTGTATGTCATTTATTTCTGCTCTGATCTTTATTATTTCCTTCCTTCTACTACATTTGGGCTTTACTTGCTGTTCTTTTTCTAGTTCTTTTAGATGCAGGGTTAAGTTGTTTATTTGAGCTTTTTCTAGCTTCTTAAAGTGTGCCTGTAGTGCTATGAACTTCCCCCTCAGCACTGCTTTTGCTGTGTCTCATAAATTTTGAGTTGTTATATGCTCATTGTCATTTGTTTCTAGGAATTTTTTTATTTCTTCTTTGATGTCATTTTTAATCCATTAGTTATTTAACAACCTGCTATGTAGTTTCCATGTGTTTGAGAATTTTTTAGCTTTTCTGTTGTGATTGGAGAAAGTGCTTGATATGATTTCAATCTTCTTAAATTTGTTGCTAGCACTTTTGTGCCCTAACATGTGGTCTATCCTAGAGAATGTACCATGAGCACTTGAAAAGAATGTATGTTCTGCTGCTTTACGGTGAAAGGTTCTGAAGATATCTATTAAATTGAGTTGATCTAGTGTGTCCAATACTTCTGCTGTTTCTTTGTTAATTTTCTTTCTTGAGGATCTATCTAGTGATGTTAGTGGAGTATTGAAATCCCCTACTATTATAGCTATTGATCTCGCCCTTTAAATCCATCAAAGTCTGCTTTATATATTTAGGTGCTCCTATATTAGGTGCATAGATATTTATAATAGTTATATCTTCCTGTTGGATTACTCCCTTTATCATTATGTAGTAGCCTTCTTTATCTCTTACTATATCCTTTGTTTTAAAGTCCAATTTGTCTAATATAAGTATTGCTACCCCAGCTTTTTTTTCATTTCCATTTGCATGAAATGTTTTTTTTCCATCCTTTTATCTTCAATCTATGTGTATCTTTTGTTCTAAGGTGTATCTCTTGTAGACAGCATATGTACGGGTCCCGTTTTCTTATCCATGCAGCTACCTTATGTCTTTTGTTTGGATCATTTAATCCATTTACATTTATGGTTATTATTGAGATGTAGTTGTTTATTGCCATTTTATTCTTTAAAGCTGTATTCCTTTTTTTGCTATATTCTTTTCCCACTTTGATCTGTTTACAACAGGCCCCTTAACACTTCTTGCAGCATTGGTTTGGTTGTAATGAATTCCTTGAGTTGTTTTTTGTCTGGGAAGCTTTTTGTTTCTCCTTCGATATTAAATGATAGCCTTGCTGGATTAAGTAGTCTTGGTTGTAGGTTCTTATTCTGCATTACTTTGAATATTTCTTGCCATTCCCTTCTGGCCTCAAGTGTTTCTGTTGAGAAGTCAGATGTCATCCTTATGGGCGCTCCTTTGTAGGTGATAGCTTTTTTTTCTCTTGCAGCTTTTAATATTTTCTCTTTATCGCTTAGCTTTGGTATTTTAATTATGATGTGTCTTGGTGTAGGTTTCTTTGGGTTTCTCTTTAATGGAGTCCTCTGTGCTTCTTGAACTTGTAAGAGTTTCTCCTGCATTAATTTAGGGAAGGTTTCAGCTATGATATGATTGAACAAAGTCTCTATCCCTTGTTCTTTCTCTTCTTCTTCAGGAACCCCTATGATGCCGATGTTATTTCTCTTCATGTTGTCACAGAGCTCTCTAAGAGTTTCCTCAGACTTTTTGAGTCTCTTTTCTCTTTTCTTTTCTGCTTTTTTGTCTTCATTCAAGTTGTCCTCCAACTTGCTGATTCAATCCTCAGCTCTATCTATCCTGTTTTTAATTCCTTCCATTGTGGTCTTCATTTCTGATATTGTATTTGTCATCTCCGACTGATTCTTTTTTAATATTTCAATATCCGTTTTTATACTTGTTATTTCTTTATTTAGGTGTTCGTAATGACCATCCATTGTTGTTCTAAGATCCCTAAGCATCCTTACAATCATTATTTTGAACTCCACATCTGGAAGTTTGATTATTTCCATATCACTCAGTTCATCTCCTGAAGGTATCTCTTGTGGTTTCATTTAGATTTCACTTTTTTGTCTTTGTATTTTGTTTGGGTGTTTTATTTATAGAGTTGGTTGAGTCTAGGCTTGGTGTTGTCTGCCTCCAGTTTTCAGTTGTGTTATTTCTAGGTCTTCTTGGGTTGGTATAAGCTATTATTTGTAATCCACTTTTGGATTTGGGCAGCTTTGAAGTCTTGATTTGTTTGTTTTCTTAACAGGTGATAGTCTTGTTTACTGATCTCAGCAGGGGGCTTCTTTGAAACTGTATCCAGGAATGCGATGGGTATAACCTGAGACTCTGAAGGCCTCTTTAGCCAACTAATCTCTCTGGGGGCAGGGTGTTTTCTCAGCTTCAGTAGGGGGAGGTGTATCTCAGATCTCCATGGAGACCTGAGTTACTGCCCCTCCTCCCCACTTCTTGTTTTCAGCTGTGTCTTGTTGCGCTGATTGGAGCTGGAGAGATGTCCGGAGATCTCTGATCTGGAAGCATTTCAGTACTGTTTTGTGGAAGGTTCAGTCCCTCCCCAAGCTATGGCCGCCTCCAGCATGGATGAGTCAGCTTTTTTAGTTTGTCTCCTGCAGCCCCTCACAGTCTGTCCCTTTCTCTCTGTCTTTTCTACTTGGAAGATAAGCTGGTCTTTTCAACACACCTTGCTCCCTGGTCACCAGGCAAGTAGCTGTGAGTGGTATTTTCTGCTTTTTCCCTAGGATTAGATCCTCTCTGGGCTCTCAGCCTCACCCCCCCCTCCAATCCTGTAATCAGGGGAGATTCAGGCGCTCCCTAACAGGTTTCTTGTGGCTTCTTCTTTACTCCTTGGTTTTTGAGAGCTGTTCTTGTAGTCCAGAGTTGGTTTTTTCATGCTAATTTTTCCTAAATTGATTTGTATTCTAGTTTGGTGGTGAGAGCTGGGCATCTGTGTGTCCGCCTACTCCGCTGCCATCTTCTAATACCAAGTCCAGCTTTTACTAGCACCTGGCCCAGGGGAAGTTAGGAAACCCAAGATCTTCCTCTGGTTGGCTCCACCTGCTGGCTGCCTGTTAGGCTCAGTCACTGAAAGAGACTTTAGTGTAGTGGGAAGATGGGGGTAGTTGCTAGTGGATCTCCCCTGAGGGGGAGGTGCCAGTCAGGTTTCAAGGAAGGTGGTTGGTGTGGCCTCACCCCAAAGTCATAGGTTTCAATCTGTTTTGGATTTTTCCCCAACCTCAGCAGGGCAGAGCCACTAGGAGTAGGGTAAATGGGGTCTTGGAGGCCAGAGAGTGGGTGTGGTGGCAGCCAGGAGGGTGCTTCTATTTTTTTTTTTTTTGTATTTTTCTGAAGCTGGAAACAGGGAGAGACAGTCAGACAGACTCCCGCATGCGCCCGACTGGGATCCACCCAGCACGCCCACCAGGGGGCGATGCTCTGTCCACCAGGGGGCGATGCTCTGCCCCTCCGGGGTGTCGCTCTGTCACCACCAGAGCCACTCTAGCGCCTGGGACAGAGGCCAAGGAGCCATCCCCAGCGCCCAGGCCATCTTTGCTCCAATGGAGCCTCGCTGCAGGAGGGGAAGAGAGAGACAGAGAGGAAGGAGAAGGGGAGGGGTGGAGAAGCAGATGGGCGCTTCTCCTGTGTGCCCTGGCCGGGAATCAAACCTGGGACTTCTGCATACCAGGCTGACACTCTACCACTGAGCCAACCGGCCAGGGCCAGGTGCTTCTATTAAATCTCCTAAAAGTGCGGAGTGCCGGTTACATCCATGGGAAAGTGGGAGAGGGGTGGCTCCTGCCTCAAAACCAGACAGTTGACTTACTGTCAATCCCTGAGTCTCTCTAGACTTCAATTCTCTGGCCAAGGCCCCTGACCAGTAGGGCCTAATCTCCTCAGGGAGGGGCGAGAGGAAATTCTGAGTGGAACAATTGGCTTCTTCCAGACTGATGCCACAAGGAAAAGAGTGGTCAGGCTAGGAAAGATGGTGACTGCAGTATATGAGAATTACTTAGCACAGAGATTTTTGGTATCTGTCCCTTCATGTTTCTCCTAAGAGCCACAAGCTCCAGATTCTCCTCACATGACTCTAGTCTTCTCAGCCTTCCCTCTGTATTGGCCCTTTAAAAGGGCCTAAGACTCTGCAGACTACCTTCTCTTTCTGGCAACAGAAACCTCACTGCTTTTCACAGCTGAATGTTATCTGAGTACTTCTTACCAGCTCTGGTGCTCTGGGCTGGGGAGCCTGTCTTGGAATTTAGGTACCACACTTCTCAGGGGGAATTCTCCCTGCAGCTGAGATATTACTTGAGACCCTCTGTTGCTGCTCATGAGAGTGGGGTCAACCCTTTTCAGATCTCTGCCCTTTCTACCAGTCTTGACATGGCTTCTTCTATGAATCTTTGGTTATAAGATTTTTCTTCATTTAGTCTTGAGTTGGTTATTCAGAATGATTAAGTTTATTGTTAAATTTAGTTGTAACTCCAGTTTGGTCCTAGGAGGAGGTGAGTGTAACATCCACGTTCTCTGCTGCCATCTTGGATCCCACTGAAAACTCGTATTAGCATGGAATTTTAATTTAACTAAAAATTCTGTATTTTTATTCATTAAATCTGGTAACCCTATAAATTAAAAACCCATCAGTATAGGAAGAGATTACCAAAGAGAATGAAGCCAAAATATGCAGGAAAGAGGGTAACATAAAAGTATATTAGGCAGTTAATTGAGAAAATTATTGCTATTTTTCATGATTGTCTTCCAGATTTGTTCTAAATAAATACATTTATACTGAAATTTGTAATTTTTTATTGTAAGGTGGCCCTGGATCTACCCCTGCTCTGATCTTTTCTCCCAAAGGGTACAAAAATCACTCAGGAATCCTAGGAGTAGAATGAGAAGGAAAGCCAAAAGGAATAACAAGGTATGCTGGCCAGATACATTAAAAGGAGTAAGAAGGTATTTTACAACTGTACTTGGGAAAAGAATTATTTGAGCATATCCTTTCCTTAAGAAAAGGAGTAAAATTAATAATGACTTTAAAACAGCTGAGATAATGAACTTCTTTTTCAACTCTGTCTTTGGCAAGATAAATAAGGAAATGGAATTCACAGAATTAGTAAGTAAGGAAGACCTTGTAAAAATAGCTATTAATATAAGGTAGGTAAAAAATGCTTAGGAAACCTGAATAAATCAGGATGACTAAGAAATTTGCACCCTAGAGTCCAGAGGTGAACACATAATGAAGTTACTAAACTACAGACCATTGTTTTCAATAATTGTAAGGTCTAAGAGAGAAAATTGAAAGCAGAAAGAGGAAAATGAAGGCAGCAAATATAAATGGATTTAGGAAAGAATTCTAAGGTATAAAATATTATTCTAGCCACTATAATGTATATTTGAACTATTTATTAACTCAAAAAAGACCGAACACTTATTAAGGAGGTCCTATAAAAATATTTTCGAAACTTCATAAGATTGCAAAACCAAGAAAGAGTTAAGAATTTGTAGGTACAATAAAAAGCTGTCCAGATAATATAATAAGTATGTGTATCATATATCATAAACAATGTGTACTCAAAATTATTCTTGATTGGCTGAATAAAAAATATAGTTATTTAATCAAAATAAACTAAAAAGTTATAAATAAACACTAAAATATAATGCTAGACAAAAAATAGTGGGAAACTATAGGAGTGGATGGAGAAGAGCTCCTCTAATTGCCAGCCATATTCTTAAACTGCCCTTAGAGATATTTTTTAGGTGAGAGGAGGGGAGATGATGAGGCAGACTCCCACATTTACCCCAATTGGGATCCACCAGGCTACCCTCATCTGGAGTCAATGCTTGAATCAACCAAGTTATCCTCAGCACCTGAGGCTGACATTCGGACCAACTGAGCTATCCTCAGTGCCAGGGCCATACTCAAACCAATCAAGGCACTGCCTGTGGGAGGGAAAAAGGAAAGAAGGGGGAGGGGGAGGGGAAGGGGAGATGCAGGTGGTTGCTTCACCTGTGTACCCAGACCAGGGATTGAACCTGGCATGTCCATATGCCAAGTAATGCTCTATCCACTCAGCTACTGGCCAGGGCTCTTTTAGAGATTTTTTTAAAAGAGAAATTAATAAGATTTGTAACTGATAACAGTTTCTTATTAGAAAGATAATTCAATACAGACCTAATGAAATCATAGATCAAAGAACTGGAAAGTATTTAGGCCCTGGCCAGTTGGCTTGGTGGTAGAATGTAGGCCTGGCATGTGGAAGTCTGGCACTTCGATACCCAGTCAGGGCACACAGGAGAAGCAACCCTCTGCTTCTCCACCCTTCTCCCTCCCTCTTCTCTCTCTCTTTTCTCTTCCCACAGCCATGGCTCAAATGGTTTGAGCAAGTTGGCCCTGGGCTCTGAGGATGGCACCATGGCCTTGCCTCAGGCACTAAAATAGCTCAGTTGCTGAGCAACAGAGCAGCAGCCCCAGATGGGTAGAGCATAGCCCTGTAGGGGGCTTGCTGGGTAGATCCCAGTTGGAGTGCATGCAGGAGTCTGTCTCTCTGCTTCCCTACCTCTCAATAAAATAAAAAAAAAAACTAAAAGGTATTTAATATAAGGAAGGCAAAATCAATTTTCACAGGCAAAAGAATAAAATCTACAGAATCACAAATAAATTAAGAATTGCTATTAGCTAAGTTATTCATTTAATATATTTGAAATTGAGGGATTGAGAGACCAAACAACTCGCCCAAGGAAGCTAGAAACAAAGCCAAGTTGGAAACTGGATTTTTCTGATTTTTTGTTTGTTTAATAGTCATTTTTTATATGTTGTTGCTAGCTCTATGAGGTCAGAGACCTCAGCAGCTCACCCCATGTCTGGCATGCATAAGCTCAGTATTTGCTAAATTATTTAATAAGCATGATATTACCACTATTCAACTTTGCTTTTACTTAATAATGCTATTTTCTTCCCATCCCTCTTTTGGTTCCTACTGTCCCCAAAGCAAGGCATTTTGGTACAGTTGCTATTGAGGTATGATAAGCATATAACTACTCATTCTTGAAGATGGCATTAAAAACATTAAAAGCAACAGTGGCATTGAACCTCAGACAAAGACTTTATAGAGTTAACTCACAAACTTTTTTCTTTTCTTTTTTTAAAAATTTTTGTTAATTATAATTTATTGTGTTAACATGGATTCAAGTGTCCCACTCAATATAAAACCCCACCCCACCCCCTTGTCCCCCATTATACCTACCCCCTTTGCCCCCTTCCCTCTAACTCCCTTCCCCCTTCCCTCTGGGCTTTGCTGTCTTGTTATCTGTATCTATGTGTTTTGTATATATAATCTCACTAATCCCTTCACCTTCTCTGATCCCATCCCTAATCCCCCTTGCCTCTGACAGCTGTCCCTCTGCTCCCTGTGACCCCGCCTCTACCTCTAGTCTATTCCTCTGTGTACTTTGTTCATTAGATTTCCACATATATGTGAAATTATATGATATTTTTCTTTCTCTTTTTGGCTTATTTCACTTAGCATAATGATCTCCAGGCCCATTTGTACTTAAAAGAAAAGACCTGTGGATTCATCTTTGTGATTAATCTTTTAGGAATGCGTGGGTTTACGTTTACTCAGAAGGAAAGAGATCTCTAGAAAATTAAGATAGTATATGTAAAGAACTAGCCAAAAGCAAGGCTCATATATGTATAATGGAATAGTGGACATTCAGCAAATATGTAATTTCCTCTCTCATCTTTGAAACAGCAGAAGCATTCACAACCATTACAGCTAGATCATGTCTTGCCCATCACAGAGACAACCTGGAATACAGTAGGTGTTAAAGTGAATGGAGAACATTTTAGAAAAAGTGATACAAAAGGGTAAAAAAATCTCAGTGAAGTAAATGGTCCCAATCTACCACTATCATTATATTAATACCTGGTTCTTATGTCAACTAATCTTGTAATATTAATGGAAGTGTCTTATGTATCTGCTAATGAATCAAAAACTTCTGTTTAGTGAGGATTCCAGAATTTCTATAGAGGAAGGACTCATTAGAAACAATGTTTCCAGGTGCTAGGAAAATGGCATTGCAAATACAATACTTTAATTTAGATTGTATATGAATTTATGGTGGCTGAAGCGGACTTGGTCTGGTCTTGGAGATTATCAGTATTCTAATGTCCATCTCCTCCCCTAGGCCACACTTGAGACTCTCATTGCCTCTAACCTTAAAAATAATAAAGAGGTTAATTTTAGGCACCTTGATGTGATATATAAATGCCCTTACCATTTTGGCCTGGGAAAGATGGATCTTCATTGTGATGAACAAATTACTTGTCTCTAGGAAAGTCTGCATGTGGAGCAAAGTACAACAGAAGAAATGAGAATGATTTATTCTGATAGCACCACCAAACTGGGAAGCAGGTCAGAGAGGATCCTAAACTCGGAACAATGAAGAAAATCTCAACTCTAGAAGCAAGAGATCAACAACCACATGTGTAATACAGTTTTAAGTGTGGATGGTTCTCAGAGAATAACTCACCGAGGTTTAGGACATTTGAGAGTCTTTTGTTAGAATTTTGGAGTGGAGAACCTATTGTGATCTTTTTAACATGGAGATTCTAAGTTTCTGACTACAGGTAAACACCAGATCATAATCCTCACTGTCATTTATATGCAAGTGAACAGCTGAATGTTTAAAACCATGAGCTGCAGGCTCTGATTGGTGGCTCAGTGGATAGAGTGTCTGCCCAGCATGTGGACGTCCCGGGTTCAATATCCGGTCAGGACACACAGGAGAAGTGACCACCTGCTTCTCTCCTTCCCTTCACCCTCCCCTGCTTTCTTCCTTCTCTCCTTTTCCCCCTCTAGCAGCCAGTGGCTCAATTTGTTCCAGTGTGGCCCCAGGCATTGAGGACAGCTGGGTTGATTCAAGCATCAGCCCAAGAAAGGTGTTGCTGGGTGGATCCTGGTCGGGCACATGCAGGAGTCTGTCTTACTATCTCCCCTCCTTTCACCAAAAAAAGAAAAAAAAAGCCTTGAGTTACATAGTTATGTTTCTTTCAGTTGAATAATGTAGATATTTTTGTCACTTGAGTATTCCCCCCCCCCATTATTATAATATGAATGTTCCTCTTGAATATCCATCCTTTCTACTCTTAGAAAACTAAAATTGGGTCACTTTGTATTAATTCTAAGGACTGTATTTTAAAAGCCTAGCCAAGAAGACAGATGAGGAGAGCATACTCTCAGCTGACTTAGAAACTAATTATAGAATAATGTAGAAACAGGGAGACTCAGAGAGATCAAAGCTGAGTTCAGACATGTTTCTGAAAGAGCAGAAGCATAAATTCCACTCTGTCATGGAGAAATTCCAGTCTTCACTCAATCTTTTTGACTCAAATTTAAAGTTCATCTTCTTTTCGTAAAACATTGTTTCAATAATTTTTTTTGGTAATAATTCAAGCAGACAAACAGCTTCATTAAAGAAAGAGACAAAATGGTGTAGTTGTTTCGGCTGTTGCCTCTTAGGGAGATACACTTAAGAAATTCGCTCGAAGCAATGTTAGTTTGAAGGTGTATTTATTAAGCTCCAACTATAAGAAATGCACTGTGCAGAGCAAAGTGATTACAGAGATTAAATCTTTTGGATAAAGGTAAAGACACAATCAGGAAAAAGAGAGGCACATTGACAAATAACCATGATCCAAAGCAACTGTAATAAGTAATTTACTGTGAATTCAATATAAGTCAATAGACAAGGATTGTGAGAATACCTATAAAATCTTATGCTATATAACATGGTAAAAATGTTCAGAACAATGAAGGATATAATTTTGCTCTATTTGATGGTGGTTAGGTCATATCTATATTATTGGCTGGATATCTTAGTTTTATATTTTAAGAGAGATATAGACAAACTGGTATATCTTCAAACAAAAGTGAAAAGATAGTGAAGAAACTGACAAAGTATCCTGAAGGAACTGGGATGTTTTGTTCTGAGGAGAGTGATAAATTGGTACATGATAATTGTCTTTAAGAAACTGAAGGGTTGTCATGTGAAGATGCAGTGGATTCCATTGGTCAAAGCAGGCACCATTGTCTAGAACAGGGGTACCTAAACTTTTTACACAGGGGGCCAGTTCACTGTCCCTCAGACTGTTGGAGGGGTGGACTATAAAAAAACTATAAACAAATCCCTATGCACACTACACATATCTTATTTTAAAGTAAAAAAACAAAATAGGAACGAATACAATATTTAAAATAGAGAACAAGTAAATTTAAATCAACAAACTGACCAGTATTTCAATGGGAACTATGCTCCTCTCACTGACCACCAATGAAAGAGGTGCCCCTTCCGGGTGTGCGGCGGGGGCCGGATAAATGGCCTCAGGGGACCGCATGCAGCCCACGGGCCGTAGTTTGGGGACCCCTGGTCTAGAAGTTAAAACAGCCTTGGACATAAAAATAATTTTCTAGCAATTTCAACTGCCTTTAGTTGGGATGGATTGCTTCTCAAAAGCATGAATTTCTTATTTGTAAAATTAAAAGGCTGCAAGATGACTGGCAGAGGGTGTTGAAGAAGGAGTTCATGCAACCATGCGGCTTGGGCTACAAGACTTTTCAAGACCCTCTGAGGTCTCTTCAATTCTAAGTGCTTTATTAGAAGAATAAAAACAGACAGTGGAAGAATGGAGCAAGAACAATTAACGCCGGCTATAACAATCTGGGGACCCTGTACAGGATGTGGGACTTGAGCTAAGATTTGAAGAGCAGCTAAGATCTCAAGACATAGAGATGAAGGGAAAGTGCATTCCAAGAATAAGACACAGCATAAACAATTATAAATGCTGTTGTTCTGGAAAATGACTGTGTGCATCTTAAAAAGAGCATGGATTTTGGAGTTAGCCCCGCCCACATTCAAGTCCTGGTTAACTTTCTTTCATTAACTTCATCTTTACCCATGACTTCAGCTGAGACTTACAGTCTCTCTGTTACCATATCCTTTTCCTCACTCCACACTGGTCCAAGAGATGTCCTGATGAATCTCACACACTTCTTAAACTCAATGTGTTTCTAACTAATCTAGCTGCCTTCCATTTGAAATCTGCTTCTCTTCAATTCACTCTCTCAATGGAAGCATCACTGAGTATCCTAGTTTTCTGGCCAAAATGTAGAAGCCAATTTAGATGTTTACTTTCCCACCATGTTTCATACCCACTGCCAACCCCCATTTCTCTTTTGCGACCAAAATGCTAGCAGGTCAAACCTATCCAGAAACACAGATAATTTGCTTGCTGAATTGATAGTGTATGTTTACTGGTGGCGGTGGCGGCGGTGGGTTTATAAAAATAGTCATTTTTCTTAAGCATTATTAAAAATTCTAATTTTAATAATAATGATGAACAAAGGCTATCATATAGTTCCAGGAAAGTCTTCTAAGCATTTTCCATGTTTTAACACACTTAACACTCACAAATACCTTATGATATTGGTACTATTATTATACGTACTTTACAAATGAAGAAACTAAGGCACAAAGAGGTCACAATTTTGCAAAGACACACAGCTGGCAAGAAATAATACTGTTTATATTTGTGCAGTCTGGCTCCAGGATATGATCTTTCAATTACTACAATAGTTTAGTTCATTAAGCCATGCCATTATCTAAAATAATTCTGTGTTCACATAGCTTATTAATAAAATCCCAGTTCCAAAATTAGCTCAGAATAAAAGATAAAAGGTTAATGAAGAATTTATAGGCATAGTGAAGAAAACATAGGAATAAGAATATTATATATATATATATATATATATATATATATATATATATATATACTGTATACTGATAATTTTCATTCAACTCTACCACTTACTCTCTATGGGTACTTTCATTTCATCATCTTCGAAACAGAGATAATGATATCTGCCTCTCAGGATTATAAAATTAAATACATTTCATTGGTAAGTGCCTACTGTATAATAAGTGTAAATAAATGGTATCATAAATGACATTCAGCACCAATGTTGGAAATTTATCATGTATCATTCCAAGCTCACCTTTATATTTTCTGCCCTGAGACTCTAGAACCAGGATTTACAATTTATATTTCCAAGAGCTCCTGGCTTTGGCTTCTGATTAGTACCTAACAATTAGAGGTAACTATATGTATTAGCCTCAGTGTCACCACTAGATTAAATCTCTAGTTTTTCTACTTTAGGACAATAGGCAATTCATAGGTGACCACCTACGACAGGGATTGCCAACTCAGATGTCCACAGGGACTAGGCAGATAACATAAGTGAATGAAGCAGTTCAGGTATCAGATTAGGTAGGGCCTCTGATACTGAAGAAGTATATGCTGACTTCTGTACAGTGACAGCAAATTGTTGCCATATCAAATGCTAGCCAATTTCTAATATAATTTAGAAATCCAGAGTTGTATGTGAAGTCCCTTTGTTTTAAATAATTATTTAAATTTAATTTTTAATATTTAATTTTTATAAATCAGTGTATTGGTCAAACCAAACACCTCAGCTTTTATTTATATGCTTGTGATCATTCATCAGTGACTTCTGTCCTAATATTTCATTGTTATTTATTTCTTCCCTTGCAAAAAATCTAACACAAAAAACCCCACAAAGTCCAAACTCCTGAAACTGAGGTCTAGGTCTGGTTGGTCTTACCTGAGAGTTCAGACTACCTGGCAGACAAACAACTCCTCGCCCTCAGCCTATGAGTTCCTTTCTCTGTACTTTTCTGTTCTTCTAGCCTGGGATTCTTGCCCCATTCCCATTACTTAATCCTTTCCACTCTCCAAAGCAAAGCTCTAATGCCAGTCTTCTATGTAACCTCCTGGGGGTTCCCAGGGGATGTAAGTATTTCCCCCCTTGGTGCCCCCCAAGCCTCTTCTGCATTGTACTCTAGTTGTAAGTCCATTCCTTATCTCTCCACCTAAATTACTGTATGCTCCCTGAAAACAGAAACTGTGTCCCTCACCTTCAGAGCTTTGCATGTATAAATGATCCCATCTACATTTGCTGAATGAATGGGCACAGAGGGAATCAGTGAGAGGAGGGAAAACTGGGCACTATACAGGAACACACTGGGCAGTATGATGGCAGGTCGCTAAGTAGAAAGTGATCTTGTTACCTACTAGCTACAAGGCCAAACTAGGGATGTGGCTTTTTCTTTCTGAATTTCAATTGCCCTAAATTCCCATCTCATATTTGTTGAAAACAAAGGATTTAACATGTCAAATACTTAGCATATTTCTCAGAGCACCCAGTATGTGCATACACACATAAGCCTAAGTTTCCACAAACATTTTTTATACCTAATGTTTCCAAACAACTCTATGAGACAAACATGCAGCATGTCTTCCTTCAACCAAGCAGGAAAGTTTGAAATTTCCAGCAGGATGCCATGAATTTTAACTGGAATTAAATAGGACCCCTTTTCGTGAGATTCTAACATTTTTCCATGTCAAGTTCTTTTCAGCCATGATCATATCAGCCTACAAAATCCAAAACAACAACAAAAAAATGGACACACAAAGAAAGATCAAGTTTATTGGTGATCTCTTTAAACCCATTGACTTCAAATCATTATGCCCAGCCTGTGTTTGTTTTCTCATTGATGACAAAAAGGATCTGTTCTTAGACTGTATAAAATATGTGTGATTCTGACCTCTGAGTGCTGGGCTGCCTTTCACAATTCATAGGCTAGCTTTGGGAAAACGGCCTTTGATCATCTCTGCTGGGGGGAACTTTATTAGGAGTGCTTACTGAAGACTGTGCACACACTGTCATTTTGCCCACCCACTGTCTTCCCAAGACAAGGTAGTGTGGCACACGGTCTCTTCTGACTCACACGAGTGGTGCTTAAAGTTTAGTTTATTTCTTCTAAAAGTCCAGCTCCCTTCATGACTTGTTGGAGGGCAGTCACCATCACTTAATTGTCAAAGGAGCACCATACCAAGATCAAAGCAGCCGTGGCGATGGAAAGGAAATATTAGGATAACAAAAAAGAGAAAAAAGGGGGAGAGAAAGAAAGAACAGAAGAGGGAAGAGTGTGAAGTAGGATGGGATTATAGTATCACTCTTGGACATCCCTTTTTGCTTGTTTGTATCTATTAAACCATCACAGCCGTGCATTTTAGGTACTTAAGATCTATGTACAACATGGGGTTCTGGGGCAAGTTATGCTGTGTATTCCCTAAAAGAAGCCAGTAAACTTTCAGGGGTTCAGCCATGACCATCATTTCTGAGCTCTGAATACACATTTCACACTGGGTTCTGTTTGGCTGCTGCCTGGCTTCGCAGCTGTGCTGATTGCTCAGTGGGGGATGCCATGTCTGTTCTACAAAGGAATTTAACAAATTAACTATGAACAAAGTCACTTGGACATGACATAGATTCACACATGCTGTGTCATGCCAAGGAGAAACTTGTCAACTTGCTGTTTTCACAGATATGAAAAGAAAATTCCCGGGACGCACCAAATAGATGGAAGTACAACTATGTTTAGAAAAGGAGGCAGGAGATAAGGTGAGGAAACAGAGCAGCTCCATAGGCCAAGAGGAAAACCCCTAAAAACACAGACGTTTACTGGGTCACAAAGGCAGCTAATTAGTGATAGGAAGGAAAGCTTATTTTAAGTAAATCCTCACAGATTAGTATAACATCTATACATGTGTACACAGAGATATATGCAATGATTTAAAACCAAACACTGAAAGTGGAATGATTGGACACACTGTATGACTCCGGGGTTTTGCTTGGTATTTTATGTACATGACCTCACTTTAACTCATACGATGATCCATGAAGAACATGTTAAATCAGAAATGTAGGGGGAAGAGAGTAAGGCTCAAGAAGTTAAATTGACAGAAAAGGTCAAAGATTGCATAATTCTTTTTATGTGAAATATCCATTATAGGTAAATCCATAGAGAAGAGAAGCCGATTAGTGGTTTCCAGGGGTTGGGAGGAAGGGGCAATGGGGAGTGCAGGCTGCCTTCTGGGATGGTGAAATACTGAGGAACAAGACAGAGCTAATGGCTGCACAACATTGTACAGGTACTAAATGCCACAGAATTGTATACTTTAAAATGATTGATTTTGTTATATAAACTTTACCCCAGTCAAAAAAAAAAAAAGAAAAAAAGAAAAAGTTAAATAGATTTTGTCTAAAGTACAGAGCTACTAAGATTGGAATACAGGTTTGGCTAAATCAGGTCTATGACAAAATATGAATTGTGTGAATTCATTAGTTGTCCATACACAGAACTCACTGTATTTCCAAACATATAGTGTTCTCTTCTGAACTCTGGCCCTGGGCACATATTTTTTCTTCTATATTCTTTTTCCCAGTTTACCAACCCCAAACTTTTGCCTGATGACATTCTAACCCTTCAAGACTCCTCCATTGCCTCCGTGCCCACCCTGGATGCTTACATATATTACCTACTGTGCCGTATTGGAGCCCAGATTCATTTGTGAAACAAAAGAAGTTTTACCATGATTGCTAAATACAAGAATAGTGTCAATGAGGCACTTTTATCAAAGAAGAGCAAAATGAAATGTCTTGATTAATTAAAACAAAAAACCCACGACCAATGTGTTCGTAACAAATATCTCTGGCTGCTGGGAGATCAGGTTGATATGTTTTTGTAGCTTTATCTTTATTTCTCAAATTTCTATACCAAATATAAATGAACATTAGATTCAGAAAAAAATATTTCTTCAAATCTATTAACTTGACTGAATTCATAGTACACAATATTTTTTAATTTCCACCCTTCATGTCCTTTAGTTGTTATTCTCAGACACCATCACTGAAAAAACAACAGAAAAAAACTGTTTTGCTTTACTGCGTTTCTCTTTAAGTTAATTTCTAGTATTTTAATGATATTTATTTTCTTTAACCTTAAAGGGTAAAAATATTTAATTTGTTAATCTTGAATTCATATAAAAATTTTTATTTTAGCTGCTTATGGGTTTAAGAGGCCTTGTGAACAGGAATGAAATCCAGACACCACTGATAACTTGCTTGTGTGAATAAATCTCAATCTATGTAAAGAGACAAAAACTGAAGACACCCCCTATTTCCCCTCAGATGGGAGCTGCCTGTCCTGCTCTTCTCCCAAGGATCCACCGACCAATGGTAATTCACTTACCCTGCCAAGCTCCTCACAGCCAGCAGCAGGCATTATTTCCCCCGCATTCTGGATGAGAAAACCAAGGTCAGGGGGGTTAAATAATGAACGGAAGCCTCACAACTAATCTTTGCCAAGTTTAACTCTCAATTGGTCAGGAGGGTTGATTTTCAATCGGAAATTTAAAACAGTGTGGAGAAGTGACATTTCTTTTGTTTTCAAGAAGAACCAGAGCATCTTCCACACACTAATATTCTAGAAACCTTGTCCCCAGGACCTAATGACAGTCTGCCACTTTCTAGTCTTCATATTTAATTTGGGCCCAGTCAACTTCACTATTACAATAGAACACTGATGTTCTGAAGGCCAGGAATGGTTTTCCATGAAGCAAAGACGGTAGTAAATTACAGATGAACTGGATAGAGATCCTAGATAACAAACATTGTATTGTTCATGGAGGAACTCCATAGCCACAGTTTATACTCTGCATAAATCCTTTGCTTTGGCACAAATAAAATTTTGATTTATAATATAAAACTTTTAAATAAAAAAGCAGTATGTTTTTGTTTGACTTAATTTGAAGCATACTAAAATTGTACTCTTCTTTCTACAAGTTGTGGATAGTGAGAATGTTCAAGAGGCTCAGCCTATTTTTTAAGCTGTCATTAGAAATGATTAATATTTAAGAGAAATCAATAAAAATTGAATTTGAAAAAAAATCAATATTTAAGCAAAAGCATTACAAATCACATGACTAACATTGACACCCTTCATATATTAAAAAGGTTTGTTTTCCTCTGGCATGTGGGTAATGCTACAGTTGTATGAAGCAAAATTTTAAAGTGGTGATATATTAGTATGAGCCATAGGAATAAATCACAGTGAAAATCAACCGCAGTCCTTTAAGAGAAAGAAAAACATTGGAGTAAATGCCAACAAATATTAAATCTCAGTGTCAAATATATATTAAATGTAAGTACGTATGGATTTGTATATATATCTATCTCTAGCAATCTTTCTTCTAACCCTTCTTGCTCATACACTAGCTGTGTCATAAAAGAAGACATGGTTATTTAAAATGGTAAATATAGTTGTGTTTCATTTTCATTGTGACAGCTGAAAAGAATAACAGTATCTCTAAATTCAGAACCACACATAAATCACCATGCCAAAGGGTTCTCTTAACAAACACTTTTTATAACTAGTTATGCCTTTGTTCCCAATTCATTATAAGATTTTTCATCCTGGTAACTTAGACTAAGACATGCAGGAATTTCCCAGGCTCTTCTTGTCCCTTCAAGCATTAGTGTCCCCCGAAGTGGGCCCCTCTCTAGTTCCTACATGGCTTTTCAAGAGCAGCCTTGTCTCATTCCAAGAGAAATGTGACCATAGTCATGTGTGTGTCAAATAAGTTTACAAATATAATATATATATTTGCTCGCTTATAGTTTGCATTGGGTGTGGGAAACAGACTGTAAGCCAGCAAAGTCATTATAGCCGAAGGCTTAGTTTTAAGACTCAGTCTTTCCCACCCTTTTAATACTAAGATCGTTTCAAAACTCAGCTTTTCCTCACACCCTTGATTGTTGGCATGATGTGGGGTGGTGCACTCTTATGAGGAATCCCATTTATGCCTCAGATAAGTGACTTTGCATCAGAGACTTCCTTATTTGTATATTGGCTTAAAGGTTTTGATTTCTACACTATAAAATGGGGCAGACCAGGGGCTTGCTCTCTCTTGGTTCCTGAACTTAGCATTTCAGAGGAGCAGCAGCCAAGATGGCGGAGTGCTGAAGGAGAAGCCAATTTGTATAGAGAGAAGGAGATGGGGAACAGAGGTGAATAAGACTGGTCAGCTAGAAACCTTTGATTCTAGGAAACTCGGATGAGTCAGTGGCTTTGGGAGCCCTGAATGGAACGAGAAGTGTTTTCCCACTGTGTATATTTCTCACCTGCCAAGTGCGAGCTAGGTTAAAGGTAATGGCCTGCCAGTTCTTGGCTCCATTGTTTCATTACCATCTGTCTGAATCAAATGCAAACCTGCATGGGCCAGGTGGCTGTGATGGTGGCCGTGGTTACTGGCTTGACACCATGTCATACTGTGCTAGCTACATGGGACCCAAGAAAAAGATTGTAAGAGAACATTTGCCTAAGTCTTCTTCTATTTATAATTCTTTTACTGTACCTTCCATTTAAAGATCACGCCTTTCTTTTCTCTCAGATACTTTTCCAACTTCATGTTCTTTCACACTTTTCTGTGTTCTTATTGTTTTAGCCAAACAGGCTTTAACATAAAAAGAAACAGTCCTCTGGAGCTTGCTTAAGAGTGGATCCATCTACTGCCTCTGTGACGTGTGGTCCTACCTCTAAGAGCTATTAAGAGAATTAGTAAAATTTCTCAGACATTAGTTATATATGTTTTACTGTCCCTATACTTAAGTACTTCCACCAATTAAATGTCATCTCTACTAACAAGGGCCAAGTCTTAAAAAATTATGCTGAAATATACATACACTTTAAAGAAAATAAAAAGATACTTCAATATGATAGAGATTTTATTATATTTGAATAGTTATACAGGAAAAATAAAGATATTAAAGCAAATGATAGTATATATAAAAAGTTGTAAATTGTTTAACATTTCATTAAGTTGGTTTGTAGAAGAGAGGTTTATATTTGCTAGTTTTCTTTTTCATTCTGAACCTAGTTAACTTCCTGTCAGATATTATACACAGTTGAGTTAACCTAATCTCATTTTTGTTAGAAATTAATTTTTGAGCCATTCAGATGGCTCATTCAAATGGACTAGTTTTCTAAGAATTTGTATAATGTATAATCTGAAGTTGGCTGAATGAGTTCCTTTGTCATGAATACTGTTATATAATAAATGACTCCTGAAATATTGTTGAATAAACTGTGTTTAAAGGTTACTGAAAACAATGTGGACTGGAATTTCTTTTTCCTCTCAAAGCAAAGAAATTTCTTTTTTCCCACAATCTAAATCTCCAATTCAGGAAGATCATTGGTGGAATTCTGGAAGACAAAGGATACCTATCTGGCCAGAAAAATCAGATGAATCAAATCTTTCAGATAGCAGAGGTTCTTTCCAGGTCATTTCACATCCAGAATTAAATAAAATGTATTTCTTTTGTGTGGCTCTGTTCCATGCACTATGTTCCTACTATGTTAGTTCACTCACTAATGCTTAAGTGATTCATGTGTTCATTAAATATATTTACTGAGGATATACTCTGTGTCTTAATACAAAGATGCATACTTGAAAAGATAATAGAACAATACAATGAGCACAATAGAAGAAAAATCAGAAGATATTCTGGAAGGAGAGGGTCGAGGTGTTTAATTCATCCTGGTGGGAGATATCAGGGAACCTTTTCAAAGGGCAGGCACCCAGTGGTAGGATTCAGCCAGTTTGTACCAGCACCAATACCTAATTTTTTGTTGAGTTCAGCGAACCGATCGTTAAAATGGCACTTGTAATCAGGGTTCTTTCTAAGGTGGGCACCTGAGCAGCTGTCCAGTGTGGAAATCACAAATTTACATTCCTTACTCTTTTTTTTTTAACAGAGACAGAGAGAGAGTCAGAGAGAGGGACAGATAGGGACAGATAAACAGGAACAGAGAGAGATGAGAAGCATCAATCATCAGTTTCTCGTTGCGACACCTTAATTGTTTATTAATTGCTTTCTCATATGTGCCTTGATTGTGGGCCTTCAGCAGACCAAGTAACCCCTTGCTCAAGCCAGTGACCTTGGGTCCAAGCTAGTGAGTTTTTTCTCAAACCAGATGAGCCTGCGCTCAAGCTGGTGACCTCGGGGTCTCAAACCTGGGTCCTCCGCATCCCAGTCCGACGCTCTATCCACTGCGCCACCACCTGGTCAGGCTCCTTACTCTTTATTAACATTCATCTGCACAACAGCATATTCTAATCTAAGCACTCATAATAATGTTCATTGTGTCCACAGGTGAAAAAAATTGCAAGTGAGGACACCAATCAGGAAGCAATATCAAAATATCTTAAATAGCAGTTTTATTATTTTTTTGACAAGTATTTAATTTTTTTATTAATATTTTAAAACTCTTATAATCTAGTTTTGTGTATCTCTTTTATTGTTCTTATTTAAGTATTAAATGCATAAAATAATAAACTACCTTTCGGTATACCATTTTTTTTATACTTAAAATGGTCATTAGGGCTGAAAAACAGTTGTTAAATTATTTGAATCCCATCACTGGCGACACCTGATATTTGTTTTAAATGTTGCCATGAAGAAGGGGCAAAGGAAGTATTAGCATAGGTATAGATGTGAGACCCAGCATACTCTGTGTGCTAGAGCAGCTTTTTGTCATCAGAACACCAATTTCAAGGCAAAGAGAGCAGCAGATGAGGCTGGAGTGAGAAGCCAGGACCAGAGCACCAGGGACTTCTTGGCTACTCTAAGGAACTTGAATTATATCCTGTCAAAAGGTTTTAATTAAGGGAGTGTCATGGTCAAATTTGCCTGTGTAAAAGAATGTGATTTGAAGTAGAGCTAGATCAGAAAAATGATTCAAAAATTGTGGTAGAAATTCAACTAGAGTCATATAAAGAGTCAGAAACAATAGGGTTTAAGAACATAGGGTGATTCAACAAATATTTAAGATCTAAAATTTGCAACATTAGTGAGTAATGAAAGGGGGTCTGGGGGTTAGAAGGTGAGAAAAGGACATAGTAAAAAATGACAGGTTTCCAACTTCAGTGAATACTTATGTCACTCAAATAGAGAATCCATTGCAGGATACAGGCTTAGGGAGAAGGTGTTTTTTTCAAACAGTTTAAATTTTGAATAGTACGAATTATATAAAGACTATCTCACTTCCAGAAAGCAGTTAACTCTACAAACTTGGAACAGCAGAAAGTCTGGGTTACAAATAAAATTGTGGAAATAATCAATGTTATAATGGTAGTTTAAACTATAAAGCAGATAAGATTCAACCTTTTATTTCACTTTCACAATGAAAATAAAGTTTGATACCATAAACACAATCACCAGTGATAATTACTTACTTTATCTAACCTTTTAGAAAACTTCTTGAGCCTTGGAAAATATCAGGGACATTTCTCCTCCCTTTTAATAAGGATATTATGGTGAGTGTATTTCAAATTGTGTATCATGACCTTTATTGGGTTATGAAATTAATTTTGTTACTTTTATAAATACTGATTATGAATCAAATAAAAGAAAAAAACAGACTGTAATAGAAGAGGATAGAAAAACTGTATGTGTATGTATTGTGTTGTAATGTTGGGGTTGTCATCAAACTGAGAGAGGAAGAGCCCAAGGACTGAGTCAGTTTAAAAAGTAACAAACCACACCCATGCAGCGCCTTTATCAGGTCCCTGAAGCAACTTGCAACACAAGCAAGGAAAATGGGATATGTGAATAGTCAAGGACAAATAGTCTGAACCTCCCTTTCACACCCTCTCCCCTCCTGAAGATAAAAGGGACACGTAGGTCTGCAGACAAAGAAATCAGGCACCTTTCAACTGAAAGCTGAAGCTGTAAGGCATAAAAGATTCAAAAAAGCTAACTCCAGAGAGCTCTTGTCTTGGTACCTATTAGAACATGCTGTTCTATCACCTAATAAATCCTTTTTCTCTAGCACATTGTCTGAGTGTCTTTGTCCTCCAAGAATTACTTCCTTTGTTCCTGCAACAAAACATTTAAATTTTCTGTCCCACACTGAAGAGAAATTCAGTATTCTCTTTCAGATAGAAGGGAAAAGAGAAAATAAAGTTAACTGAAAAATATCCAGTTAATATAGTATTTAACATCTCAATTTGTATTTAGGAAATAGCTAGAATTAAGGCAGAGACAAACAAGTTATGGGTCAAGAAAAGTGGTAGGAATTGCAGAAAGGCAAAATAAAGAATGATATGCAGATTCCAAGGTGGCGATGAAGTAGGCAGATGTTCCAACTGCCACCTCCCAAGACCAAATTGGATTACAATTTAAATTAATAACAATCATCTTGAAAACCCAATTTTGGACTAAAGGAAAAGAAGTCTGTAACCAAGGATCATAGATGAAGTCACATCAAGACTGGTAGGAATGGCAAAGACTTAGAAAGGGCTGTCACACAACCAGGTGTGAGCAATAGCAGAGGGTCCAGAGGGACTCTCACTGCAGGGAGGGTCACCTTGAAAGGTGTAGCTGCTTAGCCCTAAGGCCAGAGCCCCAGCCTAGAGCCTCAGAGCCTAGAAGAGGTGCCCAGACAGCATTTGGTGGTGAAAAGAGCAGGGTTTCTGTATGCAAGAAAGAGAGAGAGCTCTCAGAGGCACAGGCTCCACCTTAAAGGATCCCCACAGAAAACCTCATTCACAGCCACTTACCTGGGGCTCTGGTGGAGGGAGAACTGAGAGGACTGAAGTTATGTGAGGAGAGTATAAAGTTGGAGGCACAGAGAGAGACACTGTGGGGGACGGCCACTGGAACTCCCGTGCTGAGTCATTCTCCAGTACTGCAGTCGCCATCTTTCTTGGGTGAAGTACCTCCTCTGCATCAGCCTGGGGAAAAGCAGCGGATTTGCCCTTGAGCGTCTCTCCTACCCCAGTCATGGTGACGGGTTGTTCTAAGAAGCCAGAAAGCAGGGGGTGCATATGTGACTCAGTTTTCTGGTGTTGAGACCGGAGCTCCCCTCTGGACTCTCCCGAGTCTACGACTAATGCTTCTCCTTCATGTGAGACTCAGTGGAAACTGTCAGGAGAACAGGCAGACCACACCTCTGGGTCTCAGAAGCCACACCCACTGGACTCCTGGGGCCATGCCTTACTGAGGTCTGTGAAAAAAGTCTGGACAGATTGACACCACAGGCTGAAGGGTGGAGCCATACTCATCACCCTAATTGCTGAATTGCTGCAGATGCTAGACTCTAGCAGAGGTTTTTTTCAGCAGCTAAGCCCAACAAGCAGCCAGCAGACAGAGGCTGCAGGAGTCAGGACTCAGGGAAACTAAGCCTTTTAAGCAGACTCTTCCCCAGGCCTAGTGTGGGTAAAAGCCAGCCTAGGTATGCAGCCTGGTATTTCCATGTACACCTGGGCTCAGCAGAGGCAGCCACAAACTCTGAATTGCTTGTAGCTCCAAGAAGGTTGTTGAGGGCCAGTCACGGGCAGTGTTTCCCACTGGACTAGGCCGGGTTCCTGCCAGGGAGGCCCAGGGCTGGCACATCCAGAGGCCAGCTGTGGAAAGCATAAGTTTAGGACCCAACAACCCTTGCTAGAGTGGTATCCTAAGGAAAAGCTCCACACACCAGACCCAGCTTAGGCAAGTTCTACTCCCTGTGATCAGCACTGGCACAAAGGCTCATGTGCATTGAATAGGGTGGAGCTTCACAGTCAGCCAGCCTGGGCACTGGATATCCTGCCCTGCTGGGCTAGATTCCACAGGGGAAAGGGAGAGAGGCTTGCAGCATGGACATTTAACATATGGGTCCTTGTGAGTCTATTGTTGGATCTGGTTGAGGGGCTTAGCCACCTTTGGCAGGGGGGGGACAGTCAGCCTCAGGGGAGGACTCTCTCAGTCTTCCTCCCTGAGACCAGGGTCTCACCAGCTGAAAGAACTTCTGCAGAGGGGACTGTAGGCCACACTTGGTCTGAACCTGCTGCTCACCTTGTTGGGGTGAAATAAAATTTGAGTATCCAGCAGTGGCTGAGGGATTAAGCTCTGGAATAGGGGCCACATTCCCTGTACTGAGCTCCTTACTAAGAGAATCCTAAAGTAGGGGGCCCCACTAATGTTGTATTCACAACCTCAGCTGCCCTAAGCCACCAAGCATACAACCTGTAGAGGAGTTGATTGGGTGAAGCCAATCTGAGCCCACACCACAATCTTACTACAGCAGGCTCTGTGGGAAGACCAAGCAGCTGCAAGAGGAGCAGGAGAAGCTGAAAAGTGTAGACAAATCTTACAGAGCTTGGGGATTTTTCAGAGTTGCAGTCATCTCTAACCAGGAGGAAGCTGATCCTTATACAAAGGTTGGCCCCTCCTACACTACCCAAGCACAGAAAACACAGGCACAAACTGCAAAAAGTGTAGTAGCTGCAGACAGGTAGCCCACAGCGGGTTACAAATAATAGTTGATACCAACCCAAGAAGAACTAGAGCCAACACAACTGGTAGTGGGTGGCAGATAGCACCAACCTTAGACTCAGCTATATACACAAGCAGCATGCCCAAAAGTGGAGTCTAGTAGGCACCAGACACTGGAGAATAAATATGCTCAACAGGACAGACATTGCACAATGTTTAATACTCAAGGTGAAGGTTGACCATTAGAGCCAACCAGCCTGAAGAGATAACTATACCCACAAAAGGACAAACTCCAGCTAATACTCATATACAACAAGAGAGAAAATAGTACCCAAAAGAAGCATTTCTAGAACAAGGAAAACAGGTGCCTGGAGGTCAGTACCATCGAGCCCATCTTCTTCATAAAGACACCACAAAAATTTCAAAGACAGACAGCACTACATAATACACAGACAAAATGGGCAGACAGAGAAATATGGCCCAAATAAATTAACAAAAGAAATCCCCAGAAAAAAACTGAATGAGATAAAAAAAAAACTAATGGTGCAGAGTTTAAAATAATGATTTTTAGGATGCTCAAGGATCTTAGAACAACAATGGATGGACATAATGAGTACCTAAATAAAGAGATAGCAAGCATCAAAAAGAAAATTGAAACCATAAAAAAGAACCAGTCAGAAATGACAGATACAAAATCAGAAATGAAGAATTCACTAAAAAAAAAATCAATAGCAGGCTGAATGAAGCAGAGGATCGAATCAGCAATTTAGAGGACAAGACAAAAACAAGCATGGAAGCAGAGCAGCAAAATAAATAAATAAGACTAAAAAAAATGAGGAAACTCTAAGAGAGCTCTGTGACAACAGAAAGAGAAACAACAATCGCATCATAGGAATTCCTGAATGAGAAGAGAATAAACAAGGGATAGAGAACCTGTTTGAAGAAATCTTAGCTGAAAACTTAACTAAATTGATGAAAGAAAAAGTCACACAAGTTCAATAAGCACAGAGAGTCCCATTAAAAAGGAACCCAAAAAGGCCTACACCAAGACACATCATAATTAAAATGCCAAAGTTAAGAGACAAAGAAAGAATACTAAATACTGCAAGAGAAAAGCAGCTAATTACCTACAGAGCAGCCCCCATAAAAAGGATATCTGACTTCTCAACAGAAACACTTGAGGTCAGAAGGAATTGGCAAGAAATATTCAAAGTGATGCAAAAAAAGAACCTACAACCAAGACCTCTTTATCCAGCAGGGCTATCATTTAAAATTGAAGGAGAAATAAAAAGCTTCCCAGACAAAAAACAAAACAAAAAACTCAAGGAATTCATTACAACCAAACTAGTACTGCAAGAAATGTGAAGGGGCCTGCTGTAAAAAGAAAAAAAGAAATCTAGAAAAAAAGATGTAGATTTAAACAATAAAATGGCAATAAACAACTATATATCAACAATAACCTTAAATGTAAATGGATTAAATGCTCCAATCAAAAGACATAGGGTAGCTGCATGGCTAGGACAGGGGTCCCCAAACTTTTTACACAGGGGGCCAGTTCACTGTCCCTCAGACCCTTGGAGGGCCAGACTATTAAAAAATCTATGAAAAAATCCCTATGCACACTGCACATATCCTATTTTAAAGTAAAAAAATAAAACAGGAACAAATACAATATTTAAAATAAAGAACAAGTAAATTTAAATCAATAAACTGACCAGTATTTCAGAGGGAACTATGCTCCTCTCACTGACCACCAATGAAAGAGGTGCCTCTTCTGGAAGTGCAGCGGGGCCTGATAAATGGCCTCAGGGGGCAGGATGCGGCCGGCAGGCTGTAGTTTGGGGACCCCTGAGCTAGGAAAACAGGACCCATATAAATGCTGTCTACAAGAGATCCACCTCAGAACAAAAGATACACATAGACTAAAATTGAAGGGATGGAAAAAAGCATTTCATGCAAATGGAAATGAAAAAAAAAGCTGGGGTAGCAATATTTATATATGACAAAGTAGACTTGAAGACTATATACAGAAAGGGATAAAGAAAGTCACTAACTAATGATAAAGGGAGCAATCAAACTGGAAGACATAACCATTGCAAATATCTATGCACCTAATATAGGAGCACCTAAATATATAAGGCAGATTTTGATGAACATAAAGGAATCTACCTTATTTCTCCCTTTTCCTTCCCTGCACCTGCCACCATATTAGATAATGAGAGGAGCTTGAGGAGAAAAGTCACATTCAGTGGGGTTTAGATCATCCTCACTTTGGAATGCTATTATTCCTGGATTGTTTAACGCTGTGCTCCTTGATCAACAAAGAGAAAAGTAAATTTCTGTATTTTTAAATCTGCTATTTTTTGAGGTTATTCTTTTACCCAAAACTGAATCAAATTATTTGATAAGACAGTAATAGTTTAATAAGAAAGAAGATTTTTCTCAACTCCTTCATAGTCAGAGGAAAACCTAGACCTGAAACCATGATTCCTCAACTTAATTTTACAATGTTTATCTATCTCTAGAGTTGCAAAGTTCAAATTTAAAAATAAATTTAATTTACCTTTATTTGGAGTATAAAACACAGGTCGAAGGGAGATTTTCCAAAGGAAAAGGAAATCAAAACAGATATTTACTTTTTTGATGTTTCTGTAGCAACCTCTCCCATGAGATTCTGGAAGTGGAGATTTTGTAGAGTTTGAGGAGTCTTTAAACTTTGCATCCTAGTCTTGAATGACAACCCTCTCTCATTGTAACTAATCATTCCTCAAATTGCTTTATGGACACTTCTTGTTTCACCAATATTTTTAATATATTTCAATGCTTTATCTTTAATCTAATACTTTTTCTCTTTTGTTATACCATTTTTTAAATAAATTTTTATTAATGGTAATGGGATGACATTAATAAATCAGGGTACATATATTCAAAGAAAACATGTCTAGGTTATTTTGTCATCAAATTATGTTGCAAACCCCTCGCCCAAAGTCAGATTGTCCTCCGTCACCCTCTATCTAGTTCTCTGTGCCCCTCCCCCTCCCCCTAACTCTCTCCCTCCCTCCCTCCCTCCCATGTCCTCCCTCCCCCCCCACCCCTGGTAACCACCACACTCTTGTCCATGTCTCTTAGTCTCATTTTTATGTTCCACCAATGTATAGAATCATGTAGTTCTTGTTTTTTTCTGATTTACTTATTTCACTTCTTATAATGTTATCAAGATCCCACCATTTTGCTGTAAATGATCTGATGTCATCATTTCTTATGGCTGAGTAGTATTCCATAGTGTATATGTGCCACATCTTCTTTATCCAGTCTTCTATTGAAGGGCTTTTTGGTTGTTTCCATGTCTTGGCCACTGTGAACAGTGCTGCAATGAACATGGGGCTACATGTGTCTTCACGTGTTATACCATATTTTTAATTGATCTTGTTTACTTTTCTATCAAGAGACTTGCCTTCAAATAAGTCTTGGTAAAATTAATTTCTATAAACTTTGGCATATCATTCTTTTATATTTATTTAATTTTAATTAATTTTAATTATTATTTGACAAAGGAGATAAGAGCATACAATGGAGTAAAGAAGTCTTTTTAATAAATGGTGTTGAGAAAATAGGACAGGTACACGCAAAAAATGAAACTTACACCATTCACAAAAATAAACTCAAACTGGATAAAAGACTTAAATATTAGTTGTGAAACCATAAACATCTTAGAAGAAAAATAGGCAATAAGCTCTCCAACATCTCTCACAGCAATATATTTGCTGATTTATCTCCACGGGCAAGTGAAATAAAGGACAAAATAAACAAATGGGACTATATAAAACTAAAAAGCTTTAACACAGCAAAAGAAAACATGAACAAAATTAAAAGACAACCCACACATGGAAGAACATATTCACCAATACGTCTAATAAGGGGTTAATAACCAAAATTTTTAAAGAACTTGTAAAACTCAACACCAGGAAGGACATTTAAGAAAATACTCTGGGCCCAACGATGGCAGGTGGCTTGAGCCAGCAGAAGCAGACCTGTTGCTGAAGCCCAGTGTGGCACTCTGTTTACCAAAGTCACCAGGCTCTGGGGTGGCATGAGGCACAGTAAACACAAAATAAGTCTGGCAGTTACGCTGGCTGCTTTAGGAACCCCAGTGGTGTGCAAAGCTGCTCAAGGTGCAGACACGCCCTCAGCAGTAACGTCAGCATGGAGGACCTTGGCAGAGATCCGAGAGGGCACGTGTGACCCCCGAGCCAACTGAGGCAGTCTTGGAAGTGGTCCAAATGGGCATGCAGGCATGCGCGAGCCCAACTAGGGCAGCGGCATTTGTGGAGATGGGCTGGAGCCAGCAGCGCCTGAGCCCAAAAGCCCCAGGCAGCAACAGTGGCAGTGGTCTGGTAGAGAGACCACAAAACAAGAGCTAAAATGTCTTGATAGGAAAACACCTGAAGCAAAGAAGTAGGCCACATCTAATACCGTATCTAATCACTAAATTACAGTACTGAGCCCAACAAGTAGACAGCAATAAAAGACAAAAGAAAGCGGATTCTAGGGGAGCTTGAACTTTTAAAGTAACTTCTCCCAGGCCAAGAGTAGATAAAAGCAAGCTTAGGAGTGAAGCTGATATTTACAATGGCACCTGGACCCAACAGAGACAGCCACAAGATCTGGATAACCTGTAGTTCCCAAAAAGTGGATAAGAAACAGGCATAGGCAGTGACTCCCATTGACCTGCCCCAGGCCCCAACCAGGGAAGTCCAGGGCAACAAAGATAAAATGGGAAGATAGAGAAGTGCAATCCAAATGACTCCACAAGAGAAACCCTCAGAAAAAGAGCTAAGTGAAATGAATATAAGCAAACTACTAGAGGCAGAGTTTAGAATAATGGTTATTAGAATGCTGAAAGATCTTAGAACAACAATGGATCATCACAGTGAGCACATAAATAAAGAAATAATAAGTATTAAAAAGGACATTGAAATAATAAAGAAGAACCAGTTAGAAATGACAAATACAGTATCTGAAATGAAGACTATACTAGAAGCAATTAATAGCAGGCTAGATGAAGCAGAGGATTGAATCAGTGATTCAGAAGACAAGATAAATGAAAACACGGAAGTGGAGCATCAAAAAAGAAAAGAGAATAAAAAAATCTGAGGAAAATCTAAGAGAGCTCTGTGACAATCTAAAGAGAAACAATATTCACATCATAGGAGTTCCTGAAGAAGAAGAGAAAGAACAAGGGTTAGAAACCTTGTTTAATCAAATCATAGCCAAAAACTTCCCTAAATTGACGCAGGACAAAGTCACACAAGTTCAAGAAGCACAGAGAACTCCATTAAAGAGAAACCCAAAGAAATCAACACCAAGACACATCAAAATTAAAATAATAAAGCTAAGAAATAAAGAGAAAATATTAAAAGCTGCTAGAGAAAAAAAGGCTATCACCTACAAAGGAGCCCCCATAAGGATGACATCTGACTTCTCAACAGAAACACTTGAGGCTAGAAGGGAATGGCAAGAAATATTCAAAGTAATGCAGAACAAGAACCTACAACCAAGACTACTTTATCCAGCAAGGCTATCATTTAAAATCGAAGGAGAAGTAAAAAACTTCCCAGACAAAAAAAACCCCTCAAGGAATTCATTACAACTAAACCAAGGCTTCAAGAAATGTTAAGGGCCTGGTATAAACAGAACAAAGGGAAAAAAGAATACAGCAAAAAAGGAATATAGCTTTAAAGAACAAAATGGCAATAAACAACAACATATCAATAATAACCTTAAATGTAAATGATCCAACCAAAAGACATAGAGTAGCTCCATGGATAAGAAAACAGGACTCATACATATGCTGTCTACAAGAGACACACCTCAAAACGAAACATACACACAGACTAAAGGTAAAAGAATGAAAAATATATTTCATGCAAATGGAAATAAAAAAAAGCTGGGCTTTCAATACTTATATCAGACAAAATGGACTTTAAAACAAAGGCTATAGTAAGAGATAAAAAGGGTCAGTATATAATGATAAAGGGAGCAATCCAACAAAAAGATATAACCATCATAAATATCTATACACCTAATATGGGAGCACCTAAATATATAAAGCAGACTTTGATGGATATAAAGGGCAAGATCAATGGCAATACTATAATAATAGATTTCAATACCCCACTAACATCACCAGATAGATCCTCAAGAAAGAAAATTAACAAAGAAACAGCAGACTTAAAGGACACACTAGATCAACTCGATGTAATAGATATCTTTAGAACCTTTCACCCTAAAGCAGCAGAATATACATTCTTTTCAAGTGCTCATGGTATATTCTCTAGGATAGGCCACATGTTAGGACACAAAAGCAGTCACAACAAATTTAAGAAGATTGAAATCATATCAAGCATTTTCTCTGATCACAAAGGCATGAAACTAGAAATCAACAACCACAACAGAAAAACTAAAAAATACGCAAACACATGGAAATTAAATAGCATGTTATTAAATAATGAATGGGTTAACAATGAAACCAAAGAAGAAATAAAAAAATTCCTAGAAATGAATGATAATGAACATACAACTCAAAATCTATGGGACACAGCAAAAGCTGTCCTGAGAGGGAAGTACATAGCACAACAGGCATTCCTTAGGAAGTTTGAAAAAGCTCAGATAAACAACCTAACGCTTCATCTAAAAGAACTAGAAAAAGAACAGCAAGTAAAGCCCAGAGGTAGTAGAAGGAAGGAAATAATAAAGATCAGAGTAGAAATAAATGACATACAGGCTAAAGAAATAATACAGAGGATCAATGAAACTAGGAGCTGGTTCTTTGAAAAGGTAAACAAGATTGATGAACCTTTAACTAGACTCACCAAGAAAAAGAGAGAGAGGACTCAAATAAATAAAATTAGAAATGAGAGTGGAGAAATAACAGCTGACACAACAGAAATACAAAATATTGTAAGAAAATACTATGAAGAACTGTATGCCAAAAAATTAAACAACCTAGGTGAAATGGACAAATTCTGTGAAACATATAATCTTCCAAAAATCAATCTGGAAGAATCAGATAACCTAAACAGACCAATTACAACAAATGAAATCGAAACAGTTATCAAAAAGCTCCCAAAAAACAAAAGCCCTGGGCCTGATGGCTTCACTGGTGAATTCTACCAAATATTCAAAGAAGAACTAAGTCCTATCCTTCTCAAGCTAATTCAAAAAATTCAAGAGGAAGGAACACTTCCAAGTTCCTTTTATGAGGCGAGAATAATTCTGATTCCAAACCAGGCAAAGACAACACAAAGAAAGAAAATTATAGGCCCATATCCCTGATGAATTTAGATGCTGAAATTCTCAACAAAATATTAGCAAACTGGATCCAGCAATACATAAAAAAAAAATCATACATAATAATCAAGTGGAATTTATTCTAGGGAGGCAAGGATGGTACATTTGTAAATCAATCAATGTGATTCATCACATAAACAAAAGGAAGGAGAAAAACCACATGATAATTTCAATAGATGCAGAAAAAGCATTTGATAAAATCTAGCTCCCATTTATGATCAAAACTCTTAACAAAGTGAGAATACAGGGAACATACTTCAACATGATAAAGGCCATCTATAACAAACCCACAGCCAACATCATAATTAATAGACAAAAACTAAAAGCAATCCCCATAAAATCATTAACAAGGCAGAGGTGCCTCCTTTCACCACTCTTATTCAACATAGTACTGGAAGTCCTAGCTACAGAAATCAGACAAGAAGAAGAAATAAAAGGCATCCAAATTGGAAAAGAAGAAGTAAAACTATCATTATTTGCAAATGATATGATACTGTATATAGAAAACTCTAAAGCAGGAGTCAAGAACCTATGGTTCATGAGTCAGATGTGGCTCTTTTGATGGCTGCATCTGGCTCACAGACAAATCTTTAATAAAAAAATAATAACGTTAAAAATCTAAAACATTCTCATGTATTACAATCCATTCATTTCCTACCACTCATATTCATGGTTGCAGGTGGCTGGAGCCAATCACAGCTGTCCTCTGGGACAACAGCAAATTTTTATTGGATAATGTGTAAAGGACACAGATCGTTGTGAGGTCAGGAAGTAAACTTCCCTCCTTTTAATCAAATAGTCAGCTAGCTAATTGCAGAAACCCTTCTGACGAAGATGCCTAAAAGAAAAAAAGATGAGGAGTATCATACTTTTCAGCAGAAATGGACAGAGGAATTCACCTTTGTGGATAGAGCAGATTCTGCAGCGTGTCTAATATGCAAAGATAAAATTGCATCGATGAGGCCCTGGCCGGTTGGCTCAGTGGTAGAGCGTCGGCCTGGCGTGCAGAAGTCCCAGGTTCGATTCCCGGCCAGGGCACACAGGAGAGGTGCCCATCTGCTTCTCCACCCCTCCCCCTCTCCTTCCTCTCTGTCTCTCTCTTCCCCTCCTGCAGCCAAAGCTCCATTGGAGCAAAGATGACCTGGGCACTGGGGATGGCTCTGTGGCTTCTGCCTCAGGTGCTAGAGTGGCTCTGGTCGCAACATAGCAATGCCCAGGATGGGCAGAGCAGCCCCCCCTGGTGGGCAGAGCCTCGCCCCTGGTGGGCGTGCCAGGTGGATCCCGGTCGGGCGCATGCGGGAGTCTGTCTGACTGTCTCTCCCCTTTTCCAGCTTCAGAAAAATACAAAAAAAAAATTGCATCGATGAAATGATCAAATATAAAGTGGCACTTCGACACACGCCATACTACATTTGCATCAAAATATCCAGCGGGGGACAGCAGGAAGAAAGCATGTCAAGAGCTACAGTGCAGAGTGCAAGCTAGTCAGCAGCAACTCCGTGTTTAGACCCAACAGGGTTACTAGAATTCGGCTAGCTTTGCTGGTGCTTTAGCAATTGTGAGAAACAAAAAGCCATTCACAGATGGGAAGTATGCCAAAACATTTATGCTTGATGTTGCCAATGAACTCTTTGATGATTTTTTGGATAAAGACAAGATAATCAAATGAATAAAAGACATGCCTCTGTCAGCAAGAACTGTCCACAATTGTACCATCATGATGGCAAATCAAATTGTACCATCATGAGGCAACACAAGTGAAGGACATAAGTGCAGCACCATTCTTTTCTCCCACTTTGGTTGAGTCAACAGATGTAAGCCATGAATCCCAGTTCAGCATGATTGCAAGGTATGCTGTCAGTGACACACTATGTGAGGAAAGCCTTGCTGTTTTGCCTATAAAAGAGAAAACAAGAGGGGAGGATTTATTTAAGTCTTTCACTGAGTTCACTAAAGAAAATAATCTACCAACAGATAAACTTATTTCTGTGTGTACTGATGGGGCTCCATGCATGGTGGGGAAAAACAGAGGATTTGTAGCACTTCTTTGTGACCATGAAAAGATACCCATCCTAAATTTTCACTACATCCTTCTTCAGAAGGCGCTTTGTACTCAGATGTGTGGCCAGCAGCTTGGTGAGGTGATGTTGCTGGTCATTCGAGTGGTCACCTTTATTGTTGCCCCAGCTTTAAATGATCGCCAGCTTGTGCTCACTTTGGCAGCACATACTAAAAAAAATGATCACCAGCTTAAAACACTGCTGGATGAAGTTGGAAATAATTAACGTGGTCTGCTTCTGCACAGCAATGTGCATTGGTTGTCAAGAGGGAAGGTGCTCAGCCATTTTGCAGCTTATCTGAGTGAAACCTGGACTTTTCTTGAAATGGAAAACATCGAGCATCCTAAGTTAGCTCCTGAAGCTCTACTATCTCATGGACATGACTAAACATCTGAACCAGCTCAATGTGAAAATGCAAGGTGTTGGAAATACAATCTTATTCCTTCAACAAGCAGTGTTTGCATTTGAAAACAAGCTGGAACTCTTCATTGTGGACACTGAAACAGGTTGTTTACTACACTTTGAAAAACTGGGAGAGTTTTAAGATGCATGCACAGCAAGTGACCCTGTTCAACATCTTGATCTCCAGCAGCTAGAGGGCTTCACATCTAATCCCCTTTGTCATTCAAAGCACGCTTTGGAGAATTTTGTGAGTGCACCTGTCTTTTTAAGTTCATCACCCATCCACAGGAGTGTGCAGTGGACAGCGCCGACCTGAGTTAAATCCCTGGTGTCTCTGTCAGAGATTTTGAGCTACAAGCTGCAGGCCTCAAACATGTGGGTGAATAAGTTCAAGTCACTGAATGAAGATTTGGAAAGACTTGCACAACAGCAAGCAGAGTTGGCGAGCAAACACAAGTGAGGAGAAATGAAAAAACTTTAACCCGCGGACCAGCTGATTGCCAAAACTTGGAACATGTCACATACCACCCAGTGCAGAGTGTGAGTATTGCTGTACTGACAATGTCTGGCTCTACGTATGCATGTGAGCAGTCTTTCTCACATCTAAAGAACGTTAAGACTAACCTACAATCATGTTTAACGGATGGAAGTCTCAATGCCTGCAGGGAGCTTAACCTCACCACATATTAACCAGACTACAAAGCCATCAGCAAAACCACGCAGCACCAGAAGTCGCATTAATGGTAAGAAGTACTTTATTCATCATTGGTTAGCAACAGCATAACAACGTTATTAAAAAGAATTCAGAGATTTATTGTACTTTAAAAGTGTTGGTCTTATATAAAATGCACACATTTACTTGTATTTAGTGTTAAACTTATTGTATGGCTCTCATGGAATTACATTTTAAAATATGTGGCGTTCATGTCTCCTTCAGCCAAAAAGGTTCACGACCCCTGCCCCAAAGTCTCAGTCAAAAAACTACCGGATCTGATAAATGAATTCAGCAAGGTGGCAGGATATAAAATTAATACACAGAAATCCGAGGCATTTTTATACATGAACAATGAAATGTCAGAAAGAGAAATTAAGGAAACAATCCTCTTCACTATTTCAACAAAAAAAATCAAGTACCTAGGAGTAAATTTAACCAAGGAGGTTAAAGAACTGTACAAAGAAAATTATAAAACATTGATAAAAGAAATCAAGGAAGACACAAACAAGTGGAAGCATATACCATGTTCATGGTTAGGAAGAATAAACATCATTAAAATGTCTATGTTACCCAAAGCAATTTATAAATTCAATGCAATACCAATTAAAATACCAATGACATACTTCAAAGATATAGAACACATATGCCAAAAATTTATATGGAACCAAAAAAGAACACAAATAGCCTCAGCAATTTTGAAAAGGAAGAATAAAGTGGGAGGTATCACACTCCTTGATATCAAGTTATACTACAAGGCCATTGTACTCAAAACAGCTTGGTACTGGCACAAGAACAGGCATATAGATCAATGGAACAGAACAGAAAACCCAGAAGTAAACTCACACCTTTATGGACAACTGATATTTGACAAAGGAAGAGCATACAATGGAGTAAAGACAGTCTCTTTAACAAATGGTTTTGGGGAAACTGGACAGCTACCTGCAAAAAAATGAAACTTGACCACCAACTTACACCATGCACAAAAATAAACTCAATATGAATAAAAGACTTAAATGTAAGTCATGAAACCATAAGCATCTTAGAAGAAAACATAGGCAGTAAGCTCACCGACATCTATTACAGAAATATAATTGCTGATTTATCTCCACAGGCAAGTGAAATAAAAGACAGGATAAACAAATGGGACTATATCAAACTAAAAAGATTTTGTACAGCTAAAGATAATATGAACAGAATGAAAAGACAAACCACACAATGGGAGAACATATTCAACAATACATCTGATAGGGGGTTATTAACCAAAATTTATAAAGAACTTGTAAAACTCAACACCAGGAATACAAATAATCCAATCAAAAATGGGAAAAAGAAATGAATAGACACTTCTCCAAAGAAGACATACAGATGGTCAATAGGCAGATGAAAAAATGTTCAACATTGCTAATCATTAGAGAAATACAAATTAAAACCACAATGAGATACCACCTCACACCAGTCAGAATGGTGCTCATCAACAAAACAACACAGGATAGGTGCTGGCAAGGATGTGGAGAAAAGGGAACCCTCCTGCACTGCTGGTGGGAATGCAGACTGGTGCAGCCACTGTGGAAAACAGTATGGAGATTCCTCAAAAAATTAGAAATGGAACTGCTCTTTGACCCAGACATCCCACTTATAGAAATATATCCCAAGGACACCATATCACCGACTGAAAAAAAGAAATGCACCTCTATGTTTATGGCAGCATTGTTCACAATAGCAAAGATCTGGAAACAGCCCAAGTGTCTGTCAGTGGACGAGTGGATTAAAAAGCATTGGTAGGGAGATGACGTCAGAGCAATGGCGGAGTAGGAAGCGATACCGATAAATCTCCCCCAAAACTCAACAAGATCTTCAACCAGAAACAGAAAAACCTATACTTGGAGCCTCCAGATGCTTTGCAATACACCCGAAGGTATGGTCGAGTGAAAAATTGGCTAAATATATAATCAAACCCCAAAGGAAATAGGGAATAAGAAATGCTCCGCCTTCCTCACTAACCTAAACAGGGCGGCTTTCTCTGGTAACTGTGAATATAGAAACTGAGGCGGGCAAAGGGGGTGAATACATCCAGGCTGCGGCACAAAGGGCCGAACCAGGCTGTGGCACGGAGATCCTAGCGGAGGAAAAACTGATCCTGTGGCAAGCCGGGCAATACAAGCTAACACTCACGCCAAACCCAAACAAAGAAAGACAAGTGGGGCAGCCATTTTACCCGTTCTCCTGGTTGGTGCGCAGTTAGTGGGCGAGAGATTTCTTCCTAAGCCCCGGAAGTGGGTGTCCGTGTTACCCCACAGAGAGGCAGGGTCAGAGGCCTTTCTGTGGGCTGAAAGCAGAATCTCTAGGCAGTCCCAGTGCCCTGGGAAAGCCGCGCACGGGAGGGAGCAAGAACTAATTCCAACGGTGGAAATTTTCCGTGCTGGTGAGGGTTTCACTCAGATGGAAAAGCGGCCGGCCTCATATCCTGGTGTGCGCGCGCAGATAGAAAGTGAGCGATTCCTCTGAGTGCCTCGGCAGTGCGCGCCCGTGTTATCGCACAGAGGGGCAGAGTCAGGGCCCTTGTGTGGGCAAAAGCAGAATCTCGGGCCGCCCCAGCACCTTGCAAAAGCCGCACACGGGGACGGAGCGAGAGCGAATTCCAACGCTGCAACTTTTCCATGCGGTTGGGGGTTTCACTCAGAGCGGGAGACTGCTGGCCGGATATCCTGGTCTGCGCGCGCAGATAGTGAATGAGAGTTTCCTCCAAGCGCCCCGGAAGTGGGCGCCCGCCTGTGTTATCGGACAGAGTGGCAGAGCCAGAGGTCTTTGAGTGGGCGGAAAGCCCGCATGATTATGCTAGCAGCTCTGACTGACTGAGTCTTACCCAGAGCCCTGTGCTGAGTGGAAATAGAGTGGGGAGTTGCCAGCTCTTTGAACCTCTTACTATCTAGGCAGAGGCAGCAGCAACCCCATAGCTGGATTGTCAGGCTACTAATTGAGGAAGGAAAGACTAGGAGAAAGGCTCCAGGAACACGGACTCTCTCACTGTCGGAGCCTATAAATGCTAATGAGCCTCGACTCCCAACGAGACTAAAGCACAATACATGACATTGCCATAGAGACTTATCAACTGCAAACCTCTACCTGAGCGTGCCAAAGGGGCAGAACCTGGGGTACAGAGTCACCGACCAGGAAGAGGGAGAGAAAAGAAAAACCAAGAAGATAACCTCTCAAAATCAAGAATAATCTGCAGACTTTATAACCTATCACATTTTATTATATTTGTTCGTTTGTTTCTCTTATCTTCATTCTTGATACTTTTTTTCCTCCTCCAATTTGGCCAGTTAACTCTCTGCTGGTCTTACTCTCTCCTCTCCTTGAACTACACTACCCATAAGTGTTACATCTCCCATTATCTTTTTTCTCCTCTTCCTTTCTCTCTATGAGGGTTGCACTCCAAAACCCTTAACTCTCTCTCTCCTTTCTTTTTTCTTCTTTTAGTGGTTCCTTCTTTTTTTCTCTCTCTCTTTCTTTTCTCCCTCTATATTAGTTTCTTCCTTTCTCCTTTACATCTCTCATTCAAACCTCAATAACAAACAAATTATCTTATCTGAAAATCAAACTTATGTTTGTGGCATTTTGGGGGGTTTTTACTTCACCTTTTTAACTCACTAGCAGTGCTCCCATCCCTGGCTCTCCATTTTATCTGGTTCTTGTTCCACTAAATACAATAGTATTTTTTTAATTTGTTCCCCATTTTTCTGTTTTCCTCTTATTCCTCTCATCATAACTCTTAGACAACCAACACCTAAAAGTAAATAATTTTATTCTTGACCCAAATTTTTTCCTTATTTGCTTTTTGTGGGTCCATACCCCCCCCTTTTTATTTTGCCCCTTTATTACTTTTCCCCAATTCAGGCCCTCCATCACAGGCATTGTTTGTTATAATTCACAGTTCACCACAAGATTTTCTCAAGAAAAAGGGGAGAGGAGAGGAAAAAAGGAGGGGGGGGATAATTTCCTTTTTTAAAAAATTATTATTTTATTTTATTTTTATTTCATTATTAATTTTTTTTAAAAAAACAACTCTTTTTTATTTTTTATTTTTTTTAACTTTTTATTCTTTATTAAATCTCATTAATACTATCAACAAAACCACCCTCAGATGCCATTAAGGAAGAGAAAATTGAATATCATGGATACAAAAGAAAGAGAGGTAACACAGCTAGATGAGGAAAAATCTATGGAGAAAAAATTTAATATATTGGAAACCTTGGAGCTAAATGACAGAGAATTCAAGATAGAAATCCTGAAAATCCTCCGAGATATACAAGAAAACACAGAAAGGCAATATAGGGAGATCAGAAAACAACTCAAAGAACACAAATATATGTCCAAAGAAATTAAAACTATAAAAACAAATCAAACAGAGATGAAAAACTCAATTCACGAGCTGAAAAACAAAGTAACAAGCTTAGCTAATAGAACAGGTCAGATAGAAGAGAGGATTAGTGAAATAGAAGACAAGCAACTTGAGGCACAACAGAGAGAAGAAGAAAGAGACTCAAAAATTAAAAAAAATGAGATAGCCCTACAAGAATTATCTGACTCCATCAAAAAGAATAACATAAGAATAATAGGTATATCAGAGGGAGAAGAGAGAGAAAATGGAATGGAGAACATACTCAAACAAATAATAGATGAGAACTTCCCAAGCCTGTGGAAAGAACTAAAGCCCCAAATTTAAGAAGCAAACAGAACACCGAGTTTTCTTAACCACAAGAAACATACTCCAAGGCATATCATAATGAAATTGACACAAACCAACAGCAAAGAAAAAATTCTCAAGGCAGCCAGGAAAAAGAAGAATACAACATATAAAGGAAGGCCCATTAGATTATCATCAGATTTCTCAGCAGAAACTCTACAAGCTAGAAGAAAGTGGACCCCAATATTTAAAGTCCTGAAAGAGAGGAACTTTCAGCCACGAATACTATACCCATCAAAGCTATCCTTCAAATATGAAGGAGAAATAAAAACATTCACAGATACAGAAAAGATGAGGGAATTTATCATCAGAAAACCCCCACTCCAGGAATTACTAAAGGAGGTTCTCCAATCAGATACAAAGAACAAAAAAAAACAGAGCCACAAGTAAAAGCTCCAAGAAGAACACAATAAAACCAAATTTAAACTGTGACAACAACAAAAAGAAAGAGGGGGAGAAGATGGAGATTAACAGTAGCAAAGGACGATGGAGTGCAAAAGTACTCACAAAATAGTTCGCTACAATGAACAGGGTAGGGACCCTTTTCATTACTCAAAGGTAACCACCATTGAAAAAACCACCACAGAAGCACATGAGATAAAAAAGATAGCAACAGAGGAAAGATGTATGGAATACAACCAAATAAAAACAAAAGATAGAAAAATGAAAGAGAAGGATCAAACAAGACACAAAACTAACAGAAAGCAAGATATAAAATGGCAAGAGGGAACTCACAAGTATCAATAATTACACTAAATGTAAACGGATTAAACTCACCAATAAAAAGGCACAGAGTAGCAGAATGGATTAAAAAAGAAAATCCAACTGTATGCTGCCTAAAGGAAACTCATCTAAGTAACAAGGATAAAAACAAATTCAAAGTGAAAGGCTGGAAAACAATACTCCAAGCAAATAACATCCAAAAAAAAGCAGATGTAGCAATACTCATATCGGATAATGCTGACTACAAGACAGGAAAAGTACTCAGAGATAAAAATGGCCATTTCATAATGGCTAAGGGGACACTGAATCAAGAAGACATAACAATTCTTAATATATATGCACCAAACCAAGGAGCACCAAAATATATAAGACAGCTACTTATTGATCTTAAAACAAAAACTGACAAAAATACAATCATACTTGGAGACCTCAATACACCGCTGAGGGCTCTAGATCGGGTCGTCCAAACAGAGAATCAACAAAGACATAGTGGCCTTAAACAAAACACTAGAGCACCTGGATATGATAGACATCTACAGGACATTTCATCCCAAAGTGACTGAGTATATATTTTTCTCCAGTGTACATGGATCACTCTCAAGAATTGACCATATGTTGGGCCACAAAAACAACATCAGCAAATTCAGAAAAATCGAAGTTGTACCAAGCATATTTTCTGATCATAAAGCCTTGAAACTAGAATTAAACTGCAAAAAAGAAGAAAAAAATCCCACAAATATGTGGAAACTAAACAACATACTTTTGAAAAATGAATGGCTCAAAGAAGAAATAAGTGCAGAGATCAAAAGATATATACAGACTAATGAAAATGACAATACGACATATCAGAATCTATGGGGTGCAGCAAAAGCAGTGATAAGAGGGAAGTTCATATCACTTCAGGCATATATGAACAAACAAGAGAGAGCCCAAGTGAACCACTTAACTTCCCACCTTAAGGAACTAGTAAAAGAAGAACAAAGACAACCCAAAACTAGCCGAAGAAAGGAGATAATAAAAATCAGAGCAGAAATAAATGAATTAGAGAACAGAAAAACTATAGAAAAAATTAATAGAACAAGGAGCTGGTTCTTTGAAAAGATCAACAAAATTGACAAACCCTTGGCAAGACTTACCAAGGAAAAAAGAGAAAGAACTCATATAAACAAAATCCAAAATGAAACAGGAGAAATCACCACGGACACCGTAGCTATACAAAGAACTATTGTAGAATACTATGAAAAACTTTATGCCACTAAATTCAACAACCTAGAAGAAATGGATAAATTCCTAGAACAATACAACCTTCCTAGACTGAGTCAAGAAGAAGCAGAAAGCCTAAACAGACCTATCAGTAGAGAAGAAATAGAAAAAACCATTAAAAACCTCCCCAAAAATAAAAGTCCAGGCCCTGACGGGTATACCAGCGAATTTTATCCAACATTCAAATAAGACTTGGTTCCTATTCTACTCAAAGTCTTCCAAAAAATTGAAGAGGAAGCAATACTTCCAAACACATTTTATGAGGCCAACATAACCCTCATACCAAAACCAGGCAAGGATGGCACAAAAAAAGAAAACTACAGACCAATATCTCTAATGAATACAGATGCTAAAATACTAAACAAAATACTAGCAAATCGAATACAACAACATATTAAAAAAATAATACATCATGATCAAGTGGGATTCATCCCAGAATCTCAAGGATGGTTCAACATACGTAAAACGGTTAACGTAATACACCATATCAACAAAACAAAGAACAAAAACCACATGATCTTATCAATAGACACAGAAAAGGCTTTTGATAAAATACAACACAATTTTATGTTTAAGACTCTCAACAAAATGGGTATAGAAGGAAAATATCTCAACATGATAAAGGCCATATATGATAAACCATCAGCTAACATCATATTAAATGGCACTAAACTGAAGGCTTTCCCCCTTAAATCAGGAACAAGACAGGGTTGTCCACTCTCTCCACTCTTATTTAATGTGGTACTAGAGGTTCTCGCCACAGCAATCAGACAAGACAAAGAAATAAAAGGCATCCATATCGGAAAAGAAGAAGTAAAGGTATCACTTTTTGCAGATGATATGATCCTATACCTCGAAAACCCCAAAGATTCCACAAAAAGACTACTAGAAACAATAAGCCAATACAGTAAGGTTGCAGGATACAAAATCAACATACAGAAGTCAATAGCCTTTCTATATGCCAACAATGAAACAATTCAGAACGAACTCAAAAGAATAATCCCCTTCACGATTGCAACAAAAAAAATAAAATACTTAGGAATAAACATAACAAAGAATGTAAAGGACTTATATAATGAAAACTATAAACCATTTTTAAGGGAAATTGAAAAAGATATAATGAAATGGAAGAATATACCTTGTTCTTGGCTAGGAAGAATAAATATAATCAAGATGGCTATATTACCCAAAGCAATATACAAATTTAATGCAATTCCCATCAAACTTCCAATGACATTTTTTAAAGAAATAGAGCAAAAAATCATCAGATTTATATGGAACTATAAAAAACCCCGAATAGCCAAAGCAATCCTAAAGAAAAAGAATGAAGCTGGGGGCATTACAATACCTGACTTCAAACTATATTATAGGGCCACAACAATCAAAACAGCATGGTATTGGCAGAAAAATAGACACTCAGACCAATGGAACAGAATAGAAAGTCCAGAAATAAAACCACATATATAGAGTCAAATAATTTTTGATAAAGGGGCCAACAACACACAATGGAGAAAAGAAAGCCTCTTCAATAAATGGTGCTGGGAAAACTGGAAAGCCACATGCAAAAGAATGAAACTGGACTACAGTCTCTCCCCCTGTACAAAAATTAACTCAAAATGGATCAAAGATCTAAACATAAAACCTGAAACAATTAAGTACATAGAAGAAGACATAGGTACTCAACTCATGGACCTGGGTTTTAAAGAGCATTTTATGAATTTGACTCCACAGGCAAGAGAAGTGAAGGCAAAAATTAATGAATGGGACTACATCAGACTAAGAAGTTTTTGCTCAGCAAGAGAAACTGATAACAAAATAAACAGAAAGCCAACTAAATGGGAAATGATATTTTCAAACAATAGCTCAGATAAGGGCCTAATATCCAAAATATACAAAGAACTCATAAAACTCAACAACAAACAAACAATCCCATAAAAAAATGGGAAGAGGATATGAACAGACACTTCTCCCAGGAAGAAATACAAATGGCCAACAGATATATGAAAAGATGCTCATCTTCTTTAGCTATTAGAGAAATGCAAATCAAAACGGCAATGAGATACCACCTCACACCTGTTCGATTAGCTATTATTAGCAAGACAGGTAATAGCAAATGTTGGAGAGGCTGTGGAGAAAAAGGAACCCTCATACACTGTTGGTGGGAATGTAAAGTAGTACAACCATTATGGAAGAAAGTATGGTGGTTCCTCAAAAAACTGAAAATAGAACTACCTTATGACCCAGCAATCCCTCTACTGGGTATATACCCCCAAAACTCAGAAACATTGATACGTAAAGACACGTGCAGCCCCATGTTTATTGCAGCATTGTTCACAGTGGCCAGGACATGGAAACAACCAAAAAGCCCGTCAATAGATGACTGGATAAAGAAGATGTGGCACATATACACTATGGAATACTACTCAGCCATAAGAAATGATGACATCGGAACATTTACAGCAAAATGGTGGGATCTTGATAACATGATACGAAGCGAAATAAGTAAATCAGAAAAAACCAGGAACTGCATTATTCCATATGTAGGTGGGACATAAAAGTGAAACTGAGAGACATTGATAAGGGTGTGGTGGTTATGGGGGGGGAGGGGGGAATGGGAGAGGGAAAGGGGGAGGGGGAGGGGCACAGAGAGAACAAGATAGAGGGTGACGGAGGACAATCTGACTTTGGGTGATGGGTATGCAACATGATTGAACGACAAGATACCCTGGACTTGTTATCTTTGAATATATGTATCCTGATTTATTGATGTCACCCCATTAAAAAAATAAAATTATTTAAAAAAAAAAAGCATTGGTATATATATATACAATGGAATACTATGGGGCTATGAAAAAGAAGGAAATCTTACCTTTTGTGACAACATGGATGGACCGGGAAACTATTATGTTGAGTGAAATAAGCCAGGCAGAGAAAGAAAAATACCATATATGACCTCACTCATTTGAGGAATCCAAGGAACAACGTGAACTGAGGAATGGAATTAAACTGAAGGGAAGGGGGGAGGAATTAAACTGTTGGGAGGGTGTAAGGGCGATGCTGCGGGGAATACGGGGGAGGGGGTGCCTTTTGGAAGACACTAGAATCTATGTAAACACAATAAATAAATATATAAATTAAAAAAATACTCTGACAGTAAACCCAAAATATATTTCAGGAAATATTTTAAGCAATGATAACATTGTTGAATTATGACTTGAGTTCTATGATGGGACTTCTTTGAAAGGAAATAATTGAAAAGGAAAATACCTTGCTAATATGCAGGCACAACCCAACCTATTTTAAAAATCAATATACCTCAATTGACATTCATTAACCAAAAATTTCAAACATTAATAATTAGATTTAATTCCTTTGAGAAGAACATTTTTCTCAAGCTTATCTGTATGTGAACTTTTAAAAGGCATTTTAATTTTCAGCAAACCTGCATTATTTTAAAATTGTGATTCAGAACCAATATTGTCTAAAGGATTTTTTCCCATTACAACTTCTGGAATTGTCCTTAAACTGCTTTTATAAAAAATCCAAGTCAGAGACAGCTCAACATGTGGGAGATCATTCTGATGGCTTCTCTAATAGCAGCACCTGAACAGCCTGCAATATTCTGAGCTTTTCTTCAGCCATGAAGGGAGAGGACAGCAGGGACCCGCTCCAACTTAATCTTTACTTGTCAAATCTGACCATATCTTATTTCACAGAATCAGAAGCAATATCTCAAAACACTTGCTATGGGAAGGTCTTTCAGATTTGAACAGAGTAAGGCAATTTCATAATATACAGTGTGTCCATAAAGTCATGGTGCACTTTTGACCGGTCACAGGAAAGCAACAAAAGACGATAGAAATGTGAAATCTGCACCAAATAAAAGGAAAACCCTCCCAGTTTCTGTAGGATGATATGGCAGCATGTGCGCATGTGCAGATGATGATGTAACACCGTGTATACAGCGGAGCAGCCCACGGCCATGCCAGTCAAGATGTGGATGGTACAGAGGAAAGTTCAGTGTGTTCTGTGGCTCGCTAAATTTGAATCTGTGACCAAAGTGCAACGTGAATATCGGCGAGTTTATAACGAAGCACCACCACATAGGAATAACATTACTTGGTGGGATAAGCAGTTGAAGGAAACCTGCAGTTTGGTGGAGAATCCCTGTTCTGGTAGGCCATCAGTCAGTGATGAGTCTGTAGAGGTTATATGGGATAACTACCTAAGGAGCCCTAAAAAATCTGTGCGTGAGCCCACATCAAACTGCACTGAATACATATGAAACTGGGAGAGTTTTTCCTTTTATTTGGTGCAGATTTCACATTTCTATCATCTTTTGTTGCTTTCCTGTGACAGGTCAAAAGTGCACCATGACTTTACAGACACACTGTGTTTCAGCAGGTCATGATTTATACTATTAATAGAGAATAAATACAAGTCACTCCAGAAAAGAACTAACTGTGAGTCAGCATTTTAGACCTTCCAGAGTTGAAGAGTTTGCTGTTTTTATTGACAGGCTCAGAAAGTCATTCTACCATTGAGAAAGGAACATGCATTTTATCACGCTTATCATCCATGAACACAAACTTATTCTAGAATGAAAACATAAGAAACTAATAAGCACTATTTGGCAAAGAAAGAAAGAGGAGGCAACATTTAAACCTTGAATGATTTGCTCTAAACTAAATTTCACCTTGTGCTCTGGTTTGCATAAAATGTATTTGATTCTGTATAGGTTGTTCTACTTACCAAAAGATAAATAAAGACCTTTAACCTGACTTCATAGTTTTTATGATGTGCTCTGATCCACGTCATAAATAGAAGTTTCGTTATGTTTTGTTTTTATTGGAGTCAGTGTAGGGGATGCTAGTAGAATAAAAAGTTTTGGCAACTATTTGCTTTCTACTTCCTTCTATCTCCCTGTATCTACCACAACACTGAGATATTCTCTCCCATTTTCCACATCTGTTCACATAAAGTATATGTAATAAAGAATGATTATCATTTTATAGTAGTTCATAATTTGTAAAGTACTTTCTAAATCAACATCTCATTTTATCCTTCCAGTAACCCTTCTAGATTAGCATTGTTTTTGATTATTTTACAGACACAGAAATTGAGGAATAGAATATTTAAGTATCTTTCTGGAGGTCTCACAGCCAGGAGGTAGCTAAAATTTAGTCGTCTGAGCCAAAATTTAACAGTCTTTCCCCAATGCTAAAGATTCTCCTTGAAAAGTTAGTGCTTAATGCTGCTCATCAGAAAACAAAAATAAAACCACCTTTATTGTCATTCTCTGTTTATGTATGAAAGATACACTAAATATCAGTATTCTTCAGCAAAGATCTGCAGGAGCTAGAATAAAAAAATGAACACATATACGCACACACACTCAACATACACACAAGAGGAAGCAGTCAATCCTCACGAAGTACATGTGATGAAATCTATATTCCTTTGCACAGAAAACAGCATGTACCTACATACCTTTACTGAGGCCCCTTAGCTCATTTGTAGACAATTGCAGATGGAACTCTTTAGCTGCTAAAACCTATTTATTTTACCAGTATAACAAATAGGCATTTTCTAGTTCTCCTTTTACTGGGCTCCTCAGTAAGAACCTGCTTGCCCTTCCTTCATACTTAAAACATTTTTCTTCTTTGGTTTATGAGATATTATGTAGACTTCCTCCTGTTTCTCTGGCTGTTCCTTCTGCTTCCTACCTCATCTCTTTCTAGTTATCCTTTGAATGCTAAGAGTTTCTCAGGGCTTTGCCATAAACTCATATTCAATCTTTAATTTCTCCCTAGATGACATCATGGATGCCTGTGACTTTATCAGCATAAGATGACTTCCAAATTTCCAGTAAATGTTTCCAGCCCAGAACATTTTTGTGCATTCCAACTGTTCCATCAATCTCCACTTAGATGCCTCAAAGTCATATCCATTTGTATACGTCCAAAAGTTAGCTTATATGTTGAAATTACAACTTGGTTCCTCTCATGCATTCTATCATAGTGACTGGCTTCAGATTCCTTTCAGTTTTACAGACTGGAAACCTAATAGTTACATATGGAACAACTTTTCAACATGATCTTCAATCTAATCCAACAAGAAATCCTGCCAGATTGACCCCCTAAACAACTTTATTCGCTGTCATCACTATCCTAGCCCAAGCAGGCATGCTGACTCCTGGGCTACAGCAATAGTCTCCTAATTGATTTCCCCATATCCATACTTTGTCACTTCACATTCATTCTTCATGCTATAAAAGAGAGCATTGTAAAATGAAATTGATCCTTCCAGGTTCCAGTATAAAACCCTTGAGTCATTTACTATTGTCCTTAGGATGGAACAATATCTTTAATACGACCTGAAATGTATCAAGCACAGTCAGCCATACTGGCTGGTAGCTATTTTAATAGTGGGTGTGAAATTGTCTCTCATTGTGGTTTTTATTTGCTTTTTCTTATGACAAGTGATCTTAAGTAAAGTTTGATGTGCTTATTAGCCACTTTTATATCTTCATTTGTAAAGTTCAGTCTTTTTTTTTACTGGGTTGTTTGTTCTTTTTAATATTGAGTTGTAGAAGTTCTTTATAAATTCCAGATACAAATCTTATGTCAATACATCTTACCCCTCACTGTCTGCTTTCCAGACAGATGACTCTTTCCGAATTTATCATATATGCCTTCCTTTCTTTGGTCTTTTGCACAGCTGCTTGGACTCTTCTGCTTGGAATACCCTTTTCACTTCTCATCTATATACTAACCAAGTTATCACCTATTCAACCTCAGCTGTCCATTCAAAAGTGATTCTTTCAGAAAAACCTTCCTTGGTTTTCCAGATTAGATTTAATCCTTAATATCTTGTCTGGTTCTTTCCTAATATTCATCATGGTTTGTAAATGTGTGTTTATGTAATTATTTGATGATGCTCTTTCTTCCAAACTACTATAAAACTCTATGTGAGTAGAGGCTAAGTTTGTACATTGACTATTAACATACAGAAAATGCACAGCTTCATTATTGTACAGTTTGAGAAGTGGATAGGAAACATTTCCATCACCCAGAAAACTCTCCCACACCCCTTGTTAATCAACTCTCCAACACTCAGAGTCAACCCTCATTAAGATATCTATTACCATAGATTAGCTTTGCCTGTTCTTCAACTTTATATTAATGGAATCATATGGTATGTGTTCTTCTGTGGTCTGGCTTTTTTCATTCAACATATTGCCAGTGGGATTCACTGATGTTGTGTGTATAAGTAGTTTGTTCTTATTGTTGAATCTATTATGTGACTCTATCAATATTTCTTTATTCATTCTTCTACTAATGTACATTTAAGCTGTCTCCAGTTCTTTACCATTATAACTAAAGCTGCTGTAAACACTTATGCAAGTATTTCAGTGGGTATAAGTTTTTATTTCTAATGGAAAAATAGGAATGAATTTCCTGGGTTATAGGGTAGAAATAGGTATTTCACTTTACAAGAAACTGGAACACAGTTTCCAAATTGTTGATACTATTTTACATTCTCACTAGCAATGTATGATAAGTTCCTTTTGCCAGTATTTGCTGTTGTCAGTTTTTTAATGTGAGCTATTTTAGTGGATGTGAAATTGTCTCTCATTGTGGTTTTCATTTGCTTTTCTTGTGACAAGTGATCTTAAGTCAAGTTTGATGTGCTTATTAGCCACTTTTATATCTTCATTTGTAAACTACTTACTCAAGTCTTTTCTTTTTTTTACTAGGTTGTTTGTTCTTTTTAATTTTAAGTTGTAGAAGTTCTTTATAAATTTAAGATACAAATTCATGTCAAATATATGTATTGCAAGTATTTTCTTCCAGATGCCTATTTATTTTCTCTCTAAAAAAATTATTTAGAAAATTAACAGGGTGACATTGATTGACAAGAGCACATAGGTTTCATGTAAACATTTTCATAGCGCTTGAACTGTTGATTATGTTGTATACCCATCACCCAAAGTCAAATAATTTTCCATTATTTTACATTTGTCCCTCTTTACACCCTTCTCATATTGCTCTTTCTGATGGAGTCAGACAATTTTAGTAGAGCTCTCTCATTTTTTGAATTTGTGAGTCTCCTTTCTCTTCTCTCTGTAGCATCTCTAGTTGCCTTTCATCAATGTCGCTGATCCTTTCTTCTATCTGGCTTGTTCTATTCGCTTAACTTGCTACCTCAGTTTACAATTCATGTATTGAGTTCTTCATCTCTGTTTATAAAAGTTTCAATCTCACTGGTAAGACATTCATTTTGTTCATTAATTTGTTTCCTGAACTCATTAGGTTGCCTATTGGTGTTTTCTCGCATCTTGTTCAGTATTTTCAGAATTTCTATTTTGAATTCTTTATCGTTTAACTCCAAGGTTTCCTTGTGATTGAGACATTTTTATGGAGATATTTTATTTTCTTTCTGAACTATGTCTCTGTCTTGTGTAGCCATGGTATTCAATTTCTTCCTTGATGGCATTTGAGACTAGTATTGTTAAAAACCCTAACAAAAATCAACTAAAAAAATAAAAATTGAAGTAAAAAATACAATAAAAATTTTAAAAATTATGACAGATAAAGAAGAAAAACCACAGAAAAAAGATCAAAAAGAAACAAAAAATCAAAAACAACACACAAAATATAAAAATTAAAAATATATAAAAATTAAAAAAATAAAATTCAAATGAGAAAAAAGAAATAAGAAGAAAAAATGAAAAAAGGAAACATTCATTTCAATTTTGAGAGGTTTCTACCAGTAGGTGTTGCTGTAAACAAGGTTTAGGTCTATGAAGTTCCTAGGCTGTCCTCTGCTGAGATGTTGTTGTCACAATGATGTAGGTGGGGCATGTTGTAAGGCAGGGGTCCCCAAACTTTTTACACAGGGGGCCAGTTCACTGTCCCTCAGACCGTTGGAGGGCCGGACTGTAAAAAAAACTATGAACAAATCCCCATGCACACTGCACATATCTTATTTTAAAGTAAAAAACAAAACGGGAACAAATACAATATTTAAAATAAAGAACAAGTAAATTTAAATCAACAAACTGACCAGTATTTCAATGGGAACTATGCTCCTCTCACTGACCACCAATGAAAGAGATGCCCCTTCCAGAAGTGCTGCGAGAGCCAGATAAATGGCCTCAGGGGGCCGCATGTGGCCCGCGGGCCATAGTTTGGGGACCCCTGTTGTAAGGTTTTTATGGCTTCGGCTTTATAGCTTTGGCTTTATGGCTTTGTGGTTCTAGCAATGGCAATCTCAGGCTTCTAGGCACTCCCCTTACTTCTCCACACACCTGGGGACTAGATGCAGAGCACCTCTGTTCTTTAGGGGAGAGAATAGCTCTGGAGAACTAGCTGTGAGGTTTGTCTCTGGCCCTCTCCATACCTGCGAGGTGAGGGAGGCAGAATATGAAAGGCTGGGAGGCTGCACTTTAGTTTTCTCTCTCCCTGCTGAGTTCAGGCTGCAGGCAGACTGTAGGAACACTGCCTGTGACACTGCATTCTGGCCACTTTGGTTTATCTCTTCCTCTGCCCCTGTATCTCATTGTTCCTCCTGGAAGAAGGAGACCCAGTCACTCAAAGTTTCCCACTCTGTACCCCTCAGATAACAGCCTTAGCTTCCCTTCTCCCTGTAGTCCAGTAGAGAAAAGAAAACTCAGTCATTCCAGGTTTGTCTCTTCTCCAGAGCCAACCACAAATGTGCTTTATCTTCTGCCCCCCTTTTAAACCCATCCCACCTTTAGCTGGGGTTCCTTTGCTGTGTTATAGTTGTTCAATTTGTTGAAATTTCAAGGGGAGAGATCAGGAGTACCTGTCATGCTGCCATTACTCTGACATTATCTCTCAGATGTTTATTTACTTTCTAAGAATATCTTTTGTAAGTAAAAAAATTTAATTCTAATAAAGTTTAATTTATCTTTTGTTTGTTATTATGGTTATTTGTGTGTGTGTGTGTGTGTGTGTGTGTGTGTGTGTGTACAGTCTAACCCAATGTCTGACCCAAGGTCATAAAGATATTCTTTGTGCTCTTTTAGAAGCTTTATAATTTTAACTTTTTGTTAAAGTCTATGGTCTATCCTAAATTAAGTTTGCATATGGAGTGAGGTAATGATTCATTTCTTTTTCATCAATTATCCAGATTTTCCAGCACAATTTATTAAAACAATTTTCCTTTAATGTTTTTGTTGAAAATTAGTCATACAAGTATAAAACTATTTTTGAAATCTCTACCCTAGTCAATAGTATATTTGACTATACTTACATTATCACTATGCTGTCTTCATGACTTTATAGTAGGTCCTAATATTAGACACTATAAAGTTTCCAAAATTTCTTCTGTTTTGTTTTCTAGGTTACTTTTGGTTATTCTAAATCTTTTTTATTTTCAACTTCAAATTTGACCTGCCAACTCTTTCAAAAAGACCTGTTGGAATTTTGACTGAAAGTTAAAATATGCTGTGTGCAGATGAATGTCAAAAAGGAGTAAGGAATGTAAATTTGTGATTCCCATATTGGGTGGCTGAGCAGGCACCCATCTTAGAGAAAACCCTAATTATAAGTGCCATTTTAACTACTAGTTTGCCAAACTCAACAAAGAATTAGGTATTGGTTCTGAAGAACTGGTGAAAACCAGCTGAATCTCACCACTGGTAGATGCCCAGTAGAGAGATTGTCGGGTTATAATGGTAGTTTGTGGTTCTCTTAATTTTTTGAGGAACCATCATACTTTCTTCCATAATGGTTATACTAGTTTAAATTTCCACCAGCAGTGAATGAGTGTTCTTTTCTCCATAGCCTCTCCAACATTTTTTATTATCTGTCCTGTTGATAATGTTAATCTAACAGGTATGGGGTGGTATCTCATTGTAGTTTTGATTTGCATTTCTCTAAAACTAGTAAAAATGTGCATCTTTTCATATATCTGTTGGACATCTGTATGTCTTCTTGGGAGAAATGTCTGTTTAGGTCCTCTCCCCATTTTTTAACTGGATTGTTTGTTTGTTGCTGAGCTCTGTGTTTTACATATTTTGGACATTAATCCCTTATCAGAGATGTTGTTGTATAGCCTTTTAAAACATTTTTGCAATACTTGTTTTAAGGTCTCATTTGCTAATTTAAATAATTGGGTCATCTACAGGTTTTAGTCTTTTGGTCATAATTTGCTTTTGGTAATGAGTCACATTTTACTGCTTGTTACATATTGTAATTTTTAAAACACTGTACATTAAAGACTGAAATGTCTTTCATTTTTCTTATTTCCAAAAATTATAAGCCACTTTCTCTAGAGCTAGAATCAAGTTTATCTGAAATGGAATTTTGGCTTTCATTAGATTGAGCTCATCTATGACTAGCCCAACTTTCCATGTCAAGATTAACTTTTTTACTTTGTCAATATTTTATTGGGATCTAGTTTATTTTGCTGGGATCTAGTCTCAGATACTCTGAACTCTCCTCTGATTCAATTGAAGAGAGTCCTATAATTCAAACCTTGAGAATGTGCAGAAGACTTTGATTTCTCTCCATTTTCCAGATCTTTACTCACTGCTGCCTTTTTGGCAAAATTTGTGGTAAGCAGAAAAATGTTTGGTCAAGTAATTTGTTTTTTGTTTGTTTTTTTATATTTGTGACTCTTTTAGATTCTAATCTGTTCCCCTGGCCCACTTTTTCATTTAAGGCTCATCTTATTTCTTTTTATTCCTGCAGAGTCTATCTCTGCCAGGCAGTTTCTTCATTCACCCTACCCTGACCAGGAAACTGCCCCAATAAAGAAGTTACTATTGTTTTCTGCTCACAAAAGCCTTATTTTTATCTAGAATTTAGTTCATTGGGTCTACCTGTTCCCATTGCTTCTTGCTAGTCCCATAAAAACAACAACAACAAAAGAACATGGTTCTTATCTGTCTGTGGATTTTGTATTGTTACTACGACACTGAAGGTCTTTTGCATCTTTTTACATTCTAACTAGTAGTAGAATATCAAAATCATGTCATATTTTGCTCACCACTAAATCTCTAGTGCTTAATACAGTATTAGAAACAAAGCTCTCTAAAACATCTATAGATCACAAATAAAAGTGGAATAAGGAGGATTCAGATATATGGAGCAAATAAAATATAATATTCAAAATTTATGGAATAAAATAACAAATGTTAGTTCAGAACCAAAATATTTTAAATGATTTTTAAAATAAGGGCATCATTGTCCCTGAAAACTCAAGTGCTGCTTGGTGATAGTATGAGTGACCTGGCACTGTTCTTAGATCAGAACAATTAGGTTGTTGGGGGAATTTTCTTAGGCAACTACTTTGAATATGAAGATAAAAACATAGAACTTGAAAAAAATGGCAATTATTTTTGAAAACCAGCAGCCTAAAAAATGAACATCATGAGGGAGATACCCTTAATGGAGCATTTACCTGCTCAAAGGCTTAACGCTATCCACTAACATGACCCTTACTGACAAAACAAGGTTGTAACATCTACAGCTGAGATGGTGCTTTGTTCCTTGTCTTGCACAAACTCCAAATCCTCTATGTCTATCCCATTTGCTTAAAATCCAAACATTTTTAGGATTTCATCTAAAGTTTGAGAGAGAGCTGAGCTTGCAAGTGAAGATCAAATATCTCCACGCTGTGTGGAATAAAAGTCTGTAAAGTCTGGGACTCAATCCAAACCTGGCATTGCACTATGCACATGGGAAAGGAGTTAACCTACTGGTAGCAATGCATGGAATTATAGTCTTTATTCCAAAACTTCTCAGGTCTCCAAATCTAGAAAACACATGTGGATTAAGATAATAAAAGAAATTCAGTCTTTCCATTACACATTTTTCCATATTATTTTATTAAATTGAAAATAAGTCCATTTTAAAAAACCCACTAGCAAGAAATGGTATAGACTATGATGCCATCAAATAGTGTTGAAGTACCCATTTATCTCCCACTTACAGATTTTGCCACATGTCTGACACCCCAGAAGGAAAATTATGAGTAATTTTGAGCCAGCAAGAGGTCTAACAGCCTATATTAGGTCCATTCTCCACTAGTGCCAATGATGTTACTCTAATACTAAAATGCTTATATCAATAGTATTGTGTTCCAGTTGATGTTGTTATGCGGACATTGGCATCATTGTATTGACATTAAGTCTCTTGGCCTAGTTCCTCCAAAGGCAATCATTATTGCATTTAACAGATTTATTCAATGTTTTTTTCCACTTATTTCTCTGCTGGACCTGATCTTTAAGGTCTGATAATATGTGATAAACAATAGTGGCAGCCAAAGACTCAAATAGTGCAATTAACTTTCATTAAGTATATATGTATGTGAAAAAGAAAATACATTTATTGCAAATGGATGGTTGAATAGAAAATTGTAGAAGGAATAGGGTCAAAGGTAATTTTCTACTTTGCCAATGAGCCTAGAAAGTTTTCTGTGCATTAGGAAGATATAGAAATTCTAAATAAAAAAACACAGTCTACAAAATATATAATGATTTCTAAGCAGCTTAGAAGTTTGGTGATTAAAAGACTATATTGGCCCTGACCAGTTGGCTCAGTGGTAGAGCATTGACCCAGAGTGTAGATGTCCCGGGTTTGATTCCTGGTCAAGGCATACAGGAGAGGCAACCCCTCCCCCTTCTCTCTCTCTCTCTCTCTCTCTCTCTTTCTCTCTCTCCCATTCCTGCAGCCATGGTTTGATTAGAACAAACTGACCTTAGGCACCAAGGATGGCACCATGGCCTCCACATCAGGCACTAAGGAGAGCTCCATTTGCTGAGCAATGGAGCAACACCCCAGATGGGCAGAGCATCACCCCCTAGTGGGTTTGCGGGTGGATACCAGTCAGGAGACATGAGGAGTCTGTCTCTGCCTGTCCTCCTCTCACTAAATAAGAAATAAAATAATAAAACAAAATAAAATAAAAGATTATATTTAACAAAATGTATTCTAGTGGTTTAAGAGGGAAGCAGTGTGATCTATAGCAATGGTCCCCAACCCCTGGGCCATGGACTGGTACCGGTCCGTGGGCCATTTGGTACCAGTTCAGAGAGAAAGAATAAATAACTTACATAATTTGTTTAATTTACATTTAAATAAATAATGTTTTATTTTTAAAAAATGACCAGATTCCCTCTGTTACATCTGTCTAAGACTGACTCTTTACTTGTCTCGTAAGTTCAACAATTATATTTAAAAATACCACAGTTTTTACACTGGTCACATAATTTTATTTTGTGCATTTATCCATCCCACCCTAAAGGCCAGTCCATGAAAATATTTTCTGACATTAAACCGGTCCGTGGCCCAAAAAAAGTTTGGGATGACTGATCTATAGAGAATGAAAAAAAATTACTCCATTCTGTAAGTGATTACCCCACTGACTAATAGATTTCAAGTATATTTAAATCATACACACAGGTCCTTACTACTTTATCATGATCTTATATGATATGATGTTACTTGAATGATAAGATTTGATCCACTTTTATATAGTTGTCTTGTTTGCCTCCCATCAGCCCTTTATATACATCATGCCCTCAGCTTTAGGTATTGAGAACAGTCCTTGTGCTACTTAAGTCAAACCTTTCCTTGACACAATCTTGTTTCTCTTATCTTACTAAAAAGAATACAATGTCCAGTCAAATACTTTGCCTATGGCTCTGGTTTAAAGTATTATATATAAATATAACAAAATATGAAGTACTTAGAAATCAATCTAATAAAATGTGTAAAAGATCTATATGTGGAAAACTACAAAACTCTGATTTAAAAAGTGAACGAATATCTTAGTAAATGGAAAAATAGTCCATGTTCATGGACTAGCGGACTCAATATTGTTAAAATGTCAGTTTGTCTTTACTTGATCTCCAGAGTTAATGAAATCTAAATAAAAATTCCAACAGGTTATATAGTAGATACTGAAAAAAACTGATCCTAAACATTAACAAAACATATATTAAATAAAGTAGTTGTTTCTAAACTATACAAGCAATTCATAAAACAATAATAAAATGAACAACCTAAATTGAAAAGGGCAAAAGGTCTGAATAGACACAGCTCTAAAGAAGATGGAAAATAAGCACATAAAGAGGTGCTTAACAAATTGACCATATCAAGTGTTGATAAGATGTGGAGCAACAAGAACTCTTACTTATTGCTGACTGAAATGCAAAATAATGCTACGTCTTTAGAAGACATTTTAGCATCTTCTTAAAAAGATAAATATAGTCTTGCCATACAATCCAGTGATCATGCTCCTAAGGATTTACCCAAATGAAGCTAAAACATACGTCCACACAACAACTTGCACATGAATGTTCATAGCAACTTTACTCATGATCACTATCAAAATTGCCTTTGATAGGTGAATGAATAAATAAATTACAGCACATGCATAGAATGGAATATTATTTAGTAATAAGTAGAAATGAGCTATCAAGCCACAAAAAAATCATGGATGAACTTTAAACACATACTGCTAATTGAATAAAGCCAGTCTTGAAAAGCCTACATACTGTGTCATCCCAATTACATGACATTCTGGAAAAGCCAAAATAATAGAGACAGTAAAACTATCAGAAGTTTCCCAATGAAAGGGAAACAAAGTGGAAGGATGAATATATGAAGCAGGAAATTTTTAGGGTAGTGAAACCATTCTGCATGACACTACAATGGCGGATACATGATGTTATGCATTTGTCAAAACATATAGCCTGCTAAAGCACAAAAAGTGAACTCTAATGTGCGTAAATTAAAAAAAATATATCTTAGGGAGGCAAAGGATCCCAGGAAAAAACAAAGGTTGTGACAAGAAAATTTAACTGTAGGAAACAGGGTTGAGAGACAAGATGTTGACTTAAGTAACTTAGAAAATTAATGGAGTCAGTAAGATTAAAGGCAAATGGAACTGCACATAAATATAACCTAGTTGATAAAGTTGTTTCCCATAGAGGTACAGGTTAACAATTCAGATACTATACGTATACACTGGAATTGAGTTAAGTGGATAGAACTGGTTAAAGTCAGGTTTTTTATTGTTGAAAGAAGAATTTACAGATAAGAAGAAAAGGCTAAAATGATCCATGTTTAACTTAATACACAGATTGTTACATATACACAAGTTAATATACACACAATTTTTTTATCTATTAGCTGAGAGGATCAAAAAACAAAAGAAAAGAAAAGAAAAGAAAAACAACAACACCCCAGTGCAATAAGTACCCTTAGCATCCAAATCTTGGTTTCTATTGATAATGCTATTCTCCAAAGAATTTGTGTTCCTTGATAATATGGCTGATTCTAGAACTGAAACAGGAAATCTACAAGATGAGCCCTGAACATCTTGCAGTGCCAGAAGGTTGCTCAACACTAAAACCAAAAATTTATTGGTATATTTCTAAGGGGCACAGAAACAGACAGAAAGAGTTCCCAATTGCCAAAGCTGAAACATTTTGAGCAAAACAAAATAAAGCAGTATTGAATTATGATTCAAAATATAAAATATATATACCCATGTGTCTATAGTGACATAAATAAATGCTCAAATAAATCAATAAGTGAGGAAGAAGAGACAAATATTCCATGCAAAAGAATTCCAGATAAATTATGTAGAAACTTCACACTAAAGTATAGGAAACGTATCTTCCACACTCCTTAAGTATGTGCTGTGCTTAGTGACTTCCTTCCAGAGTACAGTATGGAAAGGGTGTAAAAAAGAGTAATTTTACAATGGAGAGAGCTGACAAACACTACTTCAGCCAGGTAATCAAGCTCAACAACAGTCATAAATCAAGTTCACAGTATGTGTTCTTGATATGATGTGATGAAAATGGCACTTTGCCACTGTGGTCTTCCTAAAACCTATAATACCAGTCTAATCATGATAAAACTTATCAGACAAATTCCAATAGAGGGTCATCCTACAGTAAACTCAATTAATACTCCTTAAAACCATCAAGGTCATCAAAAACAAAAAAAAGTCTAAGAAACTGTCATAGCCAGGAGGAGCCCAAAGAGCCATAACAAGTAAATGCTATGTGGTATCTTGGATGGATCTTAGAACAGAAAAAAGAACATTATGTAAAAACTAAGGAAATCTGAATAAACTATGGATGTCAGTTAATAATAAGTATTAATATTGATTTATTAGTTTTAACAAATATACCATTTGAGTAGAAGATGTTAATATAGAGGGAACTCTATGTTGGAGAGATGTAGTGTTATCTATGGGATCTCTGCTCAATTTTCTGTAAATCTATAACTATTCTAAAAAAACTGAAATTTATGAATAAAATTTCTAATTAGTTATATTTTACATATTAATAAGAATTAGCAATTAAAATTATAATAGTAACAAAATACATGCATAATGTATACACTGAAAACTATAAAATATTACTGAGAGAAATGAAAGAAGTCCCAGGTAAATGAAAATCTATTTTGTTCATGGAAGTGCAAATATTGTTAACATGTCAATTTTCTTCAAATTAATCTAGAGGTTCATTGGAATACAAGTCAAAATCTCAGTAGATTTTGTTTTGGTAGTAATCAACAAGACTATTCTAATAAATATATGGAAATGCAAAGTATTGGAAAAGCCAAAACAGTTTTGAAAAGAAGAAGAAAGTTGGAAGACTGATTTTAAGACTTATTATAAAACAACAATATTAGAATGAAAAAATAAGAATCAATATAAGGATTAGTAGAATGGAAGAGAGAATCCAAAATTGAACTCACATATGTATATGGTCAATTGATTTTTTAAGAAAAATGCCAATGGAATTAAATTGAAAAAGGATACTCTTCAACAAATAGTTCTGCAACAATTGGATAGCCATACACAAAAAAGAAGATAACCTTTGATTTACATCTTGCACCATATACAAAGGTTGATTCAAAATGAATCATAGACCTAAATGTTAGACATAAAACAATTTCATTTTGAGAAAAAATATATTTATGACTTTGGTTTAGAATAAAAAATTAATTAAGATATATAAAGAAGAAACTATAAAAAATAATTGAATTTCTTAAAAAATAATTTTTTTTCTAAAAGAAACTGCTAATAAACTAGCCAACCCTGGCCAGTTGGCTTAGTAAATAGAATGTTGGTCTAGCATGGGGACATCCCAGGTTTGATTCCTGGTCAGGGCACATAGGAAAACTAACCATCTGCATCTCTCTCCCTCCCTCTCCCCCTTCTCTCCTTTCTATCCTGAAGCCAGTGGCTTGATTGATTCAAGTGTCATCCCTGGGCACTGAGGATAGTTCAATTGGTCTCAGGCACAAAAAATAGCTCTTCATTTAAGCATCAGCGCCCAGAGGGGGATTACCAAGTGGATCCTGGCCAGTGGGCATGTTGGAGTCTGTCTCACTATCTCCTCTCTTCTCACTTAAAAATAAGTAAGTAAGTAAATAAATAAAAAGCTAAGCCACAGACTGGGAAGAAATACTAGCAAAACATATACAGGTGTTGATCGACTTACGACCTATGCAACTTATGACCATTCGACTTTACAACCACAATTGTTAACCATGACTACTCCATGTCTGGCAGTGCAGGCATTGCCCAGCTGGGTGTACAGCAGTGCTGGCCAATAAAATGGTTCGTACATGTTTATATATTTTTATATGTTTTGCAATTGGGAAAATGTTTCCTATGGTATATTTTACACCTATATTTTGTATTTTTGTATGCACTTGTATTTTGTAATTTTGTATGTTTTGCAAATATTAAACCAGTTGTACTGGTAATACAGTGTTTTACTTAAACCTGACGAATGTAAAAATAAAAAAAATGGTGTAGAGATGATACAAATGGCATAAAATGAACAAAGAAAATTATGATATATATAATAACAATAATGAAAGAAAATTATGATTAAATATAACAAAGATTTTTATAACATTATTTCACAGTACTGTACATATAGCCTATTCAACTTACGATCAAATTGTGTTACAACCGGTCTGTTGGAACCAATCGTGATCGTAAGTCAAGCACTAGCTGTATTTCATAAAAGATAGTTTCTTCTAACTAGAATATTCAAAGAACTATTACAACTCAAAAATAAGATAAACAACCTGTTGTTTTTATTCAGTGAGACGAGTGGAGGTGGAGAGACAGACTCCCTCAAGCACCACAACCAGGATCTACATGGCAAGCCCACTAGGAAGCAATGCTTTGCCTATCTGGGGTCGTTGTTCCATTGCTCAACAACTGTGCTCTTCTTAGCACCTGAGGCAGAGGCTGTGGAGCCATCCTCAGTGCTCAGGGCCAACTTGCTTTAATTGAGCTCTGGCAACAGGAGTGGGGGGAAGAGAGATAGGGGGGGGAAGAGTGAAGAAGCAGATGGGAGCTTCTCCTATTTGCTCTGATAGAAAATCAAACCCAGGACAACCATAAGCTGGATGCAGTGCTCTACCACTGAACCAACCAGCCAGGGCCCAAGCTAACTTTTATTTATTCATTTATTTATTTTTTTTTTCATTTTTCTGAAGCTGGAAACAGGGAGAGACAGTCAGACAGACTCCCGCATGCGCCCGACCGGGATCCACCTGGCACGCCCACCACGGGGCGACGCTCTGCCCACCAGGGGGCGATGCTCTTCCCATCCTGGGCATCGCCATGTTGAGACCAGAGCCACTCTAGCGCCTGAGGCAGAGGCCACAGAGCCATCCCCAGCGCCCGGGCCATCTTTGCTCCAATGGAGCCTTGGCTGCGGGAGGGGAAGAGAGAGACAGAGAGGAAAGCGTGGTGGAGGGGTGGAGAAGCAAATGGGCGCTTCTCCTGTGTGCCCTGGCCGGGAATCGAACCCGGGTCCTCCACATGCTAGGCCGACGCTCTACCGCTGAGCCAACCGGCCAGGGCCCCAAGCTAACTTTTAAAAATAGGCAAAGTATTTGAACAGACATTTCACCAAGAAAATATGTAAATTGAAAACAAGTGCCTGAAAATATACTCAACATCATTAGTCATTAGAGAAATACAAATAAAAACAACATTGACATACCAGTACACTTCAAGAATGGCTAACATTAAGCAGATTGACAATACCAAATGTTGGTGAGGATGTGGAGCAACTAAAATTCTTACTTGCTTCAGATAAAACTTTACAATCACTTTGGAAAGCAATTAGGCAGTTTCTTATCAAGTTAGATATACACTTAACCATTTCACTTCGTAATTCTGCTCCTCAGTATTTATCCAAGTGAAATGAAAACATATGTCCATACAATGACTTGTACACAAATCTCCACAGGAGCCATGCTTATCGTAGCCCCAGACTGGAAACAGCATCAATATCCATAGACAGGTGGAGAGATTAAAAAACTGTATACACAGGAAATGAATGCTATCCAACACTTATGAAGAATGGACTTCTGACACAATATCTCAAAATCACTACGTTGAACAAAAAGAAAATTACATGCACGTATACATAAAATAGGGTCTCATGTTTTATAAGATGCTAGAAAATATAAATTTAATCTGCAGTGACAGCAGATCAGTGGTTGTCTGGGACTAGGGTTTGAAGTTAGGCATTGCCTGGGATGGGGCACAAGGCAATCGTTCAGATGATAAAAATATTCTGTAAAATGATTGTGGTGGTAGATCTATGGATGGGTCATTTGTGAACACTCATTTAATGGTACATTAAATGGCTGTATTTTATTGTATATAAACTATACCTTTTAAACTTGAATTTAAAACATATGAGAAAGGCTCTTTGTGTTTCTTTTTCACTTAAAACAAGAAAAGAGAGGAAAAAAATAGGAAAAAGCTCAGAGATGAACCCATTGTGGATGTAAAAGGGGTCACAAGCTGAACCTGACAAGCTATCAGAAAGCCTACATGCTGAGATTTAGAGACTCAGGGACCTCAAGTAAACAAACAGGATGGTCTGAAATCAAAACTTTTCAACTGAAAGAGATTTATAGTGGGTAGTTGTAATGCCAGTGGCTGAGGCTAGGCCAGTCCACACTGGATTCAGGCAGACGGTAGAGAAACTGTGGAGCCAGAAAGGGTGGGCCATTTCGTTTAATAAAGTTTCACAACAGCGGACAAGTACACAGGCAGGGGAAAACTGCTTCTCAAGCAAACAAGCAGCAAGAATGGCCCCTCTCAGTGGGGGGCAGGTAATGCGCCATATGCAAATCCCCTTGACCACAAGCATCCATATAGCCTTATATAGGCCATACACACATGGCATTGCCACGTGCTCACCACATACCAATCAGGCAGAGGGCATGAAGCCAGTAAAATAGCGAGCAAGCCTAACACAGCTGCCCCAAATTCCACCCAGTTAGGGTTGCTCACCTCAAAATAGGTATATTATTGATATATACATTCCAAAAATGACAACTACAAAGGTGCCCTTCACAATGTTACCCTGGGCAGAGTGCCACAGCTAACTGGAGGCCCACCTCTAACTCCCTACCCTATGGTGCCAACAAGGCCATCCATCATAGGTGGGGGCCTGTACAGTCCAGGGCCATGTCCATTGAAACCAAAAATGGCCTTGGTGCGTCTCTGCAACTGGGTGAGAGCAGCTTCCTGGTGCAGGAGGGCCTCCCCAGGTGCCTTGCCCCTGCATCAGGGTCTCCCACAGTCACAATCTAAGATCAGTTCATAACAGACAGCCCAGCTGTCTGTGCTAATCACACCAAGGTAAAAGTCCATTACAGGCAACTAGCCATGCAGCTCTTTATTATCAGACCTCAGCACCTTTCCATAAGTGTGCTGTCCATTACCACAAGCCCCAACCAAACCCTTCAGAGGTCCAAGGTCACAGGGCCTGATGGAGTCAAACACCTTCAAGGCCTGTGCTGCCTTGATAGTTCTCTTAGCTAACCCTGAATGCCAGCCATTTTCCTGGCAGACGCCAGGGCCACCCACTTACCCCGCTTCCAATGACTGGAACCTCTGTTCTGACTAAGCTGCTGCCAAACCTCCAACAAGACTTTATTAGGCTTGCCATCTAAATTCTTTCTATCTGCCCTGGCCGCAATCAAATCCACCTACATTTATGTTCAGGTAACTTTCACAGACCCATTTCTCTTGCTCGTCAGGAGTGCAGCATGGGCAGCAGCCCTCACACCTTATGGTCCATCTCTATTCTGCAGTGCATAATGCCATTCTACCCCTATGTCCTGCAGCTGCACCAAGCAGGCTGCCAGTGGATTTCTGCCTGCATTTTACCCCCAACTCCATCAGCTCTGCCTGGGTGTAGGGCCAGACCACAGAGTGCTCCACTACCTGGGGAGGGGTTGTGCCTGTTCCTGAGAGACTCTTGGCTGCTGGGTCTTTATCTTCTTGGCAACCACCAGCCAGGTCCCGAGTCTGTGGACAGCAGTTGCAGCCCAAGCCTCTCCCTCAGAAAAGGAGTCAAAAACGCTTGCTCCCACAGACTCAGAACCACTCTGCCAATAGGAATGCAACTCCGTCTTCCGCATCCACTTTGGCTCCTGTGGCTGCCAGCTCTTGGCCTGAAGCTGACTCTTGAGCTCTCAGACCTGCAGTTGTCTCTCCAATTGCTGTCGCTGCCGACATTCTGCTTCCAGGGCAAACTGCAACTCATGAACCTGCAATTCCTTCTCCCGCGCTCGCCCTAGTTCACACTGCTGTTGCCGCTCGGTCTACATCTCACCCCGGAGCTTTTGACCTTACTCAGCTTGGCACACAGAGCTCCTGGTTTCTTCTCATAGGACTGTAAAAAACACCCAGCTCACAGCCCCCAACAGGAGAGCCACCAGGAACAACCACTCCTTTATTGCACCCCTCAAGGGTGTCAGAGGCTCCATACTGTTCTGTTCCAAATCCCACCAGCTACACCAGATTTAATGCCAGTGGCCCAGTCCAGGCAGGTCCCCACTGGATTTGGGCAGATGGTAGAGAAACTGCAGAGCTGGAAAGCATTGGGCCATTTCGTTTAATAAAGTCTCACAATAGCAGACAAGAACACAGGCAGAGGAAAACTACTTCTCAGGCAAACAGCAAACATGGCCCCTCATAGCAACAGGCAGGCAATCTACCATCTGCAAATCCCCTGAGTGCAAGCACCCATAGCCTGGTATTGGTATGTGAGCACTGCCACGTGCTCACATACCAATCAATCAAAGGGCTTGCAGCTGGTAAACCAGCGAGCAAGCCTAACACAGCAGCAACACATTGATCATGTCCTAGGGCAGAGGTCAGCAAACTCATTAGGCAACAGAGCCAAATATCAACAGTACAATGATTGAAATTTCTTTTGAGAGCCAAATTTTTTTTAACTTAAACTATATAGGTAGGTACATTCCTTATCGAGGTAGCGCCTGCACGTGGTATTGTGTGGAAGAGCCACACTCAAGGGGCCAGTCGCATGTGGCTTGCGAGCTGAAGTTTGCTGACCAAGGTCCTAGGGCAGGGGTCCCCAAACTTTTTACACAGGGGGCCAGTTCACTGTCCCTCAGACCATTGGAGGGCGGGACTATAAAAAAAAACTATGAACAAATCCCTATGTACATTGCACATATCTTATTTTAAAGTAAAAAAACAAAACAGGAACAAATACAATATTTAAAATAAAGAACAAGTAAATTTAAATCAACAAACTGACCAGTATTTCAATGGGAACTATGGGCCTGCTTTTGGCTAATGAGCATTTTGGTCAATATGCTCCTCTCACTGACCACCAATAAAAGAGGTGCCCCTTCCGGAGGTGGGGCGGGGGCCGGATAAATGGCCTCAGGGGGCCACATGTGGCCTGAGGGCTGTAGTTTGGGGACCCCTGTCCTAGAGAGTTATTCTCTATCTGAACAAAGGTCAGTGCTTGCTTTGAAAGCTGTCTGTTGCCTTTTGCATCTACAATAATGTACCTGATAGCATGCCTTTGAAGTGTAGGGGTAATCTTTTTCTGCCCCTTCAGGGCAGGCATCCCCCCCAGAGCAGGAACCAACAAATCATTTCATTGTTATTATTATCATGTTAATTAATTTGCCTATCTTGTGCCTCCCTATGTAAGAGAAGTTTCAGTGTATACATTTTTGCTTTTTATCCAATCCCAGAGATCCTCCCCCTCTGCTTTCTCCTGCCTCCCTAATCTGTCACCAATTTCATGTAACCCCCTTACATGTGTTCCCCTTTGATTCTAATGTATAAAATAAGTGGTGAAACTGCCATTTCCCAGAGCACTTTCTCAATCTGTTGAGACTGACTCTGCTTCCCAGCAGTTGTCAACTGTTTGGCTCAAATAAACTCATAAAAATTGTTACAGGGTCGGAAGTTATGTTTTTATATTGACACCTGTAAGGCTGGTGATTGTGGCCATGTAGATTGGCATTGAATTCAGGCAGATGGTAAAGGAACTGTGGAGCCAGAAAATGGTGAGCCCTATGAATTTATTGGAGGATCGCAAAGACAGGAAGCCATAAGAAGGAAGAAACAAAACAAAACAAAACAACAAAAAGGGAAAACCTGCTTTTTGTAGTGGAGGGCAAGAAACAAATTGTGCCTCATCATGGTGGGGGCAAGATCTGATCTTATTACCCTTAACGGGAAGCACTTATATCCTTAAAATAGTGCTGTGACGTGCTCATGCACTAATTGCACAAAGTGCTTGCAGCCAGCTGTTTTATCCAGTCCCAGAGATCCTCCCCCTCTGCTTTCTCCTGCCTCCCTAATCTGTCACCAATTTCATGGAACCCCCTTACATGTGTTCCCCTTTGATTCTAATATATAAAATAAGTGGTGAAACTGCCATTTCCCAGAGCACAAAGTGCAACAGCTTGCAGCTGTTTTCCCTACAACACCATACTCCCCATCCAATATGCCTCTACAACAAAGCAGGACTTTTTTAAGAATCAGAGAAACTATTTTTAATTAATTACACTTTTCCCACATTGTTCACATAAAATTTTTCTCAACTAAAGTGAGAGAATTTGTAAATTTAGTGCAGGCCAAGGAAGAGGGCCATTGTTATTAAATATAAGGTCAAGGTTTTGATTTTGAAAGGAATACATGTAATATAAACCTCAGTATTCTTGAGATTAAGTGATCTTCGGAAAGAAATCAATCTTTTGTGGTAGCAAAAGATGTTTGCTCTCCGACTATTCAATAGCAAAGTAGTGACAGCCATTGCTGATGGAGAATCAGGATTGGAACTGAAGTATCTATTTCCACTGCATCCTTCCTTATTGATGGACCTGAGCTCCTCCTCTTCCATGCCGGGCCCACTGATACTGGGGCAGTTGACCACTCTTTGATATCCAAACACAGCTTGAGTGTGCAAAAGAAACAAGGTGACTGGGGTTGAGATTTTACTGTAGAGGAATCCAAAAGCGACAGTGTCAATAATTCATGTGGCCAAACCCAAATGGAAGGATCCTTGCCCGCAGAGAGAGACCACTGAAAAAAGTCATGGTGAACAGGGTACAGATCCGAGGAGGGGTGGAGAATAGAGCTATTCTTGAAATCAATTGGGGCCATTCATTAAATAAATTTGTTGCAATCAGTTTTAATGGAGGCAGTTTTTCATGTCCCTCCTACATGCAGAATCTAGTCAGATCCAATCCAGGACCCACAAATCTTTTCCAATTATGGACTGATACTCAAAGTCCTGTTACAAATCATGCCATTTCCCCAAACAAAAACTTCTGGTGGTTCCCCAATGCATGTAGAAAGGTATACCACACCCTTCATAATCTGGCCTCAATCCCCTTTCCAACATCAATCTCTACATATAAACTCAGCCTTCTTTCTTGGGCAGCCAGTATCTAGCCTGCTTTTATTACTGACCAGCCCCTAACACATCATGCTCTTTTGTGTGTCCATGCCTCACACTGGCTCTTCCTTCACTCCTCTAGGCAAACAATAGTTTATTTCTATGACTGTACAGTGAGCTTTGTAAGGAGAGGAAATAAGAATAAGTCGTGTTTGTATCTTAAGAGTCTGGGGCAGGGTACAAACTCAAAATATGTCTGTTGAGTGAGATAAACAATTCAATTATATAAAAAAAATGAAGGCCTCTGTTTGCAGGGAATTTAATTGAACCAAACATCATAGGTTTTCCTCCCTAGGTTAATCTGAAAATCTGAAACTGGAAAGGAAACTCTAACCTAGATGTTGCTTAGTAAGCAAAGGCATTCAATTAATAATTTATATTGCTAGCTATAGTCATTGCTTTGGCTGGAATATCACATCTATATGCACCTTGTGTTCATTCACTGTCTGCTTATCCCCGACGACTGAGAATCAACGTACCAGAAGCCCCACTTTTTTTTGGTCTGTGCTTCCGTGTACAAGTTTAGGGGAAGAAATGGAGGAGGCCTGCAACACAGTTATAACATGACAGAGGAAGAAAGGGAACAAAAGAATGTGTAGGGGATGATTAAGTGCTTCTGAATTTACACAGTGAAATATGGACAGTTTAAATGTCTTTGCTATTTTCTTCTTTTCAAACTGTGAGCAGTTTCAAACACCCCATGCTGCTCCAAGATTAATTGAGTTCTGCATGCTTTTGGCTTGCTCTGGGTACCAAGGAGAAAGGATTTCCACAGAACCTGTATTTGCCACAGCAAAGAGAATATCTCATTAATGTATGATTAATAGCTATTTGTGAAGTGATTAATTAGTCATTTCGACAATAAACTGAGCCTATGTACATGCCTTTGCTAAACTCCAAGTTTCACATGAAGAAGAAAAAGAGAGAATTCTTGCTTTTCCTTGCTTTCTGCCTGCACCAAGACTGGAAAAACCCAAAGGCCTTTGCATATTCTGCTCTTGTCTGATTTCATCTGGTTTGCCTTTAAGAACAACGGCCCTGAAATGGAAGCTCTCCAGTATGATTGATGGCGTCTCTTTCTATCTGCAAGCTGGAAATACAGAAAAGGATTTTTTTTTCCCTCGTAGGTCTTACTGCTTATTGGTACAAGAGTTATTTCCACTTTGCCGCAGAATTGATTTGCAACACTGGTGTATGAGTTTGTATATTTTTCTCACTGGCCCGTCACAAAGCATAAGTCAGCAAGTCTTCTGCAGTATGATGGATTATGTAGCCAGGAGCTTCCTAGTAATGTTTCCATTAAAAGGATGAGCATATTGTCATTAACATTTGGGGACTGGAATATCCAAATTCTCTACCTTGAGATTTCAGAAACCATTATTATTATTATTATTATTATTATTATTTAGATGATAAGATATTTGCTTTCTATAAAATCTGGTAGCGAGTGACGTCACGGAAATGGCGCCGTGAGCAGCGCGTCCGACAGATCTCCCCTAAATCACAACAAATTTATCAACTAGAAACAGAAAATTTTATCCTCGGAGCATTCCAGAGTTCCACACAAACTGAAAGCGAAAGGACTGTTATCACTTGAATCTGAGAGACGAGGGTGTGGAGGAAGCTACCGCAGGGACCTTCATTCAAGCCGCGAGGGAGTGCGCCTGTGGTGAGTCAGCCCACACTCGGGAGCCGCGAGCAGCCACCGGCATGCCCGGTCCGGTTGCAGAGTGAGCACCGCCCACACTCGGGAGCCGCGAGCAGCCACGGGCGCTTGCCTGGTCCAGTTGCAGAGCGAGCACCGCCCACACTCCGGAGCGGCGAGCAGCCGTGGGCGCGCGCCCGGTCCGGTTGCAGAGTGAGCACCGCCCACACTCGGGAGCCCCGAGCAGCCGCCGGCGCGCACCCGGTCGGGTTGCAGAGCGAGCACCGCTAACGTTCCCAGCGGCCCATGCACTGCGAGTGAGAGTCGCCAGCCACCGGTGCCCGGAGCACCCCATTCAAGCGCGTGCCCTGGGCATTCCACACGCCCAGAGCGCCCTACTGGCCCGCACACCCAGGGTGCCCCATTATCCTGCGCCTGGTGCAATCCAGCCGCCAGCGGCAGGGCGAGCGGGAGAGGCACCAGGGTGGTCTTCTACTTGGGAGATTCTCTCCGTGGGCGGGGCACCTCACACAGCCATTCAAGCTAACAATCAAGCGTTGGGGGAGGGGCGTGCGCAGGCAGCCTAAAATACCTTCGGGAGCACAGCTGTGACCCAATCACTGAAATTAGCTTAACCCATGAAATCTGCGCACCCTCAGTTCTAATTGATAAGATCTCTCTCAGTTCAGCGACCCAAGACAAGAGGCATGATATTTTTTAGTGCCTCTCGCTAAAGGGGCGGGGGCAACTTCTGATTGATAGAGCCTCCATATTCAGGGATAAACGCTAACAAGAAGGACTTGGCAGATAATAAGATCTATACTACACTAGTCGCAAGCAGAGACTAGTGCCTCTTCTTCCCAGCAAAAACAGGCGACAAAGTGTGGAAAGCCTGGGTTGAGAGGTCCAACTGAATGATAGGCGCTGAACAGTCACCTTGACAACAATTGACTCCCACCCCCGCCTGATTACACTGGAGGCCCTGACTGCCAGAGCCTTTCCCAAAGCCTTGCACTGAGTGGGGATAGAGTGGGGATTTCCCAGCTCTTTGAGCCTCTTACTCCCCAGGCAGAAGCAGTTGCAGCCTTATAGCTGGATCACCAGGCTGCTAATTCAGGAAGGGGGGACTAGGAGAGAGAATCCAGGAAAGCAAACTCTCTCATCATTGGACCCTGCAAACGCCAACAAGCCTTGACTACCAGCAAGACTAAAGCCAATTATATGACATTGCCATAGAATCCCATCAACTGCAAATCCCTACATAAGTGTGACACAGGGGCAGAGCCTGGGGTACAGAGTCACCGACCAGGAAGAGGGAGAGAAAAGAAAAAGGAAGAAGTTAACCTCTCAAAATCAAGAAAAATCCACAGACTTTACAAATTGTTCCACTAATTTTTTTGTTGTTGTTGTTTGTTTCTTCTATCTTATTGCCTTTATTTCCTCCACCTCGGTCCTTCTATTCTCTGCCCATCTTATGCTTCCCTTTTCTTAAACTACACTACCCATGAGTGTTACATTTTATTTCTCTTCTTCATCCTCACCCTCCTTTAAGGTTATACTCCAAAACACTTAACTCTCACTCTCTCCTCTTTTGTTTTTTTTGATTTGCTTTATTTTGTTTTTTTCTCTTCCTTTTTTATTTCTTCCTTCGTTTTTCTCTTTTTCTTATTTTTTCCTTTCTATTCATTTTTTCTTTTCTCGTTTTATTTTCCTCCCATTTAATCCTCAATCACGAACAAATTAGTTAATTTGGGACTCAAGGCTTTTTTTGGCTTTATTTTTCTTTTTTGATTTTGTTTTTGTCTGTTTCTTGTTTGTTTATTTTTGTGGCATTTTGGGTCCTCCCAACCCAAGGTCTCCATTGTATTTAGTCTTCGCTCCACTTAATACAACAGATTTTTACTTATTATTTTTATTTTTTTCTTCTTTATTATTCTTTTTTTGGTCCTTTTTTCTGGTTCCCTCTTATCCCTCTCATTATATCTCTTAGTTGACCATCACTTAGAAGCAAATCATCTTATGCTTGTCTAAAATTTTCTTCCTTTTTTTTTTTTTTTTTTTTTTGCATTTAGTAGGTCCCTACTCCCTTTTTTTTGCCCCTTGAACTCTTCACCCCAAATCAGGCCCTCCATTATAGGCATGATATTTCCCTGAGGAGGGGAGAGGAGGGAAAGAGAAGAAAGAAAAAAGGGGGAAATAATAAATTATTACTTTTTTTTGTGGGGTGTTTTACCTTTTTTTTCCTTTTTTTACTTTTTACTCTTTATTAATTCTAATTAATGCTATCAACAAGACCACCCTCAGATGCCAATAAGAAAGGGGAAATCGAATATTATGGATACAAAAGAAAGAGAGGTAACACAAATAGATGTGGAAAAATCTATGGACAAAAGACTTAACATATTGGAAGCCTCGGAGCTAAATGACAGAGAATTTAAAATAAAAATCTTAAAAATACTCAGAGATATACAAGAAAACACAGAAAGGCAATATAGGGAGATCAGAAAACAACTCAATGAACACAAAGAATATATTACCAAGGAAATTGAAACTATAAAAACAAATCAAACAGAAATGAAAAACTCAATTCACGAGCTGAAAAATGAGGTAACAAGCTTAGCTAACAGAACAGCCCAGATTGAGGATAGGATTAGTGAAATAGAAGACAAACAACTTGAGGCACAACAGAGAGAAGAAGAAAGAGACTCAAAAATAATAAAAAACAAGAAAGCCCTACAGGAATTGTCTGACTCCATCAGAAAGAATAACATAAGAATAATAGGTATATCAGAGGGAGAAGAGAAAGAAAATGGAATGGAGAATATACTCAAACAAATAATAGACAAGAACTTCCCAAGCCTGTGGAAAGAACTAAAGCCTCAAATTCAAGAAGCAAACAGAACACCGAGTTTTCTTAACCCCAACAAAACCACTCCAAGGCACATCATAATAAAGATGACACAAACCAATGACAAAGAAAAAATTCTCAAGGCAGCCAGGGAAAAGAAGAGTACAACATATAAAGGAAGGCCTATTAGATTATCATCAGATTTCTCAGCAGAAACTCTACAAGCTAGAAGAGAGTGGACCCCAATATTTAAAGCCCTGAAAGAGAGGAACTTTCAGCCAAGAATACTATACCCATCAAAGCTATCCTTCAAGTATGAAGGAGATATAAAAACATTCACAAATACAGAAAAGATGAGAGAATTTATCAACAGAAAGCCCCCACTCCAGGAAATACTAAAGGGGGTTTTCCAACCAGATTCAAAGAACAAAAGAAAACAACACCACAAGTAACAGCTCCACCAAGAACACAATAAAACCAAACTTAAACTGTGACAACAAAGGAAAAAAAGGGGGGAGAGGATGGAGATTAACAGTAGCAAAGGATGATGAAGTGCAGAAATACTTATAAGATAGGGTACTACAATGAATATGGTAGGTACCCTTTTCATTACTTAATGGTAACCACCCTTGAAAAAACCACCACAAAAACACTTGACTTAAAAAAGGTAGCAACAGAGGAAAGAAGTATGGAACACAAACAAACAAAAACAAATGATAGAAAAACAAAAGAGAAGAATCAAACTAGATACAAAACTAACAGAAAGCAATTTATAAAATGGCAGTAGGGAACCCACAAGTGTCAATAATTACACTAAATGTAAATGGATTAAACTTACCAATAAAAAGACACAGAGTAGCAGAATGGATTAAAAAAGAAAATCCAACTATATGCTGCCTACAAGAAACACATCTAAGCAACAAGGATAAAAACAAATTCAAAGTGAAAGGCTGGAAAACAATACTCCAAGCAAACAACACCCAAAAAAAAGCAGGTGTAGCAATATTCATATCTAATAATGCTGACTACAAGACAGAAAAAGTACTCAGAGACAAAAATGGTCATTTCATAATGATTAAGGGGAAGTTGAATCAAGAAGACATAACAATCCTTAATATATATGCACCAAACCAAGGAGCACCAAAATATATAAGACAGCTACTTATTGACCTTAAAACAAAAACTAACAAAAATACAATCATACTTGGAGACCTCAATACACCGCTGACGGCTCTAGATCGGTCATCCAAACAGAGAATCAATAAAGATATAGTGGCCTTAAACAAAATACTAGAACACCTGGATATGATAGACATCTACAGGACACTTCATCCCAAAGCGACAGAGTATCCATTTTTCTCTAGTGTACATGGAACATTCTCAAGAATTGACCATATGTTGGGCCACAAAGACAATATCAGCAAATTTAGAAAAATTGAAATTGTACCAAGCATATTTTCTGATCATAAAGCCTTGAAACTAGAATTCAACTGCAAAAAAGAGGGGGAAAAACCCACAAAAATGTGGAAACTAAACAACATACTTCTAAAAAAATGAATGGGTCAAAGAAGAAATAAGCGCAGAGATCAAAAGATATATACAGACAAATGAAAATGAAAATACGACATATCAGAATCTCTGGGATGCAGCAAAAGCAGTAATAAGAGGAAAGTTCATATCACTTCAGGCCTATATGAACAAACAAGAGAGAGCCGAAGTAAACCACTTAACTTCACACCTTAAGGAACTAGAAAAAGAAGAACAAAGACAACCCAAAACCAGCCGAAGAAAGGAGATAATAAAAATCAGAGCAGAAATAAATGAAATAGAGAACAGAAAAACTATAGAAAAAATCAATAAAACAAGGAGCTGGTTCTTTGAAAAGATCAACAAAATTGACAAACCCTTGGCAAGACTCACCAAGGAAAAAAGGCACAGGACTCAAATAAATAAAATCCAAAATGAAAGAGGAGAGATCACCACAGACATCATAGATATACAAAGAATTATTGTAGAATACTATGAAAAATTATATGCCACCAAATACAACAATGTAGAAGAAATGGATAAATTCCTAGAACAATACAACCTTCCTAGACTGAGTCATGAAGAAGCAGAAAGCCTAAACAGACCAATCAGCAGGGAGGAAATAGAAAAAAACTATTAAAAACCTCCCCAAAAATAAAAGTCCAGGCCCAGACGGTTATACTAGTGAATTCTATCAAACATTCAAAGAAGACTTGGTTCCTATTCTACTCAAAGTCTTCCAAAAAATTGAAGAAGAAGCAATACTTCCAAACACATTTTATGAGGCCAACATAACCCTCATACCAAAACCTGGCAAGGATGGCACAAAGAAAGAAAACTACAGACCAATATCTCTAATGAATACAGATGCTAAAATACTAAACAAAATAATGGCAAACCGAATACAACAACATATTAAAAAAATAATAGATCATAATCAAGTGGGATTCATCCCAGAATCTCAAGGATGGTTCAACATACGCAAAACGGTTAACGTAATACACCATATCAACAAAACAAAGAACAAAAACCACATGATCTTATCAATAGATGCAGAAAAGGCTTTTGATAAAATACAACACAATTTTATGTTTAAAACTCTCAACAAAATGGGTATAGAAGGAAAATATCTCAACATGATAAAGGCCATATATGATAAACCATCAGCCAACATCATATTAAACGGCATAAAACTGAGGACTTTCTACCTTAAATCAGGAACAAGACAGGGTTGTCCACTCTCTCCACTCTTATTTAATGTGGTGCTAGAAGTTCTGGCCAGAGCAATCAGACAAGACAAAGAAATAAAAGGCATCCATATCAGAAAAGAAGAAGTAAAGGTATCACTTTTTGCTGATGATATGACCCTATACATCGAAAACCCGAAGGACTCCACAAAAAGATTATTAGAAACAATAAACCAATACAGTAAGGTCGCAGGATACAAAATTAACATACAAAAGTCCATGGCCTTTCTATATGCCAACAATAAATATTAGAAAACGAACTCAAAAAAATAATCCCCTTCACGATTGCAACAAAAAAAATAAAATACCTAGGAATGAACATAACAAAGAATGTAAAGGACCTATATAATGAAAATTACAAAGCATTGTTAAGGGAAATCAAAAAAGATACAATGAGATGGAAAAATATTCCTTGTCCTTGGATAGGAAGAATAAATATAATCAAAATGGCCATATTACCCAAAGCAATATACAAATTTAATGCAATTCCCATCAAAATCCCTATGAGATTTTTTAAAGAAATGGAACAAAAAATCATCAGATTTATATGGAACTATAAAAAACCCCGAATAGCCAAAACAATCCTAAGGAAAAAGAATGAAGCTGGGGGCATTACAATACCTGACTTTAAACTATATTATAGGGCCACGATAATCAAAACAGCATGGTATTGGCAGAAAAATAGACACTCAGACCAATGGAACAGAATAGAAAGCCCAGAAATAAAACCACATATATATGGTCAAATAATCTTTGATAAAGGGGCCAACAACACACAATGGAGAAAAGAAAGCCTCTTCAACAAATGGTGTTGGGAAAACTGGAAAGCCACATGCAAAAGAATGAAACTCGACTACAGCCTGTCCCCGTGTACTAAAATTAATTCAAAATGGATCAAAGACCTAAATATAAGACCTGAAACAATAAAGTACATAGAAGAAGACATAGGTACTAAAATCATGGACCTGGGTTTTAAAGAACATTTTATGAACTTGACTCCAATGGCAAGAGAAGTGAAGGCAAAGATAAATGAATGGGACTACATCAGAATAAAAAGTTTTTGCTCAGCAAGAGAAACTGATATCAAAATAAACAGACAGCCAACTAAATGGGAAATGATATTTTCAAACAACAGCTCAGATAAGGGCCTAATATCCAAAATTTACAAAGAACTCATAAAACTCAACAACAAACAAACAAACAATCCCATAAAAAAATGGGAAGAGGACATGAACAGACACTTCTCCCAGGAAGAGATACAAATGGCCAACAGATATATGAAAAGATGCTCAGCTTCATTAGTTATTAGAGAAATGCAAATCAAAACTACAATGAGATACCACCTCACCCCTGTTAGATTAGCTATTATCAACAAGACAGGTAATAGTAAATGTTGGAGAGGCTGTGGAGAAAAAGGAACCCTCATTCACTGTTGGTGGGACTGTAAAGTAGTACAACCATTATGGAGGAAAGTATGGTGGTTCCTCAAAAAACTGCAAATAGAACTACCTTATGACCCAGCAATCCCTCTACTGGGTATATACCCCAAAACCTCAGAAACATTGATACGTGAAGACACATGTAGCCCCATGTTCATTGCAGCACTGTTCACAGTGGCCAAGACATGGAAACAACCAAAAAGCCCTTCAATAGAAGACTGGATAAAGAAGATGTGGCACATATACACTATCGAATACTATTCAGCCATAAGAAATGATGACATCAGATCATTTACAGCAAAATGGTGGGATCTTGATAACATTATAAGGAGTGAAATAAGTAAATCAGAAAAAAACAAGAACTACATGATTCCATACATTGGTGGAACATAAAAATGAGACTAAGAGACATGGACAAGAGTGTGTTGGTTACCAGGGATGGGGGGAGGGAGGACATGGGAGGGAGGGAGGAAGAGAGTTAGGGGGAGGGGGAGGGGCACAGAGAACCACATAGAGGGTGGCGGAGGACAATCTGACTTTGGGCGAGGGGTACGCAACATAATTTAATGACAAAATAACCTAGACATGTTTTCTTTGAATATATGTACCCTGATTTATTAATGTCATCCCATTACCATTAATAAAAATTTATTAAAATCTGGTAGCAAGGGTTCTTCTTTCTTTAATTGAATTTACTGAGGTGACATTGGTTAATAGAATTATACAGCTTTCTGATGCACAACCCTACAATACATTACCTGTATATTGTATTGTGTGTTCACCACCTCAATTTAGTAGCACTCAATTTACCCACATCCAAGACTTAAGAAAGATTCCTGCATCTATGATTTCCCACCCTGTAAAATAAAGACATTAGGATAATGCTAAGGAATCGATTACAATAGGTCTAAGCTAGCTAGCACCGTGTTTAGTTCCAATAAAACCAGTTATTTAATTCAAAAGAGAAAAAGAACAAAGAGACTGGAAGAACACCTGCTTATCTGAACTGTTACAAAGAATCACTCATGTTAGGGTATGCTGAAGCTTCTTAAGAAATTAACCAAAATGAAAAACAGAGACAGAAAAATTAAACATAAAGCTCCTGATTTCTAGTTTATTGTTAAAACCACTTATTAGCAAAGAAAAGAAATGCTTATCTCCCCTCTCCTATCCCTTTTCTTGCTTCCATCTTTATATAATTTGCTGTATGGTACATGTATATATGTGTAGGGGGGTATATTACAGAAAGGCTTTTTTGGACAAGTTTCTTTAAAACTAAATAAATAAAACAATGAAATAAAATAAATATAATGTGTCTGGGAGAGGAATCCCAGTGGTTAAAAAAATACTGGCTCAGGGTTATGATAGAGCTGGGTTTGTATCTTAGTTTCATCAGCTTCAACTTGCATAGCATGAACAAGTAATCTCAATAAACTCATTTCATTTGTAAAATAGAGACAGTAGTAATTACCTCACAGGTAGTTGTGAATATTGTAAGATTAAGATTGGCTGTCTATTAACAATGCTGACACATAATTAATGCTCCCTACATAGACGTTAGATACGGAGCTCTGTGAGTGTGTGCAACACTTTTAGTACCGACTGTTTCTCATTATTTAGAGATGCACTATGCTTACATAGAACAGCTTCTTGTACAACCATGTGGATATAGTTAAATGCAAGGGTCCAAGAACTCTAGGGCACCTAGAGACACCAGAAAAAAGATCTACAGCCTCTGAACAACCCAGATCTGAACTGGTCAAAGATGAAGAGGGCTGCTGTTCAGATCATCCTATTACATAGACCTAACTTTAGTTAACATCTTTCTGGAGAGTATTCAGCCTGAAAAATGTATTTTTTAATATCTGACAGTTAATTGTATCCATGCTAACAGTTAGCATATGAACAAGCACACTTTGCATCATCAATGCTTAGTAGACACGGCCATATTACCATTTTCCAAAACCATATGACTCAGGTGGGGAAGAGAGAGGCCCCTGGAGGGAAGAGCTTAAGAAATACACTAATACCCTTTCCAACCATTCTAAGACATATTTTCGTTTCACATTTTAACATCTCTGACTGAAATTAGAAATGTCTTATAATCAATGGTGAGTCTTAGTTTAATTGGCAGCATTTTTTATTTCTTAATGGAACATAAAATATTAGTGTGACTTATAATTGATGAAGTCTTAGATTAGATGAAATACATTAAGTGGCTTGCATGAATCAGGATTAAATATTGCCACAAAATTCTCAGGTATTCCATTAGGGGGCCTCTATAGGGTGTTCCCAGAGTGGACCACCACAGAACATCAGAACCCCTGTCAGGCCACTGCAAATCACTTGCTAGTAGTTTTTAGTCACTATTTTAAGATGGCAAAGCTATGATAGATTTTGGTGGCAGAATATGCCACAATTTAATAATTTCATTGGGAAGAGTGTTAGATAGGTAGCAACATTTTCAAAGATGTAATAATAATTTCTACATAAATCCCCAAGTAATATGTATTATAAAGAACATAATAATAGTCCCATCTTCTGAGATAAGCATACTAAACTTAATAGGAATTAATAAACTGCTTCATTGTCACTTGACAACTTCCGTTACCAAATTCAATATAAAATTAAATTCTGTATCGCCAAAAAAACTCAATCAATACCATGTCTGAGTCATGCTGTTACTTTATGTAGCTTTAAACTAGCAATAAATAGCTTTTGATTTTTTAAAATTTTTTGATTTGCTCTAAGTATTTGAAGTCAGGTGAGATACTGCCGAAAAACAACTAGTCAACATCTTCCATTTTATTCTTAAGATTTCTCAAGCCTTTTAACTCAGTCTCTCCAGGAATTTTTTCTAACATAAAAAATTTCTAGCTATATTCTTACTTTTTTTCAACCTAATGCAAATGACATAATGACAAGATAATGTGCTTTTTTTTATAGATGAATAAGAAAATGAGCTTTATCTTTGGCATAAATAATTCCTGCCTTAATATAAGAAAGAATTTTGTGACGTAAAAGATTTTATAATAATGAAATAAGTTACCAAAAAGATTTGATTTATCCTTTCCTTCCAGTAGGACTTACTTTTTATATCTATTACTTGAGATTTGTCTATCTATGGGTGAGAGTAGGAGTAGAAAAAGCAGGTTTTAAGTCTCCAGCTAAATCATTCATTTACCAAAATCTCTAAGAAGTGGGACTCTCAGCAAAAAATGAATCAAGTTTGTCCTCCCTGAATCAAATTAAAATTGGGCAGATCAATTGGATTTAAAATTAAGAATTCATTACACTTTTTTAAAAAAATACAAGTTCAGAGATGAGGAGTAAAAAAGCATTCTTTGTTAAACTAAAAAGCAATAACAAAGCACAATAAGTCATTTCGTCTCATATTTTAAAAGCTGTCCTTAAAAATAATAAAAGAATAAGAATGGACTGAAATTATACTCATAGCAAGAGATTACCACTATATGAAACCAATATCAAACACTGGAAAATGGGAATTCCAGATTCCTTTGTAATTTGAATAATTAGGTACAGTAGACTTGATTTCTGTAATTATTCTGTGGATCATTCTAACCTTAGTCATCTGCAGCTATTAAGGTATTCACTGAAAATAAAGATTTAATAATTAAAATCACTCACGTAGCATTTCCGGTGTTTACTATGCTCTTTCTCTTTAGCAAGTATACTTTTTCTTTTTTCCTTTTTAGAGAGAGGAGAGGAGATAGAGAGACAGACATCTACCTCTGCACGCACCTCGACCAGGATCTACCCAGCAATCTCCATCTGGGCCGATGCTCTACCCATCGGGGGCCATGCTCACAACTGAGCTATTCTTAGCACCTGAGGTGAAGGCTCACACCTGAGCTATCCTCAGTGCCCATCCAATGAGCATGAATGAATTGAGCCCCTGGCCACGGGAGAGGAAGAGAGAAAGATGGGGAATGGGGAGGGGTAAAGAAGCAGATGACAGCTTCTCCTGTGTACCTTGACTGAGAATCGAACCCAAACATCCACACTCTAGGCTGAAGGTCTACCACTGAGCCAATCAGCCAGAGCCGCAAGTATATTTTCAAAATGTCTGTGTGTCATTTCAAATACATCAATTATGTGAAGATAACAAAACTGTATCCACCACTCCAAACCCACTTAATTTCTCACCTAACCATTGTCAATGAGAAATGATGAAATCAGTTCAGTTATGACTTTTTTTTTCAGTTATGACTTTTTGATGGCTGTATTATGTTAGTAGTTTTCTCTCAGCTCAGAAGCATTTTCTCTTATGTGCTTTTTTATCCATATTAGTTTAACCTATTTAGGTTCATACCCCTCTTTAAAATTAAAGATATGAGTCTGATGAAAACTAAAGATATGAGTCTTTCAAAAATGCTCCTAAATTCACACAAGTTAAAGTTCCACACAATCTCAATGGGCCTGTCACACTTAACATAATGGGATAGACAGGCAAAATAAGAGTGTTAGGTCTAAAGCACATGGACAGTATATGTCCATCTGCTTTTTGTTATGTGAGAATTTGGGATCACTGCAGTCCTTTTGCTCTAAGAGAAGATAGAAATTCAGATTTTTTAAATTAATTTTTAAATTAAATTTAATGCAGTGACATTGATAAATCAGGGTACATATGTTGAGAGAAAACATCTCCAGATTATTTTGACATTTGATTATGCTGTATACCCCTCACCCAAAGTCAAATTGTCTTCTGTCATCTTCTATCTGGTTTTCTTTGTGCCCTTCCCCTCCCCCAACCCCCTCTCCCCTTCCTTGCCCCATTCCCCCCCCCCGCCCTCCCCCTACCATCACATTCTTGTCCATGTCTCTGAGTCTCATTTTTATGTCCCATCTATGCATGGGTTCATATAGTTCTTAGTTTTTTTCTGATTTACTTATTTCACTCCGTATAATGTTATCAAGGTCCATCCAAGTTATTGTAAATGATCCAATGTCATCATTTCTTATGGCTGAGTAGTATTCCATAGTATATATGTATCAAAGCTTTTTAATCCACTCGTCCTCTGACAGACACTTGGGCTGTTTCCAGATCTTCGCTATTGTGAACAATGCTGCCACAAACATGGGGGTGCATTTCTCCTTCTAGAACCATTCTGTGGTGTCCTTGGGGTATATTCCTAAAAGTGGAATGGCTGGGTCAAAAGGCATTTCAATTTTCAATTTTTTGAGGAATCTCAATACTGTTTTCCACAGAGGCTGCACCAGTCTGCATTTCCACCAGCAATGCAGGAGGGTTCCCTTTTCTCCACATCCTCACCAACACTTATTCTGTGTTGTTTTGTTGATGAGCGCCATTCTGACTGGTGTGAGGTGATATCTCATTGTGGTTTTAATTTGCATTTCTCTAATGATTAGTGATGTTGAGCATTTTCTTATATGCCTATTGGCCATCTGTATGTCCTCTTTGGAGAAGTGTCTATTCATCTCTTTTGCCCATTTTTGGATTGGATTGTTTGTCTTCCTGGTGTTGAGATTTACAAGTTCTTTATAAATTTTGGTTATTAACCTCTTGTCAGACGTATTTTATCCAGATTAGTTTAACCTATTTTGGCTCATACCCCTCTTTAAAGTTATGATCAAAACTAAAGATATGAGTCTTTCAAAAATGCTCCTCAATTCACACAGGTTAAAGTTCCACACAAACTCAGTGGGCCTGTCACACTTAACATAATGGGATAAACAGGCAAAATAAGAGTGTTAGGTCTAAAGCACATGAACAGTATATCAAATACATTCTCCCCTTGTGTAGTTTGTCTTTTTATTCTATTCTTATTGTCTTTAGCTGTGCAAAAGCTTTTTAGTTTGATATAGTCCCATTTGTTTATCCTGTCTTTTATTTCACTTCCCCGTGGAGATAAATCAGCAAATATATTGCTCTGAGAGATGTCAGAGAGCTTACTGCCTATGTTTTCTTCTAAGATGCTTATTGGTTTCACGGCTTACATTTAAGTCTTTTATCCATTTTGAGTTTATTTTTGTGAATGGTGTAAGCTGTGGTCTAGTTTCATTTTTTTGCAGGTAGCTGTCCAATTTTCCCAACACCATTTGTTGAAGAGGCTGTCTTTACTTTATTGTATTTCCTTACCTTCTTTGTCAAATATCAGTTGTCCATAGAGCTGTGGGTTTATTTCTGGGTTCTCTGTTCTGTTCCATTGATCTATATGCCTGTTCTTATGCCAGTACCAGGCTGTTTTGAGTACAATGGCTTTGTAGTATAACTTGATATCAGGAAGTGTGATACCTCTCACTTTATTCTTCTTTTTAAAGATTGCTGAGGCTATTCGTGTTCTTTTTTGGTTCCATATAAATTTTTGGAATATGTGATCTATATCTTTGAAGTATGTCATTGGTATTTTAATTGGTATTGCATTGAATTTATAGATTGCTTTGGGTAATATAGATATTTTAATGATGTTTATTCTTCCTAACCATGAGCACAGTATATGCTTCCACTTATTTGTATCTTCTTTGATTTCTTTTATCAATGTTTTATAATTTTCCAAGTACAGTCTTTGGTCTCCTTGATTAAATTTACTCCTAGATATTTTTTTTTTTGGTTGTAATAGTGAAGGGAATTTTTTCCTTAATTTCTCTTTCTGACTGTTCATTGTTGGCATATAAAAATGCCTCTGATTTCTGAGTATTAATTTTATATCCTGCCACTTTGCTGAATTCATTTATCAGATCCAGAAGTTTTTTGACTAAGACTTTAGGGTTTTCTAAATACAATATCATATCATCTGCAAATAATGATAGTTTTACTTCTTTTTTTCCAACTTCAATGCCTTTTATTTCTTCTTCTTGTCTGATTGCTGTGGCTAGGACTTCCAGGACTATGTTGAATAAGAGTGGTGAAAGGGGGCACCCCTGCCTTTTTCCTGATCTTAAAGAGATTCCTTTTAATTTTTGCTCATTGAGTATGATGTTGGCTGTGGGTTTCTCATAGATGGCTTTTATCATGTTGAGGTATGTTCCTTGTATTCCCACTTTGCTAAGAGTTTTGATCATGAATGGGTGCTGTATTTAATCAACTGCTTTTTCTGCATCTATTAAAATTATCATGTGGTTTTTCTCCTTCCTTTTGTTTATGTGATGAATCACATTGATTGATTTGCAAATATTGTACCAGCTTTGCCTTCCCAGAATAAATCCCACTTGATCATGGTGTATGATATTTTCCGTATATTGTTGGATCTGGTTTGCTAATATTTTGTTGAGGATTTTAGCATCTAAATTCATCAGAGATATTGGCCTATAATTTTCTTTCTTTGTGTTGTCTTTGCCTGGTTTTGGAATCAGAATTATGCTCGCCTCATAAAAGGAGCTTGGAAGTCTTCCTTCTTCTTGAATTTTTTGAAATAGCTTGAGAAGGATAGGAGTTAGTTCTTCTTTGAATATTTGGTAGAATTCAGTTGTGAAGCCATCAGGCCCCAGACTTTTCTTTGTTGGGAGTTTTTTGATAACTGTTTCGATGTCATTTGGTGTAATCAGTCTGTTTAGGTTTTCTGATTCTTCCAAATTGATTTTTGGAAGATTGCATGTTTCAAGGAATTTGTCCATTTCATCTAGTTGTCTAGTTTTTTGGCATACAGTTCTTCATAGTATTTTCGTACAATATTTTGTATTTCTGTTGTGTCAGTTGTTATTTCTCCACTCTCATTTCTAATTTTATTTATTTGAGTCCTCTCTCTTTTTTTCTTGGTGAGTCTAGTTAAAGGTTCATCGATCTTGTTTACCTTTTCAAAGAACCAGCTCCTGGTTTCATTGATCCTCTGTATTGTTTCTTTAGCCTCCATGTCATTTATTTCTGCTCTGATCTTTATTATTTCCTTCCTTCTGTTACATTTGGGTTTTATTTGCTGTTTTTTTCCTAGTTCTTTTAGATGCAGGGTTAAGTTGTTTATTTGAGCTTTTTCTAGTTTCTTAAGGTGTGCCTGTAGCGCTCTGAACTTCCCTCTCAGTACTGCTTTTGCTGTGTCCCATAAATTTTGAGTTATTGTATGCTCGTTGTCATTTGTTTCTAGGAAGTTTTTTTCTTTCTTCTTTGATCTCATTCTTAATCCATTCATTATTTAACAACTTGCTATTTAGTTTCCATGTGTTTGAGAATTTTTAAGCTTTTCTGTTGTGGTTGATTTCTAGTTTCATGCCATTATGATCAGAGAAAGTGCTTGATATGATTTCAATCTTCTTAAATTTGTTGAGACCACTTTTGTGCCCTAGCATGTGGTCTATCCTAGAGAAAGTACCATGAACACTTGAAAAGAATGTATATTCTGCTGCTTTAGGGTGAAAGGTTCTGAAGATATCTATTAAATCGAGTTGATCTAGTGAGTCCTTTAAGTCTGCTGTTTCTTTGTTAATTTTCTTTCTTGAGGATCTATCTACTGATGTTAGTGGGGTATTGAAATCCCCTACTATTTCAGTATTGCTGTTGATCTCACCCTTTATATCCATCAAAGTCTGCTTTATATATTTAGGTGCTCCTATATTATGTGAATAAATATTTATAATAGTTATATCTTCCTGTTGGATAACTCCCTTTATCATTTTGTAGTGGCCTTCTTCTTTTTTTTTTTTTTTCGTATTTTTCTGAAGTTGGAAACAGGGAGGCAGTCAGACAGACTCCTGCATGCACCCGATCAAGATCCACCTGGCATGCTCACCAGGGGCAATGCTCTGCCCATCTAGGGCACCGCGCTGTTGCAACCAGAGCCATTCTAGCACCTGAGGCAGAGGCCATAGAGCCATCCTCAGTGCCCGGGCCAACTTTGCTTTAATGGAGCCTCGGTTGCAGGAGGGGAAGAGAGATACAGAAAGGAAGGAGAGGGGGAGGGGTGGAGAAGCAGATAGGTGATTGTCCTGTGTGCCCTGGCCGGGAATTGAACCCAGGAATCCCACACACCAGGCTGACACTCTACCACTGAGCCAACCGGCCAGGGCCTTGTAGTGGCCTTCTTTATCTCTTATTATATCCTTTGTTTTAAAGTCCATTTTGTCTAATATAAGTATTGCTACTCCAGCTTCTTTTTCATTTCCATTTGCCTGAAATGTTTTTTTTTTCCATCCTTTTACCTTCAATCTATGTGCATCTTTTGTTTTAAGGTGTGTCTCTTGTAGACAGCATATGTATGGGGCCTGTTTTCTTATCCATGCAGCTATCCTATATCTTTTGATTGGATCATTTAGTCCATTTACATTTAAGGTTATTATTGATATGTAGTTGTTTATTGCCATTTTATTCTTTAAAGCTGTATTCCATTTTTGCTATATTATTTTCCCACTTTGATCTGTTTACAATAGGCCCCTTAGCGTTTCCTGCAGCATTGGTTTGGTTGTAATGAATTCCTTGAGTTGTTTTTTGTCTGGGAAGCTTTTTATTTCTCCTTTGATTTTTTTTTTTTTTTTGTATTTTTCTGAAGTTGGAAATGGGGAGGCACTCAGACAGACTCCCGCATGCGCCCGACTGGGATCCACCCGGCATGCCCACCAGGGGATGATGCTCTGCCCATCTGGGGCGTTGCTCTGTCACAACCAGAGCCATTCTAGTGCCTGAGGCAGAGGCCACAGAGCCATCCTCAGCGCCCAAGCCAACTTTGCTCCAATGGAGCCATGGCTGTGGGAGGGGAAGAGAGAGACAGAGAGGAAGGAGAGGGGGAGGGGTGGAGAAGCAGATGGGATCTTCTCCTGTGTGCCGTGGCCAGGAATTGAACCCAGGACTCCTGCAAACCAGGCCAACACTCTACCACTGAGCCAACTGGCCAGGGCCACTCCTTCGGTTTTAAATGATAGCCTTGCTGGATTAAGTAGTTTTGGTTGTAGGTTCTTGTTCTGCATTACTTTGAATATTGCTTGCCATTCCCTTCTGGCCTCAAGTGTTTCTGTTGAGAAGTCAGATGTCATCCTTATGGGAGCTCCTTTGTAGGTGATAGTCTTTTTTTCTCTAGCAGCTTTTTTTTTTTTTTTTTGCATTTTTCTGAAACTGGAAACAGGGAGAGACAGTCAGACAGACTCCCGCATGCGCCCAACCAGGATCCACCCAGCACGCCCACCATGGGGCGACACTGCCCACCAGGGGGCGATGCTCTGCCCATCCTGGGCGTCGCCATGTTGCAACCATCCTGGGCGTTGCCATGTTGCGACCGGAGCCACTCTAGCGCCTGGGGCAGAGGCCACAGAGCCATCCCCAGCGCCCGGGCCATCTTTGCTCCAATGGAGCCTTGGCTGCGGGAGGGGAAGAGAGAGACAGAGAGGAAGGCGCGGCGGAGGGGTGGAGAAGCAAATGGGTGCTTCTCCTATGTGCCCTGGCCAGGAATTGAACCCAGGTCCTCCGCACACTAGGCCGACACTCTACGCTGAGCCAACTGGCCAGGGCTCTAGCAGCTTTTAATATTTTCTCTTTATCACTTAGCTTTGATATTTTAATTTTAATGTGTCTTGGTGTAGATTTCTTTGGGTTTCTCTTGAATGGAGTTCTCTGTACTTCTTGAATTTGTGAGAGTTTCTCCTGCATTAATTTAGGAAAGTTTTCAGCTATGATATGATTGAACAAAGTCTCTATCCCTTGTTCTTTCTCTTCTTCTTCAGGAACCTCTATGATGCTGATGTTATTTCTCTTCATGTTGTCACAGAGCTCTCTAAGAGTTTCCTCAGACTTTTTGAGTCTCTTTTCTCTTTTCTTCTCTGCTTTCTTGCCTTCATTCAAGTTGTCCTCCAACTCGCTGATTCGATCCTCAGCTCTATCCATCCTGTTTTTAATTCCTTCCGTTGTAGTCTTCATTTCTGATATTGTATTTGTCATCTCTGACTGATTCTTTTTTAATATTTCAATATCCGTTTTTATACTTGTTATTTCTTTATTTAGGTGTTCGTAATGACCATCCATTGTTGTTCTAAGATCCCTAAGCATCCTTATAATCATTATTTTGAACTCCACATCTGGAAGTTTGATTATTTCCAAATCACTCAGTTCATCTCCTGAAGGTTTCTCTTGTGGTTTCATTTGGATTGCACTTCTTTGTCTTCTCTTTATCTGTGTTTGGGTGTTTTGTTTGTAGAGTTGGTTGAGTCTATGCTTGGTGTTGTCTGCCTCCAGTTTTCAATTGTGTTATTTCTAGGTCTTCTTGGGTTGGTATCAGCTATTATTTGTAATCCACTTTTGGATTTGGGCTGCTTTGAAGTCTTGATTTGTTTGTTTTCTTAACAGGTGATAGTCTTGTTTACTGATCTCAGCAGGGGGCTTCCTTGAAACTGTATCCAGGAATGCGGTGGGTGTAACCTGTGACTCTGAAGGCCTCTTCTACCAATTAATCTCTCTGGGGGCAGGGTGTTTTCTCAGCTTCAGTAGGGGGAGGTGTATCTCAGATCTCCATGGAGACCTGAGTTACTGCCCCTCCTTCCCACTTCTTGTTTTCAGCTGTGTCTTGTTGTGCTGATTGGAACTGGAGAAATGTTGGAGATCTGTGATCCAGAAGCACTTTAGCCTTTTTCTGTGAAAGGATCAGTCCCTCCCCCAGCTATGGCAGCCTACAGCATGAATGAGTCAGCTTTTTAGGTCATATCCTGCATTCATTTGCCCCTCACTGTCTGTCCCTCTCTCTCCTCTTTCCACTTGGAAGATAAGCCAGTCCTTTCAACATACCTCGCTCCCTGGTGGCCAGGCAAGTGGCTGTGAGCAGTATTTTCTGCTCTTTTCCCTGGAGTGAGATCCCCTCTGGGCTCTCAGCCTTACCCCCCTCCCCCAGTTTCTGTAAGCAGGGGAGATTCAGGTGCTTCCTACCAGCTTTGTTGTGGCTTCTTCTTTGCTCCTTGGTTTTTGAGAGCTGTTCTTATAGTCCAGAGTTGGTTTTTCATGCTGATTTTTTCTAAATTGATTTGTATTCCAGTTTGGTGGTGAGAGCTGGGCATCTGTGTGTCTGCCTACTCCACTGCCATCTTCAGGTCTCTCAGAAATTCAGACTTTTAGAAATCTCCAGATTTTTGAATGTTTATAATAATTCCTTTTTTTTAACATAGTAGAGATTTAACAAACATTCTAGAACTCAGTGTAGCCAGCATGTCTTCACTTATGCAATTCCTTCCCAGTGGCCTTAGGTTAAGCCCTTTATCTAAGAAATTGAATAATACAGTCTTTCCTAAAATAGCCATTTCCACATACCTTAGGGAGAGTGGAAAACTGACAGCAACAGGTTTCAAATCAGTACCTTGATGATGATAGTTAAGGATTCCTGTAATCAGCACTCTCATAATTTCAGATACACAATCCAGTATTTCTAATGTGTTCTGTTCCCACAGAATTAGGTTTTCTAATTCTACATCCAATATGTTTCAAATTCCCAGAGTACACCCACAATACTTATTTATTTAGGACCTATCATTTCCAGGCTCTGTGCTACAATTACAAGAAACACATCCCTTTTCTTGCAGGCAGCCACAGCCTAGTAGGATTGGAGACATATAAAGCACTCATTGTATGAAGTAAGTGATTTTGTAATAGAGTATATACCAAGAGACCATGAATAAGAAAGAAGGCAATTCTACATGGGTACTCATGAAAGATTTCATAGAAAAGCAAATCCTTGGGAAGAAGTCACCAAGCAGAGGGGGAGAGGAGTATACTCCAGACTAAGGGCCAAAAACGTGTGAAGGCAAAGAAGATGGAAACAGCACCAAGCAATAAGGTGCTTTGGAAAGCAGCAAGAAGCTATGGCTAGATTGAAGACACAACGTTGTAGCTACAGAGAGGTGGGGCCCTCAGTGCTCTGGTGCCATCTTAAAGCGCGAAGTTTTTTCTGTTGGAGATGGTGAGAAGTAGGGTAGGGAAATGATGACTTCAAGATATTCCACTACGACACCATGGGTCCAATTCCTTCGTGGCAGGTGGGCACGCTGGTGGCCTGTGTACATAGACATGGGTATAAGCAGCCTGGCTCTGCAACCCACGAGGTTTTCTTTCCCTGAGCCTCCTTTCAGGCCAATGGGTTCAATAGAGCAGCAAACGGCATTTTCGGATTAAAAAAATTAAATGAGGAAAAAGAAAAGAAAGTAAGAACAGGTGCATTTGCTGTCAGTGAGGGAAGAAACGAATGAGTTAAGCTAATCCACATGGAGAGACATTTGAAATGAAGCTCAAGGAACTGGCCTCGTATAGAGAGAGACACAAGAACCTGAACTCCTCTGCTCTATTTGATTACTTCTACAATAACTTGTTTGTTTTATTTAGGAGTCTCTCTAGCTGGGGATAGAGTCTCTTATATCTGTCAAGTACCAGCACTATATTAATGAAATAGCATTATAAAACAACAGACAGATATCTGCACCTATGCATATTAATGATGTGCTAACATCTCGCTGTGGTTCAGAATTCATAACAAGCTTTCTCTCTGCCAAGTGCACAGTGGCACAGTATTGGTAATGTGTGTGCAATCATACCTTCAAAATAAATGCAGTCCATTAATCAAATGTGACCCAGGGTAACAGGGAAAAGAAATCTTGAAAATGTGATTTTTATTTTATTGCTTGCCCCTCCATGCAAGTTTTGGCTCCCTGCCGGCCACTGATGGAGAGCTATTCCATGTGACAAGGGGCTTGAAACTGATTGTAACGGAACCTGCTGTGTTTCTTCAGTCCCTTAAAAAAATGAACACAACACTTTAAAAGTCAACTGAGTTCAAGCTTTCTACCATGAACTTAGCTGTATAGTAATACAGGGGTGGGAAAAAAAATAATACAAGAATAAACCGTTTCACATACAACTGTAAACCTACTTTTGCCCACCCTTGAAGAACCAATATCTTTCTCAGAGGAAAGCTGTGTTGCAGAATAAAGAAGATGTGAGATCACTGCAAGAGGCAAGACCATTCCCTAAGTCCTGTTCACACCTGAAAGCCTAAGGATTGCCCCACATCCACCTGCCAGTTGCACTGCCCCTGCCAGATATGCTTTTCTCCTGCACTTAAAAAAGCATGGTTCTTCACCATGATTATTTTTCACCTCTATGCAACAGAAAAAGCCAATTCAGAAACTCTAAAGCTATTTTAGTGCTGCCAGCAAAATCATTACTGGTTGACATCTAAGCTGGAATTTTCAATAAATTTTATCCTATTAAAGAGGGTAACTTTAGCCTCACTTAAAAATGTGCTTGAAATTTGTAGTTTAAGGAAGACCACACAGGTCTAAGAGGAAAAACACGTGATGACATAAACTTAACCTCTCTACCTGTTTGCTGTCAGTTTAATGTTAAGAAATGAAATTGAAGTAAAAAATACTATTAATATTATATAATGTAATCATATTTAATATGTATCATATGTAATGTTATAATACACAATATGTTTTTATGTAATTATATTGTGACACTAGAGTATATACATCTTGGCAACTGATAGAATAAGAAAAAAAAACAGTAAGAATACAGAAGACTAGACAACAAGATTAACAAACCGGAACTACTAGGCATGAGAGTACTGAATCCAACAATTGCAATTTACACGTCCTTCTCTAAATATGGACTATTTTTACCAAATTCAACCATATGATTTGTTAGAAGTAGATTTATACATTTAAAAGAATTTTAATCATTCAGAATATATTCTTTTAGCACAATAATCTAAAGGTAAAAATCATTAATGAAAGAATAACTTTTAAAAACCCAAATATTTGGAATATAGACCATGCATATAAAAGGAAAAATTACAATGAGAGATAGAATATATTTTAGCCTGGTAAATGATGTACTAAAACTTGGAGGCTAGAGCTACAATAGTGTACACAAGACAACTTATAGCCTTATTTACACTTACTAGAAAAGTTGAAATATAATTATCTAAATATCAACCTCGAAAAGTTTAAAGAGCAGCAAATCATAAAGGAAATAGAAGGATGGAAATAATAAAGATAATAGCAGAAATTAACTAAATAATAAACAAATATTCAATAGAAAAAATCAAGTCGAAAATTAATTGTTAGAAAAAAAACTTAAGACAGATTAATAAAATTAATAAATCCCAGAGAAACAGATCAAGAAAAAGAAAGTAAAGTTATCAGTATCAAATATGAAAAATGTACATCATTATATATCCACTAGAAAGCAAAGATAAATACAAGTATATTAAACATAGTATGCTAACATTTAATAAGTTAGATAAAATGGATGAAGACCATTACCAAAACCACTGACACACAAGAAGAAATATAAAATCTGAATAGTCATATTCATATATACATTATATATGATGTATATAAAATTATATAATATATAGATATATGGTATATATATGTGACATATTATATATAAAGTATATATATAAATACATAATTTAAAACCTCCCATAAGGAAATTAGATGGCTAAGTAGTCTAAGCAATAAATTTATCTTATCACTAAGGAAGAAATAGCACCAATCTCAACAAAACCTTCCAAAAGAAAAATGAAAAAAGAAAAGAAATTTTTTTAATTCATTTTATGAAAAAAGAAAAAAAATTTTTTTAATTCATTTTATGAGGCCATCATAAAAATAAAATCAAATGATATCAAGGACATTATAAGTAAAGTATAAGACAATCTCATAAACTTAGATCCTAAGCAAATATCAGCAAATTAAATCCAGGTGATTTTTTTAAAAAAGTCAATACATTAGCATCCAGCTGAGTTCATTGCAGGAATAAAGAGTTAATTTAACATTTGAAAATCAATCAACATAATTCATTACATTTACAAAATAAAGGAGAAAACTTATACCATCATCATTTTTTTAAATGAGATATCATACTTACTTAAAATCATTGTTAATAGCATCTAGTAAATACTCAAAGTTTTATTAATTTGTTTCATATGCTCTCTGTCTCCATGGTTGTCTTTTTCTGATGCCACTCACAGATCATTAATAAATTAAACTCTACAGGAGATCAGCTATGATCATATTACTCTTCAGTCAAACTCCACATTTTCCCATTGGTTATTATATATATAAATTTCAAAGTTCTTACCCTGTCATCCAAATCACTCCACAATATGGCCCAACTTGTTTTTTCTCTTCTCTCAAAACTCTGCCGAGCATTTTATATATTTTGATTGGCTTTTATTTGCAAAAAATGTTGGGACCAATCATGAATTCACTGTAAAGAAACTGATGACATCATCCTTTATATCTTCTATTGTTCCCCATATAACTATGCACATAAATAATTCTCTTGAAGAACTAACATGTTTTCTCCAAATACTGATGTTATTAATCAGTTTTCCTTCTCATTTTGGTCACAAGAAATTTGAAAGTCATATTCAAATCTAGTGACTAAATAAGATTTTAAAAGTTACCTATTTGTGTCTAATCCTTTCTTCTCAACCCTCTTATGTAGAGCTTTTATTATAATTGCATATTTTTATCTCCCATGCATCTGATTATTTTCCTTTTTTAAAATTAGTTCTAACAATCTCTCTTCTATCAATGGTCTATATTTCTTACAGAATGAAGTGAAGTACACATTAAAATATCAGATTCCAGTCTGGATGAACACACTTTAAACTTGCAAATCTCTTTACCCTTCTTTTTAATTTTTTTAACCTAAATTATTCCTACTTTTTTACCACTATCCCTGCACCTAAAATATTTTAGTTTCTGTATTCTAATGATCAAAATAAATCCTTCCTTCAATGCTCATCTTGAGTGTTGACTTTTTATAGATTTTCCTCATTCCCAGTAAGTGAATACAACTTGTACAAAGTTTACCTTCAAGTAACAGAAACCTGACTCAAACCTGTTGAACTTCTCTTACTCTGTGCTCCTCCACGTGTTGGCTTTTTTCTCAGGCTGATGTTAAGATGGCTGCAGTAGCACCCTGGTATTATAAAAAAAAGGGATCCATTCTCTCTCTCGCTAAAAGGTAAGAAAATGTTTCCTGGAGGTCCTCCCCATAATAATTATTGGCCAGACTTGGGTGCATAACCATTCTAAGTAAGCACAGGAGATAATAATGGGATTCCTGTGAATGGCTTGGATTAATCAGCTTAAATTGTTTAAAACTAAGCATGAAGTTAATTCCCCTAGCGCTCCTGATTGTGTGGCAAAGGGTGGATACTAAACAAAATTAAAGATCTCTTAGGAAAAAAAATAGAAAGGAATAAATATTAAGTAGACAATGGTATTCTCTGTAACTGTGATGTCTCCCACCCAGATTTCATGACATTTTGTGTTATAATTCACGTTATACTTTTCTGTCTTATAGTTATCTGTGTACTTATTCCTTTTTGCCCCTTGTAGGTAGAGCGCAGAGCACATTTCTAGCAGCTGTGGCTGATGCAATGCTGTGAGAACACTCCAGCACCTGAAACCCTCGGCACACCCAAGAGGGAGCTCACCCGCTATAAGGAACTGAATCAGCGCCAACCAGGCAGCTCCCTGATCTTTTTAGCCACTGGCTTTGAAGGACACGCTGTAATACCCTATAGGCTGAACGTGTGTATATAAGCTAGCTTACTTCCTGAATAAAGCGGATCTGTATCACTGAACCTGGTCTCCAGAGTTGGGTCTTTGTGTCTCCATCCTCACCAGCAGCAGGACTTGTCCACAACTGGTGCCAGACCTAACCGGCATCCAAGGGAAAGGTGAGTGACCCTCTGCAATGGGAAACCTTCTTCCCCACTCTCGAGCCCTGCAGGCTCGAGCCCTGCACGCCCTATTGCAGAGTAGGTGAGTTGAAGTTTGTGAAAAGGATCCCTGTACTTACTGGGAGATTCTCTCTGGTCTCAATACCTGGATTGAGGTTGCACCCCTTTGGGACCTGGATACTTGGGCCTGAGCTCTTTGATGCGTTTGTTGGGCCGAGCTGCATGGGGAGCAAACCTTCCCTCTTGGCCTCACTCCTGCCTTATTGGCAATACACACCTGCTTGACCGGTGCTCCTGCTGGGGACCTTCTGCCAGTCCCTAAGGTCCTACAGGCTACTCCTCTTTCAGAGGAGCCCTTACCTCTGAATTTGCCTCCCCCTGTAGAGGAAGAAAAGGGTTGGGCCACCAAGTTTGATGGACTTGCAGCCGAGCGTGTGGAAACAAAACTAGATACATTAGAAACCGCGCCATCAGCTCCGCCACACGAAGGAGCAGAAGCTCCTTCCGCATTCCCTGTCAGGGCTCAATGCCCCACCCCAGCCTCTCAGATGCCATTTTCTACCCCAGCTTTAACTCCAATATGTGTTCCCCCCTCGTTTGTCTGTCTTGTCTATTTTTCTGTATCTCTCGCTCTCTCTCTCTCCCACCCCTCTCTCTGAAATGAAACTGGAAGGACCCAGCCACAGCACAGTGGCAGGGATCACACCCTCTTCTGATGCAAGGGAGAGGTTATACTTGTGTTTTTCAGCCAATTAGGATCTCAGGAACCCCTCAACCTGCTTGACAGGGTTTCTTGGGCACCCATTAAGTAGTTCAATCTTCACCTGTCCAAAGCCACAGCCCTGGCCTCCTCCATACCTTCTATGCCTGAGGGGAGGAGGTATTCAATGCTCCAGAAGAAGACCTCATGGCCAGCGTGCACACCCCATCACCTTGGGGGATGTGGAGGCTTTGGTGGGGCAGGCCCAGAGAATAAACTCAAAATGAATTAAAGACTGAAATATTAGACTCAAAACTATAAAAGTCCTAGAAGAAAACATATGGAGTAAAATCTCAGACATTTCTCATATCAATATTTTTTCTTTTTCTGTTATTTTATTTTATTTTTTTTAGAGAGTAGGGGAGGGACAGACAGGAAGCGAGAAGGATGAGAAGTATCAACTCATAGTTGTGGCACTTTAGCTGTTTATTGATTGCTTTTTTATATGTGCCTTGACTGGGAGGTCTCCAGCCAAGCCAGTGACCTCATGCTCAAGCCAGCGACCTTAGTCTTCAAGCCAACAACCATGGGGTCTTGTGTATGATCCTACACTCAAGCTAGTGGCCCCACACTCAAGTTGGTGACCCTGAGCTCAAGCTGGATGAGTCAGCGCTCAAGCTCACAAACTCAGGTTTTCGAACCTGGGACCTCAGCATCCAAGACTGATGCTTTATTCCACTGTACGACCACCTGGTCAGGCTCAATATTTTTCTAATATATCACCTTGGGCAAGGGAAACAAAAGAAAAAATAAACAAATGGACTACATCAAGATAAAAGTTTTTGCACAGCAAAGAAAACCATCAACAAAATGAAAAGACAACCCACTGAATAGGAGAACATATTTGACAATGATACATCTAATAAGGGGTCAATATCCAAAATTTATAAGAAACTTATAAAATTCAACATCAAAAAAATCCAATTAAGAAATGGCAAAGACTGTCCCTAACTGTCCCTCTCTTTGTCTCTGTCACACACACACAAAAAGAAATGGCAAAGAAAAAAAAAGGCCCTGGCAGATTGGCTCAGTGGTGAATGGTTGGCTCAGTGTGTGGATGTCCTGGGTTCAATTTCCAGTCAGAGCACACAGGAGAGGCAGCCGTCTGCTACTCCACCCCCTCTTGTTTCCTTCTATCTCTCCCTCTCTCTCTCTCTCTCTCTTCCCCTCCTGCAGTCATGGCTGGATTGGGGTGAGTTGGCCATGGGCACTGAAGATGGCTCCATGTCCTCTGCCTCAGGCACTAAGAAGATCTTGGTTGGTTGCCCCAGATGGGCAGAGTTTTGCCCCCTTGTGGGCTTGCCAAGTGGATCCAGGTCAGAGTGTGTGCAGGAGTCTGTCTCTCTTCCTCCCCTCCTCTCACTAAATAAAAAAAAGAAACAAAGAATGGCAAAGGGCCAAAAAAGACACTTCTCCAAAGAAGACATACAGATGGTCAATAGAGACATGAAAAGATGCCCAACATAACTAATCATGAGAGAAATGTAAATTAAAGCCACAATGAGATATTACCTCACACCTATCAGAATTGCTATCATTAATAAATCTACAAACATCAAATGTTGGCAAAGATGTGGAGAAAAGAGAACCCTTATACACTGTTGGTGGGCATACAGATTTGTGCAGCCATTGTGGAAAGCAGTATGGAATTACCTCAAAAAATTAAAAATGAGCCTTGGCCAGTTGGTTCAGTGGATAGAGCATCAGCCCAACATGCGGATGTTCGGGACTTGGTTCTCCATCAGCATACACATGAGAACCAACCACTTGCTGCTCTTTCCCTCCCTCTCCCCCTTCTCTTTCTTTTCCCATACCACAGCCAGTAGCTCGATTGGTTCGAGCACCTGCCCCAGGCATTGATGACAGCTTGGTTGGTTTGAGCGCCAGACCCAGGCACTGAGGATAGCTCAGTTGATCGAGCATCAGCCCCAGACGGGGGTTGCTGCATGGATACTCGGTCAAGATGCATGTGAGAGTCTGTCTCCCTATCTCCCCTCCTCTCACTTAAAAAAAAATTTTTTTTTAATGTAACTGCATTATGACCCAGCAATTGCTCTTCTGAAAATATATCCAAAGAAACCCAAAACACTAATCTGAAATAATATATGTACCCTTATTTTCATTGTAGCATTATTTACAATACAAGATATAGAAGCAGCCAAAGTGCCTAGCAGGAGATGAGTGGGTAAAGAAGCTGTGGTACGTTTACACAATGGAACACTACTTAACCATAAAAAAGGAAAAAGAAATCTTACCTTTTGCGACAGCATGGATGGAACTGAAGATTATTATGCTAAGTGACATAAACCAGTCAGAAAAAGACAAGTACTATATGATTTCACTTTTGTGTGTAATCTAATGAACAAAATAAACTAACAAACACACTAGAAACAGACACAAAGATACATAGAACAGACTGATAGCTGTCAGAGAAGAGGGGGTTGGGTGAGTAAGGTGAAGTGATTAAACAAAGATAAAAATTTTATAGACACAAACAACAGTATGGTGATTACAGAGGGAAGGGGGAATTGTGGGGTTAGAAAAGGGTAAAAGGAAGATAAGGAGTGACGGAAGAAGACTTGACTTGGGGTGGTGAACACACAGAGCAATGTACAGATGATATACTATAACGCCTGAAACCCATACAATTTTATTACTCATTGTCATTCCAATGAATTCCATTAAAAAATAAAATAAAAATAAGAAAATAAATGCCTCACACATCTGGGCTACTAGTACTATTAAGAGAAACCTATTACCACCCACATATTACTGAAAACATGCTCCTGGTCATGCTCAAAGAGTCTCAAACAAGACCCTGTGGTAGCATCACTGTTTTACGTTTAGACAATGGTTTTCTCTAACATTTAGAAGCATTCGTTTATTCATTCATTGATTCAACAGGTATTTCCTAAATGTCTATTCCTATTAAGTTCCAGGAGCTGTACTTGGCTCTGAGTTTTCATGGGCAGACATGATACAGTCTTTGCCCTCAGTCAACCTAAAGTATAATTATATTTAAGCTCTCAGGGGGGCAGAAAGGGAACAGAAGATGCAAAGACCCAACACACAGTTACACAGTTTAGAAATGCTTATTGGATGAATAAAAGAACAAATAATCCAATGAATAAAGAAACTCAGACCTAAATGAAATCCTGGCATAAGGCTCTGGAGTCACTGTGGGAAGCCTCTTGAATTCCACAAATCCCAACACCTCTCAGATATTCTGGGCCTCCTCATCTATGAATTTATTTCATTTCCACTTCCTAACAGCATTAAGTTCTCTGAGGATAGAGATTTGTGAGTGCCTTGCTCAGCAACATGAAGAAGGCTTGGCCATATTAGACTCTTCATAGGTATATATTCAATGATATTCCCAGAGGCGGATTAAGGTCGGTTGAGGCTCCCAGTATAGAAGAAAATATTGGGCCCCTTAAAAAAAAAGAGAGACAGGGAAAATAAAAATACATGTTAACCATATTTTTAAATAAAAAAATATTATGTACTATTAATGTTAAAATTGCACATGTGAAACTAAACTTGGTGTCATTTGAAAAAAGTGTAAAGTTGGGGTCTTGTGTGGCCCTTCAGAAGTCGAGGCCCAGGGTGCATGCCTGGTGCACCTGCCGTTAAATTCGCCTCTGAAAATTCCTCATTTTCTTCAAAGATAACAGGGTTATAAAAACTATGCCTCTTTGGGTTTGTGTCCGTAGTAGATACTTTTATGTAACTTCATACTTTGATTGAGAGTGCCTGCCTCCTATTAATTACCACTCACTGGCTCACATCTAGAAAAATGTTACTATAACCTTGAGTGCAGTAAGTCTTGGTGCTTTTATTTTCCCATAGTGAAATGAATCTCTCATTCATCAATATACACTCACTCACCTGGTTCCCCTTCTGACCCATGTGTAGAATGGCCAGCAGGGGCCAGGTGCTAACGAAGGCTAAAAAACAAAGCTTTTCTCTGTGCAAAGGTGACTGGCTCACACCTGGATCAAGCTTGTGGTCCAGGCCTCATTAGCATCGTATTCTAGTCCTGCAGAGAGCTCCCAACCAGACCACCAAGAGCAGCAACAACAGCAAACACTATGCCCTACAGTGGCCAGATCCAGCCAGGAGGAGCCGAGGAACATCTGGTAGACCATAGGGTGGCTGCAAAATATTCAGTGTGTGGAGAAAGGTATTTCCCTGACCTGGCCAGACCCCAAAGATACAGCATTTGAAGAAAGATGTCTCCTTACTCAAAGCTGCTCTCTTTGCCTCTGCCCCCTACTCTAACAGCAACAGTAGAACTTCAAATAATCCAGTGGTTCTTTTCTTTCCACAGCATGAATACAATCTGAGTATAAGCAGGATATTGTTTACAGGATCTGATGAGATGTTTTATTTATTTCAATTAGACATCATCCTAATTGGATTTTTTGAAGAGGTATATCCTGGAATGCACAAACACCACTCTGTTCCCTGTCATGAAAGGAAAGATACATTGTCATGTGGAAGAGAGGTGAAACAAATAAAAAAAAATTCCTAGCTAAATCCTGAGACGCAAACCTGACCAAATTTTCAGCACATGCACTGACTAATAATACCAGTCCATGTAAAAGCTATCAGACCATTTTTAAGTGTTAATGTCTGACCAGTTGCTCGAGGGAGAGTCATCATTACACATTCCCAAAGGTGTTTGGGGACTCACAAAACAGAGAAAAATACTCTGGGATGTTCACACGTTAAGGTCATTTCAGTGAACGCCAGACTAGAGTCAGGATCATAAAATCTGTTTAGGAGTTTGAAGTTTAAATCTACACTACTCCCTTCAGCCCAGCTCCGTGAAGTTGAATGCCTGTTATCACCAAGCCAACCCAGTGTAGGAAGTCAGAGTAATGGCATGTTAAATTGTTTTGAGGTGGCAATTTTGTCAAACAAAACTGAGGTTACATCATCAATGTGCTTTTTTACGTTGGCTTCTTTGTATTGCACAAATATTCTAGTTTCACTTCTGGGCACCTAAGGTTCAGCTAAAAGAGTTGCGGGGGAAAAAAATTAAGAAAAGAAGGAGTCTGAGGGAAAAGGAATCTTGACAGACGTCTAATATTTGTGCTTCTTTGAAAACCAATGTGTTTCCTTTGCTAGAAACTAGGGAATTGGGTACCAATATCCAAATGAATGAATGCGAAAATGAATATAATTTAGGCTGTTACTGGTACTACAACATTAGACAAGTTAATTAAGCTTTGTAAGTCTCAGTTTTCTCATTCATAATTTGGAGGGTAAGCAATCGTTTTTCGTTAGTAACATAAGGAGGATTAGGTGTGGTAAGCTATGTACTATGCTTAGTGCAATGCTTAATACATTTTTTTTTTACTTTAGTGAGAGAGAGAAAGAGAGAGTCCATCTGTGCCTGTATGTGCCCTGACTGGGAATCGAACCAGCAATCTGTGCTTCAGGACGATGCTCTAACCAACTGAACTATCCAGCCAGGACAATTAGTACATTTTAATGACCCCCAAAATGTCTGTATCTATGATAATTATAATGGCTGGACTTCTTTCCATAATAAAGCTCTGTGTCTGGGATATAGCAACTTAATACCTACTGACCATGAGACATGTTTTGAGGACTGAATTATCCTCAGTAAAACATTATTCCATACCAGGTAGACAATATTAACTGGATCATGCAAAAAAAAAAATGTCTCCAGCCATGAGGAAACCCAGATAGTTACTGTAGACCAGTGGTCCCCAACCTTTTTTGGGCCATCGACTGGTTTAATGTCAGAAAATATTTTCACGGACCGGCCTTTAAGGTGGGATGGATAAATGTATCACGTGACCGAAATAAGCGTCAAGAGTGAGTCTTAGACGGATGTAATAGAGGGAATTTGGTCATTTTTAAAAAATAAAACATCGTTCAGACTTAAATATAAATAAAACAGAAATAATGTAAGTTATTTATTCTTTCTCTGCGGACTGGTACCAAATGGCCCACGAACCGGTACCGGTCTGCGGCCCGGGGGTTGGGGACTACTGCTGTAGACCACATACAGCCAGTCAACTTCCCATGATCTTGATAGAAAGACTTAAATAAAAGCTGGATATACTGACTAGAGGTCAGAAATGACTTTTAATGAAATAGTGAGTGACAGGAGCCTGGTTCCAGAAGGAAGAATCTCTATAATCAGGTATCAACTGAATGTCACAATGCCTGACCTTGGGAGGGGGCACTCAGCTGACTATAAAGCCCCATCTAGAGAACTGGATTAAGAAAGGTTTCAGTTTTAATTTGCGCAGAGCCAACATTTGGCAGAAAATCCTAGTCTTTCTTTTCTCTCATGCTCCACTCTTTTTCTAGTATCTCTGCTTTATCTACTCTTATCCAAAATCATCCCACACACCATAGAGCAGACACACACATACAATGCAAATATCCATGGAAACATTATTCATAATAACCAACTACTGTAACTGGAAACAGCTCAACTAACCACCAACTGGTAAAAAGAGAACAAAATTATGGCTCATCCCATACAGTGAAATTTGAATCAGCAATAAAAAAAGGACAACATGGATAAGTCTCAAAAATATACACGTGTGCTAAGTGGAAGTATTCAAATGACCATATACTCTATGTTCCATTTATATACAGTTGTAGAAAAGGCAGAATTATAGTGATGGAGAACAGACCAGTGGGTGCCTGTAGTCAGGCATCAGGGGAAAGTATCAACAACAAATGGCAATGGGAACCATACGGAGATAACACTGTTGTCAATCTTGATTGGGCAGAGGTTTACATGACTGTATACAGTTAACACATTTTATCAACATTTATAGTTAAATGCATGAATTTTATTGTACATAAGTGATACTTCAGTTAGCTAATATCACAACACAGACCAATTCAATCAGAAACTCTGAGAGGTCAGGGCACCCGTATTTTTTTCAAGCTCCGCAGGAACTTCTAATATGCAGCCAGAGTGAAAAACTGCTGCCCTAGGATAAAGAGACACTCTGCACAAGTGTATTTATAAAAATAAATAGATATGTTTTATAAGTAAATTTTAAAAAATTTTAAGAGAGTAAAACTGGGCATCTTCGGGGAATATTGTGACTAAAGCACAGAGTCTACAAATATGAATAGTGCAAATTAGTCTAGAAATATAACTTGGGAAAGATAATGGAAGGCCATGTTTTTTTACACAGACTATTCATCAGAAAAGTAATTTTTTCCCTGAAAAGCTGCAGAGAAAATATCCTCAATACCTAGAGGTGAAATATTATTAATACCATTATTGTTATTGATAATAAATATTCACTTGGAGTATTTGTGTCTATGCTAAGTATTCTATTCAAGAAGACAACTGATTATTCACATGCAAAGATGTTAAGCGTAGGAAACATGTCATATTGAAAATCTGGAACAGGGTCTCAAGGGACTTGGATCTGGAAATTAGTCAAAACACAGGGTCGATATTTTTTCCTCTTTTCTTCAGGGGTCATGAGTGCCTGATTGTCCATCTGTTTGCTTTTCCTCATCTTACAGACTCATTCTTCTGCTACTTAATCTTTTTTTTTTTTCTGAGAGAGAGAAGCATCAATTCATTGTTCCACTTAGTGAGGCCATTGATTGGATCTCATGCTTTTCATATGTGCCTTGACTGGGGCTGGAACCATAGACCTTGGGACTTGAGCTGGTGCCCTCAGTGTGAAGCTGGTGCCCTTGGGATCAGCCAGTGCCCTCGAGATTGAGCCAGTGACTCTGGTACTCCAGGACAATGCTCTATCCACTGCACCTCTGACTAAGGCTCTGCTAATTTATCTTGTATGTACTCCAGAATGGCAGCGTCAGCTCCCAAAGTTTACAGGACCTTTCAGCTTGGTTTCTAAAGTTTGAGAATGAATTTTATCTCTGTTTCTAACCTAAATATGGTTCTTACCCTTTGGGTCCAGTATCAATTCTCATTCATCTCTGGTGAGGTTTTTTTTGTCGTTGTTGTTTTGGGGGTGTGGTAGGGTGGGAAGAAGGAAGATTATAACATATAATAGGACTGCTCCTTCCTGTGCAGGCAATGAACCTATCTAGTATACTACTCATCTAGTCATTTATGTTTTTACTTTGCAGTATTAATCATGGATCCTGCTATTCTTGGTAGCTATTTCTGAATATAACTACTAAGGACTTATGTATGTGTGTGTATATGTATGTATGCTTCAGGCAATGTCCTTCTGTTTATTGCAATTTCTTCTGAAAACAATTATCAAAGTATTAAACATTTTAGGGCTTCCAAATTTTCTCAAATATCAGATTTGCATTTCCTCAAAAATACAAGGTATTATTTTTACACCTAAAAAGAAAAAAAATTTTATTGTCTGGCTGTATCAGTAACTCTATTTTATTTGTGTAGCACAATCCCCCAAAAGAAGTAATTACATGGTCTAAAACAGTTGATAATGTTGGAGGTGACATCTGATAGTCTGGTAGTTAAAATAGTCATAGCCTTAGAATACTGAGTTACAGAGAGAGACTTTTCTAGACAACAATATGTCAAGATGGGCATTTGTCCTTTTTCAACCAGAAGCCAAAGTGTCATTGACAGAACAAAGATCAAACAACAAACCAACGAAGAAAATCCTCTCATGCTCCAACAGAGATGTTTTATAAAATCTAACCCAGCAGATTTTTTGCAAGTCATGCATTGGATTAGAATTTCAACTCATGAAGGTCTTGTACATACATAGATTGATACAGTAGCAAATAGGAAAAGAAACATCTAGTACTATATAAGTGCAGTTTCCAAAGTATAAACTTTATTCTGAACTGAGAGACTAAATATTTTCTGAAATTACTTATGACATTCAGATGTGAATATAGAACCAGGACTAAGAAAGATGAGGATACAGAAAAGACAAAAAAAGAGAGACAGCTCTCACATGACTTTCCTGTACTTTACAGTGAATAAGGATTTGTAGTTAAACTATCAGAACCACACTTTAGTTCTACTATGAGATGTGTAACATGTATAATAATTGTGTGTGCATATATGCATATACACATAAGTACATGTGTATGGTTAAGGTGACTGTGCAATAATTCATGTCAACCATTCAAGAATGTATGATTGGTCTGTTAACTGACCCTGTTGGTGGTCTTTATACAGTTAAAGAACTCCTTTCAGCACCAGGAAGAGAACTGAGTGTGCTACCTGCTGTGTACATCTGTTGGTCTGTGTCCTCTTCTCTGTGTGGGTCTGTCTCTCTCCTTCTCTTTTTTTTGTTTCAGGAGTAACTCAAAAATGCTCCCTGGCATTTCCACACAAAAGCAATTTTCTGTGGCAGCATTTGAGCTTTTCTTAAGAGGGCAGATTATGCTCCCCTGTGAAACCCATACCAAATCTTTAGGGCTATTAACCCTTCTTCAGGCTGTGATGCAGCACTGCCAGTATGAAATATAAAACTACTCATTAGAAGCCATGAAGAAAAAAAAAATGTCCCCAGTAGACAGAAGTAAAAGGCTGGCATCTCTAGATTGCATTCATCATCACAGCATCGGCAGCTGCTTCCTCGGGCGCTGGCAGAACAGTAAATCTGCGAGTGTAGCTATTCATCCACAGTACGGTTAGAGGAGGCCAGGAAAGAGAAGAACGACATAGGGTGAAAAATAGATTGCTGATCAGCTAAGGTTACTTACTGTTCAACTCAAAAGATTATAGTAGTATAACCATCCTCTCTCCCTCTACAAGGGAAACTTAGTATTGCCTTAATGCCTTAGCTCTTGTTATCCATTGTATTCCCAACCCAACATTATATCCAACAAATGAATGAGCAGATCATTGACATAAATTATGTCACAAAAATATGTATTATCTAAGATGGCACATATACTTTGACCCTAAAAAAGATTATGAAAATTAACAGAAGTTGTTTTTTTTTGTTTTTTTTTTTTTGTTTGTTTGTTTTTGTTTTTTTTCTGAAGCTGGAAACGGGGAGAGACAGTCAGACTCCCGCATGTGCCTGACCGGGATCCACCCGGCACGCCCACCAGGGGGCGATGCTCTGCTGTTCCGGGGCGTCGCTCTGCCGCGACCAGAGCCACTCTAGTGCCTGGGGCAGAGGCCAAGGAGCCATCCCCAGCGCCCAGGCCATCTTAACTCCAATGGAGCCTTGGCTGCGGCAGGGGAAAAGAGAGACAGAGAGGAAGGAGGGAGGGGGGGTGGAGAAGCAAATGGACGCTTCTCCTATGTGCCCTGGCCGGGAATTGAACCTGGGTCCCCCGCACACCAGGCCAACGCTCTACCGCTGAGCCAACTGGCCAGGGCAGAAGTTGTTTATTTTAAATCTAAGTTTCCAAAGGCTTGGCCCAGGACACAGGGTTAAGCCATTAATCTTCAAATCATCTCTGACTATTCAGATGTTGGCAAAAGATAAGAATTAAAACAACAACAAGAAAAAATGATTCCCCCAAATCTCCAGCCAGTATAATGTTGAGACATCAGAAGGAGAACTGACTGACTTGTTATACAGGTGATATTTCCTCAAGGAAAGATCCTTCAAAAATGTCTAAAACATGATCACTAGAATTTCTCAATAGGTACTTCTTTACCTTTTAAGCTCATATGCTTTACCATATGGTCCCAAATATTTTTGCTCATATAAGTTCATGAAAGTTGTCACCCTTAAATATTTTATACTAGTACACTTAGGAAGTATGTTATTTTAACTGACAAGAATAATTAGCCTGACCTGGCAGTGGTGCAGTGGATAGAGCGTCGGACTGGAATGCCGAGGACCCAGGTTTGAGACCCCGAGGTCGCCAACTTGAGCTTGGGCTTATTTGGTTTGAGCAAAGCTCATCAGCTTGGACCCAAGGTCGTTGGCTCAAGCAAGGGGTTACTCAGTCTGCTGAAGGCCCGCGGTCAAGGCACATATGAGAAAGCAATCAATGAACAACTAAGGTCTCGCAACAAAAAACTAATGATTGATGCTTCTCATCTCTTCGTTACTGTCTGTCTATCCCTCTCTCTGACTCTCTCTCTCTGTCTCTGTAAAAAAAAAAAAAAAAGAGAAAGAATAATTATGCTTCACTTTATTTGAAGATAATGAGAGGAAAAGAAGAGTAGCGATCATCCTTTGACCTTGATGGAACCAGAAGGAAGCCACTGGGCCAGTTAAAGACTGATGAATTAGAACTGGAACTCGTGAAGATTCTCATTTCAAGAAAATATCCCAATCAGTATTTCTCTTCTGAAAAACACCATTTTATCTCATTCATTGATGAGCATTTAGATAATCAAACTAAAACAAAAATCTCCTGTAATTCCAGAGAGACATTATAAATACATTAGGCCATATATATATATATATATATATATATCAAGAATATATATATACACACACATATTATTGCTTCTTAATAGCTCATCTGAGGATATTAATAAAAAGGCTGAGACATGCAAATGAATGAAGAATTCAAAACCTCATCCTTCTTCACTGTTAACATTATATCCAGGCAAAAATAGATATATGATTTCCCTTCAACACAGCTGTGTTTGCTTCAAAAGTGTGAACATTATTTTTCAAGCTTGGAAACTCTTTACCTGTTCTGGTTGAAGCCATCACTGTGAAAAGAATAAAACTAAAGAATGAATCCAAAACAAAACAAAACAAAAAGATAGGCATAGACTTAAGGGATAGTTTCCTTCATCTAAAACTATCAATCAAGATGCTAAGCACTCATAACACATTTTTATCAAACTCATGTGAAACTTGGCACTTCCGAGCCCTGCTCATCTCACAATCATATGCTCTTGTTCCCCATCAAACAGTCTTCAGCTTCATGGGAGTGACATCTGTACCTCCAGATGTTCATGTTTTATCAGGCCCTCCTCAGCCATTTTGATCAGGGTGCATGGACACAAATTATGTCATAAATCTTCTCACACTTCATGTAGTATATCAAATGAGAAAAACCACCAAATTTACGCAGAGCTATATTAAGCCTAGGAAATGTAACTTGAGAGTTAACATACTATTCATAAGGATGTGCTATTATTCTGAATCCTGGATTAATATGAGCTAGCACTACTGTATAGATTTATTATGGACCATATGCTCTTTAATTATCATTGCCTCCCAGAGTTGCCACCCTGCACATCTGCAGCTGACAGGGCTGCTGTTGTTCTGTCTCTGCCTCAGCAGGATTCAACAATCATTTTTCAGCTGGACACCTTGACAGAGAGTCAACCCCAACAACATCTCAGTGATTAAAATAAAATAATAAAAGGAAAAGAAAACAAATTGTTTCAGGGAGAGTGCCAGGGGTCAAAGACAGCCACTGTCAGGAATGTACCTCATCTATTTGGGTTCATATCAGCTGAAATGTTTTTAATTGTCAATTGTTAATGTTTAAGCCTCTAATATCTGGGTGTTGCAAATGGAATTAAGGAGGAGACCTTCTTTCTTGAAGCAAATGAGAATGAGGAGAGTGTGCAAGCACTAAGACTGTTCTAAGATCAAGATGTGCCTTACCAATTTTAAATCTTTTGGAATGTGCACAGGAGACATTAATTTATGGGGACTTGGATTAATTTTTTAAAGATTTACATTACAGTTTTCAATTTAGTTCTAGTTAATTAAGCATCTCTCTACATCACAAAGGAACAGGTCTTATAAACTGTTCTCCCCTATATTGAAGTTTTTATCATTCTTAATGTCACACATCCCTATCCTCCAGCAGATGCAAAAGACGCATGTATCAAAACAAATCCTATCTGAAGTATTGGAGGCTTGACTGAAAGATGGTAAACTTTAGCAGAAAGAAACTGACTTATAAATTGGCAACAGACATTGGGAAAGTCACCTAACTGTACAGTTTTTCACTGTTATGAAGAGTTTGAACTATATGATCCTTGAGGTTCCTCCCGTCCCTAAATTAGTGACATTAATTAAATAATATTGAAATCAAGTTATTTACCATTGTTTGTATTTTATTTGTACAGCAATCCAGGGAGCTTGATAGATACTTTTTTTAGTCCTGTTCTATCTCAACAGAAATTAAGATCTCAAGAACCAATTTATTCACCAAACATCTGACAATCAGAACCAGTTTGAGTCCATCTCTTGCCTTGGAAATTTTCTTATTAATTTCCAAAAACTTCTTTAAAAATATTTCAAAATAAAAGCTTTCAATTATTTATTTAAATAAATATAGAGAGGCCAGAATAGCCAAGAAAATCTAAATGAATAACGGAGCTGCCGGACATGTTACCAGAGTTCAAGACTTACTATAAAGCACTCAGTGAGGTTTCAGCCCAAGAATTGGCAAGTAAGCCAAAGAGACAGCTTTGAGAGCCAAGAAACACACCCACCTCAATACAGTCACCTGATTTATAATAAAGGTGACTCTGCTATCTAGTAGGGACAGGATAGTTTTTTCAATAAATGGGGAAAAAAATGAATCTTGACCTCTACCACACACCATGCATAAAAATTAATTAAAGGTGGCTCAAAGACCTAAACTATGAAAGGTATACAAAATATTTTCTAGACAAAAATATAGAAGAATATCTTCAAGATCTTGAGATAAGAAAATATTTCTTAAACTGGAAAAGGAAAAGAGTTAAACACACACACACACACAAGTAAATTACTCTGCATGAAATTTAAAATGTCTACTCTTTGAAAGATGCATTTAAAAAATGGAAAAGCAAACCACCGATTGGGAAAAAACAATTGCAATATGTGTACTCAATAAATGACTTAATATTTAGACTCTATAAAGAAGTACCAATTAATAAGAAAAAGACAGACAATCCTATTTATTTTTAATGAAAAAAGAAAAAGATTTGACCATATATTTTACAAAAGTGAAATGTATGGCCAATAAACATAAAAAGAAGCTTGTCGTAGTTGGTTAGCTGAGAAATACAAATTACAACCACAATGAAATACTACAATACATCATTCAAAACTGTAAAAAATAAAAGGATCTACATCTGTAATATCAAATGTTAGTGACAATGTATAACTTTTGTACAGTGCTGATGGAAGTGCAAAACTTTTGGCTCATCTACTAAAACAAAATATGTGTTATCCTATTTGATCTAGCAATCCCACTCCTCCAAAGACATTTACAATATTGTTCAGAGCAGCATTATATACAATAGCTAGAAACTGGAAACAATCCAAATATTTATTTAAAAAAAAATAAGTAATATAGTCATACAATGAAATGACTCAGAGCAGTGAAAAAGAAAACTATTGCTCCACAACACAACATGACTGAGATCTCACTAAAATAATGTTGGGCAGAAAAGAAGTCTGGCACAAGAGTATATGTTATATGATTATACTTACATGGAATTCAAAAACAGGAAAAACTAACATATGGTGTTAAAAGATGAAATAGTGGTTAACTCTAGGATGAGGGCGATTGTGGGGGTTGAGAGAGCTGAAAATTTTCCAGAAATTTGGGTGGTGGTTACCAGTGTGTGTGTGTGTGTCTATACACATACATACAAAGTTATCGTCTTGTGATTTTCACACTTTATTGTTTGTAAGTGATATCTTAATATAAAAATATTGTATATGTATATAATGTGTATGTGTGTATATATTCATCTTCTAAAAAACAGATGCGAGATTAAATTATATTAATGTCATAATTTTACTCTTTATTTTTAGTAAATTAAAAACATTTCTTCTGAATGTAATTAGAAACACTCAATTATAGAGAAAAATAATAAATTGCATTTCCTCAGTAGATGGACATATTTTTTCTTGGATAGATTTACCTTCTCAAATAGAGTATTAATGTAGGACTTTCTTCTTATGGAAGCTGCCTAAAATGTCATGAGGTAAAGGGAAAATTGTGTGAAGTAAGAGAGCATAGGTAGGCATATGTCTAGGAAAAATTTGTATAATTATATGACAAATAAGTAATGCATTTGCAGAAATGGGAACGTGACCAATAAAATTAACAGTCAGTTTGAGACCATTCTTTTATTCCTGTGAACTGAAGTAAATAAATATGGGGCTGACTTAAAATACCTAGACTTAAAGCTCTCCCTTGCTGCTCTTCAAAATGGAAGTGAGAGCCACCCAAGACCAGAAGGTGTAGTGGGCTCCACTGTCCTAAAGTCTTAGATATAGAAGAAACTAACATCCTTTAAGTTTTTTACACTTTGCTACTTTAATTTTTTCTTCTAAATTACTTTGGCGCACACCAACAATGGTAAGTAAATGCCTCCCCAGTCCCAGCTTTCCACATCCTAAACCTGATAGGCAAAATTTTCACACAGGGAGTGAGATCACTCACATGCAGCCTTCATCTCTGTCTAGAAGATCTGTTCTCATCCACAGCATTCCTTCACCTCAGGTGTGATCAGATATAAAATGAGTCACAGGACATGTGGAAGAATCAAAGTTCCTTTTTAAGAAACTAAAGTATTATAATTCCCAGTTTAAAGTTGAAAAGATGGCAGTTATGAGGTTAATGAAAGTTTTTACGGTGAACTGCCACTTCATGAAAGTGTGTTGCACACAGAAATACACACAAGCATCATCTATAACAGTGCTGGTCAACCTGGTCCCTACCGCCCATTAGTTGGCATTCAGCTTTCATGGTGGGAGGTAGCGGAGCAACCAAAGTATAAATAAAAAGATAGATTTAACTATAGTAACTTGTTTTATAAAGATTTATTCTGCCAAATGTAGTGAAAATCCGACATAAAGTACTTGGTAAGTAATTATTATTATATGCTTTAACTTGCTGTAACTCTGCTTTATAAATTTTATAAAGTACAGTTACTTCCCTACTTTATAAATCACCATTACTGTAGAACCGGTGGGCTGTTAGAAAATTTTACTACTAACAGAGATATAAAAGTGGGCGGTAGGTATAAAAAGGTTGACTACCTCTGATCTATAACAAAGATCATCAAGTTATCAAAGTCTTAAGGTTTTATTCTCAGAGTAGGTAAAATCACCTTTATGCCATTGTATCCAATTCACCATTTTTAAGTAGGACATTGAAATTACATATTTAAATGTATTGTCACACCTTAGACAGTACAAATTCTCAGGCATTGGAAATGACCCAACAGGGCTTCTGCCTCAGGAAAGTGATATCGAAGGTCCATAAAAGCAAAAATACCTACAAATCCATGATCTGAAGGTTTTTTATGCTTTTTATAATGTTCCTCAAGAGTCATACAAATGGCACGTAATCACTCTGATATTGCTTATACCACTTTTTAGCGTTTTCTGTTTCGAATTTTCTCGTTGGAACTTAGACATTGTGTAACAGCCAACAGATGGGAAATTATAACCAAACTTTTACAAATAACAATTAACATCTTAATTAAACAAAATAAAACTTACTTCTAAATGAAAGAATTCTTTTAATTTAGTAATACATAATATGTTTAATATTTTATTTGCAATGCAAGCTAGTTGACTTAGACAAAACTGTATGTCATTGGAATAAAAAGAACTGCCCATGTAAAGCTGTTTTCTATCTGAATCTTTCTGATTTTCCTCATTAGAATCATTTTTAGTTTTAAATTAAATCTATTACTTCATGAGCTTAATTAGCTTGAAGAGATATAAACCCCTAGAGCATGACTTAAAATAGACCTGGGAGATGACCTAATTCAACTCCCTCATTTTATACATGAAAACCATGAGGTCCAGAAGTGATATGGTTACAGGTTCAAAAAGCTCCCAGTCCACAACTATATAATAGGTTATAGAATATATTCTGTTACATATATAATCTAAGCAATCCAGACATCATCCTGTTTGATTTTTAACTCTCTAGACTAACCCTGATAAACTTTACTTTTAGAAAATAAAAGTTCTGTGTAAAGGTCAATGCTCAAATATAAATAGAAGATGTTCTGTCATACTAATATGATTTCCTTTGTAAAGCCAAGGTCTGAAGTCTTTCACTTGTTTCTTTTCTATTGAATTTTATTTATTTATTTATTTTAAATTACTTTTTATTAAATTTTAAAATTTATTGTATTAACATAAATTCAAGTGGGCCCACTCAATATAACACCTTTATTCCCCAAGAACATGACCCCCATTACACCCTCTTTACACCCCTCCCCAACTCCCTAACCTTCTTTCCTCTGGGATTTGCTGTCCTGTTATCTGTATCTGTGTTTTATATATATATATATATATATATATATATATATATATATATATATATATATATAATTTCACTAATCCCTTTGCCTTCTCTGATCCAATCTCCTTATCCCCCTTCCCTCTGACAGCTGTCCCCCTGCTCCCCATGACCCTGTCACTGCCTCTATTCCATTCCTCAGTTCACTTTGTTCATTAGATTCCACATATAAGTGAGATCATATGATATTAGTCTTTCTCTGCCTGGCTTATCCACTTAGCATAATAATCTCCAGGTCCATCCATGCCATTGCAAAAGGTAAGATTTTCTTCTTTTTTATGGCCACAATATTCACTGTGGATATGGACCATGCTCCTTTATCCACTCATCCACTGATGGACACTTGGGCTGTTTCCAGATCTTGGTTATTGTAAACAATGTGGCAATAAACATGGGGGTCCATACCCTCTTTTAAAACAGTGTTTTGGTATTCTTAGGATATATTCCTAAAAGTGAGATAGCTGGGTCAAAAGGCAGTTCTATTTTTAATTTTTTGAGAAAACACCATACTGTTTTCTACAGTGGCTGCACAAGACTGCATTCCCACCAGCAGTGCAGGAAGATTCCCTTTCCTTCAAACCCTCAATATCACTTGTATGTTGACTTGTTCATGAGCGCCATTCTGACAGGTGTGAGGTGGTATCTCATTGTGGCTTTAATTTGCATCTCTCTGACGACTAGTGACGTTGAATACTTTTTCATATACCTGTTAGCCATCCGTATGTTCTCTTTGGAGAAGTTTCTATTCATTTCCTTTGGTTAGTTTTTACTTGGATTCTTAACCTTCCTGGTATTGAGTTTTAGAAGTTCTTTATAAATTTTGGTTATTAACCCCTTATCAGACATATAGGCTAATATGCTTTCCCATTGTGTGGGTTGTTTTTTTATTTTGTTAATGGTGTCTTTTGCTGTGCAAAAGCTTTTTACTTTGATATAGTCCCATTTATTTATTTTGTCCTTTATTTCACTTGCCCATGGAGTTATATCAGCAAAAATATTGCTATGAGAGATATCAGAGAATTTACTGCCTATGTTTTCTCCCAAGATTTTTTTTTTTTTTTCATTTTTCTGAAGCTGGAAACAGGGAGAGACAGTCAGACAGACTCCCGCATGCGCCCGACCGGGATCCACCCGGCACGCCCACCAGGGGCGAAGCTCTGCCCACCAGGGGGCGATGCTCTGCCCATCCTGGGCGTCGCCATGTTGCGACCAGAGCCACTCTAGCGCCTGGGGCAGAGGCCACAGAGCCATCCCCAGCGCCCGGGCCATCCCTGCTCCAATGGAGCCCTGGCTGCGGGAGGGGAAGAGAGAGACAGAGAGGGAAAGCGCAGCGGAGGGGTGGAGAAGCAAATGGGCGCCTCTCCTATGTGCCCTGGCTGGGAATCGAACCCGGGTCCTCCGCACGCTAGGCCGACGCTCTACCGCTGAGCCAACCGGCCAGGGCCTCTCCCAAGATTTTTATAGTTTTGCAACTTACATTTAAGTCTTTTATCCATTTTGAGTTTATTTTTGTGAATGGTGTAAGTTGGTGGTCTAGTTTCATTTTTTGCATGTACCTTTGTTTAAAAGGCTATTTTGTCAGATATAAGTATTGTTAACCCAGTTTTTTTTTCATTCTCATTTACATGAAATATTTTTTCCATCCTTTCATTTTCAGTTTATGTATATCTTTTGTTCTGAAGTGGGTCTTTTGTAGACAGCATGTATATGGGTCCTGTTTTCTTATCCACACAGCTACCCTATGCAGTTAATCCATTTACATTTAACATTATTAATATGCACTTATTCATTGCTATTTTATTCTTTAAACCTACAATCCTCTTTCTCTCTATTTCTTTTTTCCTTTGCTCTTTTTATAGCAGGCCCCTTAACATTTCTTGCAGTACTGGTTTGGTTGTAATGAATTCCTTGAGTCCTTTTTTTGTCTGGGGAGCTTTTTATTTCTCCTTCAATTTTAAGTGATAACCTTGTTCAATAAAGTAGTCTTGGTTGTAAGTTCTTGTTTTGCATCACTTTGAATATTTCTTGTCAATCCCTTCTGGCCTCAAGTGTTTCTGTTAAGAAGTCAGATGTCATCTTTATGGAGGGGCTCCTCTGTAGGTAATTAACTGCTTTTCTCTTGCAGCTTTTAGTATTTTTTCTTTGTCTCTTAACTTTGGCGTTTTAATTATGATGTGTCTTAGTGTAGGACTCCTTGAATTCATCTTTAATGGAATTCTGTGCTTCTTGAATTTGTGTGACTTTTTCTTCCATCAATTTAGGGAAATTTTCAGCTATGATTTCTTTAAACCAGTTCTCTATCCCTTCTTTCTTCTATTGTTGTTTCTCTTCATATTGTTGCAGAGGTCTCTTAGGGTTTCCTTAGTCTTTTTGAACCTCTTTTCTTTTTGCTGCACTGCTTCTGTGTTCACATTTATCTTGTCCTCTAAAAAACTGATTAGACCCTCTGCTTCATCCAGCCTGCTGTTGATTCCTTCTAGTGCAGTCTTCATTTCTGATATTGTATTTGTCGTTTTTGACTGATTCTTTTATTGATTTTAATTTATTATGTTTACATAGATTCTAGTGTTGCTCCAAATGCATCTCCCCTCCCCCATATTCCCATCAACTTCTCCCTTGCCCTCCTCCACATAGCACCCTCCCCCCTTCCCTTCAGCTTTATCCCATCCTATCATCTCCTTTCCCTCTGTTCTCTTTTCTTCTGGTCCCTTTGATCTCTCCTCTGTCTCACTCTGTTTCTCAGTTTACGTTGTTCATTGGATTCCTCAAATGAGTGAGGTCATATGGTATTTTTCTTTTTCTGCCTGGCTTATTTTACTTAACATAATAGTTTCCATGTCCATCCATGTTGTTGAAAAAGGTAAGATTTCCTTATTCATGGCCCCATATTATTCCATTGTATATATTGACTGGTTCTTTTTTATGATTCCAATGTCCTTTTTAATGCTTGTTATCTCTTTTTTAAAGTTCTTGTTGTGATCATCCATTGTTGCTCTAAGATCCTTGAGCATCCTAAAAATCATTTTTTTAAACTCTGCATCTTATAGTTTGGTTACTTCCATTTCATTTAGTTCTTTTTCTGGGGATTTCTCTTATTGACTCATTTGGTCTTACTTTTTTGGGGGGGGTCTGTCCATTTTGTCAGTGTATTAGGTAGTATTGGCTAACTTTGAAATTTGTTGTGGTGTCTTCATGAGAAAGATGAGCTCAGTAGTACTGATCTCCAGGCCACTGGAGTTCCTTACTCCAGGAATGTTTCTTCAGGGTATTATTTACCCTCTTGTTGTATGTGCATATAGAATGCAGTTGGTCCTTTTATGGGTGCAGTTATCCCTTCAGGCTAGCTGGCTCTAAAGTCAACCTTGATCATGTGTATTAGACTCTGTGTAGTGTTTGTCCTGCTGAGCATATTTATTCTCCAGTGTCTGGTGCTGGCTGGACTCCTCCTTTGGATGTGCTGCTTATTTAGCTAGCTGAGTCTAGTCTTGGTGTTGTCTGCCTCCCACTACTGGTTGTGTTAATTCTGGGGTTTTTTGGGTTGGCATCAACTGTTGTTTGTAACCTGCCATGGGCTACCTGCCTGGAGCTACTATTCTGTTTGCTGTTTGTGTCCGCATTTTCTGTGCCTGGATGGTGTTGGAGGGGCCAAACTGTGTATACAGATCAGCTTCCTTCTACTCGGAGATGACAGCAGCTCCATAAAAGCCCCAAGCTTTGTAAGATTTGCCTCTGCTCTTCAGCTGCTCCTCTTGCAGTGGTGTGGTCTTCCCATAGAGTCTTCTCCCTTTCCCCTGTGGAACCTAGCCCAGTGGGACAGAATATCCAGAACCTGGGCCAGCTGATTGTTCAATGCATTTAAACTGCTGTGCAGGTGCTGATCACATAAAGTGGAATTCACCTCAACTGTGTCCAGAGTCTGATGAGCCCTCCCTTAGGACATGCAGCCAGCAAGGTTTGTTAGGTCCTGAACCGATGCTCTTTGCCTCTGGCCTGTAGATGTGCCATCCCTGGGCCTCTATGAAGGGAACCCAGTACAGGCCAGTGGGGAACACTGCCCATAACTGGCCCTCAGAAGCCTTCTTAAAGCTACAAGCAATCCAGAGTTTGTGGCTGCTTTTGCTGGGCCCAGGTGTACATGGAAATACCAAGCCACACTCCTAGGAGGAGTGGCCATCAGGAGTCCAGTGGGTGCGGCCTCTGAGACTCGGAGATGTGGTCTGCCCAAAGTCTAGACAGTTTCTACTGAACCTTCTGTGAGGCAGAAGCACCCGTCATAGTCTTGGAAGTGTGTGGGGTGGGGAGGGAGAACTCTGGCCTCGATGCCAGAAAACTGAGTCACTGACACACCCCCTGCTTCCAGGCTCACTTCTCAAAATGGCCCAGTTTCCATAGGGTGAGGCAGGAGAGATTCCCAAGGGCAGGGCAGTTGCTTTCTGCCAGGCTGATGTCACACAAAGGAGACTGCTCCACCCTAGAAAAATGGTGACTGCAGTATTAGAGAATGATTAAGCAAAGGAGTTTCAGAGTCCGTCCCCCATAGTGTCTGTCCCAGGGCAACCACCTTCCCACTCTCCTCATGCAACTCTAGTCCTCTCAGCCCTTCCTCTGCTGGAGCCCTGGGCAAGTGGCTGTGAATAAGACTTTCTCTGTTGGCCCTTTAAGATGAAGCTTGCATCAGCAAGAGCTCCTGTTTCTTTCTCACAGACAGAAACCTTGGCTCTTTTTACCCCCAAATGCTGTGTGGGTACCTCTTCTAGGTTCCAGGGCTCTAGGCTGGGGTACCCAGCCTGAGGCTTAGGACCCTACCTTTTCAGGGTGAAACCCCCCTGCAATGAGAGTACCTCTGAACCCTTTGCCACCAACTTGCTCCTGGGAGTGGGCGCCCTTTCTGCATCTCTCCCCTTCCTGCCAGTCTCAATGTGTGGCTTCTTCTGTAATCCTTGGTTATAGACTCCTCTTGTTTAGTCCAAAGTTGGCTTTTCAAGATGACTGTTCTTAAATTAAGCTGTAATCCAATTTGGTCCTAGGAGGTGGCAGTGGGAACGTCAGCCTACTCCAGCACCATCTTGGAATCCTGGGTTTTCTTTCATTTGTTTCTAACAATATGGAATTTGTTACGCTCAACTTTAAAGAAACTAGGAAACCAAAATAAAAACATTCTCACAATTCTAACATTTTAGGCCACTCCCTAGATATTGTTGGGGTATCATGCCAACTTGATTTTGAGGTAACATCAGTGCCAGCACTTATGACATTTCTGAGAGTGAAAGCTTGGGCTCTGGAACTAAGTGTGATTGCCTTTATTACCTGTGTGACCCTAAGCAAGTTACATAACTTTTCTGTTCCTCATCTGTAAATGCAGATAATAATAGCAGCTGCTCCATAGGTTAATATATACATATACACGCATGTAAAATGCATAGGATAATGCACAGAAACATACATTTTGACTATTATCATTATGTTGATAATAAGATAACGATAACGCATTGTTGCACATGTGAACAAGACAATGAATAAGAGTTATTTATCTATCCTTAATTAGTCAATAAATAAACTTTGTTTTAAAATTTCCTTCAGAATTATTTTAAAAATTAATCTTGTCTTGTTTACCTAGGTGTGTCATCTCCACTTATATATCCTTATCTCCTTGCCTTAGATATCTTCATATATATATATTGTGCCTGGCAGCTTGCCTTATATAGATCAGCTGGTCATTAGGCATTTGTTGAATTAATGAATGAAGGTTTAAATAAACCAAGCTCAAAGGAAATAAAGTTTGGCCACTGCCTTTCGCTCCCTCCACACAATCAACCCTGCCCAATTTATTGGAAGGTGCCCAAATCACTGATGAAACATTTGGCTCAAGTCTTCAAAATAGTACACAAATAGATAAATGGTCATTTTTTTCTTATAGCTTTTAATATCCTGTTCTTTATAAATGACTTTCAGACTCATTTCATATTACAGTTATCTCCTAAAAATGTATTATATCCTAATAGCCAGGCTTCCCCTACTCCCAGTCCTAGCCTTTTGGTTCGGTGCTGATGTTTTACTCTGAGACATTAATTTAAGTATTCTGCTTGTCAGTGGATGAGTGAATGAATTATTCATTTTATTATGAAACATAAATTTTAAAGAACAGCATTATAACTTTTTTATATGCCAAAAATAATAGATCATTCCAGAAGCCATTATGGCACTGTTTATCTAACAAAGGGTGCACTTTTAAAACCTGTGCCAAACTAATATGTTTTAGTATAACTACAACTAGGAAACCTTAGAAGAAGACAGATCAATTTAGTATCTAAATAAAAATATTAGCTGTACTTAAATCTGAAAATTAGGTAATATTGGAATTCCGTTATTATATTAATACTAACCAAAACAAATGATTAAGGCAAAACCTACGTGGCAATCACTGTCCCCTGTCTATAATGATAACCCAAACCCTCTCTTTCCTTAGCAGAGTGTTAACCTCATGTATATGTGATAGATATAAACTAAGAAATTGAATTAACATAGAAGTGTTAATCACGACATTATAATTTATTCTAATTAAAGACCCTACCATGTTCTGCACATATGTATAAAGATGCATAACTAGACTGAATTGCACTCAATATTTACTCATATGAAGCATTCCATCTAAAGTTTTTGATTTTTATACATCAACTATTAGAAATTAATATTTTAAAGATGTGTCTGTATCACTGAGCATTTATGACACCTGATAGTAATTGTTGCTTTTTCTTATATGCTATAGCCTCTGCTCCACATAATGACAAAAACAATTTTTAATATGTTATTATAAATTCTTGTCTTCCCCAAACTCATCTCTTTAGTCAGAAGAGCAATGAGGTTTAGCTGACTGGCACCCTGCTGGACTCAACAGATAATATGCATATTGCTTTCCGGCCCATCTTTATTTTAAAATATTAATAAAAGAGAACATGAAAGATAATCATTACAGACTAAGAAACAGTCATTACAGTGGAGGAGATAGATTTACTCAATGACAAAGAAGTGAATGAACATAGGGAGTTCAGGCTGCTCAGGAGCATGAAAAGTCATACTGATTACTTTAATTTCCTAAACTCTTTAGTGTTTTGAAAGGCTCTTTAAAACTTCATATTCTTTCACATTTGTCTGCCGCTATTATCTTGTCCAAAGCTCTCACTCACCTTCATAATACCCAGAAAGACTGTAGGCATCACACCGGCAAGATTTAATCAGAGTTTATTGCTTTAGATAAAAACACTGCCACATTTTTTAAAAATCTTTTTATTAAATTTACAAACTTGGCCATTCACATTAGGGATCAAAAGGTTTCCTCTACTGGAATGCAGTGTTGTACTTCTCATATAAGAGAAAGCCCTTTCCTTTGATTTGGTAAAAGGAAACAAGACGTTTTCTTTTTGAACCAGGGCCCAAAAATTTTCCTTGAGATTATATTCAAGGATGATAATCTCTTTAGCAAAAATAGGTGAATTTAGACATCTGGCTCTTGGAAATGGATATGCTATAAAAGCAAAATGATCACACTAGGTTCTTGAAACACAGCAATAATACTGCTGATTCAGAAGTCAGGCATTAGGAAAATTTTAGAGTGTCTATGTACACACAGACACGATTGCATACGTTAGAACTTTTCTTAACAAGGTGTCCTGTTTACCCCATTTTAGTTCTCCAAGAAAAGTGCTAGATGTACCTTCTGTCAGAAAATGAGTTTTCCCTTTTAAGGCTATCAATTGTCACCTCTGAGATTAGACAGTCATATGTTCTGATTTGGAAATTCAGGGATTCCGAAAATCCTGGGAGTACCTACTGACTGCTCACCAGCACCACGGTAGGCATTGATGAAAAGAAAGTTATGAATGCCATTAAAATTACATTTAGTAAGGATTACCAATTCTTCTCTTAATTATAATGAAATTACGAGTTGTAAAAGGTAATTGTTATTTTTTTGTATCCTCTCAATAACTACTATTTTTTAAGGCCATGAGATGCCAGGCACATTCCATACTTTGGCATAGTGTTTTCTAGGGCAGTAGTGGTGAGACCATGTAATACACTTTCATGGTACACTGTAGATTATGGGACTTCACACACTTTGGGGAATGACTTATTTAACCTCCCCAAATTCTCAAAGTGCAAAAACCAGGTCTGTTTGGCTTTCCATTATATACCCAATGTCTAGCAAGGTGCCTGGTAAATAGCAGGTGACTATTCAAAGGAATAAAGGAATGAAGGACAGAATGGAAGGAGTTAGTGATTTTGTTTCTTTGTAGAGTAGACCCTGATACACAGTACAATTGAATGTCTTTAATCAGACAGTACAATTTCTTTATCAATAAGTATATTGATTACATTTGAAGTATTTTTCTAATAACATTAATTGCATATTTATTTTCTATTACTCTTATCCCATCTCTCTCAAATAACGAAAAAAAAGTCTCATAATCCCCTTTTCTTATAATAAACACATGCACATAAACTTTTAAACAAAAGTCTTTTTTTAAAAGTCTGTCAAAAAATCTTGTAAGTTCTTGAAAAATAACACATTTCAACAACTCTTTTCACTCAGTGAAAGATAATTATTTAGACAAAAGGATCAGAGGAAAAGAGGACAGAAGGAAAGGGGATGATAGGATGGGACAAACCTGAAGGGAAGGAGGGAGGGTGCTGTTGGGAGGGGGGCAAGGGAGATGTTGAGGGGATTACGGGGGTGGGGGGATGCATTCAGGGAGACACTAGAATCTATATAAACACAATAAATTAAATAAAAAAGATAATTATTTAGAAAGGGACAGTTACCTTCATAAATAGATTTTAACACAAATGAAGCCAGAAGAAGGCCTTGGAAGTGCATTGGACTTGAAAAAGATTAGGAGGAATATTGCCGCATTGAGAAACCACACTAACAGCTTGTTAAACAGCCTGATGAACATGCTTTATGAACCCAAACAAAGAAGTATTTCTAGTACACTTTTCTGCTTCTTTACCTGCCTAAATATCAGATAACACTATGAAGCATTCTCTTATAAAAGAATAGGTAATATCATATCTCCTTCATGTGAATAGGCAACTATTATACAGCTCCAGCTATGGTTGCTAGAAAACTTAGGCCCACTATTCCTACAACTTCTCATTTTTCAGAAGAAGCCAGAAATAAGATTTTAATATACATCTCTTCACATTTTTAATGTTGGTAACTAATCTAAAGTTTTTGGACACTTTAGAGGATTTAGGCTTCTGGTTAGAATTAAGAAACTCACAAGACACACTTGTTACTATCCTAACAACTAGAACAAAAGGCTAATCTCCTAAATCATAGATTTTTCTTTACACACACACACACACACACACACACACACAAAGAGAGAGAGAGAGAGAGAAAGAGAGAGAGAGAGGAATTGAGAACACCAAGAAACCCAAATGAGGTGATGTGCTCTTCCTAGTACAAAAGAGATGGATGGCTATTTTCATACCTGATGAAGTAGAAGGAAAAGGAAGTATCTGCCATAGACAACACTAAGAAAGAACCAGCCAAACTTTTTTGAAACTCTTAATAGATGTACATGGGTGGAGATTATGTATTAAACTTTCAAGGAGTTCCAGCCACAGAACACATCTGCACCCATCCCACCACTGTCTTCACCAAAGGCATGCAAGTAGTACAATGAAGGCAGAAAGTGAAACAGGAAAAGAGAGGTCTTCTGAGACACGCAGGCCTTTCCCAAATGCAAGAGCATAAACCACCTGGATTGGGGCAAGAAAGGAATACGAAGAAGTCTTTTTGAGGCCTTAACAGTTCACTGGTGCTTGCAAGCAGGTCTCCAATGGTAAGGTCAGATTAGCAGTGGGTTCAGGGACTTCCCAAAGATACAGGAGCTGGCAGTGGGACCTGTAGGAAATCTTATATGACCTAACACACATGTGTATAGGTTTAAATTCCAAAAAAAAAAGGAAATAAGGAAAAAAAGTCCCCCAAACTTCTCAAATTTGATTTAAAAAGAAAATTTAAAAAGGTGAAGGTAAATAAAGATATTTCCAGATGAAAAAACTAAAAAACACATTGTGGATGCCAAATAAAACACCTACAGGCCAGTAATAACTACAAGTTTTCAGAACTTCTCTCTAAACTAAATATTGTCCGTAATATTTAGTCCAAATATTCTCAGAATAGCTTATTGCCAATCCTATCACTAATCATCAAGTAGTCAGTAAACCACTTATCTCAGATTTAGTAGTCTCATCTTCAAATATGACTATCTGGAGACAAGATAACCTTAGTCTTTGGAGATGAGAAGCAGTTAGAAGAGTATGATTAGATGGAGAGTTCTTTGATGACAGAGTCTCTGTTTCTTTGATCTTCAAATCCTCAGTTTCTGGTACACAGAAGTTTCAAATAAATATTTACTGATCAGAAGAATGTAACACATTTTTATGAGCATTCTAGAGTTGATAAGGTAACAAAATACTTTTATCAACTAGCTCAATTACTCTTGCCTCATTCATATTTTTATTTTTTATAATCCCTATCTTACATAGAAAAAAAAAACACATAGCAAGACACAATTACATTGGTTACAATGTCAGTGGAACATGGTGTAATTCCTTATTGATTTAACATCATCATATAAGACCTAGGGTGGATATGGTCTGATGGTATTTCATTGCTTAAGAGAGTTTCAGCAAAACTATCCTACATTTAGTCTCTAAAAGGATAATGACTATTTGCAAAACTGAAGCTGGAAGAATTGAAAATATCATCTATGTTTAATTGGAAAGGATCCAGAGAATCTAACAACCAGAAAACCAAGTATCTACTGGGAGGAGAGCATACTTTATTGATAGTCTTTTTAAGGCAGCTGCCATCCCATGACATAGTTCAGCCAATTAGAGGACAGCCCAGAAGTATTGTGGGATGATAAAAATTTACCTTGGAGGCCCTGGCCGGTTGGCTCAGCGGTAGAGCGTCGGCCTAGCGTGCGAAGGACCCGGGTTCGATTCCCGGCCAGGGCACACAGGAGAAGCACCCATTTGCTTCTCCACCCCTCCACCGCACTTTCCTCTCTGTCTCTCTCTTCCCCTCCTGCAGCCAAGGCTCCATTGGAGCAAAGATGGCCCGGGCTCTGGGGATGGCTCTGTGGCCTCTGCCCCAGGCGCTAGAGTGGCTCTGGTCGCAACATGGCGACGCCCAGGATGGGCAGAGCATCGCCCCCTGGTGGGCAGAGCGTCGCCCCTGGTGGGCGTGCCGGATGGATCCCAGTCGGGCGCATGCCGGAGTCTGTCTGACTGTCTCTCCCTGTTTCCAGCTTCAGAAAAATGAAAAAAAAAAATTTACCTTGGAAAAGTATAATGATTAATTGGCAGCACAAGTTTAACTGTAAATGCATAAATGAGATAAAAAAAACCTCAGTATTTCCTAAATTGAACCCACAAACCAGAATGAGTTTTAATTGATAGAATGTTATCAAAGTATATCAAAAAATTATAAAATATAAATAAATTGTGGCTTGTGTAAGAACTTGAAGATAATATTTTGCTAATGTTGTTAAAAACCTAGCTTAATATTTATAGTGTTGACGACAACTACATCTGCTCTGATTTAGCAAGAATTATAATAAAAACTCTAGGAACACTTTTTTTTTGGCACAACGTTCTGTGTTGCAACGATGTGGTCATAAATAAGTCAAACCAAGCATTTCCACACTAACTTAGGAATTAAATAATCATGGGAATAAAATAGAGTGAAGATAAACCAATTTATGATGTTATTATAAATATAATGTTTGTTAATCTACCTATAGAACAAATCTTCCAATATCCTCAGGGAATATACTATGATAAAAATCAACATCAAAACTTGTCACTCAGTTTCCTCTAATATAAAATGATAATAATAGTAGTGATAAGTTTCCTGTGAGAATTAACAGTGTCTGGCACATAACCATGGTACAAATAGTTGTTATTTTATTGGAAATTTATGAATCAAATCTTTTTATTACTTGAATCACTTCTAAACCAAATGACAAAAGAAAAATTAGCTGCCAGAGATGTTTAGCTAATGAATATAAGAAAAAGTTCTAGCCTGACCAGGCGGTGGTGCAGTGGATAGAGCATTGGACTGGGATGCCGAGGACCCAGGTTTGAGACCCCGAGGTTGCCAGTTTGAGTGTGGGCTCATCTGGTTTGAGCAAAGCTCACCAGCTTGGACCCAAGGTCACTGGCTTGAGCAAGGGGTTACTCAGTCTGCTGTAGCCCCACGGTCAAGGCACATATGAGAAAGCAATCAATGAACAACTGAGGTGTCGCAATGAAAAACTGATGATTGATGCTTTTCATCTCTCTCCGTTCCTGTCTGTCCCTGTCTATCCCTCTCTCTGACTCTCTCTGTTAAAAAAAAAAGAAAAAGTTCTAAGTAAAGATATCTATGTAAGAGAATTGTTAAGAGGGAAAATAATAATTGATAAGTGAATCCACTTGAGCAAAAATCACCTTTATAAGTTAACTATATATATATAAATGAACACTAAGGTAGCATGATTTCTAAAGTCATCCAGAAATTTTCTTCTCCCTACTTTTAGTCCCCCAAATCCCAAACATACACCTCTTCTCCACATTCATTTATACTTTAAATGCCAGCAGTTATTGATGTAATATTACAATTCATCAAATGCACCTACTCCTGGAAAGGACGGAAGAGATGGCCACACATCAAGCATTATTAGTACTTTATTCCTTAGAGTACAGGGAGTCCTCAGGTTACAACAGTCTCAACATATGACATTTCAAGTTTACAATGCTCACTCCCATAAAAACTTCAGAAAATTAAGATGTGTTTCAGCTTACGCTGTTAGCATCGTACTTAAAGACTACATGGGTGAGCTATACTGCTCACAAAAATTAGGGGATATTTAAAAATGAATATGAAGCAGTAAAATATCCACTAATTATCCCCTTATTTTTGTGAGCAGTATAGTTTGGCAAAATTTCAGGCTGAGGACCCCAGCGATGACAGATTCAGTAAGATCTACAGAGCTGTTATGAATGCCTTGCAATGCTATAGGCAGATTTTGGAAGAGGAGACGTCATCAACCCCTCAGGCTAGCCTGGAACAATTCTTTTAGAAGGTAGAGAGGCTTGCGACTGATCCTGTACCCTCTACATCAGCTGCTTCTCAATATGAACCACCTGTAGAATCATCTCCAGCATCTCCTGCATGTTCCTTAGGCAATCCTGATTCACCTGACCCAGTATCTCCAGCACCTTCTGCAGGCTCTCATGCCTCTTCAGCTTCCTACTCCCCATAGGTCACTCTCTCCCACCTTGCAATGCCCCTTCCAGTGTGCAAGCCAACCACAGGAATAAAGGTAAGGAATTCTTTTATACTAGTTTTTCCTGTTACTACAGTGCAGTATACAGTACAGTATATTTATGTCCTTTTCCATTTTTTGTGGCTTGTTGTGCTTTTATGTTCTAGGTTATGATTTTACAACTGTGTTAGGATAGGTAAGTGACTTGGGCTAGGGTGTGTTTCAATTTACACCAAAATTTGAGTTATGTCACCATTGTAGGAACGGAACTGTGTCGTAAGTTTACTTGGCATGTAAAGCCGCTGTGCTGTGTACTGGAGGCAGCTGGGCTTCTCTCTGTTTCCTCAACTCCGAATAACTGCAGTGGCAGCTTACCAAGGGCAGTTAGGTTTGTTCCCGAGCTTATTCATGCCAGTTGTACTTGTTATACACAGGTAATAAAATTAAACACTCAATAAAATAATGTGAGTTTTAAAAAGAACTGTGTTGCTTCTATGTGTCATTGTGTGACTTGCCTCTAAGAAAGCTAAACCTGAGATAAGGGCTTATGTGCAGGTAGTTAATGTGACCCCCAGAATGGACAACCAGAGAGAATAGAAAGGCAACATAAAGTGTGTCATTGAAGTGGTCAGTGCTGTTAGCAGCTGGGGCTGAGTCCCCTGGAACCTTCTGAGAAGCCGTTTAAAATAAATCTACCAAGTTCAATCTCCCATTGATCCAAGACATCCCATGGGGCATAACTTCTTTGCACATGGAAAGGACAGCTTTACCCATGTGTTCGGGAAGTTTCCCTAAAGCACATCAAAGGCACCTCATACTATGGCATTAAAAAATCCTAGTAAACAATGCAGCTGAGACAGGACGCTATCAAGCTTGCAGAATGCCCGTGGCTGCATCAAAACCTGAAATAAAAGGTGGACCAAGATGGTGGGAAATGTTCAACTCACTATTTAAAAATGAAGTGATTGCTTAAGAAAACTATAGAGGCAAGTAGCTAATAAAATATTGCTATCAAATTTGGTGTAGGCAAAACAACTGTAAAAGGTTGGAAAAACAATTGTAAATATTTTAAAAATGCTTCCCAAGGGTCTGTAATCTCTTGCTCCACTTGAACAAAAATAAATTTGGATAGCATAAAAATGCATTATGTGGCCCTGGCCGGTTGGTTCAGCGGTAGAGCGTCGGCCTGGCGTGCGGGGGACTGGGGTTCGATTCCTGGCCAGGGCACATAGGAGAAGCGCCCATTTGCTTCTCCACCCCCATCCCCTCCTTCCTCTCTGTCTCTCTCTTCCCCTCCCGCAGCCAAGGCTCCATTGGAGCAGAGTTGGCCCAGGCGCTGGGGATGGCTCCTTGGCCTCTGCCCCAGGCGCTACAGTGGCTCTGGTCGCGGCAGAGCGACGCCCAGGAGGGGCAGAGCATCGCCCCTTGGTGGGCAGAGCGTAGCCCCTGGTGGGCGTGCCGGGTGGATCCCGGTCGGGTGCATGCAGGAGTCTGTCTGACTGTCTCTCCTTGTTTCCAGCTTCAGAAAAAAAATACAAAAAAAATGCATTATGTTTGTGATGTATGCATATAAAACTACAAATAATTCCAATAAGAAGATCCATGCTCAAAGACAAGGCTTCTGGCTCTAGTTTGAAAGATTGGTAAATGAACATATACTTATATTTTCAGGTTAGGTAAAGCATTTAAGATATAATTGTGTTATACTTTCATCATGCCCCCACTTTATCCAACTTTTTGTAATGGTCCCAATTGCATTAAATAAATGATTTCTTACTGTATTTTGCTGAATTCCTTAATTTCACAATATTGCCTGGTAGCATGGTAAAAGCACACCTGAGATTATCTGATACACAGAGTACAAATTATTACCACATAGTTATACAAACTATTTAATCCATAGGAATGCTAAATATCTAATATTCCAAAGATTGAGTAGCCACTGCCTATCCTCAGGCCACCAGAAGAGCCTCCTAACCAGGCTTCCTATCTCCAACTTGAGGCTATGCTTCATAGCGCAAATCTTTCTAAAGTGCAAATTTGATCTTGTCATCCTCTGCTGGAAATCCACTGGCCTGGGATAAAATCCAAACTCTTTATTCTGGCTCATTAGGCCAATCATTCATTCACTGTTAATTGAGCATCTTCTCTCTATCCTATGTATTATGATAGAGAGTTAAATAGGGTCTGGTACAACTCTCTCTTTCCTAGCTCTCAGTCTTAATCACTTGCCACTGCTACTTTCTCACAACTCAAAATCCAGTTAGGCAAACGTTTATTTTTTCCCAGGGCTTAGCTAGATGGTGAGATGAGCCCTCCAGCTCTCTTAAGGCTCCAATGAACTCGGTACACCTTGGAAGTGGCGAGGTGTTTTTCTTGAGCAATGCCTGATCAAACAGTCTTCTCCTGCCCATGGGTTCTGATTCCAGCTTCATGAACAAAGTCCCTTCCAACCTTCCAGAAAACTGCATGCTGCATTTTGGCTATCCTCTCTGGCCCATTTTCCTTTCTACTCCAGATACTTCTCTGAAACCCTCTCCAAGTGCCAGTGGGAGGAAAGCATTCACAAGCCCCAACTGTATTGTTTCTCAGTTTCAAATGGTTGTTTTAGTTTAGACAGGTGCATCACTTGTTACTCCTACTGGTTGCTCCATGGACTGCTCCGCCTCTAAGTCTTCCAGCCCCACTTTTCTATAGCACATCAATTTCACAGTCTTGTTACATTCATTGTTGAATAAAAGTAAAATAGGTCTCCATTACATTAAATGTATCATAAAAATGAACGCATAGTAATTGAAAAATAAATCACTAATAGTTGATAGAATCTCAATACTAGATTCTTTTTTAAAGCTATTATTTTATACCAAATTGGCATTACTTATACTACGAGAGAACTATTTTTAAAGTTTTTAGTATTAATTCACAGAGCCTGAGTTACAGCTAAATTAATACAGTTAATTATAAATTTAAAAAATCTTAACTGAAGAAGCTTCATTTTTTGCCTTTTATCATAAGAATATTTTCCTCTCCTTCTGTAGGTGAGGCTTGATCAATTGCTAGAACTAGTCAAGTATGAGAATGTTTTATCTGTTCATCACTTACAGTTAATACAAATGAACTTTCACTTAACATTTTAGATTCTAAAACTGCTGATAAAATAGAGCATTGAGTACTGAGTACTGTGGAAATGAACATGGTAATGAGGAAAACAGTAAGAAAGCCCTGGCTGTATGACCTTGAGTGAGTCATTTATCTTTTGGGAGTAGAGTTTTCTCATCTGTAAAATGAGAAAGTTAGACTGGATTGTCTCAAAAATTGTTTTCCAATCTGATTCATCTTCAATACTAATTTGAACTCTTGTTTGCAATTATACTTTTCTTTTTTCTTTTTTTATTTATTTTTATTTATTTAATTAATTGTGTTTACATAGATTCTAATGTCACCCAGAATGCATCCCCCCTCCCCCGTATTTCCCTCAACATCTCCCTTGCCCCCCTCCCTACAGAACCCTCCCCCCTTCCCTTCAGGTTTATGCCATCCTATCATCCCCTTTCCCTCTGTCCTCTTTTCCTCTGGTCCCTTTGATCCCTCCTCTGTTTCAATTCCGTTTCTCAGTTCTCACTGTTCCTTGGATTCCTCAAATGAGTGAGGTCATATGATATTTTTCTTACTCTGTCTGGCTTATTTCACTTAGCATAATAGTTTCCAGGTCCATCCATGTTGTTGCAAAAGGTAATATTTCCTTTTTTTCCATGGCCCCATAGTATTCTATTGTATATATGTACCACTGCTTTCTAATCCACTCATCCACTGACAGACACTTGGATTATTTCCAGATCTTTGCTATTGTAATTATACTTTTCATGCTATTGAAGTATGAAGTTGAGATTTCTTTTTTTACATAGAGCTATGCAATTAAGTATTTTCCATATTGGATTTTATTGCCAAAGTCTTCTTTTTCTCTCTTCCAAACCTTTCTCCTTTTCTCTAATGTGAGTGTTTGACAAATAATGAAGGAGATGTCCATGTCAGACCTTGCTAGTCAAGGCTACTAACTGCCAGGAATTAGTTGCCTCCTTCAAAAAGCTACAAGCTCACTCGTTAAAGGCAGGACACCCTCCCCCATGTTCTAGGCTCTAAAAGAAAAGTGAGGGAAGCCCAGCACACTGCTGAGACAGATCTCCCAGGCCTGCTCCAGCAGCCTGACCTCAGCACTATGGCAGAGTTATGTGAGCAAAGATTGCTGCAAGTGGTGACTGATGGGAAACAAGACTCAGTCACCCTTAGCAGGGTGGGCTGCATCCATTTAATTGGTACAGGCTGCTTTGTAGCTTTGAATAAATATGGAATAAGTTTCAAAAAGTTTCAAATTATAGCCCTTCTTTTCAATTGAAAGGGAGATTGAAAATATCTGACATTAAAAATATGATTCCCCAGACATTTGTTACAATAGGTTTTAGAAACAACAGTAATGATCACCTCAGTTTTTCTGCTATATTGTCCAGTCATTTATCCATTCTGTAAGTACTTTTTGAATGTCTACCAGGTGTCTGGTCCAATACCAGGTACTAGGGGTACAAAGATGAAAGATAATCTCTGCCTCTAGGGATTCACCATCCAGTGGAAAGTCAAGGAGACAGAGAGACAGAAGATGCAAAGAAGCGTACTCAAATAAATATTGTCTAACTTGCAACTTGTCACTGGTTTTATGGGATTACTAGTAAGAGGCCCCCGAACTGAAATGAACCAAGCAACAGTAAAAGATCATTACTATATATACTGCTGTGTTATTGATTAGCTCCTATTTGTCATACACATTAATGATGAAAAGCAACGTGTAAGTGCTAAGTATGAGTATTTTCACCATCCTGTTAATAACTTAATTGTGACATTTAGGTTATAAGTTGAGCTTCAAACAACATTCAAGCTATCACTAAAATGCAATAGCATGGTGTCATCAAATATAGTGAATCAGAGATGATAAAGTTTTATGTATGTTTTTATGCATTGCCTATGTACAAGTCAGCAAATCTGTAACAGTAATTTGTAATAGACATAAATTTATATAGATGTGATAGCTGTATATTTAAGATAACTGTCCATTTTCTCTCATAGTTCACAAAATGTACAATAATTATGAGATGCAGAGAGTCTCCCTCTGGGAGCCATGAACCTGAATCAAGAGAGGAGTCAACTCATGAGAATTTGGCAGGGAGGGGGCTGGGAGAAAAAGCACCCTAAATTCACTCCTCTTCTTCCCTCCTATCTCCAGCCAGCACCCCAGGGGCTGAACTGAATTAGAAGCCAGAGAACTGGGAGCCCACTGACCTGGTTCATATAAGTCAGCCTCCCACAGCACAAAGTAGGTTGGAAAGGGGAAAGTGTGAAGGGACAATTGGAAGGTATTCTGCACAGCTGTCGTAGCAGCAGCAGTAGAAGTATAGAGAAATGTGGGATGGATGCTGGCATACATGGGTATTTATTCAACCCCGTAACCAAGGGTGTGGATTTCAAGACTAAAATTAAGATGGGTGTTAGTGCTGTTGTGTGCCATGTTCTGTCATGACTGAAGAACCCTAAGCTAGAAAGATAATTAATTATGTACATGATACAATAACTACCCAAATAGATGTTAACAAACTGGAGTGATTGGCTGAAATCAACATAATAATATTTATTTGGGAAAAGCATATGTTACATTTTACATGTTACAAAACAATCACACACACAAAACAGATGTGTTAAAAGCTTGAGAGTTTTAGGCTCTGACCTGCCAATTGGCTCAGTGGTAGAGTGTCGGCCCAGAGTGTGGAAGTCTCAGGTTCAATTCCCAAACATGGCACACAGGAGAAGCAACCATCTGCTTCTCCACCCCTCCCCATCCCCTTCTCTCTCTCTTTTGCTTTCTCTCCCTCATCCTCTCCTGCATCCATGGCTTGAATGAACAAGTTGGCTCGGGGTGTTGAGGATGGTTCCATGGCCTCACCTGGGGCACCAGAATGGCTCAGTTGCCAAGCAATGGAGCAGCAGCCCCAGATGGGCAGAACATCAGCCCCAGACGGGGGTTGCCTGGTGGATCCTGGTCAAGGCACATGTGGGAGTTTTTCTCTCTGCTTCTCACTTGATTAAAAAAAAAAGGCTTGAGGGTTTTAATGGACTCTTAATTTAAGAAATGCAATTGAAGAAAAATACACAATCAAAACCAGAAAGGACCAGGTCTATTGTCAGAATATAAGTCAGAAGATGGGGACTGATAAACATGGTGAAGATCAGAAACACCTGAAAATGATCATACTAAGCCCAGAGCCTCAGAGCTCTGCCCAGGTCCTTCCCCCACCAGACAGACTCTGAGTTGGCTTTGTATTAATAATCAATTAGAGCTGCTGGTCATTCTACATTTAGATACAACTTGTATCATTTCTTTATGTAACTTCAATTGTTCCCAGGTGAGGAATCTGAAGTATTTCAGAGCACTGGCATGATATCCCAGTAATTTAGAATTAAACCATTGGCATAAGAAATATCTGATACAACTCATTTATCCTGAGACTGTTTTTTCTTTCCAATATAAGATTTTTAAATAGAACATTTTAAAGTAGAGATTGGCATGAAAAATGATCTAACAGATTCTTTGAACATGTGGAGGAAAAGAAGAGGAGAAAGCTAACAAGCTTGAGCTTTGAGCTTTTATTATGCACTAAATACTTTGCATATATTACTGTATTTGATCCACAAAACTATCCCATAATGTTTACAGTACTTATTTCCATTTTATTGAGGGACCTTGGCTTAAAGAGGCAAATAAATTAATCTATCTGTAAATAGCAGGATTCAAACCCAGGATGAATAATGTCTTCTTTGTTTTGAACTGGGAATTTTAAACCTTATTTTTCTTTGTAAATTCTCATAATAAATTTGCTCTAATTAGCTTTCATGAACCATAATTAGATAACAAAACATGAAAGATATTCAGAAACATTTGGTTGAGTAATGATCAGTAACAGGGAAGAGCAATGTAATTCATAAGACCTTAGGCTGGCCTGACCAGGTGGTGGAGCAATGGATAGAGCATTGGACTGGGCTGCAGAGAACCCAGGTTCGAGACCTGAAGTCACCAGCTTGAGCACGGGGTCATCTGGTTTGAGCAAAGCTCACCAGCTTGGACCCAAGGTCGCTGGCTCGAGCAAGGGGTTACTCAGTCTGTCGTAGCCCCACGGTCAAGGCACCATATGAGAAAGCAATCAATGAACAACTAAAAAAAAGTGTCACAACGAAAAACTGATGATTGATGCTTCTCATCTCTCTTCGTTCCTGTCTGTCTGTCCCTATCTATCCCTCTCTCTGACTCTCTCTCTGTCTCTGTAAAAAAATAAACAAAAACAAACAAACAAAAAAAAACTTAGGCTGACCAAACATCTCATTAAGCTAAGAATTGTCAATGCCAAGTTACTCTACTATTATACATCTATAGTTTCAATCCCAGGTGTTTACATAACTAGCTAGGAGAGCATATTATATTGTCTGTGGTCAAATGGCTTCATCCATGCCTACAGAATATTCAAAGTTGCTAAGTAATTCTTAAAAGGAAGATGGGCCTGACCTGTGGTGATGCAGTGGATCAAGCATTGACCTGGAATGCTGAGGTCACTGGTTCAAAACCCTGGGCTTGCCCAGTCAAGGCACATATGGGAGTTGATGCTTCCTGTTCCTCCCCCCTTCTCTCTCTCTCTCTCTCTCTCTCTCTCTCTCTCTCTCTCTGTCTCTCTTCTCTAAAATGAATAAATAAAAATAAATTTTTAAAAGGAAGATGGGATGAAAATTTAGTGTAGGCCATATTAATGATTTATCATTTATAATCATATACAAGCCATTCCGAATCTTTTTTGAATCACTGGTGAAAAAATATTGTGCTACGTTACTATAGCTCAGATCTATTTTTAGTGTATACTGCTTTAATTTTAAAGCATTTGGACAACACTAAAGCAATTGATAATCCTATTACAATCCCACACTTAAAAAAATAACTGTGAATTATTTAGGAACCTCTATCAAAACAAAACTTGACCAAGTGAAGTCAAACATATGAGAGAATAATACAACTGCATTTTTTAAAAATGTCCCATTGTTTGCATTATTTCACATTTTCTACTAGTTTGAATTCTGAGCCCCTTGGAACTACACACAGATTTACTGAGGTCTATTCAGATTTCTCCGAAGCCCTGAGCTGGGATTGAAAACATTCTTCCTCCCCAGCTGGTCAGATTCCCCAAAAGCACCCTTTTCCCAAGGGCAGCAAGCACTCGACTCTGGCCAGACTAGCTACAATGCCTGTTTTCAGTCATCAGGATACAACATTTAGTTACCTCATTGTCATAAACCTCTTGTGCCTTTGGGAGAGAATTATAGTCTGCCTTCCAACCACATGACCCAGAGAGTCAGTCACAAAGCTGCTAATGTTGATCATATGACAAATAACTAAACCACCCTGTTAAACGCCTTATAGGAGCCCATTCAGAAGAGAAAGTGGGAAAGAAGAAAGATGAACAGTGAGTGCTCCCGCCTACTTCTCCTCGCCACTCCCGGCTGCTTCCACGTGTGCAGGACGCAGCCCTCGGTCACTTAAGACTGTCTTGATGAGGGAGATACTCATGGTGTTTGACTTTATTACAGCCGAGCCAAATCAAATGCATAGACACTGTTTCCTTAGATGTCTATATTTCACTTAAACTGGGATAAAGCAAAGAAACTGGAATATTGTCTCATCATGCATTCTAAATCAGCCAGGGTAGAAAATAATGGGGAGTTAATCAGATCACTGAAACTCTAATTCACTTGCTATTGATCGAGCATATTCCTAATGGGACAGCAGACCAATTTCAAATTACAGTAAGCTGACTTGTCCTGGAATACCAATGACCAGGCTGGAGGATGAGCCAAGAGGCCATGAGCTCTGTTCTCCTGATGTTCACGTCTAGCTGGCAGGCATGAATGTATAACTCAATGCGGCATTTAGCTAATTAATAAGGGATTGATGAAAGATTCGGTTTTTAAAGCAGCCATCTCGCTTGGATAAACGTGGAACCAGAGCCCCATGGGGATGGGTAGTTTGGTCCTTGGAAGGTTCGTATACAATGAAGGCTAATGGAAAGTAATGCAATTAACTCAGGCTTTTAATTATATTAATCAGTGACTTCATAGGAGTCCACTGCATTCAGAACACACCTTAACTCTCTTCTAGCACCATGTATTTGATTCATATCTGAGCTGAACTCAAACAGCAATTTGAACTGATAGATGCAGGCACATTTATAACTTCATTTACCCCATGGCTATAAGTTTTTCTGGCATGGAAGAATAAAAAGGAGGAAAAAGAGGAAGAAAGAAAGAGAGGAGGCAATGGATAAGAAGTATGCTTGACACTGGTTAAGACTGGTTGTTACTTTATTCTTTCTTCTACTTTAAGTTATTTGACCTGGATATGTGAACAAATGACTACTGTATTTACATGTAGAGAGAGTAGCCCAAATATTTAATTAATTTATATATTTTAAGAACAACAGATTTGTTCTTATTAACAATAACTTCTCAGTACTGGCCGGTTGGCTCAGTGGTAGAGTGTAGGCCTGGCCTGTGGATGTCCCGGGCTCAATTCCCAGTCAGGGCACACAGGAGAAGCACCCATCTGCTTCTCCACCCCTCCCTCTTCTCTCTTCTCTCTCTTCCCCTCCTGCAGCCATGGCAAGTTGCAGACATGGCAGATACAGCTAGTTGGCCCCTGGCAGTCTCCACCTCAGGTACTAAAATACGGCTCCAATTATAACAGAGCAAAGGCCCCAGATGGGCAAAGCATGGCCCCTAGTGGGCTTGCCTGGTGGATCCTCATTTGGGTGCATGTGGGAGTCTATCTTTGCCTCCCGTCCTCTCACTGAATAGATAGATAGATGATAGATGATAGATAGATAGATAACTTCTTGACGTGGTTCCCTTCTTTCCCTCTCTTGGGTGTGCATCTGTGTGTAGATGTGTGTATGTGCATGTACATACCTGTCTGTCAGGCTCTTTCTCTTCCTAGAGTCACAGAAGTCTCAGCTCCAAACAGGCAGCAGATAGTGAGGACCAATGGTGAATAGCTCCCAAACACACAGCCACTGAGCTTGATGCAGCTAGATGAACCCCAGACTTCCTGCAAAGAAAACAAAGTCATATTTTTCTCCCTCAGGCCTCTTTTTGACTTATTTTTCAGTCTCTTAATATATTCCTCAGGTAGCTTGTTTTAGAAAGTGAATTATGAATTTTTTATTTTTATTTATTTATTCATTTTAGACAAAAGAGAACGAGAGAGAGAGAGAGACAGAGAGACAGAGAGACAGAGAAGGAGGAAGGAGCAGGAAGCATCAACTCCCATACGTGCCTTGACCAGGCAAGCCCAGGATTTTGAACCTGCGACCTCAGTGTTCCAGTTTGACGCTTGATCCACTGCGCCACCACAGGTCAGGCGAAAGTAATTATGACTTTTAAAATCCAGAGCTTTACTTCATAACCAGAGCTAATCCTCACAGTGTTAAGGATTATCCCAAGTATCAACTGAATATATTACTATCCCTATTTTACAGAAGAGAAAACTGAGACACAAGCAAGTTCATTAATTTGGAACCAGTACTCAAACCCACTCCAGAGTTCAAATCTGTCAACACTCTACCAGCCTCTGTTCCAAGATAAGTTGCAAAGAGTGAATGGAGAGAAAAGTGGGAGCAGGGACAGTTTTGGATAATAGCTGAGATCTGGCCTCTTCTGTATCAATCTGAGCAACAAACATGCCCTATGATAACATCACATTAGTAAAATTCAGTCTTTAATTCTGACATAGATATCATATATTTACACATGTCTAAAATAAACATAGTTTCCTGAAGAATTCAATAAGCAAATCATACCATACTAATACTATGTAATGCTAATTGATTTCTAAATGATAAAATTATGGTCTATATGATTATGTGAAATTAATGAAAGGTTCAACAAGGCCAGGATTTCTGTCTCTGTCCTATAGGAGCTAGATGGCCTATAAGAGCCACTAATTAAGCATTTATTGAATAAATGGGTCAAATGAATGAAATATTTATATGCAATTATGTTAAGTGAAAAAAGTATGCATGCCCATTAACAACAACTCTGAGTTTCTTAGACAGAATGAAGAGTAGATAAAGTAGAAATTATTTAAAAAACAGATAGTTTTAATGTGAATTTTAATAATATATAACAAAAGACTTAGTTGTCTGATTATTACTTTTGGCTTTTATTTTAAATGTACAATTTTTAAATTACAAAGGTACACGTCTTATAACAATGTCACATCTAGATAATATAACCTAAACTCTAGAACATCTGTGTGATTCAACAATATTTTTTTAAATTTATTTATTAAATTTAATGCAGTGACATTGATAAATCAGGGTACATATGTTGAGAGAAAACATCTCTAGATTATTTTGACATTTGATTGTGCTGTATACCCCTCCCCCAAAGTTAAATTGTCTTCTGTCACCTTCTATCTGGTTTTCTTTGTGCCCCTCCCCTCCCCCAAGCCCACTCTCCATCTTCACCCCATCCCCTCTCCCCCCACCCCCCACCCCCCAACCTGTTGCCATCACATTCTTGTTCATGTCTCTGAGTCTCATTTTTATGTCCCTTCTATGTATGGATTCATGTAGTTCTTAGTTTTTTTTCTGATTTACTTATTTCACTACGTATAATGTTATCAAGGTCCATCCATGTTATTGTAAAGGATCCGATGTCATCATTTCTTATAGCTGAGTAGTACTCCGTAGTATATATGTACCAAAGCTTTTTAATCCACTCGTCCTCTGACGGACACTTGGGTTGTTCCCAGATCTTCGCTATTGTGAACAATGCTGCCACAAACATGGGGGTGCATTTCTCCTTTTGGAGCCGTTCTATGGTGTCCTTGGGGTATATTCCTAAAAGTGGGATAGCTGGGTCAAAAGGCAGTTCGATTTTCAGTTTTTGGAGGAATCTCCATACTGTTTTCCACAAAGGCTGCACCAGTCTGCATTCCCACCAGCAGTGCAGGAGGGTTCCCTTTTCTCCACATCCTCGCCAGCACTTATTCTGTGTTGTTTTGTTGATGAGCGCCATTCTGACTGGTGTGAGGTGATATTTCATTGTGGTTTTAATTTGCATTTCTCTAATGATTAGTGATGTTGAGCATTTTTTCATATGCCTGTTGGCCATCTGTATGTCCTCTTTGGAGAAGTGTCTATTCATCTCTTTTGCCCATTTTTGGATTGGATTGTTTGTCTTCCTGGTGTTGAGATTTATAAGTTCTTTATAAATTTTGGTTATTAACCCCTTATCAGACGTATTGTCAAATATGTTCTCCCATTGTGTAGTTTGTCTTTTTATTCTGTTCTTGTTGTCTTTAGCTGTGCAAAAGCTTTTTAGTTTGATATAGTCCCATTTGTTTATCCTGTCTTTTATTTCACTTCCCCGTGGAGATAAATCAGCAAATATATTGCTGCGAGAGATGTCAGAAAGCTTACTGCCTATGTTTTCTTCTAAGATGCTTATGGTTTCACGGCCTACATTTAAGTCTTTTATCCATTTTGAGTTTATTTTTGTGAGTGGTGTAAGCTGGTGGTCTAGTTTCATTTTTTTGCAGGTAGCTGTCCAATTTTCCCAACACCATTTGTTAAAGAGGCTGTCTTTACTCCATTGTATTTCCTTGCCTCCTTTGTCAAATATCAGTTGTCCATAGAACTGTGGGTTTATTTCTGGGTTCTCTGTTCTGTTCCATTGATCTATATGCCTGTTCTTATGCCAGTACCAGGCTGTTTTAAGTACAATGGCCTTGTAGTATAACTTGATATCAGGAAGTGTAATACCTCCCACTTTATTCTTCTTTTGTAAGATTGCTGAGGCTATTCCTGTTCTCTTTTGGTTCCATATAAATTTTTGGAATATGTGTTCTATATCTTTGAAGTATGTCATTGGTATTTTAATTGGTATTGCATTGAATTTATAGATTGCTTTGGGTAATATAGACATTTTAATGATGTTTATTCTTCCTAACCATGAGCACGGTATATGCTTCCACTTGTTTGTATCTTCCTTGATTTCTTTTATCAATGTTTTGTAATTTTCCGAGTACAAGTCTTTAGTCTCCTTGGTTAAGTTTATTCATAGGTACTTTATTTTTTTGGTTGTAATTGTAAAGAGGATTGTTTCCTTAATTTCTCTTTCTGACTGTTCATTGTTGGTGTATAAAAATGCCTCTGATTTCTGAGTATTGATTTTATATCCTGCCACTTTGCTGAATTCATTTATCAGGTCCAGTAGCTTTTTGACTGAGACTTTAGGGTTTTCTATATACAATATCATATCATCTGCAAATAATGATAGTTTTACTTCTTCTTTTCCCACTTGAATTCCTTTTATTTCTTCTTCTTGTTTGATAGCTGTGGCTAGGACTTCCAGGACCATGTTAAATAAGAGTGGTGAAAGGGGGAACCCCTGCCTTGTTCCTGATCTTAAGGGTATTGCTTTTAATTTTTGCCCATTGAGTATGATGTTGGCTGTGGGTTTCTCATAGATGGCTTTTTATCATGTTGAGGTATGTTCCATAAATTTTGAGTTGTTGTATGCTCATTGTCATTCGTTTCTAGGAATTTTTTTTATTTCTTCTTTGATCTCATTCTTAATCCATTCATTATTTAACAACCTGCTATTTAGTTTCCATGTGTTTGAGAATTTTTGAGCTTTTCTGTTGTGATTCATTTCTAGTTTCATGCCATTGTGATCAGAGAAAGTGCTTGATACGATTTCAGTCTTCTTAAATTTGTTGAGAGCACTTTTGTGCCCTAACATGTGGTCTATCCTAGAGAATGTACCATGAGCACTTGAAAAGAATGTATATTCTGCTGCTTTAGGGTGAAAGGTTCTGAAGATATCTATAAAATCGAGTTGATCTAGTGTTTCCAATAAGTCTGCTGTTTCTTTGTTAATTTTCTTTCTTGAGGATCTATCTAGTGATGTTAGTGGGGTATTGAAATCCCCTACTATTATAGTATTGCTGTTGATCTCGCCCTTTAAATCCATCAAAGTCTGCTTTATATATTTAGGTGCTCCTATATTAGGTGCATAGATATTTATAATAGTTATATCTTCCTGTTGGATTACTCCCTTTATCATTATGTAGTGGCCTTCTTTATCTCTTACTATATCCTTTGTTTTATTTTTTATTTTATTTTTTTTATTTTACAGAGACAGAGAGAGTATCAGAGAGAGGGATAGACAGGGACAGACAGACAGAAACGGAAAGAGATGAGAAGCATCAATCATTAGTTTTTCGTTGCGACACCTTAGTTGCTCATTGATTGCTTCCTCATATGTGCCTTGACCGCAGGCCTTCAGCAGACCGAGTGACCCCTTGCTCAAGCCAGCGACCTTGGGTCCAAGCTGGTGAGCTTTGCTCAAACCAGATGAGCCCGCGCTCAAGCTGGCGAGCTCGGGGTCTCGAACCTGGGTCCTTCCGCATCCCAGTCCAACGCTCTATCCACTGCGCCACCGCCTGGTCAGGCCTATATCCTTTGTTTTAAAGTCCAATTTGTCTGATATAAGTATTGCTACCCCAGCTTTTTTTTCATTTCTGTTTGCATGAAACATTTTTTTCCATCCTTTTACCTTCAATCTATGTGTGTCTTTTGTTCTAAGGTGTGTCTCTTGTAGACAACATATGTATGGGTCCTGTTTTCTTATCCACGCAGCTACCCTATGTATTTTGATTGGATCATTTAATCCATTTACATTTAAGGTTATTATTGATATGTAGTTGTTTATTGCCATTTTCTTCTTTAAAGGTGTATTCCTTTTTTTTTTTTTTTTTTGCTCTATTATTTTCCCACTTTGATCTGTTTACACCAGGCCCCTTAATATTTCCTGTAGCATTGGTTTGGTTGTAATGAATTCCTTGAGTTGTTTTTTGTCTGGGAAGCTTTTTATTTCTCCTTCGATTTTAAACAATAGCCTTGCTGGATAAAGTAGTCTTGGTTGTAGGTTCTTGTTCTGCATTACTTTGAATATTTCTTGCCATTCCCTTCTGGCCTCAAGTGTTTCTGTTGAGAAGTCAGATGTCATCCTTATGGGGGCTCCTTTGTAGGTGATAACTTTTTTTTCTCTTGCAGCTTTTAATATTTTCTCTTTATCGCTTAGCTTTGGTATTTTAATTATGATGTGTCTTGGTGTAGGTTTCTTTGGGTTTCTCTTTAATGGAGTCCTCTGTGCTTCTTGGACTTGTGAGAGTTTCTCTTGAATTAATTTAGGGAAGTTTTCAGTTGGGATATGATTGAACAAAGTCTCTATCCCTTGTTCTTTTTCTTCTTCTTCAGGAACCCCTATGATGTGGATGTTATTTCTCTTCATGTTGTCACAGAGCTCTCTAAGAGTTTCCTCTGACTTTTTTAGTCTTTTTTCTCTTTTCTTCTCTTTCATGCCTTCATTCCAGTTGTCCTCTAACTCGCTGATTCGATCCTCTGCTCTATCTATCCTGTTTTTAATTCCTTCCATTGTGGTCTTTATTTCTGATATTGTATTTGTCGTCTCCAACTGGTTCTTTTTTATACTTGCTATTTCTTTATTTAGGTTTTCAAACTGCCCCTCCATTGTTGTTATAAGATCCCTAAGCATCCTTACAATCATTATTTTGAACTCTGCATCTGGAAGTTTGATTACTTCCATATCACTCAGTTCATCTCTCTTGTGGTTTCATTTGGATTGCACTCCTTTGTCTTCTCATCCTCTTTTTCTTTGTTTGTTTTATTTGTAGAGTTGGTTGAGTCTAGGCTTGGTGTTGTCTGCCTCCAGTTTTCAGTTGTGTTATTTCTAGGTCTTCTTGGGTTGGTATCAGCTGTTATCTGTAATCCACTTTTGGATTTGGGCAGCTTTGAAGTCTTGATTTGTTTGTTTTCTTAACAGGTGATAGTCTTGTTTTCTGATCTCAGCAGGGGGCTTCCTTGAAACTGTATCCAGGAATGCGGTGAGTGTAACCTGAGACTCTGAAGGCCTCTTTAGCCAGCTAGACTCACTGGGGGCAGGGTGTTTTCTCAGCTTCAGTAGGGGGAGGTGTATCTCAGATCTCCATGGAGACCTGAGTTACTGCCCCTCCTCCCCACCTCTTGTTTTCAGCTGTGTCTTGTTGCGCTGATTGGAGCTGGAGAGATGTCCGGAGGTCTCTGATCCAGAAGCACTTCAGCTCTGTTTTGTGAAAGGTTCAGTCCCTCCCCCAGCTATGGCCGCCTCCAGCACGGATGAGTCAGCCCTTTTAGATCCTCTCCTGCATTCCTTATCCCCTCACAGTCTGTCCCTCTCCCTGTCCTCTCCACCTGGGAGATAAGCCGGTCCTTTCAATGCACCTCGCTCCCTGGTCGCCAGGCAAGTAGCTGTGAGCAGTAGTTTCTGCTCCCCTCCCTCCGAGATCCTCTCTGGGCTCTCAGCCCCACCCCACCCCCTCTGTTCAGGCAAGCAGAGGAGGTTCAGGGGCTCCCTACCAGGACTTCTGTGATTTCCTCTTTGCTCCTTGGTATTTGAGAGCCGTTCTTGCAGTTCAGAGTTGGTTTTTCATGCTGATTTTTCTTAAATTGATTTGTATTCCAGTTTGGTGGTGAGAGCTGGGCGTCTGTGCATCCGCCTACTCCGCTGCCATCTTTTTTCTCCAACAATATTTTTTTTTGACAGAGACAAAGAGAGAGTCAGAGAGAGGGACAGATAGGGACAGACAAGAAAGGAGAGAGATGAGAAGAGTCAATTTTTTGTTCCGGCACAAGAAAACAGGCACACTGTTTTCTCATATGTGCCTTGACTAGGGAACTACAGCAGAGCAAGTGACCCGTTGCTTAAGCCAGCGACCTTAGGCTTCAAGTCAGCAACCATGGGTCATGTCTATTATCCTGTGCTCAAGCTGGTGATCCCGCACTCAAGCCAGCAACCTCGGGGCCTTGAGCCTGGGTCCTCTGCATCCCAGTCTGATGCTCTGTTCACTTAGCCACTGCCTGGTCAGAATCAACAATATTTTTAATGGTTGAAGAAAAAGGTTAGTGCCTGAATTTTTCATTCACCACTAAGAGAATGAAAAATTATGGTCTATAAAAAGAAATACTATATAGAAGTTGAAGTAATTTAGGTTTATGTGAAACAACACAAATATCAAAACCAATGTTGATTTTTTTTAAATCTACAAGGGGAAATATAATAATATACTCTATTTATTTAAAATTTAAAAGTACTCAAAGCAGTACTATTTACTGTTTACAAATAAGAACATATATGGTAAGTATTTTAAAATTTTTAATGTGGTAAAATGTTAACATGTTAATACAGAAATGTAAGTTTGTATGTGTCTATTTTATGTTATTCTCTGTACTTTTTGTGTGAGTTACAAAATGTATATAATTAAACAATTCTAATGAGTACACAGTCAATATTGTAACATAAATAAAATTAATATTTGTTGACTTGAATAGCGCCTTGCAAATCATTTTTTAAATTATTTTATCTCCAGATACGTGTTTCACTTTTTAAGTAAGTAGTTTGGTAGAAATATGCGTAAGGTAGTGTTTACATGTCTACACTGGCTTGTCTAAAACTAATGTGTGTAATAGAACTGAATGGGAACATCAAAGCAGTGATCATTAGAAAACCCAAGGTACTGAACAGAGATGAGAACCAGACCAAAAAGTTCAAATCAGTTTTCTAAGAATGTAGTCCCCTATCACCTCCATCAGAATTATCTAGGATAATAGTTAAAAACAAATTCCTAGGCATAACCCCAGTTCTATTTAATTATCATCACCAGAGTGGAACCCCAGAAATCTGCATGTGCAATAACTCTCCAGATGATTCTCATGCACATTAAAGATTGATAACCTCTGAGTTAAATCACTCAATAGTTCCAGGGCATTTCTCTGAGAACTGTATAAACTGGTGGTTTCCCTTGGGCTGGGAACCAAAACTCATTGAAAAGTTTAAAAAAATGTATAGGCTCTGAGTGAGAAAATGGACAAATCTGCTATAATTATGAGAATAAAAAAATATGAGCAAGCATGGAGAATATAAAACCAATTTGGGGGGGATTGTACAGCCATTCTAAAGACAATACTCAAATATCTGCTTGGAAAATAGATGAAGAAATCTGCTTATACTAAGGGTACCATCAGCCTCATCAGTGGGCTACTGGATATGATGTAAACAAAATCAAAAGAACATTTATAACTGTTGTAAAGTGCCTAGCTCAATGCTGGCCTATTATATATATATAATGCTGTGGTGATGGCCTGCTGGTCTATTATATATATATATAATGCTGTGGTGATGGCCTGGCAGAGTCAGGCAAAAGAGAAGGATGCAATAGGAACTTAGCAAAAGAAGCTTCTGAATAAGTGCAAATTGGTCTAAAACTCAGGAAAATTTTCTAAAGGAAAGAGAGATATGCAAAAGAACCAGGGTGGGTTTTCCTTGGTTCTCAGCTCAGGCAATCTCCCAGAGACATTTGGAGGCATTGGCAAAGGCTGTAAGAATGGCTGAAATCCTTAGGATCCACCCCTACAAGGACCCTACTCACAGGGTAGAGCAGAGAAACAATGAATAAGAAAACTGGAAAACTGATTGTAAGAAGAACTGAGACGCTCAGCAGGCTCTCGAACGGCACTAACCCACATCTCTCTAAAGCTAAAACTGAGCAGCTTGATCTCACATACAACCTAGATGGGCAGACTTTGAAGACCATCAAGAGACTTCCAGCACCAGATGCTCCTGCAATTGCACCCAAAAAATCAAGTATGGGACTATAGACCAGGAACAAGTATTGTGAAGACTTTATAAGATAGAATAATGCTGTTTTCTCCATGTTTGCTATGTTTGTACTTCTATTTCTTCACAGTGGTCAAAATAAAACCCTTAGTGAAAAAGCCCAGTGTACTTTCCATGTAGTATGGCAAAGAGAGAAGAGAATTCTACCCATTGTGCAATCAACCTGAAACATGGGTGATAGCAGCTTGTAAGGGGGGAAAGAATGGATTAAAACCTGTGGGTGCAGGAAGGAAGCAAGAAATGGGTAAGAAGCTGCCTTAGAATTAGTTGATCAAAAGAGGCTTAAGGAGACTCCCACATGGTTTTCCAGCCTTGAACAATATTCTTCACCCTTTTCTTTTATTAGACTAAAAACAAGTCACTATTTTCCAAGCTGAATAAAATGAGGAACAAAGAAGCACAGTATGTAAGAGATGTGATTTAAGACTGCAGCATATGAGACTTAACAAAATATCCTGAAATATGTATTTCATTCTATAAATTTAGGAATAGTAAGTGTTTCTCCCCCAACACAAAGCTTAGAAGAAGTCCCTGTTAAAAGAATTTAGTTAACTGAATTATAAACTTTTAGAAAAATCAGACTGGGGAACTGGATTATAAACTGTTAAGAGATAAACTGAGGCACATTTTAAAAATTAAAATTTTATTTGAGAAAAAACCTGTTCTAGTCAAGAAGTGCCAAACAGGGAGTGGGTAGAAATACTCCATTAACAGGAGAAAGACTTATCAAGAAAAGACAAAAGCAAACAATTATTTGATTGGCTATAGCTTAAGTGGCTTCCTTATTTGGGAAAGCCTAGTTGGCCACTTGTGATTGGTTGTTTTTATGTTTGAATTTCTTAACCTTGAGGCATTTACAAGCTTTGGTTTGGGTTTGCTTATGTTGGCTGCTAATGCATTAAAAGCACCTTGGTCTAATGGCTTTCTTGCTTAATTAATTTAACAAAATAAACCTAGAAACCCCTTTATAACTTTTTCTAAATATATTTAACTAAAATGAAAAAAATGGCTTACTTTTAAAAAAATCCATTGCTTATTTCAAGCTTAGGTTATATTTGCCCCCAAACAGTTTTCTCTTACCTTGAAACTTTCTAGGACCTCTCCTTCCCAAAGTATAATAAAATGTTAAATAGTTGGCCCTGGCCGGTTGGCTCAGTGGTAGAGCGTCGGCCTAGCGTGCGGAGGACCCGGGTTCGATTCCTGCCCAGGGCACACGGGAGAAGCGCCCATTTGCTTCTCCACCCCTCCGCCGCGCTTTCCTCTCTGTCTCTCTCTTCCCCTCCTGCAGCCAAGGCTCCATTGGAGCAAAAAAAAAATGGCCCGGGCGCTGGGGATGGCTCTGTGGCCTCTGCCTCAGGCGCTAGAGTGGCTCTGGTCGCAACATGGCGACGCCCAGGATGGGCAGAGCATCGCCCCCTGGTGGGCAGAGCATCGCCCCCTGGTGGGCGTGCCGGGTGGATCCCGGTCGGGCGCATGCGGGAGTCTGTCTGACTGTCTCTCCCTGTTTCCAGCTTCAGAAAAATGCAAAAGAAAATGAAAAAAATAATGTTAAATAGTTTTTGGTTTTGTTTGTTTACTGCATCTGGAATCTTAAATTGTTGGGGAAAGGCCCTCAAGCACTCCCGTCACCTTCATCCACATGCTTGATACCTTCCCCTATCACCTCACTCCTCTTACCCCCCTTCCCTCTGTTAAACACTGTGGATTTTTACCTACTTTTCACAACACAGGCCCTAATAGCTTTCTCACTTTTTACTTTCCTGTAAAAACTGTAGATTAACAAATAAACAAACTTCTACCTTGACACTGAGGAAGAACATACAATGGTCACTCTCCATGTTCTCCCTGCCACTATATAATTCACTCTGACCGCTGAGTATACCATGCTTAAGATCCATATAATTTGGCCCTGGCCAGGTAGTTCAGTTGGTTAGCGTGTTGTCCCAACATGCCAAGGTTATGTGTTCGATTCCTGGTCAGAGCACATAGAAGAATCAACCAATGAAAGCGTGAAAAAGTGGAACAACAAATCGATGTTCTTTCTCTCTCTCTCCCTAAAAATTTATTTAAAAAGATCCATACAACTTGTTATTGGGTGGTAGGTAATTTTAGTAAAATAATATTTAAGCACCAAGAGAAAAACTCTAACTCAATGATTGTTGTAAACATACTTCAGTGAGACTTCGCATGAATGCGACTACTTGCATAGGGGGCAACACCAGAAGAATCAGTTAAAGCAAGAACTCTAGAGTTCTGTCAACTCAAATGCATCCCAATTCCTTATTTCAGCATCCTGCCTGTGTTTATAGAAATAAACACACCTATACTGGAATGTTCTATATCTCTGTAATGGGGAAGGGCTAGAGGGGAAAAGTACTACACATTTCCTGTGTTTTAGTCTTTCTCCTGTTCCAGACAATGGCTTTAACTTTTCAGCAAGATCAAGTCTTCATTGCCATGGGCTTCCTTAATCATTCTGTAGTGTTCAGCAGCTTGCCCAAAATGAAAAGGGATTGAGTCAGGGAGGAAAAAAGATTCTCCTCCATCTTTTTTCCTGCTTCTCTTTTGTGAGACAAAAACAAAATAATTAGCATCATACAATGTTTCTTTATCAACATCATGGACCTATAAAATCATCCTCTCACTTGATAGAAAAATGTTTTTCTTCCCTTGACTGCCTCTAACCTCATCCTCTTCCATTCTTCTATTTCAGGGAAACTTGCTACAAACTTCCTCATGTCTTTCTGATAAACACACTTTTTCATGGGATTTTTCATGGGGTTTACTTTGAGTTACTACTACTAGTGATTTGTTGAATTGCTTTCTTTTTTTTTTTTTTTCATTTTTCTGAAGCTGGAAACAGGGAGAGTCAGTCAGACAGACTTCCGCATGCGCCCCACCGGGATCCACCCGGCATGCCCACCAGGGGCGACGCTCTGCCCACCAGGGGGCGATGCTCTGCCCATCCTGGGCGTCGCCATGTTGCAACCAGAGCCACTCTAGCGCCTGAGGCAGAGGCCACAGAGCCATCCCCAGCGCCCGGGCCATCTTTGCTCCAATGGAGCCTTGGCTGCGGGAGGGGAAGAGAGAGACAGAGAGGAAAACGCGGCGGAGGGGTGGAGAAGCAAATGGGCGCTTCTCCTGTGTGCCCTGGGCAGGAATCGAACCCGGGTCCTCCGCACGCTAGGCCGACGCTCTACCGCTGAGCCAACCGGCCAGGGCTGAATTGCTTTCTTAATTGCATTCCAAAAAGGTCAGTATCTCTTCCAAAATAAATTATTTTAGAATATGTAAATATTTACTAATCGCAATGTGGGATTTGAGCCATACTAAAGAGATTTCATCATCTGACAGTTAAAGTTGCTGGAGTAAAATAAAAGGCAATGATATTAACAGGACCAAGAATTCATTTATTTAGTAAGAATCTGTACCCTATTTGTCAAAGATATAAAAAAAAATAGTAAATGGTAATGAAATAGTGTTGGAAGTAAGATTCGTAGAATGCACAGACCGCAAGGAAGAGACGAGCAAGTGTGATTCAACGTGAATCTTAGGTCAGTTGGTAAATTCTCTACTCTATTTGATATGCTCTATATTATTAAAGGAGCACTGGACTCAGTTATGTGTCTGAGTCTGGAGCCGAAGGATATTCAGGTAAAGTCTGTCACTGATGAAGCTATCAGTAGATAATTTCACAATATCCAAAACACCCAGATAGTAAAAACATGACAAAAATGACTATTCAGGTTATTACTGTCCAGTCTCTATCTTCTCAAGTATAAATTTTCAAGTAGAGTTCATCACCTGAATTCCTCTTTGATCAACCATGCCAACTAGAGTAGTGTGTTTGTCAAAACCCAGACTCTCCAAGGAGACAAACTTTAAGTGAACCTGTGGTTATTAAACTCTGAAGATTTTATATTTGTCAGCACAGGCTATGTTATACTGTAGTAACAAAGAAACCTCCCCCAAAATCTTAATAGATTAACACAATAAAAAATTATTTTTACTTTTGCTATATGTCCAGTACAGTTTGATAAATAGGTTCTGTCCCAAGTAGCCAGTGTCCCTGGTTGAGAGTGGTTCCATCTTCTTGCAACAGCTATCTCAACATGTGAGTTCTGGTACTGCTGAGGAAGAATGTGAGAGCTGAAGCATCATGTAAGGGCCTCTTCCTGTGCACATGACAGATTTCCCCCAAGAGTCCACTGAACTGAACCAGTTACAAAGCCCTAGCTACTGCAAAGGAGCTGAGAAGGGTAGACTTCCATTTGCCCAGAGAGGACTAATAATTCTATCAGTCATATGTTGTATCAATTTTACCTAAACAATATTTCATAAGGAAAACTCTCAGTTATAAATTTTGGAAAAAACATCCCTTATGCAGGGGTCCCCAAACTATGGCCTGCGGGCCGCATGCGGCCCCCTGAGGCCATTTATCTGGCCCCCGCCACACTTCCAGAAGGGGCATCTCTTTCATTGGTGGTCAGTGAGAGGGGTATAGTTCCCATTGAAATACTGGTCAGTTTATTGATTTAAACCTATTTGTTCTTTATTTTAAATATTGTATTTGTTCCCGTTTTGTTTTTTTTACTTTAAAATAAGATATGTGCAGTGTGCATAGGGATTTGTTCATAGTTTTTTTATAGTCCGGCCCTCCAACGGTCTGAGGGATAGTGAACTGGCCCCCTGTGTAAAAAGTTTGGGGACCCCTGCCTTGTGGTAACATTTTTTAAGGACTCAATATTTGAAAGTCCTTATTCTTTAACTCAATCTAGATATTGTGAATTCTGAATTGCAGCTTGAAAGTTTTGAATTTTTATATTGACTTTTTAATTAAGATAGGCATATAGTAAATCCTTCATCTCAGGTGTCCGGTTAGGTGAGGTCTGGTAACAATACATATCCGTGCCGCCGCCACCACACTCAGGACAGAGAGCACTGCCCTGCCCCTTCGTGCTGCCCCTTTGAAGTTCGTCCCAACCCCTAGTCCACCTCTGATCCCAGGAAACCATTACTGTTTTTAGTCAATATAATTTTGAATGCTTTGAATTTAAGTTGTAGATTTTTTTTTATTATCCAGTAGAGAAAATTGGAAGCCTTGTGTTACCCTTTAGACAGGTCATTTGATAAATATGCAATGCTACTCATCATTTACAGTGTTTCCAATCCTATCAATCCATAGCAGCCCCTTACATCCAAATATTAAAAGGTGTGCAGCCAGCACACTTTCTGTGGGCAGCATCCTGATGATTTATTTAGAATATGCCTGTTGGCTTCCCCTATCATGCACCTATGTCACGATGTTCTTTCCTTCTTTGTATCTAAAACACAATCAAAATTGACCAAGAGAAATAAATAGAGAAAATTAAAAGGAGTGTTTCCAAATATGCTTTTGAACTTATTAAAAAAAACTGCTTTATAGGTGGATGACAATTAAAACGGATCTATCAACTCATGTGTTTCGGTGTGTGTGTGTGTGTGTGTGTGAATGTGTGTTGGAGGTAACTACAGGGAGCTACTACAAGCATTCATTGCACTGATGAAAATTCACTCCCCTCCTCCCTCATCACAGAGATGTGACAAGGGTTCACAGTAAATCCAGGCTTGGGAAATGAGCTGTGTCAGCCCTCCAGTCAATGGGCACTGCAACAGGAGGCTGTCAAAACCCTGAGGACCAGGTAAGTTACCCATCCCTTTCAAACCCAATTGTAATTTGCTCTTCCCATCTTGCGGGGAAAGGAGAAGTTGTCAGGAGGGGATTCACCACAGGGCTTTGGGCATGCACAGTAGTGGCTAGTGGCTTTGTATTCGGGCACCGTAATGGCAGTCGACAGGGAAATTGTTGAACCAGCTCAAGTGCAAAGGGCACTAGTAACAATGCCACTCTATGCTTCCACAAAAAGAGAGAGAAAGCAGCTGGTTTTGTTTCTGGGGAACCCAGTGACCTGATGCAGGGTGCAGATGGTGCTGGTAAAGGAGGAAGGCATGAGCTGCGGTGTCGTCATGCTTTTCGCAAAGGTCAATGTGGACATTTGCTAACCTTAAAACACTACCTCCTAACCTTCATGACAATCATATCCTTCTGTCAGCAGCATTGTCAATCTCAGCAACACTCCACCTGACTGAATTATTTATCTTTTCCTTTTATGACTCAACCAATATTAGTCAGCACCTGCTCTCTGCAAGTAAAACTTTGGGACAAGAAATGAGAGCCCTGTCCAGCAGTTGGGTTGCCCCAGGCAATACTGTAATAATATGTTTTTCACCTCTACCTTCACTCAATCATTCTGGGTTCCCTCTCCTGCTACAATATCACTCCACAACACCTTCTCCAATCTTTACCTTTCCTGAAACCCTCCTACTTGTAACGTGGTCTAGACCAGAACCATCCAAAACTCTGTGCAGAATTAAAAATGTTCTATTTCTACATTGTCCAATAGAATAGTCTCTAGCCACAGGTGACTGTGAGCATTTAAAATGTAACTAATGAAACTGAGACTCTGAATTTTTCATTTGATTTCATTTTAATTCACTCAAATTTAAATAGTCACAGTGGTTAGTGGCTACTGCAATGAGCATCATGGTCCAGGGTATTTTCCATTTCCCCACCTTTGCCCTCTCAATAGTTGTCTATTTTCTTTGAGGTAGCAACAAATTAATACATTTTTTTTTTGTATTTTTGTATTTTTCTGAAGCTGGAAACGGGGAGAGACAGTCAGACAGACTCCCGCATGCGCCCGACCGGGATCCACCCGGCACGCCCACCAGGGGCGAAGCTCTGCCCACCAGGGGGCGTCGCTCTGCCACGACCAGAGCCACTCTAGCGCCCGGGGCAGAGGCCAAGGAGCCATCCCCAGCGCCCGACCATCTTTGCTTCAATGGAGCCTCCGCTGCGGGAGGGGAAGAGAGAGACAGAGAGGAAGGGGGGAGTGGAGAAGCAAATGGAGGCTTCTCCTATGTGCCCTGGCTGGGAATCGAACCCGGTCCCCCGCAGGCCAGGCCAACGCTCTACCGCTGAGCCAACTGGCCAGGGCCTAATACATTAATTTGATGTATTAAGTAGTGTCTCAATGAAAGGTCATAATACTCTCTTAAGAACTATACTGGGTTGGATAGCATCCATTCAAAATTCATGCCCTTCGTAGAACCTCAGATTATGATCTTATTTGGAAATAAGGTCGGTAAAGTAGTAATTGGTTAAGACGAGGTTATATTGGAGTGGGATGAGCCCTTAATCCAATAAACTGGTGTCCTTATAAAAAGAGAAAACAGAAACACAGAGAGAACACCATGTGATGACCACGGCAAAAATAATATCTTACAAGCCAAGGAACATCAAGGGTGGCCAGTAACACCTGAAGCTGAGAGGAAGGCATGGGACTTTTCTCCCTAGAGCCTTCCGCGAGAGCACAGCTCTGCTAATACCTTGATTTCAAACTTCTGGCCTTCAGAACTATAAGAATAAATCATTGTTGTTTTAAGCCACCCAGTGTGTGGTAATGTTATGGCAATTATTATAATAACCCTAAGAAATTAATTCAGGTACTTAGGTTGCCTTAACTTGTCTTCACATTTAATAAAAATTTCATGTTCTTAAATTTGACACCCGAATGATTGATGGTGAAGTGTAAGACGCACTGTAGAGTAACCAGTAATAAGGGTGTGTAAGTGGAGGCAGGCAGAGGGCAGGAAATGGGGGTGGAAAGAGACTTTGCTGGAGGCAGCAGGCGCCTGATGCCATGTACAGACGGTGTTATAATGAGTAGTACACTTGAAGCCTGTACCCTAATAAGTTCAATTTAAAATTTTTTAAAAAAAGAATAGTGAAGGACAGATGGTGCCTTGATCAAGTGAAAACTCCTCATTTCCCCCATCTAAATTTTCTCCCTACCCAGACTTGCCCTCAGAAGCATGCTTTTCATAGTCCAAGACCTCCTTTTGAATCAAAGGTATGACTTAAGTCTTAGAAGGAAACCTGGCTTCTGTCTGTAGCCCATTACCGACTTAAAGCTGTGATGATCACATTAAAAAAATAAAGCATTATTCATCCAGAGAAAAAGCATGACAAGTAATGATGTATTATTCCTAAAATGTAACATTTCTAGAAAATATTTCTTAAAACTCGTGGAAATACACACACACGTGTGTGTGCAGACATTATTTGTAAGCACAGTGTGTGTATAAATGTGGATATGTGTGAGTGTATACTGTATATGCACATCACGGAAGTGAAATCTATTTTCCCCCAATGGCTCGGTGTTCTTTCAGGGAAGCTGAAATCCCATCAGTGACTCTCTAAGAGTGAACCACAGACCGTCCTCTCAAAGAGACGGCCTTTTATAAGTTAAGCATCTATCTATTAAAGTCATTGTCACCATCAAGATGAACTAGAATCGACCCGAAGGACTGTGAAAGGCTGCAGAACCTATAGTTCTGCACTCCACCGCCACTCCTGTTGAAGAGACCAGAACTTGAGAGCAAACCAATATTCAACATAACACAGTCCACTCCTCTCCTTCAGAGCCTTGGAGTTTCCAGAAACAGGTTTTGCTGCCATAATATTCAGTCAGATATGTCCATTTTACAGGCTTTAAACATTCAGAGCATGTAAAATGTTTTCTGGAAAAGGTTTTTTTCCCCGCTTTTACTTCACTTGAGCAAACAGAGATTCACCTGCACCCAGATAGCTAGGTGGAGGAAGCCACTAGAAATCTCTCCTCTCAGAGGAACACGCTAAAGAAACAGCTGTTTTATTTATACAGGTGCACCTGAGAGAGGCCATGAAGGCCTGTGAGCCTTTTCTTATAGCAGGAAAGACCTTATTAAACAATAATTGATGAGATCCAAGAAAGGTTGCAGAGAATGCCACTGCATCTCAGAGGATTTCATGGCGTCCCCATAAATTTCACTGATGACATCGATCCTGGTCCTGGAGAAAACCTTTGTGGGGCTGCATTTTAGGCTTCAGTGAATTCTTACCGTTTCCCAGAAAGCTGTATATCAGCTATAAACTGTTACTGATAAATGGTGAAACTCAGTTCTAGCGTATTCAGAGCTTGTGCAGCCTGAAAATACCCAGCATGTGGTAAAGACTAAAAAAAGGACAGGCAATCTGGCAGGTTTGTTCCGTCACTGGGAGCCTGACCGCCAGCAGCCTATCTCAGCCTCCCAGAAGAGAGAGCATTCGCACCACTGGTAGACGCTGCCTGTGCAGCCCGTCATGGCAACCCTCTGACCACGATCAGCATGCTGTCCAGGGAAACGTGGCATTTGCTACTTGTCGGCTTTCGGTGTGTTTCAGAGGTTTGGGCATAGATTCTGGACCCAGCCATTGTTGTTTCATCAGAGTCCTAGTGCTGAACTGCCTCTAAGCCAAAAAGAGATTTTTCAAGACAACAGCTGTACTGTAGACTGAGAAAGACCTACAGTTCAAGTTGAAGGTTCAGGGTTTGATGAAGAAGGATGTAAGGAAAGTGAATACAGAGTTAAATGTATTTCCTAGATGGCCCTGATTTTTATTCAGAGGACATTGTCAATTGATTCTGTATAAAGTCAAGGCAACTTTTCTTTTATTGTGTGTGACTAAGATATATAAGGCTCACGCTTAAGGCAGGTTTTAAAACAATGATTGCACGCTTCAAAGGAGAACCAAGGTACTCCCCACAGGTGGTACTCAATACCAGCCAAAGGGGCTGGAAGATCTTTGCATGTCTGCTGTGTTGATTTAGCAGAACTCTGGTCAACATTTCACTTTAATAGCTTTTCTTTACCTACTGAGGCTTTGGCTGTGAATTGGGTGTTGGGTATGAGGTCCTATTTTCCAACAAATACACCCTTATCTCTCAAATCCAATGAGAAGCACATTTGAAAAAGTCAGTAAATTCAGAAATTTCCTCATTTCCATTACTTAGATTTAAGTATCACTCTTCACTAAAACTTTTAACTTCTCTCATTGAAAATCTAAGTCAGAGGTTAGAAAATGATGGGATCATGTAATATATTTCCAGCTGAACTATTTTAGTGCTTAAGATGGGGTAAGGTGTGCAACAAATATATCCCAATGTGCACGAAAGTGTGTTTTTTAAATCTTTTTTTTTTTTTTTTGTATTTTTTTTCTGAAGCTGGAAACGGGGAGAGACAGTCAGACAGACTCCGGCATGTGCCCGACCGGGATCCACCCGGCACGCCCACCAGGGGCGATGCTCTGCCCACCAGGGGGCGATGTTCTGCCCCTCCCGGGCGTTGCTCTGCCGCGACCAGAGCCACTCTAGCACCTGGGGCAGAGGCCAAGGAGCCATCCCCAGCGCCCGGGCCATCTTTGCTCCAATGGAGCCTTGGCTGCAGGAGGGGAAGAGAGAGACAGAGAGGAAGGAGGGGGTGGGGGTGGAGAAGCAAATGGGCGCTTCTCCTATGGGCCTTGGCCGGGAATTGAACCCGGGTCCCCCCGCACTCCAGGCCGACGCTCTACCGCTAAGCCAACCGGCCAGGATTAAATCTTTTTGTATTGACCCTGGTTAGATAGCTCAGTTGGTTAGGACATCATCCAGAAGGGAGCGCAGAGGTTGCCGGCTCAGTCACCCACCAGGGCACATAGAATTGATGTTTCTGTCTCTCTCTCTCCCTCTCTTTCTCGCTTCCTTCTTCTCTCACTAAATAAATAAATAAATAATTTTTAAAAACATTAAATAAAAAAATATTTTTTATCTGATAGAATTTTATACATGGTCATATAAATAATAACAGAAAGAATTTGGAATTTCCTTATTTGCTGAGAAAAATAGTAGAAACTGTCATTTTGTTCCTTAAAAAATGTGATTGTTTTGAATTTAGAATTTGACTTCCAGAATGTTTTAATATATCATGTAATGTTCCATTACTGTTAGCTTGGCATCTCAAAAAGTAATAGAGTACATAAGATCTTCCTAATAAGCATCACAATTATTTATTAAGATTAATGGAGATGCATGCATGGCTTAAGAATAAAATTGCCTCACTTATTATACCTCAATTGATGATTACATCAAATTTGAAAGCAGAATAATTACAAGTCAAGCACCAAAACATAAAAGTGTAAGGAACAATACAGGGGTGGAACAACCTACTTTTTTTTATTAACAAGTTGATCATACAAATAACTAGGAAGTAATATAAATAATATTTATATTTAAGACTAAGAATTTTGACACCAAAAATACCCAGATTCCAGGCCTTATTCTGCCACCTAGTGGCTGTGTGTCTCAGTTTTCTGTTCCATAAAATGGGGACAGCACTTCTTTCTGTAAGTGGTTTGTGTTTGAGAATCAAATACAATGGACCATGTAATATACTTATTGCATTCTATAACACATGATAAACAGTGTTTGTTAACTATTATTTTTAATGACATTTATGATAAAAACATAACATAGAAAGAGTGTCTCTAGACACACAAGTCAAATTTTAGGGACTGTTGCGTGATGAAACAAATACACATCTCCTCCTGAATGAGTGCAAGCTACAGAAGTGAGGCATGAGCAACTACGTAGGAGTGTGTGCAGACTGGACCACTGGAGGGTCAGGACAAGCTGGGAAATCAGTTTGCGGAGTGCCACATCACGTTCCAAACTTGTGCTCCTCAAACCACTTTTAGTGAGCAAGAAAACATGTTCAAAATTCAGTGAAGATTTTTGTTGCAGTTACCAAAATGAAGCATATCAATGTTTGTTACCTAATTCCTTCCTTCATTTTTAATAAAGGAAACATAATTCTATTGCCCCTCCCCCAAATGTGCACTAATTTGGGGGGCATGTTTTTTTTTAACTGTTTAAGAAATATCTTACCCAAAAATGTTAACTGATTTTCAAGCAGTTGCCATTTTTAAGCATACCCAAGCAAATTTATAGTTATTACCTAGCCTTGGACACTGTTCATGCAAAAGTTACCAATCTACCTCCTGAGGCCAACTCAGTGAGAATTTTTTTATCCTGATCCTGCCTGACCTCACATGATCTTTAGTACACAGTTTCTAGAGCACTGCTACTTGCTGCAACTCTGTTTTCTCAGTCTTCTCATGAATACCCTTATCCTTACTGTGGCTGTTATTTCTCAAGATTTTGCCATCTGCCTAAATTTTATCACTAATACTCTTCCAGGGAAATCTTAACCATGCCAATCACTATGACTTATATCTATACATTGACAAGTCCTGAATACATAATTCTTCTTCTTGAACTCCATATACATATTCCTTACTATTTTTGAACCTCTACCTCTAGCATATGGCATTATACAAAAAAAAATATTTTGTTGTTATTGTTAATGACAATTTTATTGCCTAGCATACTGCTATGGAATTATCATACTTCGAAGACAGAGTTAACTATGGTCAACAGACATAGTCCTAACAATCAGCCATGAGTGAGGCAAGACTCTCAGACAAAAACCAAGAATTAAGAGTCAAAATATAAACAACATCCAAATTAGAAAGAAAGAAGTTCACTATTTGCAGATGACATGATATTGCATAAAAAGAATCCTAAAGAGGCCCTGGCAGGTTGGCTCAGTGGTAGAGCATCAGCCTGGCATGCAGGAGTCCCGGGTTCAATTCCCGGCCAGGGCACACAGGAGAAGCGCCCATCTGCTTCCCCACCCCTCCCCTCTCCTTCCTCTCTGTCTCTCTCTTCCCCTCCCATAGCCAGGGCTCCACTGGAGCAAAATTAGCCCGGGCACTGAGGATGGTTCTATGGCCTCTGCCTCAGGTGCTAGAATGGCTCTGGCTGCAACAGAGCAACGCCCCAGAGGGGCAGAGCATCGCCCCCTGGTGGGCGTGCGGGCGGATCCCAGTCGGGCACATGCAAGAGTCTGTCTGACTGCCTCACCGTTTCCAACTTCAGAAAAATATAAAAAAAAAAAATCCTAAAGATTCTACCAAAAAATAAAAATTACTAGAACTGATAAATAAATTCAGTAAAGTAACAGGTTGCAAAATAAATATTCAAAATTAAGTTGAATTTTATACACCAATAATGAAATATCAGAAAGGGAAAATAAGAAAACAAACACTTTACTATTGCATCAAAACAGTAAAATAACTAAGAATAAATTTAAGCAAAGATATAAAAGACCTGTACTCAGAAAATTATAAGACACTGAAAAAATAACTAAAAAGATACAAATTAGCCCTGGCCTGTTGGCTCAGCAGTAGAGCATTGGCCTGGCATGTGGAAGTCCTGGGTTTGATTCCTGGTCAGGGAACCCAGGAGAAGTGCTCATCTGCTTCTCCACCCTTCCCCCTCTCCTCTCTGTCTCTCTTCCTCCTGCAGCCAAGGCTCTATTGGAGCAAAATTGGCCCAGGCACTGAGGATTGCTTCATGGCCTCCACCTCAGGTGCTAGAATGGCTCCAATTGCAGCAGAGCAATGCCCCAGAGGGGCTGAGCATTGATCACCGCCTGGTGGGCATGCTGGGTTGATCCTGGTCAGGAACATGCGGGAGTCTATCTGCCTCTCCCTCACTTCTCACTTCGGAAAAATACAAAAAAAAAACCAACCCCAAAACAAACAAACAAAAACAAACATGATACAAATTAGTGGAACCATATCCTGTGTTCATGCATAAGAAAAATTAACATCATTAAAATGTCCATACTACCCAAAGCAATCTATAGAGTGAATAAAATTCCTATCAAGACACCAATAGCGCCTGACCTGTGGTGGCGCAGTGGATAAAGCCTTGACCTGGAAATACTGAGGTCGCCGGTTCAAAACCCTGGGCTTGCCTGGTCAAGGCACATATGGGAGTTGATTCTTCCAGCTCCTACCCCCCCCTCTCTGTCTCTCCCTCTCCTCTCTAAAATGAATAAATAAAATTAAAAAAAAAAAAAAGACACCCATAGCATATTTCACAGAACTAGAACAAATATTCCAAAAGTTTATACGGAACCACAAAAAATCCTCATAGCAACAGTGATCTTGAGAGAGAACAAAGTTGGAACCACGTTACCTGATATCAAACTATACTACAACTCCATAGTAATCAAAAAAGCATAGTACTGGCATAAAAACAAATATACAGATCAATAGAAGAGTATAGAAAGCCAAGAAATAAACATACACCTTCAGGGTAAATTAATATTTGACAAAGGAGACAAAAACACACAACGGGGTAAGACTGTCTATTCAATAAATGGTGCTGGGAAAATTGGACAGACACTTACAAAAAAAAATGAAACTAGACTACCTCCTTACACCATGCACAAGAATAAACTCAAAATGAATTAAAGACTTAAATGTGAGACTTGAAACCATAAAAATCCTAGGAGAAAACATAAGCAGTAAAATCTCAGACATTTCTCATGCAATATTTGTTTCCCTTGGGCAAGGAACAAAAGAAAAAGTAAAAAAATAAATAAAATGAGACTACATCAAACTGAAAAGTTTTTGCATGGCGAAACAAACCATCAGCAAAATAAAAAGACAACCCACTGAATGGTAGAACATATTTGTTAATGATACATCTGATAACAGGTTAACATATAAAATTTATAAGGAAGTTCTACAGCTCAATATCAGGAAAGCAATCCAATTAAGAAATAGGCAAAAGATCTGAATAAACATTTCTCCAAAGAGGACATATAGATGGCCAATAGATATATGAAATGATGCTCAATGTCACTAATTGTCAGATAAATGCAAATTAAAACCATAATAAGATATCACCTCACACCTGTCAGAATGGCTCTCATCAATAAGTCAATAAACAAGTGTTAGTGAGGATGTGGAGAAAAGACAGCCCTCATGCACTGTTGGTGGGATTGCAGATTGGTGCAGCCACTGTGGAAAACAGTATGGAATTTTCTTTAAAAATTAAAAATAGAAGTGCCTTATGACCCCAAGATTCCACTTCTGGAATATATACCAAAAAAATAATTTAAAAAAACCCCAAAACACTAATCCAAAAGAATATAAGAACCCCTATGTTCATTGCAGCATTATTTACAGTAGCCAAGATTTGGAGGCAGCACAAGTACCCATCAGTAGATGAGTGGATAAAAAGCTTTGGTACATTTACACAATACAATACTCTTCAGCCATAAAAAAAAGGAAATCCTTTTGCAACAGACTTGGAGAATATTATGCTAAGTGAAATAAGCCAGCTAGAGAAAGACAAGTACCATGTGATTTCAGTTATATGTGAAATATAATGAACAAAATAAACAAACAAAACAGAAACAAACTCATAGATACAGAGAACAGATTTAACAGCTATCAGAAGGGGGGACATTGGGGAGCTGGGTGCAAAAGGTGAAGGGATTAAGCAAAACAAACAAATTCATGGACACAGACAATAGCACAGTGATTACCAGAGGGTTAAGAAGGTTATATGGAGACAGAGAAGGTATAGGGGATACAAATGGTGATGGAAGGAGACTTAACTTGGAGTAGTGAACACACAATACGGTACATAGTTAATGTATCATAGAATTATACACCTGAAACCTATACAATTGTATTAGATGATATTACTCCAATGAATTCAATAAAAACATTTTTAAATAGAAAATAAAGGAGTCAATTTGAAAATTCCTCTTGTTTTTGAACCAGAAAAAAAAAACCTGACAATATTGCCAAGAACCAGTTTTGGAGTAGTGGAAATAATGGGGACTAGCAGGTGAAACTAAGTTAGCAGCGAGAAATCAAGATATCAGGAGAAACTTCAGTAAAGGTTCACCTGCTCTCTAGGACAAGGGGCAGTTTTCTTAGAAGACAAGGTATATATCGAGACAAAATCGAAGACTCAGGAACAAGTTTGCTATGATGGGGTCTCTTTCATATCAATTTCTTAAAGTCTCTTTATTTCCTCTTGTTGTTAGTATTTAGAAACCCTAAATTTGAAAATCAAGACTTCCTCATCTTGCTTAGAGGGAACCAAGTATAAGGGTTTGTTCCTGCGTGGGTGGTAAATTTTATAAGGGCCTTTGGCCCAGAAGTGGCAAAGAGATGCAGCATAAGAAAACTCCATGAGAAAGTCAAGTCAGGTCCATGAGAAGGTCAAGTCAGGCCATTTGGCAAGCAGCCACTCTGTGCCTGAACTCTCCTTTCAGTGCTCATATCTGCTAAAGACAAGAGGAATCTGGGAAGGAGTTTCATTAAGGAGCCTGTTCCTTCACATATAACATTGAACAAATCCAAAAGGGAATTTATTTATCTGTGGATTATCAATTTCTATCCCCAAATCTGTGTTTTATGTCTCTGTTAATACTATTATTGGATCTCTCTGAATCTGTTTCCTCATTTTTAAAATTGCAGTGCCAATACTTGATTTAACTGCTTCTCAGGTTGGGCCTTAAGTACTATGTCACTCCAGTGTTTAAAAAACAAAAACATAATCTGGTTTCAATATATATTCTTCATTGGGTTTTTCAAGAACCCTAAAAATATTCCAGCTCTGTTTTTCTGCTCTCTTCTACTATTACACATTAAAGTCTTGTTATTTTCATTCTCTTGCATGCATTCGGTCTTTCTAGGTTTCTGACTGTCTTAAATTCATGAAACATAAAAAACATATCCCTTTCTTTAAATATAGTTTTCAGTTCACATGATATTGATAAATTAAGGTTGATTGACTCTCTTCCAGTCCTTTTTTTTTAAAGTCCAAATGCTTAATTATAAAGTATTTGAAGGTAGGGTCCATCTTGCCTTATATATACATCACCATCCATTCTTATTCACTCAAAATAAATTTAAAACCTCATCACATCTCTGTATTTGCGCCTTCATCTATCACATGGACTTAAGATATATTTGAATTCTCTAATAAATTGCCAAAAAAGAGTTAATTAGGAGTCATTTTATTGGCTCTTGAGAAGAAGAGATAGTCTATAAATTTAAATACTACAAAGCTTTGTCTTGTTGTTGTAATTATGGCTACATTAGCCTTTGTATCTGTTCTCATTATGTCATGTAAAACAGTGGTCCCCAACCTTTTTTGGGCCACAGACCGGTTTAATGTCAGAAAATATTTTCATGGACCAGCCTTTAGGGTGGACAGATAAATGCACAAAATAAAATTATGCGACCGGTGTAAAAACTGTGGTATTTTAAAATATAATTGTCGAACTTATGAGACAGGTGTCAAGAATGAGTCTTAGACGAATGTAACAGAGGGAATCTGGTCATTTTTTAAAAATAAAACATTGTTCAGACTTAAATACAAATAAAACGGAAATAATGTTAAGTTATTTATTCTTTCTCTGCGGACCGGTACCAAATGGCCCATGGACCGGTACCGGTCCCCGGCCCAGGGGTTGGGGACCACTGATGTAAAATATACAAAAAAAGAAAAGAAACTCTCTTCTTTGGGTACATAATATGATTTCCTCAGCAAATAGAGGAAGTTTCCTTAGCCCTCAGAACCTTTAAACCTACACTATGCCCAGAATAATCAGAAATACACACACACTGAGTATTGATTTTCAGAATTTCTCCATGGAATGCCAAAAATAATAAACAAAAAATAAATCAAAAGCAACAGCTTCCTTCCATTATGTATTAAATATCTTCCCCATGAAGTTAGGACAAATAGGGATGTACAGAGAGAGCAATGGAAACATAAATCTAGTGCTATAGTAATTGATTTCTGCCTTGGTCCTTTATTTCTAGTAAATAATGATCTTCAGGTCTTTCATGGTGGCACTATAGCAAAAGTCAGCTACAAGATCCCTGGAAGTGTTTCATCTTTGATAGAGCCAATGATGCCGCTTCCTCACCAAAATCATTACCCACACTCATTTCTTTTTTGAGGAGTAGAAATAATAGCTAGTAGAATCAGAAGAAATTTACAAAGGATATTCACTTTAAGAGCTTTCTGTCTGGTCCTGTATACAGTTAACAAAGCATTTCATATTGTTCTATATCAAACCAAAAAGGATTTCTCTGGAAAATGTGGTCTCAGCCTATTACCATTAATTTACTAAAAATAAAAATGAAACATTGATATTGATTACTAGAAAAACAATGAAATATCTTAAATATTAAGTAGACCTGATCAGACCTGAGGCTTGGGCCAAGCTGAAAAGTCTCAGCTAATAAAATCACAGGGAAAAAAATTTAATCTACTTAGATATGTGCATTCAGTAAGCAAAAACCATTACTGCAATTTTATACAGACCTCCATGTTTCTTCCCATTGGTCATTTCTCAGCAAAATTTATAGAATGATGCATGATCAAACAAGATCATTAGATTTTAGAGCACACAGGAAGATGTCAATCTATTTATTAGATAAACAATTGAGGCTGAATTTTGAATCTGGCACTTTATTTATATGCTTTGTATAAAAGTCATGTAACCTATCTGTATAATGAGGTAGCACAGAGATATAGATGCAAAGTAATAGATAACTGTCAAACATCTATTTAAAGCACATGGTTCATATATCTTACTTTGAAACCAAGATGCTTTCCTGGACCTGGGAGAAGGGATTTCAAAAGGGAAAGAGAGAATAAAAACATGGCATAGATATTAAGAGTTGATCTAGAGTAAAGTTTGATAGGGTAAAAGTATGTCCTATGACTCAAGCCTCTTCTCTTTATTTTATTTTTATTTTTTCTTTTCTCTTTATCATCATCATTATTACTATTTGTTGTTGTCAATAATGATGATATTATTATTTCCAAAGGCAAAACTCTAATGAGGTTGGTATTCATGTCTTCAATGGCCTAGTCACCAAAGTTCTTATAAATCTTAATAAGTTCAATTATATCAGTGAATTTTCTATGCAAGAGTCATACTCTATTCCAGCCCCACAGGATAAGCACCTTTTATAAAGGGCTATGTTTCTCTGATACAGAGATATAGGAACCGAATTTTTGTTAAAACCTTGTAGGTGAATGTCAGAACTGAAATAAGTGCTGAATGAATCTTATAGAGAAATCAAATGTGTCAACCACAGATTTTCTGGGTCAGCAGGTTGGATGTAATAGTAGTGACAGATGCCTAGGATGATGACTCTTGTAGTCTCCTATCAAACCTGTCAAAACCCCAGTGTTTAAAAGAAACTGATACTCCACAACCAAAGAGGTTAGAAGAACCATCTGTTTCATGTGATAAATTAAGATTGTGATGTCATTAAAGAAGAGCCCTCACATTCCTCTAACATTCCTCCCCCTGCAAAATTATACCCATCACCTTTGGGTAATTGTTCCATTAGGTTTCCTAAAGCCCATGGATTTAATGATATAGTAATATAAGTTTACAGTTCTTAGGGTGAAGTTTTTTTTTCTTTCAATGAAATTTTGATATCTATGCTGCCCACCCCCACTTTAACCCAATGGTCATCATGGGAAAGAGGTGCTATGAATGACAATTCAATTTGCTTTTCCAAGAATTTGCAAATGTAGGCAGAGTCAACTGGGAATGGTGCATCCTTTGCACAACTTGTACATTAAGATGAAGTGAGCACTATTGGATTATAATTGTAGAGGCAAGAACAGTAAAAACTAAAAACGGCATGTTACCTAATCATCTCTTTGACAATAATTGTTATGAACAGAATTTCTTTAGAGATTTTGGATGTAGCCTTTGAAATAACAGGAAAAAAAACCAAACAAACAAACTCCAATGCTGTGTCTGCCTGAGCTAAAAGGATTTTTAAAAATTTAATCTTTAAGAAAAGCTCCTGAGATACAGGCTAAAAGAGTTTATAAAGGTCATAAAAAAATTAACTTATGTTGCTGATGGAAGCTTTTTTAATGCACTCTAAGTTACAAAGGAATCGCATGTGGAACCTTTAGGCCAATGGTCTACTATATTTTTCTCTCATTAGCAAAGACAGCAAAAATCTGCATTGGGATTTTTAGCACTGCAATCATCTCTGATTCATTAGTCTTCATGATTGAATATGAGGAGAGCATGGAGCCAGTGGCGCAGGAATATTTCGTACTTAGCTCATTTGCTCACACTGTGGTGCAGCAGGCAGCCAGACCCCCACATGGAGGCGGGCCTACTGCTGCGGCTAAGCATCCCTGTAAGTCAGACCTACTTCTGTCAGGCCTATTGGAAAGAAATAAATATAATAAAAGGTCTGTAAGGCAAGGACTGTTACTTATGTAAAGCAAAATCCATGCCTCTTTTGGTATGTAGCAGCAAAAACGAAATGGCCTCTGTAGATGTCATTAGGATGGCTGGAGCTCATTAATAGGAGTTGGATCCAGGAAATGCAAGTGAAGGGAACTTCTCCTTTTGAATATCAGCTCCTCAGCCAAAAATTAGGGATACAAAACTGACCCTACCTACCTCATAGGAAATTGTAAGACATAGATGGAACAACATATTTGAAAACATTTTATTATGATCAAGCTCCATATAATTGTTAGGTATTATCATATTGACCATGGTGACCATGATTATGAGTAAAAGATGGATACATGAATATAATTGCACCTTAGTTTATTTAACCCAGTAGACATATAAGGAATTTTCTAAAGTCAGAGGTCAAATCTTATTCTTTATTTTCTTAGTATTAACAGTGCCAGGCAAATATCAGATGCATAATAAATATTTTTAAATGAACGGATGATAATCATAGTATAAACAGAATATAACTAGGGATATCTAAGTAAAAAAGAGATGTCTCTTCCACAATTGAAATAAGATCAGTTTTTAAAATCTGTCTACCCAATTTGCTTTTAGAGAGGGATGATAACATAACAAATGGAAGACTAAGAATGAAAGTCAGGCCCTGGCTGGTTGGCTTAATGGTAGAACATCAGCCCAGCATGTGTCCCAGGTTCAATTCCCAGTCAGGGCACACAGGAGAAGCAACCATCTGCTTCTCCACCCCTCTACTCTCCCTTCTCTCTCTTTATCTCTCTCTTTATCTCTCTATCTCTCTCTTCCCCTCCCATAGCCATGGCTTAGTTGGAGCAAGTTGGCCCTGGGTGCTAAGGATGGCTCCATGGCCTTGCCTCAGGCACTAAAAAAATGGCTCCATTGCTGAGCACCAGATGGGCAGAGTATTTCTCCCTAGTGGGCTTTCTGAGTGGATCCCTGTCCAGGCACATGCAGGAGTCTGTCACTCTGCCTCCCCCATCCCTCACTAAACCTAAAAAAAAAAAAAGAGAGAGAGAGAGAGAATGAAAGACTGCCAGAGTCTGAAGCCCAAATCTACCATATATTAGCCAACACATATTACTTAATCTTCTTCTTCTTTTGTAATACAGAGGTAAAAAGAGCATCACCCTTAGTTGGTGATGTTAGGAGTAAAAGAGATGATCCATGCAAAGTTTATAACAGAGCACCTGGGTCATGCTGGATTCTTAATAGAAGTTGTGATTGATGTTGTTTTAACTGCAGTTGTTGTTTCTCTTGATGTTGTTGTTGCTGTTGTTGTTCGATCCATTACTGTTTAAAAGTGGGTCTCAGCAGAGGGAGGATTTCTCAGACAATTTAAAGAATAAGTTGGCCAGACTGAATGTTTGATATTATACTGACACCCTCTGAGGTTCTCAGGATGAAAAGTTGTCTTTAATTGCATCATTTGGCTTCTTTTTAAGGCTGACAAGGAAAGGGCTAATGAACACTTGTTTAGCCTGTTTTATAAAATGCCTATAAGATTTTTTAATCCAGCTGCACTACTGGTTTAGGTATTGCTTCTCATGCTAAAGTCTTCCTATTGTTGGAATTTTGTTTGGACTGCCTCCCTCAACTTAAATTCTTTTTCAATTTAAAAAACTTCTAATAATCCAATCTTTAACAAGGAGGTCATGTGGGATGCTTCTCTGAAGTAAATTGCATTCTTCTCATTTGTATTCATAACAAGAGCCCCTAACAATTGAGGATATTACATAGCTGCACATCAGAAAGTAATTTTTATTAATAAGAAAATCTAGCATCATTTGCTTAGCAACATTTTTGGTTAAAGATGTTGCTATGGTTTTTATTCACTTTGGCTAATCTCTGTGATTAGATTAGAGATTCGTGGCATTCTTATTATTTATTACAACTTGTTCCACATAAGGGTCATTCTCTTCTACTCTTTTTAATCATAATGATGACAGCTAAGAATTGACATCGTGCACTATTGTGTACTGTCAAATGTATAACAAATACCTTAATCAGGCTTAAATAGCTCAAAAACCACGTCTATTTATTGCAGGTCAGAGACAAATTTCTGGAGATGGTGAGTGGAGACAAGAGCACATCAATTTTAATATGTCCTGTCCCAAATTTTATCATCTAATTTGATCAAATAGTTGCTTTGTTTTATACAAAACCATGTCTCTTTTACAATAGCAATACCCTAGATCAAATAATCTAGGCAGAGGCATTAACTAGAATTGATAACCAGATTATACTAGCTGTTTCATTGGTTTAATAAATTTACTAAATCAGTAACTTAGAAGATAATTTAAATTAATCCATTTCCTTAATAGTTTAAAGACTCTTAAGAGAGAATAAGGGTCTTTGCAGCATTTTTTTAGTAATAAATAGATTTTCCAATTGGAGTATCTGTTGTTTTTTTCTCTGATTTCTGGGAGCAGAGAAGACATGCTCAAAATGGAGTCTTCATTCCTTTCATAATCTTGGTTTCTGGGGTTCATATGATTCTTTCCAAACTAGAAGTCACACTCTTTAAAGCTAGTAAATGTCAAATTTTAGAAAATGGCATCATAATGATTACTAAAGAATCACTTTTTGTTTCCCATTAAAATTGACTTATTTCAAATTCGAAGGGTAGTGATATTAGGAAACCCATTGCCTGATGGGAAGGATTGACTTCATCAAGATTATTTCAAAGCTAAAAAAGTGCTTGTTTGCCCCTTAACACTTTTAAAGCAAATGCTATGAGACTGCTCTAAGCATGCCAAGGTGAGAGGGCATTTATTTTACAGCAGGACTCCTGTGGCAACAGCCAATCGCTTCAGCTTCACATTTATTATGCTAAATGACCGATGTACAGTTAATCACTTGGCCTGAGAGATGACGTTGGGGGGATGTTCTGCTTTTCTCTATATAAGTATTGACAGGCTGGCTTAGTGTTTCAGTCAATTAGAAAACACCTTATCCATGAAGGGGACTGACTGTACTTTCAAAATAAACTTGAGTTGGACTAGATGCTGTTCTAGTCCAATACGAATCTTTAAATTATGATCAATGAGGTCAGTGTACCTGAAATTGTCCATTTGCTCTATTTGGGACATGCTAAACTCTGGCTCTCTGTAATGATTACTAAAAATATTAGTGAAATCATTAGAATGATAGATGCCAATAGCTTTTATGCTGATTTTATAACCACAGCAACCATTTAGAACACTTTATGTCTTCTCTTCTTCCAACTCAGCACAAGTCACTCAATTTTATCCAAATTACTGTGTGGAATGCAAAGTTTACAACAGTGGGTACCTTTAAATTACATTCTGAGCTCAGGTAAAAGACATCAAGCAACTACATTACATTCTGTTTTATAAAAGCATCGATCTTTTCAAGATAAAGGGAAAAATAATGTAAGGGTTTTCTTGAGGTCTTAATGTTAACTTTCATGATTTTTCTGTTCACCCAATCAAAACTTCAAAAAGTTTTCCTTGATCCTTGTAGGATCCCTGGCTGGGTCTGAAAATAAACTTGACAAAGACAGATTACTAGGAGAAAAGCATACACATTTATTTAATATAAGTTTTATATGACACAGGAGACTTCAGAAGGAAATAAAGACCTGAGTGTTTGAGGAAGAGTGCACAGTTGTGGAGGAATCTGAGAAGTTAAGGAGTAGTAGGTAGGTGCAGTATTGGAAAAAACTTAGCAATTTGTTAAAAACTAAAAACTTAGCTTGTTTGTTAGGATTCTTCCTAGCATCCCTTTGTCTTGGGAGATAAGAATGCTCCCTTCCTCCAGGTAGAGGGAGAGTTTCTCTCACATGAGGGTTTATGGCATGTTTCACGGGAGAAGAGTGGGAAGGTCAAAGTGACCTTCCTGCTTCTGCCATTTTCTCAAAACATTTCACAGTAAATATTCCATATAGTAAAGTGCCATATTTTGGGGTAGCCTTTCCTGAACCCCATCAACTCTTCCCTTTTGCTTAACAATCTGTTGTCAAGTCTTATAACTTCTCCTTGCATAATGCTCTGTCACTTCTTGTCTGTTCCCACTGCTGCTCTCCTGGTTTAGGCTTTCCTTACTTCTCTCTAGGGCTAACTGGTCTCCTTAATACCAGTCTTTCTGCTCTTTAATTCACTTTATATGCTATGACCACATTAATCTTCCTAAAGCATAGATTAGATCATGTAATTTCCCTGCTCAAAAACCTTTAATGGCTCCATACTGCTTAACTTTAAAAGCCTAAACTGCACAGTCCAGTGTTCAGTGGCCATTCCTATCCCATCTGCCTTTCCAATCTTATTTTCCTTTACTCGCCTTCATTCACTCACTAGTTCCGTATCGTGGAATTGGTCACTATTCATTACTCAGGGTCTCTGCATGGGGTTTTCTCTTTCTAAGCATTTGGCCATGCCCTCCTTACCCACCCCCACTGGATTTTCTTTCTCTGCCCTGTTGGGCAAACAAGTGTGTTAGGCTTTCTTGCTTACACTTTGCCTGATTGGTGCATGAGCACGGGGCAGCAACATACATGTATAGTCTATGTAAGGCTGCAGGTGCTTGCCCTCAGGGCGGCAGACTGTAGACTGTAGATTGCCTGCCGCCATTGGGAGGAGCCATTTTTTTTTGCTATTGTTTTCCAGAGAAGAGTTTTCCCTCTACTTCAGCCTGATTGTCAGCCCTGAGAGAAAGAAGAGGTTTTCCCTGCCTGCTTGCTCGTCCACTGTTGCGAGATTCTAATAAATGGAATAGCCCACCATTTTCTGGCTCCACAGTTCCTTTAGCATCTGCCTGAATTCAATGTGAACCTGCATGGCCACAGCCACCAGCCTTATAATGCCCCAATTTATCTTTCATGGCCAAATCCGGACTGCTCAGCCATTCCTAATTTCTTCCAATTGGATATAATGTATCCTTTTCCCAGGCCTCATGCTACTGTATTTATTAGTCTTATGACACTCTTCCTTGTACAATAATCCTATATATTTCATATGCATATGTATAAATGTATACATACAATACAATCTAGTCTAAAAAATCTAGTTTAATTCATTTTTACATTCCCCCATTGTGCCTTCATCGTGACTGGCATATTGTATCCATTTAATAAATATTTATTGACATATTCCATTCATAAATGAGTGGATGAATCCTAATTTACTATCCTTAAACCATTGTAAATTTATTTTTTTTTAGAACACCTGCTTTCACCTATTCAGAACTTGAAGCATTTCAAATTCTAACAGATGTTCATGGACAGCTGGGAGGAATTACACTGCAGATACCAAATCATCAGCATAGCTCTTAGGCTCACATCTTCACCTGGTTATGTGTTCCAGACAGCTGTGCCTTCTTGGAAATGCACTTGGCTTTGGGAGCAGGCTCTGTTTATACGACTTCTATAGCATTCCAGAATAAACAAGACAGGCGCTGATTGAGAGTAGAATGGATGCAAGTTTGTGATCTATTCATGTTCTTTTGGAAGTTCAGATAGACTCATTTTGCATTTGTTAAAAGGCTTCTTATCTTGGGGCCTTACTCAATTTCAGATCACAGCAATTTTCCTTTTAGTAAAAAATGGTTCAGATGCCCTGTGATGGGGAAAATATGAGTATGGAAAATGTATACAACTCAGCATATGCTGGAGGCCAGAAACAAGACCAAATGACGCATATTTAGGATCGCTTTTCCTGAATTGATTGCATGTTCTGCATCCAAATGTACATTAACTTTGGCTATTGAGTCATTTTTTAAAACTTGTCTCTCTAAAACTATCCTTAGCATTCTCTTGGGACTGTGGCCAGAGGTAAAAACTAGCGAATATCCATGTTACCTAATCTCCCGTGGTGTATTTTATTCCATGCCCTTTGTTTTGTTTCTTTCCACTTGATTACTCATACATACCCCTTCTAGTACTCTGCGTTAAATGGGGGGAGAGGGTAGATGGAGAAAGGAAATAAATATGCCCATGGCTGTCACTAGTAGACACCAGTTTATAAATAGTACTGGTTTGGCTGTGCACTGGTTTTCTGAATACAGGCAGGTCAAGGAAAACATTTTCTTTTGAAATGAAAAAAGGAGGTTAAAACAAGAGTTTTAATAACAGGCTTGACACAGAGCAGCGTAATACCAGCATGAATTACACTTGGTACCAGACTTTTATTGGAAGTCCTAGATTGCTTTGTTTCTGTCCCTGACATAATATTCAGAGTTAGGTTTATATTTGTCCAGACGGGAGCTGCTTGCTATAGTCCATGCAAATCAAATGCTTGATTTATGCACCATTCTACTGGAGGGTGTAACATTAAATTTAATTTTGTGAGAAAAGCCTGAGGTGTTTCAATGCCTGGGCCTGACATTGTGAACTAGGCAGAGAGGTGCACAAGAATTCATTACAGTTTCCAATATGCGAAATGCAGCATTTGAATGAAACATTTGTCTCTTGTCAAAAAGGCATAATGTCTGTTCTTGGTAAATATTTCCACCCCCACCCCTTCAGGACACACCAGCACATTTTTGCCCTTCATCATATGTCTTGATCAAAGGTGAGTGACTACAGGCATTTGGTGGACTGGGGGAGAGGGGATCAAAAAACGTGTCTGTGAAATGATCAATTATCAATAACATCACCCCAATTGACATTACCTTGATTCTTGAATGTTGCCACAAAAAAGTCTGTATGACTGTGATATTTAGCTATATGACAAATTATTGAATTTACATGGTTAGCTTGACTCCTTTTGACAATCCTCTTACTCATTACTGGTTAGCTCCCTTTCACATACCCTCCAGCAACTATTCAACCTACCTACACTGTCCCCTGTATCACAACACACCTTGGATGACCAGCCCTCAGGCCCTACAGCAAGTTTGTTATTTACTTCCCCAGGAAACTCAGGGCCCTCAGGAATCAACATCATGAGCATTTCAACACCAAGAATGCATTTGACACTCTTCTAGAGCGTTGTTGTTCCTCCATGGCTCATGGAATAATCTAAACTCTTTAACATTCAGGTTAGACCTTTAGTAACCTGCCCTGACCTCACCTTCCACCCTCATCTCCTTCATGTCCCTCTTTAAGCCTTCCAAGATATGCCTTGGCTCACACTGGCCCTCTGCCTGGAGTGACCTTCCCCTACTTTACCACTAGCAAAATCCACTTCTCTGTGAAGCTCTTCTCTGTCAAACAAGACTTGTTGACCCCATTCATAGCACTCATATAAAAATAATATTACATCTAGCTGTACTGGGCCTGTCTTGTCCACAAGTTGTAAGTGCATCTTACTTAATTTTGAATTATCCAGAACACCTGGCACAGAATCTAGTACCTAGCAGGCACTCTCTGTGTATGCTTCTAGATTTAAAATGAATTAAATGATCACTTTGATAGCAGGAAGAAAATAAATGTGTGAGTTAAAAGGAATTCATATCTATATTATCTCAGTGTTTCCTAAATCTTGCCTAACTGATATGAGATGAGCTAAATCATAAACCCAAACTTCTGTCTTTAGTTATTCTAGGTTTGGGACCTAGCACTGATATAAATTGGCTATACTTTTGAACTTTTTCTTTGATTATAACATATGCATTTGTTCCAATCTATAAAGTAAATACATATATTCAAAGCCTTAAGCATATTTTAACTTCCCAATTTCCTGGAAGTTCATGTGAAAATACAATTTTACTCAAATTACCTCAGATATCTTTCCTCACAGATATGTCTGCTAAAGAATTCTTTTTGTCTAAATGGTCATAAACCTTAATACTCATTTTTTAAATATTTAAATATTTTATTATAAGTTTAAATAATATTAAGTATTTAAGTAAAATAACTCCTTTAGACTCAACTATGTTGACGCAATGCTGGTGGCTGAGGGTAGGCAGGTTCTCATTGAATTTGGGCAGGCAGTGGACGAACTGCAGAGCCAGAAAGCATCGGGCCATTACCCACTTATTGGAGGCTTGCAAAGACAGGTGAGTGAATAGACAAAGGAAAACCTGCTTTTTTGCAGTGAAGGGCAAGGGATCAGGAAAACCGCACCTCACAGTGGCGGGAGAGCATACTGGGAGAATCGCCCTGGACGGAAAGCACTCGCAGCCTTACATAGACTATAAGCATGTGGTGGAGCCACGTGTTCCCACACCAGTAAGGCAAGGTGCTTGCAGCCAGTAAACCAGCAAGCAAGCCTAACACAGCTGTTCTCCCCACAGTTGATAAACGTTATTTTAAAATAACTATGTCCCATGCATTGACTATATCTAATTACTATCAAAAATCCATTGAAACATATTTATTTACATTTTGTATTGCTTGTTACTATGAAACCTGGAAGATAAACTTCTAATTTTGGACAAAATGGAAATGAGAACACATTAGTTTCCAATCATGGCCTTTGTTCGGCAGAAACAGATGGAGAGAACAAAGCCTTTCTCCTCCAAAATGCCAATCAATAGCAATGAAATCACCATTCCAAGCTCTGGGGCCATAGACCAAAAGTGGCAAAAGCGATACCGGTTTAGTGTGCAAGTCTGTGGGCTGAAGAAACCAGGTCAAAAGGCAAAGACTTACAGAAATGTTACATGCTCAAATACCTATTCAAATAAAACTGCCACCGTCAATTAAATATCACCCCTTCCCTTAGCTTTATTTTCCACCTCAACTCCACAGCACACTCACGTGCAAGAGCACACACACACACACACACACCCCAACTTGAATCTCATTGATTATTATTTCCAAGAGTTTTTAGGGTCTCTTGTCTAGTGAGAGGTAAGTGAAATGCAGGTCCCAGTTACAGAAAAACCTATGAATAAAAGGAAATGCATCTATATGCATTCTGAAACTCAATTGCAATAGCTACTAGGAATAAAATCACTAGGCTAGAAATCAGAATTCTGCTCCAGAACAAGCAAAACACATCAGCTTAGACAAGCCCTTCACTTTCTGGGTCTTAGTTTCATCATTTTATGCTAAGAACAGTTAGACACAATATTCCCCTGTCCTAAGGAAGAAAGGTATTAGAGGTAAAGGGAAAGAAAAACTCTAGAGAGAGACTGAGCCACAGCAGTAAGGAGACTGTCCTAATGGATAATAAGATAATTTCAGCAAGAAAATAAGGTAAAGGGGTAGTGTGCTAATTCTGTAACTTATTAAAAGCTGAGCTCATCTAACCACTATGCTGTATACCTGAAACTAATATGAAATAATATTGAATTTCAACTGTAATTTGAAGAAAAAAAAGCTGACTTAAAAGAGTTGAAAAGTTAGAGCAAAGGAAACTTCTTTGAAACAAAAGACAGAGAGAGGTGTGGTAGGTTTTTGAACAGAAGTATGAGGGATGAAAATAATTGGAATACTATTCATAAAGATGAATTGCAAGGCAGCAAGTTCAGGAAAATCAAATATTTTTTCTATAATGCAAATCTAATAAGGGCCTAAACTTTGGTGGCAGAAAGGAATAATTACAAGGTCCTTTCAGACTTGAGTCTTTCTTTATAATTGGGTTGCTTCCACGGAATTTTTTTTTTTGAAATTTAAATTACTATACTAGTAAAAGTACCTACCATGTGAATTCAGACCCAATCCGGTCTCCTGTGTATCTAGAGCTAGAATAATTTATAGGTGGTGTAGCCCTTTAAAAAAAATACTGGTTATGGGACAAATAGAATTTTTACTTAACTGGAATTGACTCAGTCCCAGGAATAGTTTTATAAAATTTGCTTCAAACCATACGAGTATTGCCTTTGTTGAACTGCATGTTTCTATCATGCCCTAATGACCATTACACAGAAGAGTGAAACCACTACTCCTTGTTGAGTGTCTCCATGTGCCAGGCATTGTTTTAGGCACTTCACATGCACTATCTCATTTAATCATCACAAAATTTTCATGAGACAGGTAGTATTATCTCCCTTTACAGATGAGGCCACTCATCTGCACAGAGAGACTCAATAACATGCCCACATTTGTACCACAGTCAGCAACAGGCTTCAGAATCCAACGCTGGGGACTGAGTGCAGTCAGCCCACGTGTCTTCTCCACCCCGACACCACCCCCAAAGAAAACAGCTGTTGATGGTGCAGATCACTTCCAGTTCAAGAACACTATAGTGGATAAAGATTTTTGTTACCCTTGTGGCAGAATGCCCTACTGAAGATTAAATTTGCCACACCACATCTCAAATCTGTCAGTGTTTCAACTAGAGACCTGTTTCCAGTGATATGCCAGGTCAACTCAGTCAATAATAAATACTCTTCCCAGAAAACTCTTTTGTTGCTCTATGGTTTTTTTTATAATTTTTCAAAATTATTTAGTATTAGTTTCAGGTGTGCACATAATGGTTAGACAATCATATACTTTACAAAGTGGCCCCCTGGATAATTCAAGTACCCACCTGACACCATATAGAATTATTACAATATTATTGGCCATATTCCCTATGCTGTATTTGCATCCACATGACGATTTTGTAACTACCAATTTGTATTTTTAAATACCTTCTCTTTTTCGCACAGCCTCCACCCTCCTTCCCCTGTGACAACTGTCAGTCTGTTCTCTGTATATGTGAGTCTGTTTCTATTTTGTATGTTAGGTTATTTTTTTCATTAGATTCCACATATGAGTGAGATCATATGATACTTGTCTTTCTCTGACTGGCTCTTTTCACTTAGCATAATACTCTCCAGGTCCATCCATACCATCACAAATGGTAAGATTTCATTCTTTTCTCTGGCTGAGTAATATTCCGTTATGTAAATGTACCACTGCTTTTTTATCCACTTGTCAGTTGATGAGCATTTTCACATCTTGCTTCCAAATCTTGGCTATTGTAAATAACTCTGCCATAAACATAAGGGTGCATATCTTCTTTGAATTAGTGTTTTGGATTTCTTGGGATAAGTTACCAGAAGTAGAATTGCTGGGTCATAAGGCAGTTTCATTTTAAATTTGTTGAAGTAACTCCCTACTCTTTTCCACAGTAGCTGCATCAATTTGCATTCCCATCAAGAGTACATTAGGGTTCCCTTTTCTTCACATCATCACCAATACTTGCTGTTTGTTGAATTATTGATGATCTGACAGGTGTGAGATGATATCTCATTGTGGTTTTAAATTGCATTTCTCTGATGATTAGTGACATTGTGTTGCTTTGCATTTGAAACAATTGCTACAAATGGGAGCTTTAGTATATTTTTATATATATAATATCTATAGACATATCTATATCTATATAGATTATTATAATATATATACATATAGATATAGATATCATGTTGCATATGATATCCTTTGATAAATATTATAAGCTATGTGAAAGTAAATTCAGAAAGCTCCAATTATACGGTCAGTTCAAGCTTGCTTTGGCCACAGTTTATGTCTCTATGCCTAGGGAATTACATAAGCCTGTCTTTAAACAAATTCTAAAGAAGCACTAATAGCACAGTGGTTGTAAAGACAAAAACACAGAACTTGAGTTAGTTTAATTATGTAAATTCATTCCAAAGCAATGGATTAAATCTTGCTGGTGTTCACTATCATTCAGACAATTTCTAATTTTTTTATAAAGTGAAAAACCTCAGAAGGTTTTACAGATTATAAATGTAATTCATGATCAGGTTTTTGATGAAGACATTTCAGTTAAAATTTTTCAACTATGGAGAACTTTTTTTTTGACAGAGACAGAGAGAGACAGAGAGACAAGAAAAGGAGATAGAGGAGAAGCAACAATTTTTCATTGTTGCTCCTCAGTTGTTCATTGATTGCTTTCTCATACGTGCCTTGACTGGCGGGCTACAGCAGAGTGAGTGACACCTTGCTCCAGGCAATAACCTTGGGCTCTAGCCAGTTACCATGGGGTCATGTCTATGATCCCACACTCAAGCCAGCGACCCAGTGCTCAAACTGGTGAGCCTGGGCTCAAGCCGAATGAGCCTGCTCTCAAGCCAGTGACCTCAGGGTTTCAGACCTGGGTCCTCTGTGTCCCAGTCCGATGCTCTATCTACTGCATCACTGCCTGGTCAGGCTCAACTACAGAGACATTTGTAAGCTTCTAAAATTGATCCTGAAGGAACAACATTGGATGGTATTGAAACTTTTGTAAGTTTTTATAAAAAGGGATTATTTTAAAATTTCTGATAAGTGTATTCTTTGATGTATTCTCCTAGATATTTGTTCCCTCATGTGAAGGAACAAATTCAAATTGATAAAAAAAATTCTTCAATAAACTATATAAGCAAAGATAGATTGACATATATGACTATATTGTCTAATGAACATGAATATGCAAGAAAAGATCAATTATAACAATGTCACTGGGAGATGACGTCAGAGTAATGGCGGAGTAGGAAGTGATACCGATAAATCTCCCCCAAAACTCAACAAGATCTTCAACCAGAAACAGAAAAACCTATACTTGGAGCCTCCAGATGCTTCACAATACACCCGAAGGTATGGTCGAGTGAAAAATTGGCTAAATATATAACCAAATCCTGAAGGAAATAGGGAGTAAGAAATGCTCCACCTTCCTCACTAACCTAAACAGGGCGGCTTTCTCTGGTAACTGTGAATATAGAAACTGAGGAGGGCAAAGGGGGTGAATACATCCAGGCCGCGCACAAAAGGCCGAACCAGGCTGTGGCACGGAGATCCTAGGGGAGGAAAAACTGTTCCTGTGGCAAGCCGGGCAATACAAGCTAACACTCGCGCCAAACCCAAACAAAGAAAGACAAGCGGGGCAGCCATTTTACCCGTTCTCCTGGTTGGTGCGCAGTTAGTGGGCGAGAGATCTCTTCCTAAGCCCCAGAAGTGGGTGCCCGTGTTGCCCCACAGAGAGGCAGGGTCATAGGCCTTTCTGTGGGCCGAAAGCAGAATCTCTGGGCAGCCCCAGCGCCCTGGGAAAGCCGCGCATGGGAGGGAGCAAGAACTAATTCCAACGGTGGAAATTTTCCGTGCTGGTGAGGGTTTCACTCAGGGAAACGCGGCCGGCCTCATATCCTGGTGTGCACGCGCAGATAGGTAGTGAGCGATTCCTCCGAGTTCCTCGACAGGGCGCGCCCGTGTTATCGCACAGAGGGGCAGAGTCAGGGGCCTTTGTGTGGGCAAAAGCGGAATCTCGGGCTGCCCCAGCGCCTTGCAAAAGCCGCGCACGGGGACGGAGCGAGAGCGAATTCCAGCGCTGCAAATTTCCATGCGGTTGGGGGTTTCACTCAGAGCGTGAGACTACTGGCCGGATATCCTGGTCTGCGCGCGCAGATAGTGAATGAGAGTTTCCTCCAAGCACCCCGGAAGTGGGTGCCCGCCTGTGTTACCGGACAGAGTGGCAGAGCCAGAGGTCTTTGAGTGGGCGGAAAGCCCGCCTGATTATGCTAGCAGCTCTGACTGACTGAGCCTTACCCAGAACCCTGTGCTGAGTGGAAATAGAGTGGGGAGTTGCCAGCTCTTTGAACCTCTTACTATCCAGGCAGAAGCAGCAACAACCCCATAGCTGGATTATCAGGCTACTAATTGAGGAAGGAAAGACTAGGAGAAAGGCTCCAGGAACACGAACTCTCTCACTGTCGGAGCCTATGAAAGCTAATGAGCCTTGACTCCCAACGAGACTAAAGCACAATACATGACATTGCCATAGAGACTTATCAACTGCAAACCTCTACGTGAGCGTGCCAAAGGGGCAGAACCTGGGGTACAGAGTCACCGACCAGGAAGAGGGAGAGAAAAGAAAAAACAAGAAGATAACCTCTCAAAATCAAGAATAATCTGCAGACTTTATAACCTATCCCATTTTATTATATTTGTTCGTTTGTTTCTCTTATCTTCATTCTTGATACTTTTTTTCCTCCTCCAATTTGGCGGATTAACTCTCTGCCGGTCATACTCTCTCCTCTCCTTGAACTACACTACCCATAAGTGTTACATCTCCCATTATCTTTTTTCTCCTCTTCCTTTCTCTCTATGAGGGTTGCACTCCAAAACCCTTAACTCTCTCTCTCTCCTTTCTTTTTTCTTCTTTTACTGGTTCCCTCTTTTTTTCTCTCTCTCTCTTTCTTTTCTCCCTCTATATTAGTTTCTTCCTTTCTCCTTTACATCTCCTCTCATTCAAACCTCAATAACAAACAAATTATCTTATCTGAAAATCAAACTTATGTTTGTGGCATTTTGGGGGGTTTTTACTTCACCTTTTTAACTCACTAGCAGTGCTCCCATCCCTGGCTCTCCATTTTATCTAGTTCTTGTTCCACTAAATACAATAGTATTTTTTTAATTTGTCCCCCCATTTTTCTGTTCTCTTCTTCCTCTCATCATAACTCTTAGACAACACCAACACCTAAAAGCAAATCATTTTATTCTTGACCCAAATTTTTTCCTTATTTGGTTTTTGTGGGTCCATACCGCCCCCTCTTTTTTTTTTCCTTTTTTTTTCTTTCTTTTTTTTTGCCCCTTTATTACTTTTCCCCAATTCAGGACCTCCATCACAGGCATTGTTTCTTATAATTCACAGTTCACCACAAGATTTTCTCAAGAAAAAGGGGAGAGGAGAGGAAACAAGGAGGGGGGAATAATTTCCTTTTTTTAAAAATTATTATTTTATTTTTCTTTATTTCATTATTAATTTTTTTAAAAAAAACAACTCTTTTTGATTTTTTATTTTTTTTAACTTTTTATTCTTTATTAAATCTCATTAATACTATCAACAAAACCACCCTCAGATGCCATTAAGGAAGAGAAAATCGAATATCATGGATACAAAAGAAAGAGAGGTAACACAGCTAGATGAGGAAAAATCTATGGAGAAAAAATTTAATATATTGGAAACCTTGGAGCTAAATGACAGAGAATTCAAGATAGAAATCCTAAAAATCCTCCGAGATATACAAGAAAACACAGAAAGGCAATTTAGGGAGCTCAGAAAACAACTCAATGAACACAAAGAATATATGTCCAAAGAAATTGAAACTATAAAAACAAATCAAACAGAGATGAAAAACTCAATTCACGAGCTGAAAAACGAAGTAACAAGCTTAGCTAATAGAACAGGTCAGATAGAAGAGAGGATTAGTGAAATAGAAGACAAGCAACTTGAGGCACAACAGAGAGAAGAAGAAAGAGACTCAAAAATTAAAAAAAATGAGATAGCCCTACAAGAATTATCTGACTCCATCAAAAAGAATAACATAAGAATAATAGGTATATCAGAGGGAGAAGAGAGAGAAAATGGAATGGAGAACATACTCAAACAAATAATAGATGAGAACTTCCCAAGCCTGTGGAAAGAACTAAAGCCTCAAATTCAAGAAGCAAACAGAACACCGAGTTTTCTTAACCCCAAAAAACCTACTCCAAGGCATATCATAATGAAATTGACACAAACCAACAGCAAAGAAAAAATTCTCAAGGCAGCCAGGGAAAAGAAGAATACAACATATAAAGGAAGGCCCATTAGATTATCATCAGATTTCTCAGCAGAAACTCTACAAGCTAGAAGAGAGTGGACCCCAATATTTGAAGTCCTGAAAGAGAGAAACTTTCAGCCACGAATACTATACCCATCAAAGCTATCCTTCAAATATGAAGGAGAAATAAAAACATTCACAGATACAGAAAAGATGAGGGAATTTATCATCAGAAAACCCCCACTCCAGGAATTACTAAAGGTGGTTCTCCAATCAGATACAAAGAACAAAAAAAAAACAGAGCCACAAGTAAAAGCTCCAAGAAGAACACAATAAAACCAAATTTAAACTGTGACAACAACAAAAAGAAAGAGGGGGAGAAGATGGAGATTAACAGTAGCAAAGGACGATGGAGTGCAAAAGTACTCACAAAATAGTTTGCTACAATGAACAGGGTAGGGACCCTTTTCATTACTCAAAGGTAACCACCATTGAAAAAACCACCACAGAAGCACATGAGATAAAAAAGATAGCAACAGAGGAAAGATGTATGGAATACAACCAAATAAAAACAAAAGATAGAAAAATGAAAGAGAAGGATCAAACAAGACACAAAACTAACAGAAAGCAAGATATAAAATGGCAATAGGGAACTCACAAGTATCAATAATTACACTAAATGTAAACGGATTAAACTCACCAATAAAAAGGCACAGAGTAGCAGAATGGATTAAAAAAGAAAATCCAACTGTATGCTGCCTACAGGAAACTCATCTAAGTAACAAGGATAAAAACAAATTCAAAGTGAAAGGCTGGAAAACAATACTCCAAGCAAATAACATCCAAAAAAAAGCAGGTGTAGCAATACTCATATCGGATAATGCTGACTACAAGACAGGAAAAGTACTCAGAGATAAAAATGGCCATTTCATAATGGCTAAGGGGACACTGAATCAAGAAGACATAACAATTCTTAATATATATGCACCAAACCAAGGAGCACCAAAATATATAAGACAGCTACTTATTGACCTTAAAACAAAAACTGACAAAAATACAATCATACTTGGAGACCTCAATACACCGCTGACGGCTCTAGATCGGTCATCCAAACAGAGAATCAACAAAGACATAGTGGCCTTAAACAAAACACTAGAGCACCTGGATATGATAGACATCTACAGGACATTTCATCCCAAAGTGACTGAGTATACATTTTTCTCCAGTGTACATGGATCATTCTCAAGAATTGACCATATGTTGGGCCACAAAAACAACATCAGCAAATTCAGAAAAATTGAAGTTGTACCTAGCATATTTTCTGATCATAAAGCCTTGAAACTAGAATTCAACTGCAAAAAAGAGGAAAAAAATCCCACAAAAATGTGGAAACTAAACAACATACTTTTAAAAAATGAATGAGTCAAAGAAGAAATAAGTGCAGAGATCAAAAGATTTATACAGACTAATGAAAATGACAATACGACATATCAGAATCTATGGGATGCAGCAAAAGCAGTGATAAGAGGGAAGTTCATATCACTTCAGGCATATATGAACAAACAAGAGAGAGCCCAAGTGAACCACTTAACTTCCCACCTTAAGGAACTAGAAAAAGAAGAACAAAGACAACCCAAAACCAGCCGAAGAAAGGAAATAATAAAAATCAGAGCAGAAATAAATGAATTAGAGAACAGAAAAACTATAGAAAAAATTAATAGAACAAGGAGCTGGTTCTTTGAAAAGATCAACAAAATTGACAAACCCTTGGCAAGACTTACCAAGGAAAAAAGAGAAAGAACTCATATAAACAAAATCCAAAATGAAAGAGGAGAAATCACCACGGACACCGTAGATATACAAAGAATTATTGTAGAATACTATGAAAAACTTTATGCCACTAAATTCAACAACCTAGAAGAAATGGATAAATTCCTAGAACAATACAACCTTCCTAGACTGAGTCAAGAAGAAGCAGAAAGCCTAAACAGACCTATCAGTAGAGAAGAAATAGAAAAAACCATTAAAAACCTCCCCAAAAATAAAAGTCCAGGCCCTGACGGCTATACCAGCAAATTTTATCAAACATTCAAAGAAGACTTGGTTCCTATTCTACTCAAAGTCTTCCAAAAAGTTGAAGAAGAAGCAATACTTCCAAACACATTTTATGAGACCAACATAACCCTCATACCAAAACCAGGCAAGGATGGCACAAAAATAGAAAACTACAGACCAATATCTCTAATGAATACAGATGCTAAAATACTAAACAAAATACTAGCAAATCGAATACAACAACATATTAAAAAAATAATACATCATGATCAAGTGGGATTCATCCCAGAATCTCAAGGATGGTTCAACATACGTAAAACGGTTAACGTAATACACCATATCAACAAAACAAAGAACAAAAACCACATGATCTTATCAATAGACGCAGAAAAGGCTTTTGATAAAATACAACACAATTTTATGTTTAAGACTCTCAACAAAATGGGTATAGAAGGAAAATATCTCAACATGATAAAGACCATATATGATAAACCATCAGCTAACATCATGTTAAATGGCACTAAACTGAAGGCTTTCCCCCTTAAATCAGGAACAAGACAGGGTTGTCCACTCTCTTATTTAATGTGGTACTAGAGGTTCTCGCCACAGCAATCAGACAAGACAAAGAAATAAAAGGCATCCATATCGGAAAAGAAGAAGTAAAGGTATCACTTTTTGCAGATGATATGATCCTATACATCGAAAACCCCAATGAATCCACAAAAAGACTACTAGAAACAATAAGCCAATACAGTAAGGTTGCAGGATACAAAATTAACATTCAGAAGTCAATAGCCTTTCTATATGCCAACAATGAAACAACTGAGAAGGAACTCAAAAGAATAATCCCCTTCACAATTGCAACAAAAAAAATAAAATACTTAGGAATAAACATAACAAAGAATGGAAAGGACTTATATAATGAAAACTATAAACCATTGTTAAGGGAAATTGAAAAAGATATAATGAGATGGAAGAATATACCTTGTTCTTGGCTAGGAAGAATAAATATAATCAAGATGGCTATATTACCCAAAGCAATATACAAATTCAATGCAATTCCCATCAAACTTCCAATGACGTTTTTTAAAGAAATAGAGCAAAAAATCATCAGATTTATATGGAACTATACAAAACCCCGAATAGCCAAAACAATCCTAAAGAAAAAGAATGAAGCTGGGGCCATTACAATACCTGACTTCAAACTATATTATAGGGCCACGACAATCAAAACAGCATGGTATTGGCAGAAAAATAGACACTCAGACCAATGGAACAGAATAGAAAGTCCAGAAATAAAACCACATATATAGAGTCAAATAATTTTTGATAAAGGGGCCAACAACACACAATGGAGAAAAGAAAGCCTCTTCAATAAATGGTGCTGGGAAAACTGGAAAGCCACATGCAAAAGAATGAAACTGGACTACAGTTTGTCCCCCTGTACTAAAATTAACTCAAAATGGATCAAAGATCTAAACATAAGACCTAAAACAATTAAGTACATAGAAGAAGACATAGGTACTCAACTCATGGACCTGGGTTTTAAAGAGCATTTTATGAATTTGACTCCAATGGCAAGAGAAGTGAAGGCAAAAATTAATGAATGGGACTACATCAGACTAAGAAGTTTTTGCTCAGCAAGAAAAACTGATAACAAAATAAACAGAAAGCCAACTAAATGGGAAATGATATTTTCAAACAACAGCTCAGATAAGGGCCTAATATCCAAAATATACAAAGAACTCATAAAACTCAACAACAAACAAACAAACAATCCAATAAAAAAATGGGAAGAGGATATGAATAGACACTTCTCCCAGGAAGAAATACAAATGGCCAACAGATATATGAAAAGATGCTCATCTTCTTTAGCTATTAGAGAAATGCAAATCAAAACAGCAATGAGATACCACCTCACACCTGTTCGATTAGCTATTATTAGCAAGACAGGTAATAGCAAATGTTGGAGAGGCTGTGGAGAAAAAGGAACCCTCATCCACTGTTGGTGGGAATGTAAAGTAGTACAACCATTATGGAAGAAAGTATGGTGGTTCCTCAAAAAACTGAAAATAGAACTACCTTATGACCCAGCAATCCCTCTACTGGGTATATACCCCAAAAACTCAGAAACATTGATACATAAAGACACATGCAGCCCCATGTTCATTGCAGCATTGTTCACAGTGGCCAGGACATGGAAACAACCAAAAAGCCCGTCAATAGATGACTGGATAAAGAAGATGTGGCACATATACACTATGGAATACTACTCAGCCATAAGAAATGATGACATCGGAACATTTACAGCAAAATGGTGGGATCTAGATAACATGATACGAAGCGAAATAAGTAAATCAGAAAAAAACAGGAACTGCATTATTCCATACGTAGGTGGGACATAAAAGTGAAACTAAGAGACGTTGATAAGAGTGTGGTGGTTACGGGGGGAGGGGGGAATGGGAGAGGGAAAGGGGGAGGGGGAGGGGCACAAAGAAAACAAGATAGAAGGTGACAGAGGACAATCTGACTTTGGGTGACGGGTATGCATCATAATTGAACGACAAGATACCCTGGTCTTGTTATCTTTGAATATATGTATCCTGATTTATTGATGTCACCCCATTAAAAAAATAAAATTATTTAAAAAAAAAATAAAGAAGTGCACATTCTGGAAAATCAAAAAAAAAAAAAAACACAATGTCACTGACAAATGTGCAGAAAGCTTGAAAACCTGCAGAAACTGTAATGCTATTATTCACTACTGTGACATTTGTCTTTTTTTAACTTGTAGTTTTTTCCTTTGGTATAATATTTATTTCTTTAATTTTTATTTTTAATAGCATGATTATATATAAGTTTAATTTTTTTCAACATCTACATTTCTTTACTAGCTTTTTAAAAATAATTTTTAATTAAATTTTTAAATTTATTGTGTTAACATAAATTTAAGTGTCCCACTCAATATAACATCCTCACCTTCCAACAACATGCCCCCATTTCATCTTCTTTGTTCCCCTCCCCCAGACTCCCTCCCTCCTTCCCTCTGGGATTTGCTGTCTTGTTATCTGTATCTCTGTGTTATGTATATATAATTTCACTAATCCCTTCACCTTCTCTGATCTCATCCCTTCATCCCCCTTCCCTCTGACAGCTGTCCCTCTGGTCCTTGTGACCCCACCTCTGTTTCTATTTCATTACTCAATTCACCTTGTTCATTAGATTCCACATATGAGTGAGATCGTATGATACTTGTCTTTCTCTGACTGGCTTATTTCACTTAGCATAATACTCTCCAGGTCCATCCATGCTGTCATAAATGGTAAGATTTCCTTTTCCACAGCCATGTAGTATTCCATTGTGTATATGTACCACAGCTCTTTTATCCACTCATCCACTGATGGGACACTTGGGCTGTTTATAGATCTTGGCTATTGTAAACAATGCTGCAATAAACATTTCACAATTGTTATTGAAAATACTTTTGTCATATAGAAGAGGGTTAAGAAAAAATTGATTCTCTGTGGATGTCAAGTATGATAGCTATTGACTAGTTAACTGAGCTTCGAATGTGGAAATGAGAATTCACACCCAGACAGACCGTCACCTTATACTTGGATCCTATATATTTCTGTTTTTCCAAGATGCTTCCTGAGAAATTCCAGGTCACCCTGATATAATGCACCTTGGGATACTAGCACTCAGGAAAACTTAGGGTCCAGCAGGTCCCCAGACATTTAATGGTGATGGTGTGTGGTTATAGTTTGGATGGAGCCCATGACTTGTGCTAAAGAACACATGTGTGTTATTGCAATTGGACCTTTGGCCCTGGACCCACTTTTGTTACACATGTCCAGGTTTTGGTGAAGGTAGGCTTTCCCTGGATTTAATGTCTTTTGTGCATAAATGTATTTGACTTTGAAGGCACCAAAGTTGTGCCACTCCAAACATGTGCCATTTGGGCTACATTGATTTTAAACTGGTTATTTTAAATAAAAGAAAGACTCAAAGAACCATTGACCCTCCTCCTTCACTGACCTAAAGAAATTTAGCTCTTATGACAGATAACTACAATTTAATACAATCTAGTATGTACCAGACAGAGAACCTAACAAATTTTGCCCATTTGGTCAAAATCTTCTCCGTTCCATTGTTAAAGGGGGCACAGCAAATATTTATTTACCAAACAATTGCTTCTCCATCTCCATGTAAATTGCCTTCCTGCCCTTTGAAGTCCCAAACCACAGTCCCACTTTCTCCTTTGCTTCATAATGACATATGAGCCTCAATGGCCCACTGTATTGGAGGGATGCACCCTGGAATGTGCCTCCATAAAATAAACCTTAGGCATTCCCCCTGTTAATCTGTCCCATGTTAATTTGATTATTGGCCTAGACAGAGAACTTAAACGGTAGGAGGAAAAAGTTAATTTTTAAGCCCCTACAGTTTGTCTCCTGGAAGTTGTGAAAGTCCCACAGCTCGCGTCTTAATTGGAAACCAGACTTCCGTCTATTAGGAGGTGGCACACCCGGGACACAGGAAACCAGCTCTGTTCTAAGCCTTAGGAAAAGGTCCTTCCCTTTCTTTGCCTTTTATTCTTTTTTCTGCCATCTGTCACTTTGGGTGGGGAGGGAGACATTAGAATCATTTAAGGAGATTTTACCTTCTAGACACATCAAATCATCTAGGAATAGAAGGATGTTTAAAGGTTGAAAAGTTTACCAGGTTGAAAACAAATGATTTAAAGTGTGATTTTTCAAACTACATTGTGACCAAATTGTGAGACCTGAAGTTGATTTTTAATTGGTACAGTAACAATGAAAAGAAAGAACTGAATAAAATTTTAAAAATCAGTGTCTCATCCACAATATGATAAAATATTATTTTGGAAAGTTGGGAAGATTTTTTGTTTCAGGAGTGTGTGTGTGTGTGTGTGTGTGTGTGTGTGTGTGTGTATTAGGTGGCAGTGTAAAATATACTTCTAACTTGGGAGCATGGTCAAAAATGTCTGCAAGTCATTTATACGAAGGACCGACACTAGTGGGTAGTTCTGAGAAAGGCCAAGAAAACATTTCTCCTACTTTCTGGGAAGGCCCTGAGCTTTTGCAAAGGAGACCCTGTAGCTCCACATGGTTCCAACCAGCTTTCCAAGGTCCTGTCTCTTGACTTCTTTCTCAGATACCTAAGAGGATGGAAGGGGACAGATGGAGGAAGATTCCTGTCACACTAAGCATATCCAGTAACTAAATATCTGCATTTGTTCTAAAACTGTTAGTGATGAACTTCTCAACTATATTATTTTCTGTTTTCTCATTGATCCTCCAACATGAAAACTTTCTTTAAGAAATTAGATGAAAGGCAACCCTTATCTCCTTTATAAATTGGTAGGTGTCCTCTGATTTGGGCATAACTGCTGGAAAACTGGAAGCTTCTGGAGCCTTTGACCCTCATCACTGAGATGTGGTTCAGCCTCATCGTTTCTTTAATCCTGGCTTTCTTTCATGAGTTGTATGGTGTTTACTCCATTTTAATGATGGATGTCCAAACCTCTTTTGAAAAGAGGAAAGATATCCATGGAAAATATGTCTCTCCACTGGGTGGTAAGGTTTTCTACAGCAGGGACTAGATCTTTCCTCTCTAGACCCCCAATGCCTCCCTAGCAGAATTTGGTTAATAAGTCATGACTCAATTCAACATTATTGACATATAATGTGCAGGAAAAAGCAAGCAAAGTGAAAAAACAAAAGCTTGATTTTAATATAAACTTTTAATGCCTGCTTACCTCTAAATAATTATTTTCTTTTCATTTATTTTCTTTATTCACTCCTGAATTCATACCACACTGGCGAGCACTTAGTCCACACCAGATGCAAGAACTGCTCTTGCCTGAACAAAAAGAAGAGATAGAATTGGTAGAAGAGAATCAAGGCAACTCGAGAATTAGAAAATGGCACATTCAAAACTTGAATCATGAAAACTTACACAATGGACCAAAGAAGAATAAAAAAAGCACTCTCTGTCCCCTTCCCTAACTTTTCTGCAAAACATGTATAATCTTCTAATATGCTATATCACTTATTTATTTTATTTTTTTATTTGTCTCTTCTCTCTAAAATATAAACTCCATGAGAGCAGGCATTTTCTTCCACTGCTATATTTGCAGTACCTTGTACATAGTAGTTGCTCAATTAGCTTTCATACTTGTAATCAATTATCTATTCTACTTCTTAAAATTATCAGTGTCTGACATTCCGTCTTCCCTATTCCCACCATAGCTAAACTTCTTACCTGAGTTGGTCTGGTATGAACATGTCTAACATAAATAAAAAGGGCAGTGGCTTTGCATTAGGTTGAAGAATCCTAGATTGAGTAGGACTTTCATGTTATTTCTAAACTTTTCTCATGCTCCAGCAAGTCTCCAAACACCCACAAGGGATGCTGTGGTGTTCTTAAGACCACACATATCTAGTGACCATCAGATAAGCTATTCTGCCTGTGAGCTGGGTCTCCCTGCAGCCCTGTGTGCACATCAGCAGCTGCAAACACAAACGCACCTGTCGAGCTTAATGGACTGTTTCTTCATTTCTCTTCTTCCTCATTCCACCCACAAACAAGCTATGGAGATCAAAAGTTACCGTAAATGTATTAGCATGAAAGCTACACATAGGTTGGGACTTCACTCTCCTTTGCTTTGTGTTTCATCAAAAAGAACCGGGATGCAGAGAAATGTGTGGTTCATTTTAGAAATACTGATCACTGAGGAAGCAACAAGGCAAAGAGCAAAGCCTACCAGATTTTAAGTCAGAAGATCTAGATTCTAGTCATACTTTGGTTACTGCCATAAATTCAAGTAAATCAAGTTCTTTTTGAGACTCAGGTGTCTAGTTTATAAAATGTGGATAAACTTAATAATGTCAATGATAGCTATGAAGGTAAAATTAAACAATATGTTATAGAAATATAAGGAATCATATTAATATGAAACAATGTTAGGTGTTGCCATTCCTGGAAATTAATAGAGAGATGATAGATGATAGATGATAGATAGATAGATAGATAGATAGATAGATAGATAGATAGATAGATTCATAAGATAGTGAGTATATATAAAAACAAAAATGACACATGAATGTGCAAAAGTATGTTTGTAAAGCATAAAAACTGTTTTCTACCTTCCTGAGTTTGCCAGATAGAATATTTAACAGCACTGTTAGGTATACGTTGTTTTCCTCTTTTTGAGGATAATAAAAATGAAGCTTAGAGATCATTAATTTATTAAATCATTCAACACATTTATTAATTCTAATGCAGGCACTGAGAGTTACTTCATCAATGAAACACTCCATACAGGAAGCAAAATCAGGATTTCTACCCAGGTCTGTCTGTCTGACTCCAAAGCCCACATTAACAAAAATGATATTAAGTGTCTAGAAGCTGTAAAGAACATTCTTGCCTATGCATTCCCAACCCTCTATTCCAAGCAAGACTAAATTCTGTGGAAGGATCTTTATATCATTAACAACTACCTTAGTCCCCTATATCCATGGAAAAATATGTTCCAAGATTCAGTAGATGTCTGAAACCAAAGATAGTGCTGGAACCTATAGACACTGTGACTTTTCCTAGACATCATACCTTTTTACTTCTGCTTGGCATATCTGAATTGCCAGTATTCCTACTCCTGTGCTTTGGGGCAACTATTAGGTAAAATAAGGGTTACTTGAATATAAGCACAAAGATACCATGTCCATCGATCTGATTAACAGAGAGGGCTAAGTGACTAAGGGGCAGGTGACGGGTACAATGTGGAGATGCTGGATGAAGAAATAATTCATGTCCCTGTTGGATAGAGCAAGTGAGCTGGAGATTTCTTTATGCTATTTAGAATGGTGCACAATTTAAAACTTATGCATTGTTTTTTCTGGAATTTTCTATTTACTATTTTTGGGTCGCAAGGCTGACCAAAGGTAACTGAAGCCACAGAAAGTGAAACCATGGATAAGAAAGAACTATTCGACAGTGAGAGCACTAACAGACTGCTGAAAGTATTCCCAGATGACATAGCTAGCATATTGGATGACAATGCAGAATCCACTAATTCAGTCTAACACATACTTACTGGTCACCTAGGATGAGCCAGGTAATGTGGGAGGTGATTGTGGGAATACAAACACAAATGAAGCATGCCACTGCCACAGAGAAGTTCAAAAATGAAGAGGAGAAAGAGACCTAGAAAAAGCACAAAGATGTGGAAGGACAGCTGTAGACTGTCCATGACAAACCTGTTTCTGAGCATGTGAGAGACATGCCTGGGTATCACTCCACATGTCTTGTTGCTTTTGTTTCTAATGTGTGTATGAAGGACAGGAGAACAATGGAGTTTTAATGAGCTGAAGCAAAAAAAACAAAATGTCTACCCCATAGGAACAGCGCAAAACTGTTCCTGGCAAAACTCAAATTGTATTAAAAATAATCAGTCTTTGGCTGGATATACTAACATTTGATCAGTACATTACAATTCCCAAAATACTTTCTCAAACAGATTATCACCTCCAAGTGAAAACATTATAACTTAACCAAAAAGCCTTGATAGTTTTCCTTTCAGAAAATGAAAATACAAAAATTCTATTCTTTCTTCACTTTTCTTCTCCGTATAAAATCAACCATCCATCCCCTTAACTGGTCCCTCGGGTTTGTCCATATCAATAGTTTTGTGTTATCTCTTTCCCATTGGAGGTGACGGAGGAGTGTAGGAGAGAAAATATATGCTTTTTCCCCCCTTTAATATTCTGAAATGTACATGGTGGCATCTTAGAGAAATGAATCACATTTCCATATAAAGATTCAGGATTGTGAGTGAACTTGATGAAAGCCAAACTCCCTTTCCCAAGCATAACTGCCATACAGGGGCTTTTTTTCTCTTTCCCCTGTTCTCAATTCTTCATTACTATGCATGCAGCAGTGGCAATACTGTTGAGCAGGAAGGCATATTTAATCTCTGATGTTTAAAGTTTGTTAAAATGCACATAACTATACGTATTAAAAATCTTAGATTCTTCTGTCTCCCAAATGCATGCGGGAGATAGGCTTGAAATTAAAGATAAAAAGGGAAAGTGTAGTAAATTGTCCTATTTCTCCTCTGTTATATATTCATCAGGACAGAGCTGCACGACAAATTCAATGAAACAGAATTAGTTTTTATAACTCAATGGGAAATCTATAAGAGCACCTGAACACAGTATTTGCCATGAATATTTGGAACGACTCAGTCCCAAAGCTCTGATGTGGGTTCTATGAATATTAATAAAAAGTAACCTCACCAAGGGGGAAATGGTTCTCTAATGTTCATTTCCCTCTCCCTACCACTTTTTCCCCCAAAATGGTCCTTTTATCACCTCCTAAAATATTCAAGGGAATGTCTCATGCTTTGCATCTTGCACTTGGAATTATACTTGCTAACCTAATTTCATTACAGAAAGCTTTAGAATTGGAGTTGCTTCAGAAGACACTGATCACTTCAATGGATATTTCTGTGCCTGGGCTGGAGTGACCAGATCCTGGCATAATAAAATGAGCTGCTAAAGATTTTGTTTCAAAGCAAATGCTAGTCATTGATAGGCGTCAAGGATGGATACATGAACAGCAGGAGCTTGTTCAAGAAAGGGGTCTATGGTGAAGAGAAGGGTGAAGCAATGATGGAGTGTCCGCATGGGATCTGGTGTTTTGTTGCATCATCTTATTCAGTTCTTGCAACAACTCTTTGAGGTAATGGCCTGACACACGGTCAATATCTATGAAGCACTTTGTCAATCACACAGCATATATAAGAGTTTCACTTATAGCATATTATGAATATATTGTATTAGAATATTCCTGATTTGGAAAATGGTGTAAGAATGCCTACTTCTAGAATTACTTTAAGAGTTACAAGAGATAGCATAAATATATTTATAAGCCCACCAAATGTCATTTGCCCTCTCTTTCAATTCCTTTCCCACAAAAATTATTCAAACACAATTTACCGCTAAGTCAGAGGTCGGGAACCTTTTTGGCTGAGAGAGCCATGAACGCCACATATTTTAAAATATAATTCTGTGAGAGTCATACAATATGTTTAACACTAAATACAAGTAAATGTGTGCATTTTATGTAAGACCAACACTCTTAAAGTACAGTAAGTCTCTGAATTCTTTTTAATAATGTTGTTATGCTGTTGCTAACCAATGATGAATAAAGTACTTCTTACCATTAATGTGATTTCTGGTGTTGCATCGTTTTGCTCATGGCTTTGTAGTCTGGTTGATACGTGCTGAGGTTAAGCTTCATGTAGGTGTTGAGACTTCCATTCGTTAAACATGATCGTAGGTTGCTCTTAACGTTCTTTAGATGTGAGAAAGACTGCTCACATGCATACATAGAGCCAAACATTGTCAGTACAGCAATACTCACACACTGCAGTGTGTGGTATATGATGGGAAGCATGTTTCAAGTTTTGACAATCAGCTGGTCCGCGGGTTGAAGTTTTTTCATATCTCCCCACTTGTGTTTGCTCGCCAACTCTGCTTGCTGTCATGCAAGTCTTTCCAAATTATCATTCAGTGACTTGAACTTATTCACCCACATGTCTGAGGCCTTCAGGTCAGCAGCTTGTAGCTCAAAATATCTGACAGAGACACCAGGGATGTAACAGGTCAGCGCTGTTCACTGCACACTTATGTGGATGGGTGATGAACTTAAAAAGACAAGTGCATTCATGAAATTCTCCAGAGCACACTTTGAATGACTGCAGGAGATTAGATGTGAAGCCCACTAGCTGCTGTAGATCAAGATGTTGAGCAGAGATGAACAGGAGACACCAAATCTTTTTTGCCTGCAAACTACTACCTTCTTTATTAGATCCAGCTAATAACACTGTTTTGTCTTTTTCCAAATAGCTCCAGATATATGGAAAAGATTTATATAGGCGGATGGGGATCCTCAAACCCCTCAGCGAGATCTTCTGAGCATGGCTTTTAAGATACCTAGAGGCAGAAAAAGCCCAATAGAGATCAGGGGAACTACCAGCTTTTAGGATACACCCTTAAAGGCTCCAATGCCCCAAAGGGGTCTCATAGGATGCCATCTGGGTCCTGCTTCAATAGTGGAAAAGAAGGTCATTGAGCTAAAGCCTGACAGGCTTACATGCCTCTGCTGTGAGGAAACAAGGACACTGGAAGGTAGGCTTCCCCCTCGCTCTTCTAAGGGAGGGTTCAGTCTCTTCCAGCCCTGCTCCAGCCACCTATGACCTAAACTTGCTCAGAAAGCTGGGGTTTGCCACTGAAGGTGCCCAGGGCCGTCGGCCCCATCTACGACACTGTGGATGAGCCTAGAGTATTTCTTCCAAGGAGCAGGTAAACTGATCTCATTTGCACAAGGGCCATTTAACTATGTTTTGCCTGAATAGTCAGGTTTTTTATTCTTCCTTCAAAGATCTCTGTTGTGGGTGTTGATAGTCCTATTTTCTGCTGCTTTGCTTAATATATAGTGTTTTCTTTATCCCTCCTACCTCAATGCCCCACTCATATTTCAGGCTGGGACCTACTCCTAATTTAGAGCTCTCTTTCCCCTTTTGCCAACTTCTATTATGAATCTACCTTTGCCACCCAGCTTAGTGTATCCCAAGGTTCTCTTTACCATGCCACAGTCGCAGAGCTCCAGGGAAGAGCAACCTGGTCTCATCTCTCCAGGCAGAGGAGAACAGAAGCTCCATATCCACGCATGCTGCAAATGGCTTTTCCAGTCTACCTGAATCATTACCAGCTAGAAACAGCAGTCATTGGGACTTGGACATGAGCTGCAAAGTATAGAATGGTGACAACAATTCCAGTGCCATGAGGACTTTTCCTGGATGTGGACTTTTCTGGACTCCTGCTCCCTGTGACAGCTCCTAACAGACTGAACTGTGGTTGGGTTGCATTTTTCAGAGATTTGGCATGGTGATGGGGCCAACTTGGACTTGGTGAACATGTTAAGGACACTACTCTTTTATGGATTCTTGCTGTATTGGCCAAGAGTTTGCTTAAAGGCTTTTAATCACTGTAAAAAAAAAATTAGAAGACTGGATAAAGAAGATGGGGCACATATACACCATGGTATACTATTCAGCTAAAAGAAATTATGACATCGGACCACTTACAGCAGAATGGTGGAATCTTGATAACAGTATGCGGAGTGAAATAAGTGAATCAGAAAAAAACAAGAACTGCAGGATTCCATACATTGGTGGGACATAAAAACGAGACTAAGAGACATGGACAGGAGTGGGGTGGTTACGGGGGTTAGGGGGAGGGAAGGAGGGAGAAGGGGAAGGGGAGGGGTACAAAGAAAACTGGATAGAGGGTGATGGAGGACGATCTCTCTTTGGTGATGGGTATACAACAGAACTAAATGACAAGGTAACCTGGAAATGTTTTCTTTGAATATATGTACCCTGATTTATTGATGTCACCCCATTATAATAAAAATTTATTTATAAAAAAAAAATGTTGAGCAGGGTCACTTGCTTTGCATGCATCTTTAAACTCTCCCAGTTTTTCAAAGTGTAGTGAACAACCTTTTTCAATGTCAGCGATGAAGAGTTCCAGCTTGTTTTCAAATGCAAACACTGTCTGTTGAAGGGATAAAAATGTATTTCCAATGCCTTGCATTTTCACATTGAGCTGGTTCAGATGTTCGTTCGGTCATGTCCATGAGATAGTAGAACTTCATGAGCCACTCAGTATTAACTAACTCAGGATGCTCAACATTTCTCATTTCCAGAAAAGTCTGGATTTCACTCAGACAAGGTGCAAAATGGCTGAGCACCTTCCCTCTTGACAACCAACGCACATTGCTGTGCAGAAGCAGACCAGGATAATTATTCCCAACTTCATCCAGCAGTGTTTTAAACTGTCATCATTTAAAGCTCGGGCAACAATAAAGTTGACCACCCAAATGACCAGCGACATCACCTCGCCACACATCTGAGCACAAAGTGCCTCTGATGTAGGATGCAGTGAAAACTTAGGATGGGTCTCTTTTTGTGTTCACAAAGAAGCACTACGAATCCTCTGTTTTTCCCACCATGCACAGAGCACCATCAGTATACACCAAAATAAGTTTATCCATCAGTAGATTTTTTTCTTCAACGAACTCAGTGAAAGACTTGAATAAATCCTCCCCTCTTGTTGTCTCTTTCATAGGCAAAACAGCAAGACTTCTCACGTAGTGTGTCACCAACAGCATACCTTGCAATCACGCTGAACTGGGGGATAAATGGTTTACGTCTGTTGACTCATCCAAAGCAAGAGAAAAGAATGGTGCTGCACTTATGTCCTTCACTTGTGTTGCCTCAATTTGATTTGCCATCATGATGGTATGATCATGAACAGTTCTTGCCGACAGAGGCATGTCTTTTATTCATTTGATTATCTTGTCTTTATCTAAAAAGTCGTCAAAAAGTGTATTGGCCATGACATTGCCATAGAGACTTATCAACTGCAAGCCTCTACCTGAGCGTGCCAAAGGGGCAGAACCCGGGGTACAGAGTCACCGACCAGGAAGAGGGAGAGAAAAGAAATAGCAAGAAGATAACCTCTCAAAATCAAGAATAATCTGCAGACTTTATAACCTATCACATTTTATTATATTTGTTCGTTTGTTTCTCTTATCTTCATTCTTGATACTTTTTTTTCTTCCTCCAATTTGGCCGATTAACTCTCTACTGGTCTTACTCTCTCCTCTCCTTGAACTACACTACCAATAAGTGTTACATCTCCCATTATCTTTTCTCTTCTCTTCCTTTCTCTCTATGAGGGTTGCACTCCAAAACCCTTAACTCTCTCTCTCTCTCCTTCCTTTTTTCTTCTTTTAGTGGTTCCCTCTTTTTTTTCTCTCTCTCTCTTTCTTTTCTCCCTCTATATTAGTTTCTTCCTTTCTCCTTTACATCTCCTCTCATTCAAACCTCAATAACAAACAAATTATCTTATCTGGGACTCAAACCTATGTTTGTGGCATTTTGGGGGGTTTTTACTTCACCTTTTTAACTCACTAGCAGTGCTCCCATCCCTGGCTCTCCATATTATCTAGTTCTTGTTCCACTAAATACAATAGTAAGTTTTTAATTTGTCCCCCCATTTTTCCGTTTTCCTCTTATTCCTCTCATCATAACTCTTAGACAACCAACACCTAAAAGCAAATCATTTTATTCTTGACCCAAATTTTTTCCTTATTTGCTTTTTGTGGGTCCATACGCTCTTTTAATTTTCTTTTTTCTTTTTTTTTTTCCTTTTTTTTTTTTTTCTTTTTTTCTTTTTTGCCCCTTTATTACTTTTCCCCAATTCAGGCCCTCCATCACAGGCATTGTTTGTTATAACTCACAGTCCACCACAAGATTTTCTCAAGAAAGAGGGGAGAGGAGAGGAGAAAAAAAAAGGAGGGGGGGAATAATTTCCTTTTTTAAAAAATTTTTATTTTATTTTATTTTTCTTTATTTCATTATTAATTTTTTTTAAAAAAAACAACTCTTTTCAATTTTTTATTTATTTTTTATTTTTTTTAACTTTTTATTCTTTATTAAATCTCATTAATACTATCAACAAAACCACCCTCAGATGCCATTAAGGAAGAGAAAATCGAATATCATGGATACAAAAGAAAGAGAGGTAACACAGCTAGATGAGGAAAAATCTATGGAGAAAAAATTTAATATATTGGAAACCTTGGAGCTAAATGACAGAGAATTCAAGATAGAAATCCTAAAAATCCTCCGAGATATACAAGAAAACACAGAAAGGCAATATAGGGAGCTCAGAAAACAACTCAATGAACACAAAGAATATATGTCCAAGGAAATTGAAACTATAAAAACAAATCAAACAGAGATGAAAAACTCAATTCACGAGCTGAAAAACGAAGTAACAAGCTTAGCTAATAGAACAGGTCAGATAGAAGAGAGGATTAGTGAAATAGAAGACAAGCAACTTGAGGCACAACAGAGAGAAGAAGAAAGAGACTCAAAAATTTTAAAAAATGAGATAGCCCTACAAGAATTATCTGACTCCATCAAAAAGAATAACATAAGAATAATAGGTATATCAGAGGGAGAAGAGAGAGAAAATGGAATGGAGAACATACTCAAACAAATAATAGATGAGAACTTCCCAAGCCTGTGGAAAGAACTAAAGCCTCAAGTTCAAGAAGCAAACAGAACTCTTAGTTTTCTTAACCCCAACAAACCTACTCCAAGGCATATCATAATGAAATTGACACAAACCAACAGCAAAGAAAAAATTCTCAAGGCAGCCAGGGAAAAGAAGAATACAACATATAAAGGAAGGCCCATTAGATTATCATCAGATTTCTCAGCAGAAACTCTACAAGCTAGAAGAGAGTGGACCCCAATATTTAAAGTCCTGAAAGAGAGGAACTTTCAGCCACGAATACTATACCCATCAAAGCTATCCTTCAAATACGAAGGAGAAATAAAAACATTCACAGATACAGAAAAGATGAGGGAATTTATCATCAGAAAACCCCCACTCCAGGAATTACTAAAGGGGGTTCTCCAATCAGATACAAAGAACAAAAAAAAACAGAGCCACAAGTAAAAGCTCCAAGAAGAACACAATAAAACCAAATTTAAACTGTGACAACAACAAAAAGAGAGAGGGGGAGAAGATGGAGATTAACAGTAGCGAAGGACGATGGAGTGCAAAAGTACTCACAAAATAGTTTGCTACAATGAACAGGGTAGGGACCCTTTTCATTACTCAAAGGTAACCACCATTGAAAAAACCACCACAGAAGCACATGAGATAAAAAAGATAGCAACAGAGGAAAGATGTATGGAATACAACCAAATAAAAACAAAAGATAGAAAAACAAAAGAGAAGGATCAAACAAGACACAAAACTAACAGAAAGCAAGATATAAAATGGCAATAGGGAACTCACAAGTATCAATAATTACACTAAATGTAAACGGATTAAACTCACCAATAAAAAGGCACAGAGTAGCAGAATGGATTAAAAAAGAAAATCCAACTGTATGCTGCCTACAGGAAACTCATCTAAGTAACAAGGATAAAAACAAATTCAAAGTGAAAGGCTGGAAAACAATACTCCAAGCAAATAACATCCAAAAAAAAGCAGGTGTAGCAATACTCATATCGGATAATGCTGACTACAAGACAGGAAAAGTACTCAGAGATAAAAATGGCCATTTCATAATGGCTAAGGGGACACTGAATCAAGAAGACATAACAATTCTTAATATATATGCACCAAACCAAGGAGCACCAAAATATATAAGACAGCTACTTATTGATCTTAAAACAAAAACTGACAAAAATACAATCATACTTGGAGACCTCAATACACCGCTGACGGCTCTAGATCGGTCATCCAAACAGAGAATCAACAAAGACATAGTGGCCTTAAACAAAACACTAGAGCACCTGGATATGATAGACATCTACAGGACATTTCATCCCAAAGTGACTGAGTATACATTTTTCTCCAGTGTACATGGATCATTCTCAAGAATTGACCATATGTTGGGCCACAAAAACAACATCAGCAAATTCAGAAAAATTGAAGTTGTACCAAGCATATTTTCTGATCATAAAGCCTTGAAACTAGAATTCAACTGCAAAAAAGAGGAAAAAAATCCCACAAAAATGTGGAAACTAAACAACATACTTTTAAAAAATGAATGGGTCAAAGAAGAAATAAGTGCAGAGATCAAAACATATATACAGACTAATGAAAATGACAATACGACATATCAGAATCTATGGGATGCAGCAAAAGCAGTGATAAGAGGGAAGTTCATATCGCTTCAGGCATATATGAACAAACAAGAGAGAGCCCAAGTGAACCACTTAACTTCCCACCTTAAGGAACTAGAAAAAGAAGAACAAAGACAACCCAAAACCAGCCGAAGAAAGGAGATAATAAAAATCAGAGCAGAAATAAATGAATTAGAGAACAGAAAAACTATAGAAAAAATTAATAGAACAAGGAGCTGGTTCTTTGAAAAGATCAACAAAATTGACAAACCCTTGGCAAGACTTACCAAGGAAAAAAGAGAAAGAACTCATATAAACAAAAATCCAAAATGAAAGAGGAGAAATCACCACGGACACTGTAGATATACAAAGAATTATTGTAGAATACTATGAAAAACTTTATGCCACTAAATTCAACAACCTAGAAGAAATGGATAAATTCCTAGAAAAATACAACCTTCCTAGACTGAGTCAAGAAGAAGCAGAAAGCCTAAACAGACCTATTAGTAGAGAAGAAATAGAAAAAACCATTAAAAACCTCCCCAAAAATAAAAGTCCAGGCCCTGACGGCTATACCAGCGAATTTTATCAAACATTCAAAGAAGACTTGGTTCCTATTCTACTCAAAGTCTTCCAAAAAATTGAAGAAGAAGCAATACTTCCAAACACATTTTATGAGGCCAACATAACCCTCATCCCAAAACCAGGCAAGGATGGCACAAAAATAGAAAACTACAGACCAATATCTCTAATGAATACAGATGCTAAAATACTAAACAAAATACTAGCAAATCGAATACAACAACATATTAAAAAAAATAATACATCATGATCAAGTGGGATTCATCCCAGAATCTCAAGGATGGTTCAACATACGTAAAACGGTTAATGTAATACACCATATCAACAAAACAAAGAACAAAAACCACATGATCTTATCAATAGATGCAGAAAAGGCTTTCGATAAAATACAACACAATTTTATGTTTAAGACTCTCAACAAAATGGGTATAGAAGGAAAATATCTCAACATGATAAAGGCCATATATGATAAACCATCAGCTAACATCATATTAAATGGCACTAAACTGAAGGCTTTCCCCCTTAAATCAGGAACAAGACAGGGTTGTCCACTCTCTCCACTCTTATTTAATGTGGTACTAGAGGTTCTCGCCACAGCAATCAGACAAGACAAAGAAATAAAAGGCATCCATATCAGAAAAGAAGAAGTAAAGGTATCACTTTTTGCAGATGATATGATCCTATACATCGAAAACCCCAAAGAATCCACAAAAAGACTACTAGAAACAATAAGCCAATACAGTAAGGTCGCAGGATACAAAATTAACATACAGAAGTCAATAGCCTTTCTATATGCCAACAATGAAACAACTGAGAAGGAACTCAAAAGAATAATCCCCTTCACGATTGCAACAAAAAAAATAAAATACTTAGGAATAAACATAACAAGGAATGTAAAGGACTTATATAATGAAAACTATAAACCATTGTTAAGGGAAATCGAAAAAGATATAATGAGATGGAAGAATATACCTTGTTCTTGGCTAGGAAGAATAAATATAATCAAGATGACTATATTACCCAAAGCAATATACAAATTTAATGCAATTCCCATCAAACTTCCAATGACGTTTTTTAAAGAAATAGAGCAAAAAATCATCAGATTTATATGGAACTATAAAAAACCCCGAATAGCCAAAGCAATCCTAAAGAAAAAGAATGAAGCTGGGGGCATAACAATACCTGACTTCAAACTCTATTATAGGGCCACGACAATCAAAACAGCATGGTATTGGCAGAAAAATAGACACTCAGACCAATGGAACAGAATAGAAAGTCCAGAAATAAAACCACATATATAGAGTCAAATAATTTTTGATAAAGGGGCCAACAACACACAATGGAGAAAAGAAAGCCTCTTCAATAAATGGTGCTGGGAAAACTGGAAAGCCACATGCAAAAGAATGAAACTGGACTACAGTCTCTCTCCCTGTACAAAAATTAACTCAAAATGGATCAAAGATCTAAACATAAGACCTGAAACAATTAAGTACATAGAAGAAGACATAGGTACTCAACTCATGGACCTGGGTTTTAAAGAGCATTTTATGAATTTGACTCCAATGGCAAGAGAAGTGAAGGCAAAAATTAATGAATGGGACTACATCAGACTAAGAAGTTTTTGCTCAGCAAGAGAAACTGATAACAAAATAAACAGAAAGCCAACTAAATGGGAAATGATATTTTCAAACAACAGCTCAGATAAGGGTCTAATATCCAAAATATACAAAGAACTCATAAAACTCAACAACAAACAAACAAACAATCCAATAAAAAAATGGGAAGAGGATATGAATAGACACTTCTCCCAGGAAGAAATACAAATGGCCAACAGATATATGAAAAGATGCTCATCTTCTTTAGCTATTAGAGAAATGCAAATCAAAACGGCAATGAGATACCACCTCACACCTGTTCGATTAGCTGTTATTAGCAAGTCAGGTAATAGCAAATGTTGGAGAGGCTGTGGAGAAAAAGGAACCCTCATCCACTGTTGGTGGGAATGTAAAGTAGTACAACCATTATGGAAGAAAGTATGGTGGTTCCTCAAAAAACTGAAAATAGAACTACCTTATGACCCAGCAATCCCTCTACTGGGTATATATCCCAAAAACTCAGAAACATTGATACGTAAAGACACATGCAGCCCCATGTTTATTGCAGCATTGTTCACAGTGGCCAGGACATGGAAACAACCAAAAATCCCGTCAATAGATGACTGGATAAAGAAGATGTGGCACATATACACTATGGAATACTACTCAGCCATAAGAAATGATGACATCGGAACATTTACAGCAAAATGGTGGGATCTTGATAACATGATACGAAGCGAAATAAGTAAATCAGAAAAAACCAGGAACTGTATTATTCCATACGTAGGTGGGACATAATACTGAAACTAAGAGACATTGACAAGAGTGTGGTGGTTACGGGGGGGAGGGGGGAATGGGAAAGGGATAGGGGGTGGGGAGGGGCACAAAGAAAACAAGATAGAAGGTGACAGAGGACAATCTGACTTTGGGTGGTGGGTATACAACATAATTGAACGACAAGATAACCTGGAATTGTTATCTTTGAATATATGTATCCTGATTTATTGATGTCACCCCATTAAAAAAATAAAATTATAAAAAATAATAATAATTAAAAGAAAAAAAAAAGTGTATTGGCAACATCAAGCATGAATGTTTTGGCATACTCCCCATCTGTGAATGGCTTTCCATTTCTCACAATTGCTAAAGTACCAGCAAAGCTAGCCGAATTTCAGTCACTTCGTTGGGTTCAAACACGGAGTTGCAGCTGACTAGCTTGCACTCTGCACAGTAGCTCTTGACATACTTTCTTCCTGCTATCCCCCACTGGATATTTTGATGCAAGTGTAGTATGGTGTGTGTCGAAGTCCTGCTTTATATTTGACCATTTCATCGATGCAATTTTATCCTTGCATATTAGACACACTGCAGAACCTGCTCTCTCCACAAAGACGAACTCCTCTGTCCATTCCTGCTGAAAAGTACAATACTCATCTTTTATTCTTTTAGCCATCTTCTTCATCAAAAAGGTTTCTGCAATTAGCTAGCTGACTATTTGATTAAAAGGAGAGAAGTTTACTTCCTGGCCTCACAATGACCCGTGTACATTATGCATTATCCAATAAAAATTTGCTGTTGTTTCAGAGGAGAGCTGTGATTGGCTCCAGCCACCCGCAACCATGAACATAAGCAGTAGGAGATGAATGGACTGTAATACATGAGAATGTTTTATATTTTTAATGTTATTATTATTTTTATTAAAGATTTGTCTGTGAGCCAGATGCAACCATCAAAAGAGCCACATCTGGCATGTGAGCCATAGGTTCCCAACCCCTGTTCTAATGTATCTAAAACTTATACTTTTGAAAAAGATGTGAAAAGAAAAACAGTAATATTTGATAAAACACCAAAAAGAGTCAACAAGGCTACCATGAAAAAATATTTAGTAATAAACCTATTTTGAACTTATTAATATCTATTATGTTCTCATCTCTCTCTCTCTCTCTCTCTCTCTCTCTCTATTTCTCACTTCTGCCAAATAAAGATAGTACAGGCTTTAGAACAATATATTGTCAAAAATCTCCAGTAGATGGTGATAAAGACATTACCAAACTGGGTTTAAGATTCTTCCCACCAGGTAAAAAGCTGTTGATATTGTTGTTCCTTTGCCAGTCTGGCTACTTTACTAGTAATCTTTAGTGGTGGTGAGTACTTACCAGTATTTTTTTCTTCTTTTTGGCCAACTCTGTTAAAAACATTTCAAAAAAAAAAAAAGAAAGAAAGAAAGAAAGAAGGCACTCTCAAAATTGTCCTCTTACAAGAAAACAAAACACCCAACAGGGTCCTTTTATCCAAACAACTATTTTTCAAATTTCTGCAAAGTCCAAAAACATGCCTGTGGACTATTTTAGTCTTCATTCTAAGAGCCAACCATAAACACTTTTTTTTCTTGCAATAAATATTCACAATAGATATAATCTAAATAATAGTTTGGTCCCAAAAACATTCTTTATTCAGATTTCCAAAATCTTTTGAACATTCATTTTCAAAAATGAACCATAATGAGGCGTAATTATGTTTTATGATGATGTCCTCTAGGAGAGTCTAGTTTTGACACAGCCCTGTGACCTTCCATGAATAATTGTTCCTCTCTCTGCCTGTCCCTCAACTAGAGGTGTTAGACCAATGGTTCTCAGCAGAAGCAATTCTCACTCCACCTCCACCCCCATCCTCCCTACCTTCAGACATTAGGTAATGTGTTGAGTCATTTTTGGTTGTAACAACTGGGGGGTGCTAGTGACATCTAGTGGGTAGAGGCCAGGGGTGCTACTAAATGTCCTACAATGCACAGAAGAGCCCCTGGAACAAAGAATCATCTGGCACAAAATATCAATAAAGCCTAGGTGAAAACTTTGAATTTTACAAAGTTAATGAATATATATATATATATATATATATATATATATATGCATCTCGCATTTGTATTAAAACCAGACTTCTAGCTTAAGAAAATCTAAAATTTATCTTGAAATTCTAAACAATGAGAAGAAAATGTAAGAACTCAACAGCTAGCCAATTAAGCAACATGTATTAAGGGTCCACAGTAGTCATGAAGCACTTGGCAAGAAAAGACCTTAAGATGCAGTTCCAGATGAAATAAGAAGTAAGCTGTGGTGCGCTCCACCCAGAATAAACTGGATGGAGAATGCCTGGAAGACCTGCATGGTTGATCAACAAACTTTTACTTCAAGCCAAATCTTGATGGAAGCCTAGATACTCGATTCAAACTAAAGCAAGACAGTGTGAAGAACCAGTCCTTTCAGCAGAGAAATTTATAATATTTTCAAATAATTTATTCTGCAAAGGAATTGAGGGAGAGTGAGTGGGTAGCGGAGGTGGCAATGGCTATGGCAGCAGAGGCTTAAAATGTGCCCAACCCTCCCATTTAAAAAAACAGAGTAGCTTGATAGTAAAATTAAAAACTATATTTAATTTTTGTAATGTAGCCCATTAATGTAAATCAACTACATTTACAGCAAAATAAGGTGATATGAATCCAAAATTCAAGGAAATGGGACAAACCACCAACAGCCACAAAATGCAGAAACTACCAATGTCAGTGGTGGAAGAAACGGAGGAAACAACAGAGGTCTGCAGACTGAGAACAAAAGAACCTCACAGCAGCCGGCAGGTCTTACTGAAAATCATGGCAGGCCAACCTGAGGGTAGTGACTGACAGTAAGGTGGTTTCACCCAATCTAATAGTACATTTGTTCATGGGTGTGAAAATCAACCTACAAGAGCGGGAGTTATGTAGTCACTGCACACACAGGAAACTGACCAGCCAGGGATTTCCTCCAGGACAAGGTCTCATATTGGGAACTACTGAGAAGGGAATCAAAATTAAGCATAATCAGAAAAACAGATACAAAGAAAAAAAGGACCTAGATAAAAATGGGTCCAGGGAAAAGTATAAAGATATCTCAGAAATCAAGCTGTCATGCTTTTTAACACTATATGAACTTAAGCAGACAATAAAACAAAAAGAGAAAAGGAACTTCTGTAAAGTTAGAAAAGCTATCTGAACCAACCCTCCTTCTAATATTCCTCAAAAACTAAATTAACATAAAAATGAGTGCTGAAAAGTATTGAAGTCTCTATCTTAGATAGTAACTATAAAAGAAAAGATATAAGAAGCAGAATAACATCCATATAGTCCAGGGCTGCCCAAGAGCACCTTCTCCTGGGATATCTTGTGTCTATGGGACACATGTGGGTTATTGACCAGTGAGCCTCAGAAACCAATTGTTTAATTATATATAGAATATTTTGATTAATTTAAATTTAAGTGGCTACATGAGACTAGCAAGTACTATATTGAACAGCTAAGCTATAAACAACAAAAGCATGCCAAAATGACTTACTCAAAAACAGATTAAAACTAAAATAAAATATTTCAAAATAAGCTAAAGACATTAAGAAAATTATACAATATGAAAGAGTAACATAAATCACGCTTAGAATAACTCAAAATTGAGATAACACTCAAGAAATAATTAAAAATTAAGAAAAATTGTTTTAGGTTGACTAGGCAGTGGTGCAGTGAATAGAGCATCAGACTGGGATGCAGAAGACCCCGGTTTGAAACCCTGAGGTCATCAGCTTGAGCACGGGCTCACCAGCTTGAGCGCAGGGTTGCTGGTTTGAGCCCAAGTTTGCTGGCTTGAGCAAGTCATCACTTGCTCTGCTGTAGATCCCTGGTCAAGGCACATATGAGAAAGCAATCAATGAACAACTAAGATGCCACAATGAAGAATTGATGCTTCTCATCTCTCTCCCTTCCTGTCTGTCTGTCCCTATCTGTCCTTCTCTCTGACTCTCTCTCTCTCTGTCTCTTTCAAAAGAAAAAGAAAGGAAGGAAGGGAGGGAGGGAGGGAGGGAGGGAGGGAGGGAGGAAGGAAGGAAGGAAGGAAGGAAGGAAGGAAGGAAGGAAGGAAGGAAGGAAGGAAGGAAGGAAAAAAGAAAGAAAAATTGTTTCAGAAATGAAGATTAAATTTAATGAAAACAAGAGTAAATAAATAAGTACTAAAAATGATATATTAAGAGAAACAGAAGATGAAAAAATAATAAAAATCAAAAACAAAGCAAGAAATCAAAGTGTTTTGGAAAAGGGAACAGCTATTAAAGAGTGATTAAGAAAACCTAACCTACAGATAATGGAACTACTTGAAGAAAACCAGTATTAATAAGCACTAGAACAAATTCTGAAGACTATAATTCAAGAAAAATTTCCTGGAATGAAAGAGACATAACACCATATATTGAAAAAATGCATACCCTCTACCTGAAAATACAAACCCAGAATGACCAAAAACAAGAAATACATATTCTAATAAAAGAACAGAAATTAAAAAAAAAAATTCCCTTGGCATTTAGACTAAAAGAGCACACGACTTATGCAATAGATTAGTTTATTGGACTGTCAACAGCACTTCATGCCAACAGTAAACTGTGTAACTGATTTAAAATACTCAAGGAGCCTGACCAGGTGGTGGCGCAGTGGACAGAGCGTCGGATTGGGATGCGGAAGGACCCAGGTTCGAGTCCTCAAGGTCTCCAGCTTGAGCAAGGTGTTACTCCGTCTGCTGAAGGCCCGCGGTCAAGGCACATATGAGAAAGCAATCAATGAACAACTAAGGTGTCGCAACGAAAAACTGATGATTAATGCTTCTCATCTGTCTTCGTTCCTGTCTGTCTGTCCCTATCTCTCTCTCTCTCTCTCTGACTCTTCTCTGTCTCTGTAAAAAAAAAAATACTCAAGGAAAAAATTGGAGATACAAGATTTTATATTCAAAAAGACTAACCTTCAGGTACAAAGGAGAGACAGCAAGCAATATTTTAGGTACTGTTGTCCTCAGGAGTGTTTCTTGGATAATCTACCAGAGAACACATTTCAAACAAGCAAGGTAACTAGAGACTGGTGGCAAATATCCAACTTATAGCTATTTATAGAATTAAGATTTAGTAAAAATTAAAAATAAGAGATTGCTATATGTAATAGCTCTGTGATCTGATCATATAGGTTCAGTACAACCATTAAAAATGGACTAGCACATGTAAATTATAATAATTATTCTTATATTTAATTATTAATTAATAACAACAAAACCTAATTATTTTTAGTTTTTTTTATAATAGGCTTGATAGTTTTAATATTGCGAATCTGACATTATTGTATGTATAAGTGATTGCAAAGAATTAAGGAGATTTTCTAATTCCCTGTGTCCTTGTGAACTAAGATTCTTGGTGTGGACTTCAAAAGACAGAGATATACAGAATCTATGGGATGCAGCAAAAGCAGTGATAAGAGGGAAGTTCATATCACTTCAGGCATATATGAACAAACAAGAGAGAGCCCAAGTGAACCACTTAACTTCCCACCTTAAGGAACTAGAAAAAGAAGAACAAAGACAACCCAAAACCAGCCGAAGAAAGGAGATAATAAAAATCAGAGCAGAAATAAATGAATTAGAGAACAGAAAAACTATAGAAAAAATTAATAGAACAAGGAGCTGGTTCTTTGAAAAGATCAATAAAATTGACAAACCCTTGGCAAGACTTACCAAGGAAAAAAGAGAAAGAACTCATATAAACAAAATCCAAAATGAAAAAGGAGAAATCACCACGGACACCGTAGATATACAAAGAATTATTGTAGAATACTATGAAAAACTTTATGCCACTAAATTCAACAACCTAGAAGAAATGGATAAATTCCTAGAACAATACAACCTTCCTAGACTGAGTCAAGAAGAAGCAGAAAGCCTAAACAGACCTATCAGTAGAGAAGAAATAGAAAAAAACCATTAAAAACTTCCCCAAAAATAAAAGTCCAGGCCCTGACGGCTATACCAGCGAATTTTATCAAACATTCAAAGAAGACTTGGTAAGTATTCTACTCAAAGTCTTCCAAAAAATTGAAGAAGAAGCAATACTTCCAAACACATTTTATGAGGCCAACATAACCCTCATCCCAAAACCAGGCAAGGATGGCACAAAAAAAGAAAACTACAGACCAATATCTCTAATGAATACAGATGCTAAAATACTAAACAAAATACTAGCAAATCGAATACAACAACATATTAAAAAAATAATACATCATGATCAAGTGGGATTCATCCCAGAATCTCAAGGATGGTTCAACATACGTAAAACGGTTAATGTAATACACCATATCAACAAAACAAAGAACAAAAACCACATGATCTTATCAATAGATGCAGAAAAGGCTTTCGATAAAATACAACACAATTTTATGTTTAAGACTCTCAACAAAATGGGTATAGAAGGAAAATATCTCAACATGATAAAGGCCATATATGATAAACCATCAGCTAACATCATATTAAATGGCACTAAACTGAAGGCTTTCCCCCTTAAATCAGGAACAAGACAGGGTTGTCCACTCTCTCCACTCTTATTTAATGTGGTACTAGAGGTTCTCGCCACAGCAATCAGACAAGACAAAGAAATAAAAGGCATCCATATCAGAAAAGAAGAAGTAAAGGTATCACTTTTTGCAGATGATATGATCCTATACATCGAAAACCCCAAAGAATCCACAAAAAGACTACTAGAAACAATAAGCCAATACAGTAAGGTCGCAGGATACAAAATTAACATTCAGAAGTCAATAGCCTTTCTATATGCCAACAATGAAACAACTGAGAAGGAACTCAAAAGAATAATCCCCTTCACGATTGCAACAAAAAAAATAAAATACTTAGGAATAAACATAACAAAGAATGGAAAGGACTTATATAATGAAAACTATAAACCATTGTTAAGGGAAATTGAAAAAGATATAATGAGATGGAAGAATATACCTTGTTCTTGGCTAGGAAGAATAAATATAATCAAGATGGCTATATTACCCAAAGCAATATACAAATTCAATGCAATTCCCATCAAACTTCCAATGACATTTTTTAAAGAAATAGAGCAAAAAATCATCAGATTTATATGGAACTATAAAAAACCCCGAATAGCCAAAACAATCCTAAAGAAAAAGAATGAAGCTGGGGCCATTACAATACCTGACTTCAAACTCTATTATAGGGCCACGACAATCAAAACAGCATGGTATTGGCAGAAAAATAGACACTCAGACCAATGGAACAGAATAGAAAGTCCAGAAATAAAACCACATATATAGAGTCAAATAATTTTTGATAAAGGGGCCAACAACACACAATGGAGAAAAGAAAGCCTCTTCAATAAATGGTGCTGGGAAAACTGGAAAGCCACATGCAAAAGAATGAAACTGGACTACAGTTTGTCCCCCTGTACTAAAATTAACTCAAAATGGATCAAAGATCTAAACATAAGACCTGAAACAATTAAGTACATAGAAGAAGACATAGGTACTCAACTCATGGACCTGGGTTTTAAAGAGCATTTTATGAATTTGACTCCAATGGCAAGAGAAGTGAAGGCAAAAATTAATGAATGGGACTACATCAGACTAAGAAGTTTTTGCTCAGCAAGAGAAACTGATAACAAAATAAACAGAAAGCCAACTAAATGGGAAATGATATTTTTCAAACAACAGCTCAGATAAGGGCCTAATATCCAAAATATACAAAGAACTCATAAAACTCAACAACAAACAAACAAACAATCCAATAAAAAAATGGGAAGAGGATATGAACAGACACTTCTCCCAGGAAGAAATACAAATGGCCAACAGATATATGAAAAGATGCTCATCTTCTTTAGCTATTAGAGAAATGCAAATCAAAACAGCAATGAGATACCACCTCACACCTGTTCGATTAGCTATTATTAGCAAGACAGGTAATAGCAAATGTTGGAGAGGTTGTGGAGAAAAAGGAACCCTCATACACTGTTGGTGGGAATGTAAAGTAGTACAACCATTATGGAAGAAAGTATGGTGGTTCCTCAAAAAACTGAAAATAGAACTACCTTATGACCCAGCAATCCCTCTACTGGGTATATACCCCAAAAACTCAGAAACATTGATACGTAAAGACACATGCAGCCCCATGTTTATTGCAGCATTGTTCACAGTGGCCAGGACATGGAAACAACCAAAAAGCCCATCAATAGATGACTGGATAAAGAAGATGTGGCACATATACACTATGGAATACTACTCAGCCATAAGAAATGATGACATCGGAACATTTACAGCAAAATGGTGGGATCTTGATAACATGATACGAAGCGAAATAAGTAAATCAGAAAAAAACAGGAACTGCATTATTCCATACGTAGGTGGGACATAAAAGTGAAACTAAGAGACATTGATAAGAGTGTGGTGGTTACGGGGGGGAGGGGGGAATGGGAGAGGGAAAGGGGGAGGGGGAGGGGCACAAAGAAAACAAGATAGAAGGTGACAGAGGACAATCTGACTTTGGGTGACGGGTATGCATCATAATTGAACGACAAGATACCCTGGTCTTGTTATCTTTGAATATATGTATCCTGATTTATTGATGTCACCCCATTAAAAAAATAAAATTATTAAAAAAAAAAAAAGACAGAGATATAATATGGATTTAGTTAAGTAAAAGCACTTTAATCCTAAATATAAACTGAAAATATTAGTATGATGTTATAAGCATTTTATGTTTATATATATGGTAAAAGTATTTATTCCAGTATTATTTTATATCTTTGTTTTATGTAACATACAATACATATATATTATCTGTAAATAATTTACATAATCAAATCTATTACATACATACTGTATTTTTTGCTCCATAAGACGTACTTTTCCCCCTAAAAGTGGAGGGGAAAATGCCTGTGTGTCTTATGGAGCAAAAAAATATGGTATTTTATTAAATATTTTAACATACCATTTAATTCAGAACATTTTTTTTCTTATTTTCCTCCTTAAAACCCTAGGTATATCGGCCTGACCTGTGGTGGCGCAGTGGATAAAGCGTCGACCTGGAAATGCTGAGGTCGCCGGTTCGAAACCCTGGGCTTGCCTGGTCAAGGCACATATGGGAGTTGATGCTTCCAGCTCCTCCCCCCTGTCTCTCTCTCCTTCTCTATCTCCTCTCTAAAATGAATAAATAAAATAAAATTTAAAAAAAAAACAAAAAAAAAACCCTAGGTATATCTTATGGTCAGGTGCATCTTATGGAGCAAAAAATGACATATATATATATATAAATAGATAAATATATGTCATGTGTGTGTGTGTCCCAGCTTTGTCGAAAGAAAAGGCCTAGAAAAATAACTACTCAAGCAGAAATAAGGATCTCTACAAACCATCATATAGTCTTAAATAACCATCTGCATTACAAAAAGAACTAGTGCCCTGGCTGGTTGGCTCAGTGGTAGAGCCTTGACCTAGCATGTGGATATCCCAGGTTTGATTCCTGGTCAGGGAACACAGGAGAAGCGACCATCTGCTTCTCCACCCCTCCGCCCCTTCTCTCTCTCTCTTTTCTCTTCCAGCAGCCATGACTCCATTGATTTGAGTGTGTTGGCCCTGGACTCTATATAAGGGAATCATCTTAAAGAACTTTTCCAGGTATTAAGTAAAAACAAATGATAGAATCAGAATGATACAACTGCAATAACACCATTTTATAACCCCCACTGAATGAATAGATCTAAGTATTGAGCATTGAGACCAGTTAACATCACAAAGGCACAAAAACTGGATTTTATCTCTCCTGGTAAAATAATACAATGCCAAAAGGATCAAAGCTGAATCCTATAAATGTTGAATAAACGGATAGATGGATACATAAAATAACAAGATCACATAATAGGAATTCTAAAGTGACCTTAAGCTTTAAAATTGTATGATTCTCTTTTAACATTGATTAATTAGGAGGGCCTTTGATAGAGTAGGTCTGTCCTGGGACTTATAAATCAATATGGAGAAAAGATCTCATCATACTTCTGCTGCACCTGAGGAACAGGGATGTTTTCTCCTCATGGACAGTGCAACGGATAGCTCTTTCCTCTGGGTCCTATCATGGAATAATGGCAAGTTTATTCTTTTTTATATATGTGTGTCTAATTTGTGCCACTGTGGCTTTCTTTTCGGCTTCATAGACATAATGATTCACTGAGGATAAAGAATGAAGGATTAGAAAGGAGGCAAAAGATGAAACCCAAGTCTGGACTGAATGCATAGATATAGCATTAATCTTCATGCTGGGGGGGGGGGGAAGCGAAGTTGAAAAGGAAAACGCAGAGAATGGGAGCTAGAAGCTGGTTTACATTTATATGCATTTCTTGTACCAGTCACCCAGCCTTAGCTTCTCCTTGTCCACTCATCCAAATGCAGCGATGCATAAATATCCTTCCATGAAAAATATTACGTTTTATGTAACTAGTTTCATTCAAAGGACTTGTAGTTAGTACCTGTAGAAGCAATATTTTATTTAGAAGGAATCATACTATTTAGACAAGAAAAACATAACATTTTGATTTGGATAAAGACCAGATTTTCTTCAAGAAAAAATAATACAATTCCTTCTGCTACACGGAAACTACGTTTTAAAATTCTCCTTCTGCTGAGCTGTAGTATATCGCCTGAACCTTACAACCTATATAGTATTTCAATTATTTCCTTATTTTTCTGGCCTTTTCCTGATACTTGTTTAAAAATCTCCTTGCACTGGCCTCCTGAGCCTGTTGGAGTAATATTACGAAGCAAATGACCAGACATAATGACTTTCCAAGGTCCTTGTGCTTCCTTATTAACATTCAGTTAGCATAAGTCCTGACTTTATTATTGACTACATTGAATACACAAGACACTGACCTCTGCCATCTGCGACTAAATCTCTTCCTGCAGATCTATCACAATGGTTTTGTACATAAAAGAAGCGAGAGGAAACAAAGCGGCATCCACTTATTTTTTCCGTCCCTAGAAACTTGAGCACACTCAAATCTGCAACCCCAAAAAAGGAAAGGAAGCCCCCTTTGCATTAATTATTGTAAAATATGGAGTGAAGGCTGGAGCATAATTAGGAAGAAAAACTCAAGATGGCATCCCAGACTCATCTTCCTAAAAACTAAGGTAAGACCACTGAATAAACAGAAACAGATACATCCACTCCCCTACAAAGAAAAAATGACCAATATATATAATTTATGACTGAGCATTAAATCAACTGATAGAAGCCAAGGAATGGTGTGATCACACATAATGATGACTTTTATCCTATAGGACTATGGGAAAATACGCCAGTCTAAGACTGTTTTACATTCCCATTTATTCCCACACACAATCATACAGAAGGACTGGTGACATCATCTAAGTAAAGTGTAAGATGGCAAATTATGTATCCTGGTCTTGAGAGTTTTCATGAGTCTCAGAAATGGAGGCAAGGAGACAAATGTGATACAATGTACTGAGATTTATTCTGAAGACCTGGGCTTGAGTCTTGATTCTGTCACAAACTTGATGATGGAAAGTGACACCAACTCTCTGAATCTCCATTTCTTTATTTGACAGACAAGAGGATTGTAAGTGATCTCGTACCTTTCTGGCATTACAGAAGCATATAGCCCCACACACCTCTGCTAACAGAAGTAAAATGATGTGGTCACATGGCAATTTTCAGGGGTGCTAAAACAGAAACTGTGCCAATAATACTGTTTTAAAAGTGTAAGTTCTCTCAGCATATTTGAGTTTTTAATGGATAGGAAGACAGAGAGAGGAAGGGCAAAGACAGTCCTTCTGTACAAAAAGCCATGAGGTGACCAAACTGTGGTGTATACTAACATTTATCCAAAATTCTCAGGCTTCAGGAAGACGAAGGCCTCTCTGCTCCTCTGCAGCAGTCCCTTCCCCTAATCCCTTTGTCAATCTGCTTGACAGACACGAAGACAAACACAAGTCAGACTTGCTGTCTTAAAGTACTGTGGAGTTTGTAAGGCTCTCACAAGTCTGTTACCTCATTTAGTCATCGCCCCATACTTTGACTTTTCTTAGGTATGGCTGTACGTATGTGTGTATTATTATTACTATTTATGGATAAGAAAATTAAGTTTGAGGGAGGTCAAAGATTCCTAAAATGTTTATATCACTAGGAAAACACTCAGCTAGGATCCCAAACCAAGTATTCAGATTCTAAATTCCTAATGTCTTTTAAATTTTTTTATTTTTCAATTACAATTAACATTCAATATTATATTAATTTCAGGTACACAGCATATTGGTTAGACATTTATTTAACTTATGAAGGGATACCCCTAAGTCTAGAACTCGCCTGACACCACACATAATTATTACAATATTATTGACTATACTCCCTCTGCTGCACTTGACATCTTGTGATTGTTTTGTAACTATTAATTTGTACTTCTCAATCCCTTCACTTTTCTCACCCAGTCCCCTAGCAGCCCTCCCACTGGACAACCATCAGTTTTGGGTTTTGTTTTTTTTTTGTATTTGTGAGTCTGTTTCTGGGGGCGGGGGTTGTTGTTGTTGTTGTTCATTTATTTTGTTTCTTAGATTCCACATAAAAGTGAAATCATATGGTATTTCTCTTTCTCTGTCTGACTTGTTTCAGTCAGCACAATACTGTCTAGCTCCATCCATGTTGTTGTAAATGGTAAGATTTCATTCTTTCTTATGGCTGAGTCATATACCATTGTATGTATGTGGCACATTTTCTTTATCTCTAATTGTCTGTTGATGGACACTTAGGTTGCTTCCATATCTTGGACATTGTAAATAATGCTGAATGAACATAAGGATGCACATATATTTTAGAATTATTGTTTGGATCTCTTCAGATAAAAATACTCAGAGCAGGATTGTCTTTTTATTCCATAGTATGTCACTGATTATCTCAACCTCAGTGTACAATAGCTCACCTTAAGAAAGTAATATTCCCTCCATCCCAAATTCATATAAAAGTAACTTAAAACATCAGGGAGACAGGTTAATAACTCAGAATTAAGTTTTGGTTATTATATAATAACAAAGAGAATCTATAAAAGATGCAAAGTAGAATAAAATTAAAAACTTGCATTGATTTGATTTTAACTGGCCATATGTAAGAAGGAACTGTAAAAAGATCACAAATTACATCAATTTTCTGTATCGAAAGTGTTCATCAACTAGACTCCATTTCATTAAAACTTAAAAAAAGGCAAAAATAATTGAGATCATATGTAAACATAATTTTAACAACTTAGTTCTTATTATAAAATTAATGGATGTTTACTCTTTAAACTGTTAAAAACACAAACAAGCAAAAATAATACAATTACAAACTCCCATGATCTCTTCACCCTGAAATAACCTCTATTATCATGTTGGTATAAATCCTCTCTGGCTTTTGTTTTTTAAACATAAAAATACATTTTTTTCTCTACCTTACATATAATCTTACAAGTTTTCTTTTTATAGCAATTTAATATGAATGTTCCTCTACATTATTGAATATTCTACAACAATATTTTAAAAGGCTATATAATATCACTTTGCACACATATAAAATTTAGTTAGCCAATTCCATAGTTACATTGTTTCTCATTTTTTATATTTATTTATTTTTTTTTAATTATAATTTTATTTTTTTAATGGGGCGACATCAATAAATCAGGATACATATATTCAAAGATCAACAAGTCCAGGTTATCTTGTCTTTCAATTATGTTGCATACCCATCACCCAAAGTCAGATTGTCCTCTGTCACCTTCTATCTAGTTTTCTTTGTGTTCCTCCCCCTTTCCCTCTCCCTTTCCCCCCTTCCCCCGTAACCACCATACTCTTATCAATGTCTCTTAGTTTCACTTTTATGTCCCACCTACGTATGGAATAATGCAGTTCCTGGTTTTTTCTGATTTACTTATTTCACTTCATATAATGTTATCAAGATCCCACCATTTTGCTGTAAATGATCCGATGTCATCATTTCTTATGGCTGAGTAGTATTCCATAGTGTATATGTGCCACATCTTCTTTATCCAGTCGTCTATTGACGGGCTTTTTGGTTGTTTCCATGTCCTGGCCACTGTGAACAATGCTGCAATGAACATGGGGCTGCATGTGTCTTTACGTATCAATATTTCTGAGTTTTTGGGGTATATACCCAGTAGAGGGATTGCTGGGTCATAAGGTAGTTCTATTTTCAGTTTTTTGAGGAACCACCATACTTTCTTCCATAATGGTTGTACTACTTTACATTCCCACCAACAGTGGATGAGGGTTCCTTTTTCTCCACAGCCTCTCCAACATTTGTTATTACCTGTTTTGTTAATAATAGCTAATCGAACAGGTGTGAGGTGGTATCTCATTGCAGTTTTGATTTGCATTTCTCTAATAACTAAAGAAGATGAGCATCTTTTCATATATCTGTTGGCCATTTGTACTTCCTCCTGGGAGAAGTGTCTGTTCATGTCCTCTTCCCATTTTTTTATTGGATTGTTTGTTTGTTTGTTGTTGAGTTTTATGAGTTCTTTGTATATTTTGGATATTAGGCCCTTATCTGAGCTGTTGTAAATAATGTTTCAATAACACCCTTGTAAAAACTGGAAGGTGGAACTGCACCAAGGGGTGGAATTTCTAAATACAACCTTAATAGTAAACAGCTCAACAATTATAAGCTTGCTTTATTTTTCTTTGCCAACTGCCAAATTGCCTTCCAGAAAGCTTAAACCAGTTACTCCCACTAGCCACATATGAGCATCTGACTCCCTCACTGGGTTATTATTACTAGTATTCTATTTACTAGTGACATTTGTGGTACTTGAAAAATGATATTTCATGGTGGTTTTAATTTGCATTTCTTTTTCTGCCACTTAGTGTGAAATTTTCTCCCACATGTTCACTAAGAATTTGTATGTCTTCTTTCATGAATTACTAATTTATATCCAAGAAAGAAATTTTTGACAGTGACCTATTGCAGTGAGTCTGAGTTGTAGGAATTCTCTTCTCTGGATTTCATTATTATAATTATCTAAACTAGTTCTAGGAAAACCCTTCTTGAAAACAGGAGGAATGAACTAGATAAATTCTTAAGATCCCTACCAGTCCTACATTTCATTTATTCATTTAATCTTTTGTTGAATGCCATCTTACTTTATATAACATTTTATAAATTTGTGTAGAGCTTTCCCATGCAATATGTTATCTGATCCTCACAATAGCCTTATAAAAAGGGAGTATTAACCTAGCTCCATGAATGGCTTCAAGCACAGGAATGCCTTCAATTGCATAATTTGCATACTTGGACACAAGTACATTTATTCATCAAAGAAAGCCCTATAGCTTTCATCAGAATCTTAAAGGTTGAAAATCAATTCCTTCTGAAAAGGAGAGGGAATCTATTTTTAGCTCTATTTTACAAGCAAAAAAAGATTCCCCTTCAGAGTAATTCGCCTTGTCTAAGGTCTTAAAGCTAATAAGTAGTGGGATGAGGATTATCTCTGCTAGTTTCAAGTTCAGTGCAATTTCTACATACCCTAAATGACTAGAAGAGCTGTAGAAGGATAGCACATCATCCTTGCCTCAAAGAGTCTAATGGCTATCAGAGGAGCCAAGGTTTATACATGAAAAGTTAAACACAGTCAGCCCTGGGCAGGTAGCTCAGTTAGTTAGAACCTCACCCCAATTTATCAAGATTGTGGGTTCATTCCCTGGTTAGAGCACATTCTTGTATGAATGCATAAATATGTGTAACAACAAGTCAATGTTTCTCTCTCTTTCTCTCTTTTAATCCAATCAATAAATTTTTAAAAATTATTTTTAAAGAAAAGTTAGGCCCTGACCAGTTGACTCAGTGAATAGAGCAGTGGTAGTCAACCTGGTCCCTACCGCCGCCCACTAGTGGGCATTCCAGATTTCATGGTGGGCGGTAGCAGAGCAACCAAAGTATAAATAAAATGATAGATTTAACTATAGTAAGTTGTTTTATAAAGATTTATTCTGCCAAATTTAGCAAAAATCCAACATAAAGTACTTGGTAAGTAATTATTATTATATGCTCTAACTTGCTGTAACTCTGCTTTATAAATTTTATAAAGTGAAGTTACTTTCCTACTTTATAAATCACCATTACTGTGGAACTGGTGGGTGGTTAGAAAATTTTACCTCTAACAGAGATACAAAAGTGGGCGGTAGGTATAAAAAGGTTGACTACCCCAGGATAGAGCATCAGCCCGGCATGCGGACATTCTGGGTTCAATCCCCAATCAGGGCATACAATGAGAAGCAACCATTTGCTTCTTTCTCCCTTCTTCCTCTCTTCTCCTCTCACAGCCGCTGGCTCAACTGGTCTGAGCTTCAGCCTCAGGTGCTGAGGATAGCTTGGTTGATTCGAGCATTGGCCCCAGACAGGGGTTGCCAGGTGAAGCCTCGTCTGGGCACATGTGGGAAACTGTCTCTACCTCCCCTCCTGTCACTTAAAAAAAATAAGTTAAACATAGTAAGTAAAAATAACTCTATCCAACATGAGATTTTGTAAGACCAACTACCAGATAATAAATGAGTTGAATTTTAAAAATTTTCTGAAAAGTTTGTAGTAGTCTTCATTAGAAAAGAAAGAATTTGACTGAGATTTGAAATTTAGTAAAAATGAATACAGGGAAAGGGAATTTGGTTAGATAAGGGAGACAGAAATGCAAGAGCATTGGTCCAAGAGTAGAAATCTGCATGTTCCAGAGACACTCAACAGACCACTGAGATGGTGGGAAAGAATCTCTACACATACATATTATGCTGAGCCTGAGAACCATCCGTGTAGGTTTGTATCCTGGTCTACCATTAGTTTGTTGTGTTATATTGAAAAAGCTACTTAATTTACCTAAGTTGCAGTTTGTTCACCTGGAAAATAGAGATAATAGTATTTACCCTGAAGGGGAGGTTTAATGAAAGTGCCAGTCAGTGCCTCTCACTCAACAAAATCTCTACAAATCACCCCTACACACTCCAGAGAAGATACATTTGAAAAGATAGGCTGAGATAAGATTTTAGAGAATACTGACTATAAGGCTGAGTTTAGAAAAATCATTTAAGATTTGTTGTTCTGAATAGTAATGATATGATAAAGACAATATTTTACGAAGATGAATTTGACATTTGGGGACATGACTGATAAAATGAAGCAAGAAATGGAGTTAAACAGCCAAGAGCCTATTTAAATACTCTAGACTTAAAAAGTGGACTTAGAAAGAAAGATACAAATATAAAGATATATTTTGAAGGAGTTGATTGGCTAAGAAAGAAAAGGAAAACTGAGAAAAAGAGATAACCATGGGTCCAATATCTTCTACTAACTAGTCAGAAGTAAAGGCTAGTTAGTAGAAGTGAATATTGTTTCCTTTTAAGCAAATTGAGTTTGAAATGACAGTAGAATGTTGTTATCAGTCAGGTTTCTGCCAGGAAACAACAACAACAAACAAACAAAAAGTTAATTTAATTTAAGTTAATTTAAGCAGGAAAAGATTTAAAACAGGGAGCAGGGAATTAAATTCTTAAAAATAATTGGGAGCCCTAAAGAAGAGGATTTGGAGCTAGGGCTCCAGAAGCCACTGCCAGAGGGGCACCACTGGGCCAGTCTGCCCGGGAGCTGTCATCTCTGCCATTGTCAGGATGGAGAGTCAGGAGACTGCCACAGCAACTGGGATCCAGAATCATGAAGCTAATGCTGTCCTTGCTGCTGCTCTCCACAGCCACAGAGCAAGTGCGGGGACCATGGACCAGTGCTGCAGAAACACCCGACATGCTTCCGCGGCCTGGCTTGCTGGCAACGCAGTGCCAATGAAGGTGGGCCACGGCCTCATTTCATTTCTGCCTTCCCAGTCTCACAAGAATGCATCTGGTACGCAGAACCTATTTTGAACCCAGAAGGCTAGCTACAAGGGAATCTGGGAAATGTAGTGTCTTGTTTTTAATTCTTTAATTTTCCAGAATATACTTTAGGAAGGCTCAAAAGAAGGCAATTAGAGTGGAGTCAGTGCCAAACTACTACATCCACCTCAGATGTTTCTATGTAAATATCCAGTAAGTATTTAGATAAGTGTGGCCAAAGCTCACAGAGAGTTGAGAGTTAGAAATAAAGGTATTGGACTAAATAGGAGAGAGATGCCATTAATTATTTGTTTGAATATCTTACAGGAAGAGCCAAAAGACTTATAACTGAAGTTTGCAGCTACTTATACACAAATTATTTGGCTTATGACATAATGAGTACCTATAGGTGTCCATTAGGGTAGAACCAAATAATCAATGGTCAGGAGCACTTAACCATCGCCTACAATTGACATAGTGTGATTTCAAAAGCACTGGGGTGGTCCTGATGGTCAACTCCCCAATATTTCTTTTACCCCATGTGATTAACCTAAAACCAATTAGCTAGTATTAGTCTCCTTACAAGTGATTGATTTAAGAATGGATCTTGACCAGGCAGTGGCGCAGCGGATGGAGCATCAAACTGGGATGCAGAGGAGCCAGTTTCAAAACCCCAAAGTCACTGGCTTGAGTGTGGGCTCACCAGTTTGAGCATGGGGTCACTGGCTTGAGCGTGGGATCATAGACATGATCCCATGGTCGCTGGTTTGAAGCCCAAGCTCTCTGGTTTGAGCCCAAGGTTACTGGTTTGAGCAAGGGGTCACTTGCTCTGCTGTAGCCCCCCAGTCAAGCACATATAAGAAAGCAATCAATAAATGACTAAAGTACCACAATGAAGAATTGATGCTTCTCATCTCTCTCCCTGTCTGTCCTTATCTGCCCCTCTCTCTGTCTCTCTCTCTGTCTCTGTCAAAACAAACAAACAAAAAAGAATGGATATGTGACTTAGTTCTGGCCAATATCACTAGCAGTGTTGGAGAAATGTTTTCTCACTCAAATTGAGAGGAAAAGGCAAGGAGATAAAGAGAGAGAGAGAAAGAGAGATGCTCTCTAGCATCTTCTGGATGTTTTCTTCTTTAGATGGGACCCCTGGAATCAGTGCTGTGATTTGCCTGAGAATGAGGCCCAGATATATGGCAGGGAGCAGAGGCAAGAGAATCATACAGAAGAAAATCTAGCACCCTAAAGAACTACTATTCCTAATACTCTCTTCTCCCAACACTCCTTGTTAAATTGGGCAGTGTGAGCCAGAGTTTTCTGATATTTGAAGCCAGAGACATCATCACGAATTCCACACCATGTTTTCCATGATATTGTCTATCAGATTTTCAGGGAATAACCTTACTTCTTTTCTAGACTGAAATTACCTTGACAAATAATAATCAATATATTTTAATGGTATAAAAAAAGTATATGTATGGAGTACTATTTGAAGACTGTTTATTCTCCAAGATTATTTCATTTAATTTGATTATTCAATTCAATTCAATCAAAAGGCTCACATTTATTCTAGAAAATTTAAGTAGATCCAAACTTGGTCCTAAATTAGGTTCATTGTGGGGGCTCTGACATGTGTGGAAATATGCAGTGAACTGATGAGGTGGATGCCCTCAAGCATTCATATGAATGAGCTTATTTTTAAGTAGAGGTTGAGGAAAAAGTGTACATTTCAGAGAAAGGACAAAAGCATGCATGTGTCCTGATAGAACCCTATGAATCATTAATGCCCCCTATGGAAAGAGTCTGAAGTAAGAAACTGAAGCATGTGTTTCTGCTATGGACTCTTTAAGCCCTGACTGGTACTTTGGTGAGTCAGCGTGACTAAGTAGATGCAAGAGACACTCTATCCACTTTACCATTAAACTTTGGCATACTGAGCACTCCAGGGACTGGAGTCACCTAAAATCTCTTGAACTTTGGCCCCTTTGGGAATACTGAATAAACATGGCACCTTTGAGAACAATCTTAGCCATGACGTTATTAATGAAGCTCATGCGGAGCACCGACTGTAGTGGCTCAAGGACAAACTCTCAAGTAGTTTCAAGCCTTGAAAATAGAGGCTAGAACAAGAGAGGGAGAACTCAGAAGATGTTGTATAGACATTATCATCCACCAGACTGTGTATGCAATGGACCTGGTGCTTCGAGTAATAACTGAGGGGACTCTGTAAGAGACTGGCTGCAGTATGATCAGGAAGGGTCCAATAACAAGTTGACCAGGGGTTACTACTATTAGGGTGACACCATTACTGAAAACTTGGGCTGATTTTTATAGGCTTTATTCTCTGGGAAAAAAAGAAAAAAACTTTTCCATCAGAATACTAGAACATGTTCTGGCTCTGAACAAAACTGAGATTCTTGCCTCATCTCCTCAGCTTATGTTAAGACATACTATGAACATCCAGAAAACCACCACTGCCTTAATTGTAAGGATTTTATTGAGAACAAGATTTGTGTCTCCCATAAAAAGATTCATGTAAAAATTTTGTTCAGACCTAATTTCTAGGAAAAACATTGCCTTTTATAAAGAATGTATGTTTTCTTCTTCAAAGACAATGAGAATATTTTATTCATTCATACTTCTCAATTTCCTTCTGCCTGACATCATATGAATTTTCCCGTTATTGTTATCATCTTATTTGTTCTATATTTTTCCTTTTCTGCTTCCTCCCCCAACTTCATTATATAGTTGTTCTAGGGAATTACTTCTCTTTTAACCAACTGAACTGTGGGTGTGAGGGGGGAGAGTGAGAAAGATTTTGAAGGGCTACAAGAAGGGAAGAAGAGCGGCTGAGAGAGAGTAAAGGACAAAAAAGGGATGGGAAAAATAAAAAGAATGGAATAAAGGGAAAGAAGCAAGAAGAAGAGGAAGGAAGAGAAGAGGCACAGAGTACGTACTAGAGGAGGAAAGGGAAAGGGGAGAAGTAAGGGTAGGGAGCACAGCAGCCTTCCTCTGGAAGATGTGTTGCAGCTTGCAGAGCATCTACACAGATGTTCACTCACTTGGTCCTGCCCATGTAGAAGATGATGAAATTTAACAATCAGGGAGATGGTGACAAAGACATTTTATAAAATCAAGCACTAGTAATAACAAATAGATGACACAAAACTCCCTCTTATTTTCAAATCAAGTTGTCTTCCTACTTTGCCACGTGAGATGAGAAGAGAACACACACAAGGACATTATCTCCACGAGACCCCGGATACATGATAACTGGTATCAAGGAAACAGAAGAAGCCCCACGTCCTGTCTAATTAGTGTGGTAGAATAGCAGCCTGGGTCTGGGTATCGGAGGAGTGAGAGGATGACTTAGCACTCTGAAAACATGGCACTGCTCAAATATAAGGGGGACAGGGAATAAGCCCACAGGCCTGGACACTTAGAGAAGGAATCCTGAAGATCTGACAGGGGAGGCCAGGCCAAAAAAAGCACCCAGATTATTTAGTTCCTACAACACATTAGTGGGCTGACTCGGCTAAAGTTAGAAGGCTCTATTATAGCAGCAGAGATGAGTAAGATCTAATGTTCAGATCAGCTGAGTTTCCTGGTCACACTGATAAACACCAATCCCAGTTTGAAGATTTTTTTTTTTACCTTTAGCATTTTACTATACAAGGCTACATAGGTACAGTAAAGGGGACCTATTATCTTTGAGAATGGTGATTTTCAACCCGTGTGCCATAATAATTTCTAAAGTATAAACTACCTGAATATTTAGTCAGGGGACCTGACCTCTTTTTCTTTAAATTGTCAAATAAAAAAGTGACAACTAACACAGTAGCCATCCAGTGTAAATGCCCTGACTTGAACCATAAATACAGTGTGTCCGTAAAGTCATGGTGCACTTTTGACCGGTCACAGGAAGGCAACAAAAGATGATAGAAATGTGAAATCTGCACCAAATAAAAGGAAAACTCTCCCAGTTCCATACCTATTCAGTGCAGTTCGATGTGGGCTCACACACAGATTTTTTAGGGCTCCTTAGGTAGCTATCCCGTATAGCCTCTACAGACTCGTCACTGACTGATGGCCTACCAGAACGGGGTTTCTCCACCAAACTGCCGGTTTCCTTAAACTGCTTATCCCACCCAGTAATGTTATTCCTATGTGGTGACGCTTCGTTATAAACGCGCCGATATTCACGTTGCACTTTGGTCACGGATTCGAATTTAGTGAGCCACAGAACACACTGAACTTTCCTCTGTACCGTCCACATCTCGACTGGCATGGCCATGGGCTGCTCTGCTGTATACACGGTGTTACGTCATCGTTTGCGCATGTGCACATGCTGCCACATCATCCTACAGAAACTGGGAGGGTTTTCCTTTTATTTGGTGCAGATTTCACATTTCTATCATCTTTTGTTGCTTTCCTGTGACCGGTCAAAAGTGCACCATGACTTTACGGACACACCATATATAGGTCATATAATAAAGTTGCATTTTTTCTGTCATGTGAAAAGTAAGGTTGCGTCAGTTTGGTGAGTTCTTTGTCCCGGAAATCCTTACATAAAGTATATGCACCTAATCTTTTAAAAAGTTACTTTGGAGCAAAAAGAGTAGGTAATTACTACTATTATTTGTTTTTTTAAAACCAATCAAAATTATACCTTACTTTTTGTTAGACTGCCAAAAAATATATAATTTTTGATGTGCTAAAGAATTTTAGTAATGTTTATGTGTGCCATGAGCTGAAAATGGTTGAAAATAACTGGTTTAGAAAATTCTACAAGATACACAGACATCATTTAACATTGCAGAGCACTGTGCTCATCATGGTGCAACAAAGGAAATCAGTCTTCTCACAAAGTTAAAATGTAGCTGACTCATGAAAGTAAACACGCAGGATAAATCAACTCTCTAGAGCTACTCCTCAAAATGCTCCCCTTGTTCACACATCAAGGGCTATCTTGAAAAAGTTAAAGCCTGGCAATGGCTCACTTATTAACTGGAACCATAATCCTGGAACACAAACTTCTGTTTCAAATACAATAATTATAATAAAACACCCACCCACCATAGACAGTAAACACCTGAAAATTAATTTCAACTGATGGATTAGGGCAAATGATGAGCAAAATATGCTTTGGACAATTCGTTGTACTAATACTTAAAGTACGAGACTCTGCATATTTCAAACTAAATGGAGGGGAAGAGGAGAAGATGAAACATAGCGACTTAGGTAAAGGAAATGGTTTGGATGTCTTCATTACATTCATCTTTAAAACAGCAGACAGATGGACAGGTCTGCAGGCTGATGGCTGGTCAGCACTGAATGTAAAATATAAAAGGCAGTCCACATGGCTGCTCTGCTCTGTGATGATTGATGGTGTTCACTGCCATTAGTTATATCATTGTTGTCTCACCTTAAATGAGACTGAAAACTACCTCAGGGACTGCTAGGGAGGTAGGAAACTACTTAAGCAAAAGTCAACAAGGTCTATCTTTTTTGTTTGTTTCTTATTTTTATCAAGGCCACATGAGTCAAGTCGTCTATATTAATGGTCATGGTGAAAAAGTAAATTCTGAGCCACATTTCAAAACAAAGCCAAGGAAATTAGTGGACAAGAGAAATGTTTGCAAATGGAATGAGTATTACAGTTGCCAATAGTACAAATAGATATCGAATGCTAATAAATCCCATGTGTTGACCAATTAATAAAAATGTATTAAAAAACTCCAAGTGAATAGAAATCTTAAAGCTTGTAAAACAAAAAAAGAAAGAAAAGAAAAAAGGAAATGATCTCATTGGCCAAATTAGATAACTATGTATTTCATACCAGAAAAAAATTATGATTTCTTGTTTTTGTTTTTTGTTTTGTTTTGTTTTTTAACAACAGAGAGAGAGACAGGGACAAACAGACAGGAAGAAAGAGAGATGAGAAGCAATCATTCTTTTTTGCAGCTCCTTAGTTGTTCATTGATTACTTTTTCATATGTGCCTTGACTGGGGTGCTGCAGCATACTGAGTGACCCCTTGCTCAAGCCAGCGACCATGGGGTCATGTCTATGATCCCACACTCAAGCCAGCAACCCCATGCTCGAGCCACATGGGCCCATGCTCAAGCCAGCAACATTGGGTTTCAAAAGTGGGTCCTCTGCATCCCAGGCCGATGCTCTATCCACTGCACCACCACCTAGTCAGGCAAGACATTCTGATTTCTTAATGTTAATTTTAAATTGTGATACATATTCACCTCAAACTTGAGAGGAAAAGAAGTGGTGATTCTAAAACAAACATTGCTGTCACATGTCAGTGGCTGCAGGGAGATAACATGGGTTAGGAGGAGAGATAGGAAACCCAGATTTAATATCCTCTGGGAAAACTAATGAGGTGGTCATTTACTTCAGGACACTAGGGAAACTGAAAATTCAACTCAAAATATAAGAAAATGCTTTGTTCCCAGTTTCTTTAGAAAGTAATTGCTCCTCTTGAAAGCAGTAAATGCGAATACACAGAATTCTTAAAAGACAACATTTATACCAAATGGATTTTATATTTCTATATATTTTGGCTTTTGTTATGTTTTATATACTCTGCTCAACCTATGGTTCTTTTTTTCCATATCCCTTCTTCTGCTTAAGAATTTATGTTGAAGGAGACCAAAAAAAAAGTAAATTAAAAATCCTTTACAAATCTTCATTAACTATCATAGAGGGGGAGCTTGTATTTCATTGACTGTAGTTTATGCAAATAGGATCAGAGGAATTAACATATTGGAAGGAGCTGACATTTGTCCTGATATATTGAATCGTTAGCATGACAGAATCACTTAAGCTGGATTCACTAACATCAGGTTTCCTCTCATTATTGACCCCTACAGAGTAGGCTCTGACAAGTGGAACTGCAGCAAAGTTCATTAATAATGTGGAATAAATCAATTGTTCAGGAAATACTGAAAACAGATGACACTGAACTAGTACATTTTGCCAGTTCAGCACAAATCCATGTCCACCAAGGACACAGCCTCTGCCCGTGCCCTTCTGCGCCCTCCCCATGGAACCTGGTCTTCAGTCCCCCTTCTCCTCCAGCATCCCGATGATGTACAGCTACCCAACCTCTGGGGAACATAGGTCAAGGATCATTCAAAAATAAATAGCTTCAGGCCTGAAAAGAAAGAACACAGAGGTTTTTGTAAAATTCACAAACATAAGTGAATGATGGCCATGATTTAGGGTGTGTGCTTGGGCTTTATTCACATCTATGGCGAATTTTTCAAATGCAGTGTTTCTATTGCTTTAGACCCTCAGTAACAAGAACTCAGCTTGTGTGAATTAAAAGGCATTACCAGGAATAACCTGGTCTATTGTTTAAGATGCAGGATCAGCTGTGAAGAATTTCTTACTGTAGGTATCAGACTGTATGACTATAGGCAACAACACTTCTTTTAATTATAATCTCTGTTTTTATCACTGGCATAACCTCAACAGTCTTCAAATTTTAATCACGTATACAAGTAGAAATTTTAGTTTGAATATGCCTATACTCCAAAATACCTTAGCCGTGTGTGTTGCTGTTATACAATATAATCAGTGTGTTAGTCTATGCTATTGGAGATGGAAATAACATGGATAAAGAAAATCCACAGAGAATCCAAAAATAATCTGATTTTAGCCAATAGATTCAACTTCTCACCCACCAAGCCTTAAATTGAAGCTCCTTTCCCTGATTGATTTTTCCCTCCTCAGAATTGCTTAATACAAATGCTAATGAGCAGTGTAATGACCAAAAAGAAGTGGAAAGAGAAAAAGTATAAGAATCAACAGAAGAGAATAATCTACACAGAAGGAAACTGGTTATAATCTCTTGAGAGTGAATCATTCAGATTCTTAAACAGGTGAGTCATACTTTATTTCTCTATATGTATCCTTTATTTTTTTTATCAGACTATATTTTTTAAGTGAGTTCCAACATTACAGACATTACACACAAGATTCCTTGAGAGAATAAATGGACATGAAAGTTTTCCATTAAACTAGTTTGTTTGTGTGTGGTGGGGGGGGGTAGAGAGGGAAGGTGATGAGATAGTTTGCAAATGCCTTGATATTTAGGGCATATTTCCACTGTTGTTTTTTTTTTAAAAAAAATAGGTTATCTTTAAAGATTTCATATGACTCAGAACTTCTTTCAATTGATTAACAGAAGTCCCAGAGCACGTACAACTGGGACTCCCGCTGTGAATGTCGTCTTCTCTGGTCCCAGCTGGTGCCTTCTTCCCCCTTCGGTCTCAATATAAATGTCACTTTCCACCCCAGGCCAGTCTTCCTTATTATTCCTTATGTTCACCCCCTTTTTATTTCCTTTCCAGCCCTTATTATATTATAATTTCTATGTGAATCTATTAGCTCTTTTTAAGTTTTTTCTGTTCCCACCTAATTAAAATGCAAGCTCCATGAGGACAGAAACATTATTGGTATTCTTCATTATAGTGACATAGTAGATGGTAATCAATATTTGTTGAATGAATGAATAAATAAGAATGTGAGTATTTTATATACATCCAGATATCTAATTAATATTTCTTAAAATTTGGTGTAAAAACTCATTATAATTCCATTTTTCTTATATATACTTCAAAATCAAAGTAGTCCAACTGGTTTTCAATTATGTGCCAAAGAATTCTGAGCAAAAAAAAAATTTTAGCAGCCTCTTTTTTAAATTGTAAGCATTATCATTACAGACAAAATGAATAGTACTCACTTTTGCTAGGAAAGCAAAATAAAACACTCTTTAAGCTTGTACTAAGAGTGCAATAAGAAGAAATTGGGTTCCTCTTCAAAATGCAATAGCCCAGAGAAATCTTTTTTTTTTTTTTTTTTTGTATTTTTCTGAAGCTGGAAACGGGGAGAGATAGACTCCCGCATGTGCCCGACCAGGATCCACCCGGCACGCCCACCAGGGGCGAAGCTCTGCCCACCAGGGGGCGATGCTCTGCCCCTCCGGGCGAGGCTCTGCCACCACCAGAGCCACTCTAGCGCCGGGGGCAGAGGCCAAGGAGCCACCCCCAGCGCCTGGGCCATCTTTGCTCCAATGGAGCCTTGGCTGCGGGAGGGGAAGAGAGAGACACAGAGGGAGGAGGGGGGGTGGAGAAGCAAATGGGTGCTTCTCCTGTGTGCCCTGGCCGGAATCGAACCCGGGTCCCCCACACGCCAGGCCGACGCTCTACCACTGAGCCAACCGGCCAGGGCCCAGAGAAATCTTTTAAATACAGTTTTCAATGCTAAAGTGTTTAAGATGGCATAAAGCATCAGAAATAGCACTACTAACTGTATGGTGATAATGGTTTCACAACATGTAAGTTTATCAAATCAACATGTTATACATCTTAAATGTACATAATGTTTTATCTCAATTAAATGGTTTAAAAAATTACACTTAAACTGTATTCCAGTTTTAATTTGTTTGTGTATTTAACAAATATTTATTTGGGACTCTACTGTGGTTATGGTGAGGGCAATATAAACACAGAGCTTAAAACCACAATATATGTTGGCCTTGACTGGTTGGCTCAGTGGTAGAGCATTGGCCAGGCATGTGGAAGTCCCAGGTTCGAGTCCCAGTCAGGGCACAAAGAAGTACCCATTTGCTTCTCCACTCCTCCCACTCTTCTTCCTGTCTCTCTCTTCCCCTCCCGCAGCCAAGGCTCCATTGCAGCAAAGTTGGCCCAGGCACTGAGGACGGCTCCATAGCCTCCACCTCAGGTGCTAGAATGGCTCCAGCTGCAATGGACCAATGCCCCAGATGGGCAGAGCATTGCCCCCTGGTGAGCCTGACAGATAGATCCTAGCAGTCAGGCACATGTGGGACTCTGTCTGACTACCTCCCCGCTTCTAACTTCAGAAAAATACAAAATAAAAAAACAAACAACAACAAAAAAAACCCCACAATATATGTATGTGCAATATAGAACATACTTTCCAATCTACTGTCTCTTTAAAGTTCCAAGCATAGTGTTATACTTAATGAAAATATCAATGCATGACTTCTAGGCCTAATTCCCTATGTGAGTGAAGTAAAGAAAGTCTGAGGCCCTGGCCGGTTGGTTCAGTGGTAGAGTGTCGGCCTGATGTGCGGAAGTCCCGGGTTCGATTCCCGGCCAGGGCACACAGGAGAGGCGCCCATCTGCTTCTTCACCCTTCCCCCTCTCCTTCCTCTCTGTCTCTCTCTTCCCCTCCCGCAGCCAAGGCTCCATTGGAGCAAAAGATGGCCCGGGCGCTGGGGATGGCTCATTGGCTTCTGCCCCAGGCGCTAGAGTGGCTCTGGTCGCGACAGAGCGATGCCCCAGATGGGCAGAGCATCGCCCCCTGGTGGGCGTGCCGGGTGGATCCCAGTAGGGCGCATGCGGGAGTCTGTCTGACTGCCTCCCTGTTTCCAGCTTCAGAAAAATACAAAAAAAAAAAAAAAAGAAAGTCTGAGACCCCAAAACTAGAATAATAACTATGGCCTCTCCAAATTAAAACAAAAATACAATCATGTTTATAGAATTCCATTTGTTTTATTCTGTGTAGCAATGGCTACACATTTAAACTAATAAAATGTGAGCATGAGAAGAAAGACAGTAATCATTTTTCTGAAAATCAAGTTGAATGCTTTGGAAATAAGAAAGGTAAAAGAAAAATCTAAAAATCTGAAAGAATTCTGCACTTACAATTTCTTCACAATGTTTAAGTTCTTACTTCTCTTAAAACAAAATGAAATATGAATACACATAAAGTATTCTGCTTGTCATTTATACAAAAACAAACATGAAAATGAACTCCAAAAGCAGGCCCATATTGAAATAAAACCAAAAGAATTCAGATAGAAAAAGACAAATAGTGTGTGATCTCACTTATATGTGGAATCTAAAACAGCAGAACTCATGGAAACAGAGAGCAGAATGCTGGTTGCTGGAGGTGGGGGAGCAAGAATGGAGAGATGTTCGTCAAAGGTACCAATTTCAAGTTAAAGGTGAATAAGTTCTGGGATGTAATGTAAGCATGGTGATTATTGTTAATAACACTGCATTATATACTTGAAAGTTACTAAGAAAGTAGCTCTTAAATGTTCTTCCCACACACATACAAAAAAATATGGTAACTAGGTAAGGCAATGGAGGTTTTACTGCTTTGCTGATAATCACTTTACCATATATAAATGTATCAAATCAATATGTTGTACACCTTAAACTTATACATTTATATGTCAACTATATGTCAATAAAACTGGAGAAACTAAATATTTTTAAAAGAAAAAAAATGAATTTATTTTTTTAATTAAATCAGTATGCACATACATTCAACAGAAGAAAAGCCTACAGTCCACTTTTTTTAAATGGCTAATAAAAGTACACTTAAATATTTGAATTTAAAATGCAATCTTTAGATTACATATGACTTCTACAAATCTCAGCTTTAATAATTTTTCAATGAACTAACCCAGTACTGTCCCTGAACATTTTAGAAAAGAAGACTTCTGTATCTATAAAGGAAAAAATAATCAGACTGTCATGAGAATGCGCATTAACTATATTAGATACTAAAAAACAATAGAGTATGTAATAACTTCATTGTGGTAACAGGAAGTTGGAAACAATCCAGTGTTCATCACTAGGCAAGTAGACAGGTGAGATGTGATGGAAAGCCCCGTGGAATACCTGGGACACTTAGAGCATGATATACATAGAGGAGCATGGATCACTCCTAAAGGCAAGCGTAGCTAAGGGAAATTAAGGAACAAAATGAAATAGACATTGAATAATAACCTCTATGTAAATTAAAAACATAAACACAGATCAGCAATACACATTCAAACAAAAATATATACATTAAATGCATTAGAATGGTTGCCCAAAAGGAAAAGGAGAAAGGGAAAGAGTTATTAGAAGTAAATGTAATAAATACAAAAATACATAGATTCATATATACATATACACATCCACATATATAAGCATGCATTTATATGGGCACATATATATTCCAGAGATGGCCCTTGCAAAGATCAATGATGAAAATGAAGTGTGATTAAATCAGCCCTCTATACCTCTATTCAAAATGTGTGTGTGTGTGTGTGTGTGTGTGTGTGTGTGTGTGTGTGAATGCTCTGGGTGTTTTATTTTTATGTTTATCCCATATTCACAAACTGAAACCATAATTCTGCCCACCATTTCCTTTAACAGAATGAGAATGTCCATCAAAAAACTGGCAAAATAATTTAAATTCCTTCTTCTGATGATGGGTCAAGATGTCATACAATGCAACTAATTCAAGCAACTTGTTTCATTAGGAAGAAGCAGTCCCACACAGTAATTCACAAATTCACAGTAATTCACAGTAATTCCTTTCAGTAGTCAAAAGCTCTCTGAGTTCCTAACAAATTTTATTTTAACAGGTGTCTATATGATGCTAAATATATATTAGAGACCCTTCCACGTGCATCACAATTTAATTAACTATTTTTTATTCATTAAATTAAGAGAGACAGAGGAAGGGAGGGAGACAGACAGAAACATCAATCTGCTCCTGTACATTTGTAGGTACCAGGGATCAAACTTACAACCTTTGTATATCAGATCAATGCTCCAACCAACGGAGCTATCGGGCCAGGGCACAATTTAACTAATTTAATCCTCTTAATATTTTTATAAGGTAGGTACTGCAACTACCACACTTTACAGAGGAGGAGGCTTGAGTAAGAAGTAAGAAGAGGCTATTTAATTTACCCAAAGTCATATAGCTAGTTAAGTGGCAGAACCAGAATTTTAACCAAGGAGGTCTGAGCCAAGTCTATAGCTTAACCCTTTATATTAAGCAAAGCTTCCCCATAGATAAGGCAAATTGTCTGTAGTAATCCAGATCCAGAGTCAATGCCTTCCTTCCTTAATTAAGAAGTTGCAATATGGAAAAATCACCAAATATGAGTAACTATTTATCAACTATTTATCAACTGTGTCAAACACTATCCTAGACACAGTATATATTACTGTGATTTCTAATGCAGTGCTCATGTTATATCAAAGGAAGCTTAATTAACTTGCTTCATGTTACACAGCCAGTAGATAGGAGAGCAAGGATTTGAATCCAAGCAGAGCCACCTCTTTGCATGACTCCATGAAAAACAATCCATACTGTGCTCTCTGTGAATGGCATCCCGGACACATGCTGGCCTTGAATCTAGGTCTACTTAACTCTAAATCCAGTACTCTTTCCACTGCAAAGCCTTCGAATCAAATAAGGCCTATAGCATAATCAAACACAGTGACAAATGACTCTGCAAGGCTTTGCCACAGATTGGCATTTCAATCCTATTAGATCTTGAATACGTAATGCTCAGATTCTTGATTCAAGAATAAGATTTTCGCCCCCTCCCTTAGTTCCCATAACTATGGTCTTCAAATTACAAATTCCATCAAGCCACCACAAGATTATAGAATTCATTAAGTATTTAGGGAAACAACTCTGACTGATATTCCACAGTGCTGAAAAATCTCTTCACTCTTAGTAGAATAATCAAAGAATAGCTTTTAAATGGTTTTCTTTGATAGCATGTAATCAATGTTAGTAAGCATTTCCATAACCTTATCATTTATTCCTTCATTCATCTAAGAGTTAGTCAGTTTTCATGATGTGCCAGATATTGTTTGAAAATGCTCTACCTATTATTTAACTAACTTTAAATTTAGCCAGAAAATTCTATAATTATGTAGCCACAATATATTTGAGGTGACTTCTACTATCTCATTATATTCTTTTCAGCGGTTCATCTTTCTTTGATCTATTGATTGCTTTTGTTAGCATCTTTCTACCCGATTACTGTCTCCTGTTGGAAACAGTAAACACTACAGTCTGGGGATCAGCCCGTACTCTGTAACTCTGCATAAGCAAAAGGCAAGTGGTACAAGAAGATGCAGTGGGGGGCTGTCGCAGGATATGCCCATCGCCAGTGGAGAGAATGTGTGCAGGTGTGTCGGAAGAGTTCCACCTGAAGACCCGTTTTCCTAGCACAGAGCAATGTCATAATCATGTAAAGAGCCCACCGATCACTGTCGTGGAGTTTTTCTCAGGATTTCTTGACCCGTCCACCATCCCTCCATGCTTCCAAAGGGAAATACATAGGTAAACGATGGTCTCTGCTTAGTGAAAGAGAAGGCTATATAAAAAAAAGAAAAATGTTTTGAACCCCTAGAAACTAAGAATAGACGCCTTCAATTCTTTCAATAAACATGATACAAACATAATAACAATGTACACATATAATATAATATGCTAGGCACTATTTGAAGTGATGTCCTTATATTTAATTTCACAAAATTTTAACAACACCCCTATCAGGCTGATCAGGCTGGTAAATTTTTATCTCTACCTTGTAAGAAAAGAAAGAGAAAAAGTCTGTAAAAACTCCTTGAAAAAATTTCAAGCCTGACCTGGCAGTAGCACAGTGGCTAGAGCGTCAAACGGGGATGCAGCGGGCCCAGGTTTGAAAACCCCAAGGTCGCTGGCTTGAGCATGGGATCATAGACATGACCCCATGGTCACTGGCTTGAAGCCCAAGCTTGCTGGCTTGAGCCCAAGGTTGCTGGCTTGAGCCCAAGGTTGCTGGCTTGAGCAAGGGGTCACTCGCTCTGCTGTAGCCCCCCGGTCAAGGCACATACGAGAAAGCAATCTTCGAACAACTAAGGTGCCACAACAAAAAATTGATGCTTCTCAGCTCTCTCCCTTCCTGTCTATCTGTCCGTCTCTCTGTCTCTCTCTGTCTCTGTCAATAAATAAATAAATAAATAAATTTAAAATGAGAACTTACTTTGTGCTAGGCCCTACCTTTAAAGGAATTTTTTTTTTTTGTATTTTTCTGAAGCTGGAAACGGGGAGAGACAGTCAGACAGACTCCCGCATGTGCCCGACCGGAATCCACCCGGCACGCCCACCAGGGGCGACGCTCTGCCCCTCCAGGGCGTCGCTCTGTTGCGACCAGAGCCACTCTAGCGCCTGGGGCAGAGGCCAAGTAGCCATCCCCAGCGCCCGGGGCCATCTTTGCTCCAATGGAGCCTTGCCTGTGGGAGGGGAAAAGAGAGACAGAGAGAAGGGAAGGGGGGTGGAGAGGCAGATGGGCGCTTCTCCTATGTGCCCTGGCCGGGAATCGAACCCGGGTCCCCCGCATGCCAGGCCGACGCTCTACCGCTGAGCCAACTGGCCAGGGCCCCTTTAAAGGTATTAATGTATTGAATCTTCACATTGCCAGCCCTATTTTACAGAAGAGGAAACTGAGGCACAATTAATAAACAGTGGAGCTGGGATTAAAACCTAGGCAATCTGGGTCCAGGTCCCGCACTCTCTGTACTGCCAGGAACTGACAGATAACTAGCAGAAGAGAGCATGCTGTGTTATTTCCATAATTTAAATAACAAGCTAATATTATACCTAAGGAAGATCAATATCTTAAGGGTATATAACATGGAACAAATCTTAATAACCCTAGCCTGAGTTATCTGTATACAACTACTAAGTAGTTGCACATCCAGGTAAGAGTTCGGTCATCCCATCCTCCAAGAAGCTTTTTTCTTACATGGCTCAGCACTGACCTCCTCGCCCACATAGGTAATCACTCCCTCCTCTGCACTTCATAACTCTTCTATTGTTACATTTCTATTGTTCACTCTGGGACTATAATTTTTCTATTGTGCATTTGTCACCCCCACTAGACTCTGGCTTCTCTAGGTCAGAGACTTTATATTAACTAATTCTCTATTCCTAGTATTATGCACAATGTCTGGCATAGAGTTGGCCTTAAACTCCTACTTGTTTAATGAATAAATCAAAGAATATATAAATGATCCACCTTCTGAAGAAATAATTGTCATTTACACAGCTAGTCCTAATCTACAATTCACATTTTTAGTAACAGGATTATGAATGAATTGAGAACGCAAAGCTAATGAGGTCGGGAGGATCTGAGCCTGAGATAGATGGATTCCAACTGACCACAGCTATATGAATGAGTCTAGCTGAGCCCAGCCTAAATCAATGGGGCAACACAGCTGACCCATGAGCAATACTATGTGGTTGTTGTTTCAAGCATTAAATATGGGGATGCTCTGTTATACAGCAATAGCTGTCTCACACAGGCAACTTTGAAATGTTTTCTGAGATTTGTTAATATACTATAATAAAAACAGAAATGAACTGTTTGAAACCAAAAGGTAACATAAAATAACCCAAACATCCCTTCAGATCAATATTCACTGTATGTTATATTACATTTTGTAATATCTAAGAGAAGATACATACAGAACTTTTGCTGAGTTCAAAAGCCACTTTATCTCAGAAAGTACTTATCCATCTATTCAGTTACTCATTCATCAAACATTTTAGCATCTATTATGTATCCAACACTGTCTCATACTTTAGAAACACAACAATAATAAGACATTATTTGGCCTAAAAGTATTTTACAGTAGTCCCTTACATTAGTAAGGGACATATATCTATCAGAAAAGTACAATAAAATACTATAGGTGCCATGATCAACACACAGTACTGCGCACACAGTAAAGGCCCAAAGGAGGGGGTGGTCAATTTCACACATTTGGATTGGGAGGCAGGAAAGGGACAGAGACTAGGAAAATCAGGGAAAGTTTTACAAAGAGCCCCTTTGAGTTAAACCTTCTTAGATGAGAATCTGTTTGCCAGCTGGATGGAGAACATTCCAGGCAGAAGTGAACAAAGTCAGAGAAATGTGGGTCCTTCTTGTCCTCTTAGTGGCTGCAAACATTTGGATGATTGGGATATTTGATGCCAGGTCTGAAGCTAAGGGAGAAAGTAGGTGTGTAGTCACCCTTCCTTGATTAACCTACCATGAACCATGCCACAGGGACAAAATTCTTCACTGGCTTCTCTTTGCAAAATGGATAAAATGTTCCCTCCTTACTGTGTACCAAGGCCTTGTCCACCTCATCCGTTCTTGGCGTTCTATCCTAGGCACTTATGTTGCTCATGATTTCCTTCATGCCCTTGAGTAACCTGTTCTCTTTGAATATAATTATCCTCAATACCTTCTTTGTCTGCCTAATCTAGAAGTCTCAATCTGGTGGTACATGAGCTACTTGCTGCTCGTAACCATGTTTTGTTTGGTCCATAGAGGACTTAATTTTTTAATTATTTGCCAACATTTAAACTTTTGGATAATTCATAGAATGTGGAGGAAAAGCTTGATTTCTGGTTCCTCTAAGGGAAAAAAGTAGGGTTATCTAGCTATCATTTCTAAAAACAACAATTGGTTATAGTCTCTATAACTCCCCCAATGTCTCTTAAACACTGTAGCTAACAATCAGTTGCTTGACTGCCTTTTTTATAGAAAAGCAAAAAGTGTGGTGAATGCCATGGACACCAGACCCAGACCACCAAGGTTCGAGTCTTACCCATGCTATTTCAGGGCGATGTGACCTTAGACCAGTTGCTCAATCGTGTTGTGCCTTAATTTCTTCAACAGTAAAGCAGAGATATTAATAGTAATAGTAATAGTGAAAATTAAATGAGTTAATACAAGTAAGGTGCCAAGAACAGTGAATGTCTTGTACTGAATTGTTGTTTTGTTCTTTTCATTTACATTATGTTCCTGATTGCTCTAGAAATTTGAGTTTGCAATCCTTGGCTTAATCCAACCTTAGTGTCCTTTTAACAATAACTCAAAGACTATTTTTTTCCTGTGCATTATATAAGTGCTCCTGAGTGTGCCTGTCCTGTGTTTATTTGGTTATATGCCTGCTTCTCTCATCAGACAGAGAGTTTTATGAAAGCATAGACCATGTCTTATTTATTTTTATTTTAGTCTCCTGTTCTAAGCACAGTGCCAGCTACATAAAAACTCAATAAATGTCACTGAATCGATACTAATCTCTCCTACCCTAAATACCTTAAAGCACTTATGTGCAGTTTGATTTGTATTAAGTAATTTGTCCTTATTTGTCTCAAGCTTTGTAAAAGTTCTTCCATCATTCCTTGTATGTGAGCCTTTGTGACTGGGTAGCAGGGTCATAACTTCCTTTCTTTTGATTTAAGCCTTCACACATAACATAGTGCATGTGCTCCTATTAGAGTACACATAAGCACATGCCACGTGCAATAGAATTGTAAATGTTTGAATGGTGGCAGAGTGGAATTCCAAGAACTAGTCATATTTCATATAATGTCACTGGCATCCAGAATTAGATAAAGTACCTGACTGGGAGGTGGCACAGTGGAGAGAGCATCAGCCTGGGATGCTGAGGACCCAGGTTCGAAGCCCCGAGGTCATTGGCTTGAGCGCAGGCTCATTTGGCTTGAAGCCCAAGGTCACTGGCTTGAGCAAGGGGTTACTCACTCTGCTGAAGCTGTCCCCCCTCCTCCGTTAAGACACATATGAGAAAGCAATCAATGAACAACTAAGGTGACACAACAAATAATTCATGCTTCTCATCTCTCTCCCTTCCAGCCTGTCTGTCCGTGGGTGTCGCTCTCTCTCTCTCCCTCTCTGAAAAAAAAAACAAAAGATAAAGGGTACAAATGAATGGGGTTCATTAGTTGTTGCTCATTTTTTTTTTTTTACTTCTAGTTCATCTACCAGGGATGACGGAAGAACGTAAGAAGAATTCTCTGGGATTCTTTAAGCTCCTGAAGTAGTAAGAGACCAGAAGAATAATGTTCCAGTAGAGGAAAGAAGAGAAGAAAATTAACATTTACGGAGCAACAATTATTTATATTGTATACCACATATATGACATCTAATTTCCCAAAACAATTTTATGAAGAAAATTAAGTACCTCCACTTCATATATTGAGGAAATTGGTGCTTCAAGGAGTTGTGTTAATTACTTATAAAGTTAGAACAGATTTTGGACCCAGGTTTGCCAGTTCCCAACAATATCCATGCTCTTCCCACCATTCCACCCCACCTTAGCAACAGATTGAGAAAGTGCATGCTAACCTTCCAAACAGGATGTGGGGGGTAATGAACTATTCAATAGAGAAAAAATGAATATATAAATGCAACAGAGACCAAAAGTCAAACATGAAACACCATTTGTAACACTATAACTAAAAATAAACAAAGCAAAGCACTGGAGAGCTCCAAAAGAAATTCTCACATATGACAGTCATTGATCTTCTTTTCCATCATATTCAGCATGAATAAAGATTTCTCTTCTAACTGTAGAACATGGAAGGATTTAGAAGTTTGGAGTACAGATCACAGAAAATGCATCTATGAAGGGTGGGAGCAATGGGTAGAGTAAATAGTCACGTGGGCATTTTCTCCTTTTGCCACAACACCAGAAGAAGAGACAGGATTATTTTCGTAGGGGACAAACTCATCATTTCCTAAATACTAGTCATTGTGTTAGATGTTAATGATTTTGAATCACTGGGTTTTTGTTGTTGTTTTTCTGCTTCTTTTCGAGAGGAAACATCTAGCTGTGAATGCGTGCCTCCATTTCTCCAGTGTCTCAGAGGTATTAGACAGCTGTTCTACCTTTGTAGTTAAATCAAGTCCCTGTGGCTTGCAAGACCTGGATATTCTGCCTAGAGAGCTGGCACTGCGGGGCCACTAATCTATTGTAAGGAAATTTTTCAACTATACTAACTTCTACTACTAATAGCAGCTAATATTTATTGGTGCACACTGCATACCAGGAGCTGTCTCAGAGTATCACACAGGCTCTCTCACTTAATCCTCATGACAATCCTAAATATTAGAACTATTATTGTCCCCCATGTTGTAAATGATGAAATTAAAGCATAGAGATATTCAGAAACCTAAGGAAGGTCACAGAGTTAGAAAGCAAAAACGGTGACGCCAGGGTATGGTCGTTGAGTCAGTCTCAAATGTTAACTGACATCTTCGCTGCAGGACCACACAAATGATTGTGAAGTTCCTAAACAAGGGATGATAATCCATTAACACAGAGAGACTACTTTTAATAGCTATGTCCATCATAGATCAAGGATGGAGAAGCCAGTTAAGAAAGGGAAACAATCACATCTTTACTCTTCATATCCCATCCTGATTCATTCCAGGCTAGAATAATTAGCTGTTGTGAAATGAGATCTTGCACTCTTGGTCACTGAAGCACAAGTTTTTGCTGTGAAGGACTTAGAAATAGGTGATTCTATACTTGAACTCTTACTAACTTTCTGGATGTGATCGGGCACTATGATCTAGTCTCTTCAAACATAAAGAATGGGTTTCTTAGTCCACACTATCTAAAGATTAGAAAAGCTCAATAAGAAAGCAGCCAGGGACACAGACTTGACCAAGGCTGAGGAGGGTAAAAGTATGTGAGTGTAGATGCTGAGTGAGAAAAAACCTGGGAAAAAATTACAGCAGAAAGCACAGCGATTCATCAGTGATATCAGATGAGAAGGGCAATCAGAATCTATAGATGGGGCACAATTCCAAATCCAGTTTGTGATCAGGAGAAAGTAGTACATAGAAAATTCCTGAATAGAAACTCTTGGGTGAAAAGATGATCACATAGAGATTCTTTTTGTTTTCTAGTGTCTGAAGATTACCCAAGATAGTCTAGTCTTCATTCTAAAACACATCTTAATGTAGTATCCATGAAGACAAGTTTCATGCTTACAAGGAATTCCTTCAAAAGTTGGAACTTCAAATGAGCAGGATGTGTTATCATTTTTGTGGGGATTAAATAGATGAACTCTGAAACTCTAGAGAAATTTTGACTAAGATCATTTTAGCTTTTGTCTATAATACAAGCAAGTTGGACACTCCATTTGGCCAGTGAATTTAAATTTTATTTTTAACAGTTCATCTATTTCCTTATTTGTAAATATCACATAAGTGAAACAAAACAAGCTAGTTGATGAGGGCAGCCCAGAGCCACATTGTCTCTCTGCCCCTCCAAGCACTCCACAAAATTATGTCACTCTCTGCTCTGAAGAGTCTATTGATCACAATCACCTTAATGTCAGACAACTTTTCCTTTGTTATAATATGAAAATAATAAAATAAATAAATTTTAAAATACTTTAAAAGATTTTTTAAATATTAAAAATAGGTGACTAAAGAATAAAAAAAATGGAGAATCTATTATGATAAAAAGTGAACCCATCTTCTGCAAAAGTATTCTAGGGACAAGTTTGTGAAAAATAGTCCTGGGAATAATTTAAAAACCACAATACCCTACTAGACCTATATCAAATATAAGGGCAAAAGTAGACTTAAAGAGTATTTGTATCCTGAGATTCCTTCTGAGTTTTTACTCACTCCTCACTTGAGTTCACAAAAGATTTTGTGAACTAAAAATCAGTGTTTTTAATTTTTAATTGTTTTTATATTGGGATCAAGGAATTCTATAAATGAAAAAACAATCTGGTTCCTTATCCAGATTTATATCAAGGGCTGGAATCTGACCTAAGACACAAATGTATTTGATAAAATATATATTTTATGTGGAATATTATCAACTTTTCTAAAGAACATTTCATTATGGTTTGCTATTTGGTTTTAGGATGAAGGAATATATCTATGAATATTTCAAAAGTAGCAAAAATTTTACCAACAACCTGAATTGAAACTGGACCATGGGCCCTGGCTGGTTGCTCAGTGGTTACAGCATTGGCCCAGCATATGGATGCCCCGGGTTTGATTACCAGTCAGGCACATAGGAGAAGTGGCCATCTGCTTCTCTACCCCTTTCTCTCCTCCTTTTCTCCCTCTTTCCTTCCTGCAGCCAGGGGCTCAATTTTTTCATGCATCAGCCCTGGCCACTGAGGATTGTTTGGCTGGTCCAAGTATGTCATCTTCAAGTGCTAAAAATAGCTTGGTTGAGAGCATCAGCCACAGACAGGGTTTCTGGGTGGATCTCCCATCAGTGCAAGCAGGAGTCTGTCCCACTATTTTCCTTCCTCTTACAAAAGAGAGAGAGAGAGAGAGAGAGAGAGAGAGAGAGAGGAAAGAAAGAAAGAAGAAAAAAAGGGAGGGAGGGAGGAAGGGGGAGAGAGAGAGAGAGAGAAAAGAAAAGAAAAGAGAATAGAAAAGAAAAGAAAGAAACTGGACCATGAAAATACTCTCTGTTTCACATTACAAAAACAAGTAACAAAAGATAGTGAAATTAATAACCTAGAAAGTGGTTAGGCTATATACACACAAAAAAACTCATCACGTAGAACAGAAACCAGAACTAAGTTGTGCTTATTGAATGTCAGTGTCAGCTTATGATTCAGAAGACCCTCTGGACTCACCTTGAACGAGTACTCTGGTTGGCTTCAATGTCAACTATGATCTCATGTCAAAGAAAAGGAGGAACAGGTTGGATATCTTTTCATTGCTGATTTAATCTCCATAAAGCTTAAGATATTAGGGATGAGTAAATCTGCATGGTACATGTATTGATGAAAATAGGCTAGTCAGGACTGAAGTAACAAATACAACCCCAAATCTCTGTGACTAACACCATAAAGTGAGTTTGTTGGTTATGCATAGTCTGCACCATGTTGAGCAGCCCTCCTCCATCTTGCAGTTAGATAATCTAAACACTGGCCTGCAAGATCACTCTGGCCAAGGAGGATAGTGAGAGAAGTCTTAAAAGATCAGTCTGACACTGATACACATTGATGACACCTACCTCCCCAGGCCAGAATCCAATCACAGAGCCCCAACCTGGCTGCAACACATGAGTACTGGGTGAGTGTTAACAGTCTCTGCTTACTGTCCATAAAGGCAACTTATAAAACTGATTCTGGGCTTCTTCTATGACATGGAAGCTAAGGTTATTCAATTAAGTCAATAGTGCAAAGAGCACTGCTTATCTAAAAGTGAAAATGAACTTCAATAAACCAGGACAAAATTAGAGCTGCAAATGGGTCATGAGCCAACAAGTAGATATTGTCTAACCCAAGACCCTCATTCCTCTGTCCTAACTGTTAATACAGTGTTAAAGTCCAGGTTCCAGCAGAAGACAGAATCCAACAGAGATGGTTCAAGATGTTCTAATGAAGAAACTATGAAGTTTGGAGAGAGTTATGGGAACGACCAATGGATGATGAGGCACCCAGAAACCAGCAGTATCAGGAAGCTTTTACCACCTAAAGTTCCTTCTTAAAAGTGAAAGGAAAAGCAATAGTGTCCCCAGAGCCCAGTGAGTGCTGGGACCACGGAAGAGGAGCAGCTGCACAGGAGCTATAATCCAGGAGGGAAGCAGCCACTGCCAGAGAATATGAGAGATGGAGCTGGGAAGAAATACCCTAACCTCCCTCTCTCTTCTAGCCTTCCAGTCTCCTGACAGCATCTCCCATTAGCCAAAGAGAAGAGGAGCTAGCTGACTAGGAGGCCAGGGTGAATTTGTCTATGATGGTCAGCCCACAGGGGCAGTGAGCAGAGCAAAAAAGAGGAATATGTGTAGTTGTGTGGGTGGGTGGGTGGGTGCAGGGAGTCTGGCAAACAGAAAAGAACAAATTCATAGGCAATGGACAAGACAGTTGAAATATGAAACTAAAAAGAGACAGCTTTTGAAGAAATGGGAAGATTCATCAATTCCCATTTTAATGAGCAATATCCTTTTTATCATTCCAATTGGCTCAATTCCTAGGTTGCTTATTCAAGTAAAAGAACTATTACAAGGACAATATGTAGATAGATAGCACAAGTATTCTAGCAAAAATATCAGCTAAAACAAATGCACTCATATCAAAAAGATTCTGGAGCCGTATTAAAAAAATAAAATAAAATAAAAGGACAAAGGAGTAGAGACCTCCCTAAGCCATCTATTGATTCATCAACCAAATCAGCAAATATAGTTTGAGTATCTACTAAGTGCCAGGCACTCCACTAGGCAGAGAAAAGACAAAGATGAACAAGACAGATATGGTCTCTTCCCCCTGGTGGTGTAGAATGTGTGGGAAAGGCTGGAGCTGAGTAAGTAAGGGTAGGATGCTGCAGATGAGTGTGGAGAGAAGGCCGGCACCAGGTCATGAAGTGCATTGGGAGTCATGGTAAGAAGAGGATATTTTACTCTAACTTCAAGACAATCAATCCATTCTTGCTACTATGTGAAGAGTGGACTGGAGGGATGCCTGTGTGGAGGCAGGAGTACAGGTTAGAAGATTATTTCAGGGTCCACATAAAAGAGGGCATTGACTGCACTGGAGTGGCAGCTGTCAAGACAGAAGCACACACATTCAGAGTACATTGTCCGGGAAGATTTGGTTTGTTAGCACTTGTTAGGACCAGAGTGAGATCAGCCTCCAGCCTGAAAGAATCTTTATAAACCCATGAGTCAGACATATATTTTCCAACTGGCTTTATGGATGGCCTCCACTCTCAATAATGAACTTTCATGAATGTATTAGTTTCCTAGGGCTGCTCTAACAAATTTCCACAAACTTGCTGGCTTAGAACTACAGAAATTTCTTCTCTATGGTTCTGAAGGTCAGAAGTGCAAAATCAAGATGTCAACAGGGTTGGTTCCTTCTGGAAGATCTGCCTTCCTCCTGGCTTCTGTGGCTGTGGGCTTGGGCCTATAAATACATCACTTTAATCTCTGCCTCTGTCTTCCTATGGCCTGCTTCCTTGTGTGTCTCTGTATCTCAAATCTCCCCTTCCTTTCTCAAATCTCCTTTTCCTTTCTCCTTTCTCCCAAGGCCATTAATCATTGGACTTGGGGACCATTCTATACCCAGGATGATTTCTCTTCCAGATCCTTAACTTAATTACATCTGCAAAGACCCTATTTCCAGATAAGGTCACATTCACAGACTCCAGAGGTTAGGGCTTCAACACATATTTTTGGCTTCAACACCCACTGTCCTGAGCTTTTTGTTTTCTTATATGTAATATTATAATTATGTCAAATAAAATCAGATTAAATAATGCTACTGGATATAATTTATAACCCAAAGTACTATACAAATGGTTATTGTTAATAAATAAACATTATTTTATCCATTTGAAGTTCAAACTTAACAGTTAACATATTATTTAACCATACAGTTTCTCACACAAATTTTAATAACAACAATGACAAAAGGAGTTATACCACACTTGCATTTATCTAATGAATAATGGTAGCAATTGGATATAAATACACATGCTTCTATATAAATAGTAAAGGATATGAAAAGGTGAGAGGATGAGAAAGAACAAGAGGAAGAAAGAGGGAGAGGAAAGAAGGGAGGAAGGAAAAGAAAGAGAGAGAAAAGAAGGGAGGAAAATCCTTATTCATACCATTTTCTTTCTCTGTTCAAGTGAAATCTAGACTTAAAGAAAGGAAGATCATAGACAAAATGTGTAAAAAACCAACAACAAAACACAAGAAACTAATTCTATGAAGCACTGAGCTCAGGGCTTTAAAGATATTATTGCATGCAATATACTGCACAACCCAGTGATGTAGACACCATTTCCTCCTCATTTCATACCTGTGGTTTACAGAGGTCACATAACTTTCCCAAGGTCATGTGGCTGCTGAGAAAGTGGCACATCTAAGATTTGAATACAAGTTTGCCTGATAGTTGATCCATAGTGCCTGAAAATACTATGCCATAAATCACTGTGTTTTATTCCTATGTGTCACTTTAGCATTCTTTGATTCATTCAACATTTCAAAATTCATTTATCCAGTGCCTGTTATGGAGCAGGAAACACAAAATTGAATAATAAAACATAGGTCTTTATTTCTTTGAGGCTCATGCTGTAGTGGGGGAAATATACAATAAGCCAATAAGAATACAAGTAATTTTCAATTACACTATAGAGTCAATGGCACAGAGTGCTGTGATCAAGCACAATAAAACACTATTTGATCAGCCCACCTTTCACAGGAGGTTGAAGAAGGTCCCTTAGGAAAGTAACCTTTGAGCATCAACCTAAATGTAATATGAAAAAAAACTAGCTATGATGATAGAGGGCAGTGGCTGAATTCAGCCGGTTTGCACCAGTTTGGCAGAATTGATAACTAATTTTTTGTTGAGTTCGGCCAGTGGTAGTCAACCTGGTCCTTACCGCCCACTAGTGGGCATTCCAGCTTTCATGGTGGGTGGTAGCTGAGCAACCAAAGTATAAATAAAAAGATAGATTTAACTATAGTAAGTTGTTTTATAAAGATTTATTCTGCCAAACTTAGCGAAAATCCGACATAAAGTACTTGGTAAGTAATTATTATTATATGCTTTAACTTGCTATAACTCTGCCTTATAAATTTTATAAAGTAAAGTTACTTCCCTACTTTATAAATCACCCTTACTGTGGAATCGGTGGGCGGTTAGAAAATTTTACTACTAACAGAGATACAAAAGTGGGCGGTAGGTATAAAGAGGTTGACTACCCCTGAGTTCAGCGAACACGTTGTTAAAATGGCACTTGTAATCAGGGCTCTCCTTCAGATGGCCACCTGGGCAGACACCCAATGTAGAAATCACAAATTTACATTCCTTACTTTTTTTAACGTTCATCTGCGCAACAGTTTCTCTAAGTTTCCACAGTAATGTTCATTCTGTCCATGGGTGAAAAAAATTACAAGTGAAGATACCAATTAAGAAGCAATATGGAAATATTTTAAATAAGTTTTATTGTTTTTGTCATGTATTATTTAATATTTTTAATATTTTAAAATTCTTTTTTATAACATAATCTAGTTTTGCATACCTCTTTTATTGTTCTTACTTATTAAATGCATGAAATAATAAACTACCTTTTGGTATATCTTTTTTTATATACTTAAAATGGCCATTAGAGCAGAGAACCGGTTGTTAAATTATTTGAATCCCAGCACTGATATAGGGGGGAAATGTTATAGGCAGAAGAAAGAGCGTATTCAAAGAATCTGAACCAAAAGTGTGCAAGAAATGCCTGCAGATAAGCGAGGAGCAATGAGGCTGGGAGAAAGTGACTAGGTGGATGACATGAGGATGATGAAGGCTGGGGCTGGGTCGTGTAGTCCCCTGTAGATGTGGTAGTGGTGTGAGGGGGAGAATGCCTTTAGTTGCTGTGCAAGTCTGAGTCATTAGAGGGGTTTTGGCAGGAGAGAATCCATTGATAATTTGGAAACATTGCTCCTGTTCCACTGTAGGGGACCAACTCTAAAGTAGACAGATTCAAGGAGACCGCTACAATGCTGCCGCTTTCTTCCAAAAGAGAGAAGTGTTGGCAGCTAGGCTAAGTCGGTGGTGATGGAGAGGGAGAGAAGTCAATTGATCTGAGTATATATTCTTGATGGACTTAGATGTGATTAGCAAGGGAAAGAGAGGAATCAAACATGATGGCTTGTTTTTGGCTTGATTAACTGTGCAGTTGGTTCACGTCAAGGAATTGAGTTGTACAGTGACTGCCTGGCCTTTGCTGTCATATCTGAGCATGTTTCACCCTCCATTTCTACCCTACTCAGTGCTAACTCACCCTCCATTTCTACCCTACTCAGTGCTAACTCAGTCCCTCTCCAGCCTCCACTCCCCTTCTGCACAAGCTCCACACCTCCGCATGCACGCACGTGCACACACACATACACACACACACACACACACACAAACACACAAACACACACACTGGCCATGCCTGGCCATTTCTTACCCCTGTTTCTGGGACATCTACAATGATTTAGGCCCATGGAGATTTCACCTTTATATTAGAAGATTGGTTCTGGAAATACCTCAGAGATTGCCACCTCTGACTCCTTCATTTTATAAATGGAAAACTGAGAAAGATGCGGAGAGATAAATTTGCCTGTTCAAGGTCACACAGCTAATTAGTGGCAAAATCAAGGAGAGAGCATAAAAGTCTCTTCATTCCCAAATTCTCTTTCCTCTAATCCAGACTGCCTTCTAAAATTCCTGTGCCTAGGTAGTCTCGCTTCCTCAACTGGCACTTCACGAAGCGTTTGGTTCCCTCCTTCACTCGCCCTATACCTTCTTTGCCTCCTTAGTTAAGGTCAGTGACTGTGTCATCATTTGGCATTACATACAGTGCTGACTCTATTACTCAAGGCTATTCAATACACTTAGGGGTTGGCTGATTGATTATGCTATAGTCCCACATTTGCATACCTATCCTCTCATTTTTTAGGTCTGAATTTACATAATAGTCAAGTACATCGTGTTCAGGTCTACTATAAAGAAAAAGTAAAATCTTGCTCATTTTACGGCTTTTTTATTGTCAAATGCTGTTACTGTGGTCAACCTAGCATAAAGGAAACTGCAGTATGTATTCTTTAATTGCTATTACCATCTCTGCACAAACTGGGCTAGCCTAGAGTCCTACATTCTGTCTATTTGCTGCTAAATCCAGGACATCTGACTAGTGATCAATGATCTAATCCTTTTAATATGCCTTCCAAGAAGCCTTCCTTATTACCACTGCCCCTCGGGAAGGAGGTGGGGATGTAGTATGTGAGGAAAGAAATCTATTAAATTCTCTAAAAAGATATTTTGGGTTTTGACACAACTGAGTGTTGGCCATGAAGAAATGTATTCACAAGCATTTCAGGGATACAACCAGTATCTGTGCTCTTCTATTCACTCTTGTTGATGCAAAAAGTTCATGCTTTTCATCTGTTCCACCTGATGCCTTGTTCCCTAGCCACACTTTAACAGCTCGTAGACTACTACCCCTGGACTCCCAAGTGGAACCAAGAGAAGAAACATTGCTCACCCAATTTTCCCCAGTTAACTCTTTTTTTTTTTTTTTTTTTTGTATTTTTCTGAAGCTGGAAACGGGGAGGCAGTTAGACAGACTCCCGCACGTGCCCCATCGGGATCCACCCGGCACGCCCACCAGGGGGCGATGCTCTGCCCATCCGGGGTGTCGCTCTGTTGCAACCAAAGCCACTCCAGCGCCTGGGGCAGAGGCCATGGAGCCATCCCCAGCACCGGAACCATCCCTTGCTCCAATGGAGCCTCAGCTGTGGGAGGGGAAGAGAGAGACAGAAAGGAAGGAGAGGGGGAGGGGTGGAGAAGCAGATGGGCGCCTCTCCTGTGTGCCCTGGCCGGGAATCGAACCTGGGACTTCCGCATGCCAGGCCGACGCTCCACCACTGAGCCAACTGGCCAGGGCCACCCAGTTAACTCTTAATTGCCTATCTCAAACTATACAACCAATGGCTCCCTTGATATCAAGATCTTAGGCCCATATCTAATCTGTTTTTATTCTTGCTGTCCATATTTTCTGGGTATTACTAATCTCTGAATGGCCTGCAACAAGTGACCATTCATATACATAATTCACTCCAGGCATATTTTCAGAATTAGTATTTTAACTAGCTACTGATGTTAGTAACTGGATTCATAAGGCTGTACTTACTAGGGTTTTGAGAGACCTGACATAGGAGTTAGGCAGACCTAAGCAAAGTCATCATCTTCTGTTTATCTGTATGACATTGGTCAAAAATCTTAGCCTCTCCAAGCCTCAGTTTAGGAATTAAAAATATCTCTAGCCCTGGCCAGATAGCTCAGTTGGTTAGAGCATCATCCCGAAGCACAGAGGTTACAGGTTCAATCACTGGTCAGGGCATATACAGGAACAGATTTATGTTCCTCTCTCAATCTCTCTCTCTCTCTTCCTCTCTCGCTAAAATCAATAAATAAAAATTAACATATATTAATTATATATATAGGGTTATGTATATATATAATTAACATATGTAATTAATATATAGAAAGAGTTATTATGAGAATGCAAGGATTTCAAGCATATGACCCTTTTAGCCTAGTCCTGGCATTTGGGACCCAATGTTCCTAAAAGTTACAATAGTGATGGATAGAATCAAAACAAGGGTTCCTTCCATGACTTTCTGATTTAGTTGAGGAAACAAAAGAGACTCTGGAAAAGTTGGAAACTGTGTATGCTTCCCCCTCCTCCTCACCCTACCCCCATCACAGTGGGTAGCATGACCCATTGAAAAGGCTAATTGAGTAGCAACCCCAGATAACTTCAGGGATGATAAGTTTCATGAGCATTATCTGGAAACTTTATCTTGCCAACAAAAATAAGCAGGGTCTCTTACAAAAAGAGTTTAAAATCTGGTCACTAAGCAGTGTTTTAAACAGCAAATACAGATGGACAGTAATATTTACGGTCAATTTATCAGAATCAAGTATCAGATGACCTCTGACACTAGCCATCGCTTACTAAAGAGCTAATTAGCTGTAAAAATGAGGTGACAAGCCAATTGTATCAGCACAAAGGGCGAATTTGTCATGTGGGATTTCGCTGGTAGTAAGGCCTGCCATTACAGCTCCTGGGTGGCTACTTTGCCTACAAAAGAAGCCCACTTTCCCTCAGGGGAAGAAGGAGGTGGGAGTGAAGTGCGCACAGCAGAGGCAGGGTCTGACAGGAGCAGCACCCTCCTGGGCCCAGACAGGCAAGGCCTCCGGGTCTGGCAGGGGAGAGGATTAAGAAGAAACGTTATTACTCACTATGTTTTCCGTTCTGCTTTGGCTGGCAGAACTAAATTTTGCTTCCCATAATGCATAGTTTATTTCCCCCTGATTCTTAAATTCATGTGTTCATTGAGATGTTGTTGGAATCCATAGAAAATTTAAAAGAAGGGAGGAAAATCATCTATAACTCCTGCATTCCTAAAGAGTCACTATTAACGTTTTGGTGTAGCTCTTTCCTCTAGTACTTTAGTAAACAAAATTGGAATACAATTATATATATAGTTTATAATCTTTCTTCACATTATATCAAAAACCATGTTTTTGTTATTAACTATTTTTAGTAATATGATTTAAACCATTTTAATGTATTTCATCAAATGTCCATGTCACAATTTATATAATCCAGGTGTTTCCAACTTTCTTTAGTGCTGAAATAGCAACTATTTAGTTCCCCAACCTTCCATGCAGATATTCAGATTTCCTTACTCAGTACTATTGAGGAATTCTCAAGGATGCCTACCTATTCCTAAAAAATGGCCCATCTGTCTTTGTGTCCATAGTCTATGACTACACCTTTATCAGGCTCTTAGCCATTGTTCTCGGTTCTAGCACAGACTATCATTCAAAGACACCTGGGTCCCACCTCCCTTCTCAGTAGCATAGCCATCATAAGTCAGGCTTAGAGGAGAGGAGCAGGCTGGGTGGAGAAGATGTGCTTCTTAATACTTCTGTCTTCGTGGTGAACACAGGCCCTTCCTTTAACTCCCTAAAATCCAGCTTAACTCGGGTTGTAATGTCACACAGAATTTTAATGAAAGGTTATGGCTAATATGGGTTCAATACAGAATGATTTACAGCAGGTGGGTTCTTCTTGGATTCTCCACATAAAAGGGTTACCAACATAAATTTCTAGGCATCTTTGTCTTCTGCAGTCATGGCCTTACCTCCTCACTTGGTTTCAAAGGAAGACATCCTAGTTTCTTTCCAAGAATGACCGAGTGAAAACTCATGTTTTCCAGAGAAAATGTTCATCTTCACTCAGCATATTTGGCCTGGCACTCATGGCCCGTGCCAGGTGAACACATAAGTTAACCAAACATTTCCCGAGGTCAGGATCACGTGTGTGAGGTAACACTGTGTCAAAATCAAGCCAACTATTTCCGATTTTTTTTCCAGAAGTCAACATACAAGTCCCTCCTGGTCTGGTCTGGTCTCACCATTTCCTGACACCAAAAATTTAGAAAAAAAATACACATAGCCATCTCTTAAGAACTGCAAAGTTTTGAAGCACTAACCAAATGAAATTGACATTAAAGTAAAAAGTATTTCTATTGATTTGGAAACTCCCTATCTGCTAAAGATTCCCTCAATTTATAGGGTTAAAATATTTTACATCTCAGTTTTAAAAATCTGCACTAAAATTCATGGTGACTGCACAGCTTTTTTCAAGGACAATTGAAAAACGCTCTATCTACATGTGGTGCCTCTACTAAATGAAAACTGTTAACAATGACTGAATGGTACGTCTGCAGCATTAAAAACCCTGAAACACCTTATGAGAATGGATCTACCCACTGTCCAGTAAAATAAAGATATCACTGGGCAAAAGTTGGGCAGTTTGCTTACAGCCTATTTCAAAAGATTTGGGGTCCTCAGGCTGTGACACAAACCTATTACATGAGCAACATCCATTTGGATCTCTCCAAATGGCCCCTGGGACTTGGAGGTCAAGGAGAATAAACAAGAACATGAAACTCATGCTACCTGCTTGCTGAAGTAGTGAAGACTTCTGCTTCTTTAGCCTCTGATCCAGTAGTCTCCTCCCAACATCTATAACACTACTGCAGGCTAACACATTAGCCTCTATGCAAGACAAAATCTCAGATGTTTTGTAATTCTTAACATTATTCTACCTTCAAAGTCAATAATTCTATTAATGATAATTATTTAAGCAGCTCAGCACCATTTTTATTTTCCTGCCATTTTCTCCTTCCCACCCCAGTCTTGTTGAGTCAGTCAGAGGTAACTAAAAATATGAGGCTGATGACTGGTTTCAGCTCCTGGAAATATGGAAAGCAGAAGCTCTGGTCCAATCAAAGACTGTTATGTCTTAGAGCCTCAGCGCCCGCTGGGACCTGTGCTACAAGGAGGTATCTCAGAAGTTACTTAGTCTTGATTCAATGGAAATGTCAGAACACACTCCTGTCTTGAACTAAAAAACCAATAGTCTAGGCCCTGGCCAGTTGGCTCAGCGGTAGAGCATCAGCCATCTTGAGAAAGTCCTGGGTTCGATTCCCGGCCAGGGCACAGAGAAGAAATGCCCATCTGCTTCTCCACCCTTTCCCTTCTCCTTTCTCTCTATCTCTCTCTTTCTCTCCAGCAGCCAAGGCTCTTTTGGAGCAAAGTTGGCTCAAGTGCTGAGGATGGCTCCATGGCCTCTGCCTCAGGTGCTAGAATGGCTCTGACTACAGTGGATGGGTAGAGCATCGTCCCCTGGTGGGCATGCCGGGTGGATCCCAGCAGTCGGGCACATCCGGGAGTCTGTCTGCCTCCCTCCTCTTCCTGCTTCCCACTTCGGAAAAATACACACACACACACACACACAAAACAAACAACCAATAGTCTAGGGATATGGAGGATGAAAACTAAAATGATTATCTAAAAATTAATAAAAATTTTGTGTATGTGTGTGTATAGATAAGTAGAAAGATGATAGATAGATAGATAGATAGATAGAACTTCTAGCAGAATGTAAACTAAATAAAGTTAATCCAGAAAGCATCAAAGGAAAAATGAAAAATCTAAGAAAAACAATTCTTTTTATCCTTATCTTCTTTTAGTACTAGTTTTTACCTTTTCTTTAAAAAAAATTAATTTAGTGATTTTAGAGAGAGAAGAGAGAGAGAGAGGAACATCTATCTGTTCCTGTATGTGCCCTGACCGGGGATTGAACCCACAACCTTTGCATACTCAGACAACGCAATAACCAACTGAAATATCCAGCCAAGACTCTTAGTATTACTTAAAACAAGTTCTTTTATGGTTCACAATTAGGATAAAGATACAGATTTTACATATTACATTACCCATCAGAATAATAGATCAGACTGAAATAAGATCAAACAATAGTTCAAGAAGAACAGGCACTACATAAAGGCAAATGAATATATACTTGAATCTCAGGGGAAAAAGAAACCTCCAGTAAATCAGTTCTCAAAGCTCCCTACAGCAGGTGAAAACAGAGCCACCTTCCAGCATCAGCTCTGCCTAACACAGCATGATCGGTAGTTTACGGCACATTCCAGGCACCATCTTACTATTGTCACTGAATCTCCCCAGAAGGTCATGTGGCCAAGAACCATTCAGGGAAACTGGTAACTCCAGAATGCCTGTCAGCCTCCCTTTAAGCAACTTTTGTATGAGCAAATCAACTAACAAAATAGTCACTGATAGCTATTACTTCTATTAATTACTAGAGAAGAATTTGCTTCAAATAAGTATTCTCCACAGGTTTTCTTTAAATAGCAGAAATCTAATGTGCCTAAATGTTTGTTTACTATCCTTGTAATCCCCCAAGCTCACAGGCAGGAAATATAAGGAGCTTGATTAAGGATTAGGTGAAACTGAAGTTGAAACACTTCTGAAATTATAATTATGAAAAAGTAATTACATTAAATTGACTCAGTGTTTTGGAAATATTCCAAATGCTTAAAAATAGATAATGCCTTTTACTTTCTCCCTCAATGCCTGTTAGCCAAAATGACAAAGAGTTTAACAGAAGATGTCACTGCTGCTGAAAAGCCTGATAACACAGACTCACAGATCACTCTCAGGCTCATCTACTCAACCTGCTCATTGACAACCGCAAGTCCAGGAAGTTGTAGGGATTTGCCACCAGGTAACTGGACACACAGATCATTTTTCATAACATTTATTTATTTTTATTCAAATAACATGATAAATAACGTACCTGTTGCAGAATATTTATAAAATGTATAAAAGCACAGATAAAGCAAAATTATGGATAATTTATGTACCCTAAAGTTAGCCACTATTCACATTCCAATAATTTCCCTATGCTTTTTTGTTTTACAAAATTAGAATAATACTGTAGATATTGTCCTGGAACCTGCTTTTGTTTTCACATAATAAAATAGTATGAACTATTCGATGGCACTGAATATTATTTTACTGTATCATTCTTAAAAGCTACATAGTATTTTGGAATATAAACATTTCCATAACTTAACTAGTCCCCTATTATGGCACTAGTTATTTTCAACATTTTATTACTAGAAACATTGTTCTTAAGAGGCAGAAATTTCTATGTACATTCCAATTTCTTTGGAATACATTATTAAAAGTGAAATTGCTGGTTTAAATGGTAAAAGACTTTAAATTGCCAAGTGTACATCCCCAAAAAGTTGTATAAATATTAACTTCTGCCACACTTTCATCAACAATAGTCATCATTATTTTTGGAACTCTTTACTAATTGATAAGTAAAATAAATGGTACCTTATGGATTTGCTTTTATTTAATTTCAGAAGCTTGATTTTATTTTCTTTAAGTTTTATTGGCCATTTGACTTTTATATATATTTAAACTGTCCAAAGGTCATTTATTTTTTTCAATTTATTGTCTGTTCAAAGATTTAGAATTTTGTTTCAAGGTTGTTTTTGTTTGTTTGTTTTTACCACTCTATTCTATGACTTCTCTGATAAATAAAGCATGAGTGATAACTGTATAATAAAAAAGTTAAGCAACTGGTCATACTTATTTGTTAGTAGCAAAGCAGGGCCTAGGAACCAGACCATGTCATTCCAAGAATAGTGTCTTAATATTGTTAATTATGGTCCCTAAAGCTTTCAACAAGGCAATTAGTTCTGCTTTATTTGTTGAAGAAACTGTAATAACACAGAATTAACCACTGCTTGGATCTTTCTTGCCCTCTAAAAAATATAAAACTCTGTATGCCAATAATTTGTGTGTCCCATTGCAAATGGAAGTTTCAGTGATAATTCTGAAAAGATTATCTTATTTTAGTCTTAAGGAGAAACTGAAGAATCCTTATGGGTTTTCTTTCTTATAAACACAAGTTCAGAGAAAAGTGCTTTAACACAACCTGAGGTCACAAATTATGTTGACTGCTTGTACCCATTCCTGGCAAGGTCTACTGTAACTAGAACGGTCCTTGGAAGATATATGGGTAGTGGGTCACAAGCCCACCTCAAAAAACGCCTTTCTTCCCTTTAATAACCTAAGTATATTTCACTCTCCTCTTCCCCTAGTTGTTCTGGGAGCTTTCATGTCATTTTATGATGTGACTCTTCCTGGCCATTCTGTGTCTTGAACTAGTGAACAGGAAGGACATGCTAAATAAATGTGGCTAGACCTTAAATTAAAAGACTGAAGCGAAAAAATAAATAAATAGAAAGAAAGAAAGAAAGAAAGAAAGAAAGAAAGAAAGAAAGAAAGAAAGAAAGAAAGAAAGAAAACCGGAAAGGAAAGAAGAAGGAAGGAAGGGGAGAGGGGAGGGGAGGGGAAGGGAAGGAAAGGGGGGGGGAGGGGAGAGGAGAGGAGGGGGACAAGCTTTATCACTTAAAAACACAAACAAACCTCAAGTGAAACACCTTTAACTAGCAGTTTTTATTCAAGTGGAAGCAGCTCTTTATCTTGTACAGTAGAAAAATGCCATGCAGATGGTGGGTAAATTTATAGTAATAGCTCATTTGGATATACCAGAAGCCCAAGATAAAAAACAGTTTTAAAGGGTAAGATCTCTGTTTCAGATGCTCCTGACACTGTTGTCCCATAGAACTGGGGTGATCGTTCTAGAAGGCTGCAGCTTGGAGAGGATCTCCCCCACACTCAAATGTGTTCCTCCCCTTATTGCCTCAGCAAAATTGAGGGGTGGGGAGAAAGAAGGAGTCAAGTCACCAACTTCATTCCCTTCCATGAGTTTTTATCCAACTCTATCTTGTCTAGCCACGAATACCATTGAGTACATATGGTAGAAAGGCAGGAATTAAATAAATATCCACAAAACATTTTATAATATATAAGAAATGGGATTAGAAAATATTTTCTAGTAATTATTTTAAGTACACACCTTACAATTTCATAACATTTGTACATGAATATTTTCTTTTAAAAATAATTTTTAAAGGATTCTTAGAATTGACTTTTTATACACTGTAATCCTGCATCTAAATATAATCAAAATTCCTTCATTTCATGTAAAGCCTTTTTAAGCAGAAAAGGAAATAGAGAACTGATATAATCATTCTGATGAAATTATTAGTTTAGCTGGCAATGGTCATATAAACATAGAAAATAAAGTGGAAATTTTAAACAATCATCCAGAATATCCAAAGTGGAGGGAAAGTTACTGGCAACTCAGATATAGTTGATACTTTTCTTTGCATCTTCATGAATAGATGTGGCTTTAATCGCTTCTCCAAAATGACTTCTAATAGAGGAAAATTGAATAGATTGGCATATCTCTCACAAGGCATTATAAACCTGTCTCCAAAGTGTCTTCAATGAGGGAAAAAGTGAAGAGACAGTTTTTCCAAATGCAGGTGCGTTCATCTAGGCGACGGCAGATAGAAGCAGGGAACATTTGTTGTCTAAGCCTTCTTTTCCAAACTTGTTTTTAGGTTTTCTGGGAAGAAAACGTGTGCTTTTCTCTTGCTATTGGGCTGTCAGAAGATTTTTCTACACAGAAAAAAAGCCTCTGGCATTTTTTACATTGCAACCAGCAGTTGCTTGGCTGCGCTATCAAAGCAGGCCCAGCAGATCCTCTTGAAAGGAGCATCCAAGACCCACCGCAGACTGGCTGCACTAATGAACTAAGAGCACAGATTCCACGGGGCCCCAGCAAGGCAGCAGGGGGCACATAAAATCTCACAGACATGGGACCAGGCTTCGGCCATAAAGAATCAACTTGTCTTAGCAGGTGCTGTAAGTCCCAACATCTGCTGGCCATATAAAACAAAGTGGCTAATGGACAGTGTGAAAATGTAAATACACCAGTGGTTTTGTTACTCTTCTTGGCATTGGTCATGTCAGGGTTGGGTGCTTTTCTTACCATTTTTTTTTATATTAAGGAAAACTTAAATGTAAATTTTTTTAGCAAATAAAAGAGTCAGATAATTAATATCCTATTTTAACATAACAATATCTAGAAATCATAGTAGAACGTCTTACATGAGAGCATATAGCAAAAACAGTAATTTTGGTGAATGAAACCAATGACATTCATCTCCCAGTGAAAGATTCAGAGAAATAAGCAAAAACCATGTGCAGCGATCCAGGCAGCATTTGAGGGGAAACAACAGGACAAATATCCATAGTCCTTTGCATATGGAGAAGTCCAGTGCCACAGTTAAGAATTCAGGCTTTCAAGCCAGAAGAATCTGGGTTCAAATCCCCAATCAGGTGCTTATCAAGTACTTACCTTCTCTGAGATTCAGTTTCTCTCCTGTGTAAAATGGGAATAAAATACCTTCTTCGCATAACTGTGCTCAGAATAGAATAGGACTGTTAAGCACTTAGAACAGACTCTAAAATAAAGTGAGCATTCAGTAAGTGACACCTTATTGTTGTTGTTGTTAATACTTATAAATATTTTATTTGGATCTTGATTTGCTTAAAACTGGCCTATAAAGATAAATAAAGTACAGGAAAATTACACAAGTCAGTAGATAAAAAGAAAAAAAGGAGCAAAAATAAGAATATTTTTTTCACACAAAAAAATACATTTTGACTTTGTGGTTCAATCAGATTAAAATTTGAATTTCACCTGATCAGGCAATAGCATAGTGGATAGAGCATCGGCCTTGGACACTACGTACTCAGGTTCGAAACCTCTGAGGTCGCCAGCTTGAGTGTGGGATCACAAACATGACTCCAGGGTCGCTGGCTTGAGCCCAAGGTCGCTGGCTTGGGCAAGGGGTCACTGGCTTGGCTGAAGACCCCCAGTCAAGGCATGTATAAAAAAGAAATCAACGAATAACTAAGGTGCCGCACCAATGAGTCGATGCTTCTCATCTCTTTCTCTTCCTGTCTGTCTGTCTCTGTCTGTCTCTCTTTCACTAAAGAAATAATTTTGAATTTTTTCTTCATGAATTATGCATCAAATACACAGCAGCTAAAACCAAGGCACAAGTGAGCAACACTAAAAGGACCCCTGGGAAGACTAAATACTTCATTTTTATTTCACTTGAGGTCACAGACTTCTGCTCTTGTTCCCGTGAAAAAAACAGTTATCAGGAAACAGGCTACTATAAACTTTAGTGGCTGGGGCACAAGTACCAAGAAGCAGAATAATGTGGCCTCCATTAATTCTGGCCTAAAAGATCCATCCAAACTTCTTTTTCACCCTGCATTTCAGTTTTCCACTCCCACCCCTTCACTGGTTTCCATGCTTATCAGGATATGTAACATTGCACTGTTATTTAGCGAGACCTTAAAAAATAAAATAAAATAAGAGCCTTTAATAAATTTTATTTTAGAAAAGATAAACCACATCACTCGGTGTCAGATCTCTAGGGTGGTGAAGCATCTTGGCATGTAAATTTACTCAAGTCTACTTTTGAATATTAATTATGTATCGCACTACCTCCTCACATAATTATTTCTGCTATAAATTTTGTTACAGCAAGCTGTAGGATTAGCATTTTAAAGACTTGCTAATGATGGGAGTTCAATCAATAAACATAAACACTCTTGGCCTCCTGTTGAGATACTTTAATTTGTAGTGTTCAAAGTCCATGTTTATTCCAACAGACTGAGAATTGGGAAGATGGTATCCCAGAGATGAAAACAGATTTCCTCTTGAAAATGCAAAGTCCAATCAAACGGTTGTGGTTCCTCTCAACACTGTGTTGAGAAATACCTTGGGACAGTGTGTAAACTCAGTGAGAATTCTGCAACCAACCAATAGCATCTAACATAGGCAGAAGAACAAGGAGGTGGGGTATGATGACAGGTATTTGCCTTGCTTGCTATATTCTCTGGGCCCACAAACCACATATATCAATTTAGAGCCATGAAAAGTTGCTCAGTAGAATTTTAAGCACTAACCCAACCCACTGGACCCCCTGCGACTCTTTTGAGCTGTCATGCCCAGTAAAAATAGTACAGGTGAATCCTGAGCTAGGGCTCAGCCAAAGGACACAGCTGAAAATACTGTTGAGCACAGGAAGTCACCCTGGGAAAGCACCAGAGGGTGGGTGATGAAGGTGAGTTAAGAGAGGAAATAGTTATTACTATAGCTCTTAAATGTGCTTTCTTTTATAGAGCAGAGAATATTGCAGCATACACCTTTGGCGACTGAAGCAAAGAGGATATCTGACTCAGGCTGATTGTGTAGAATTATAATTTAGACTGCTCATGTAGAATTACTCCTGAAGAGTAATGCTGCCTTTTAAGCAAATATATCACTCCCACCCACATCAATCTGGGCTAGCCAGACACGAGGCCATGCCTATAATCACGGCCAGTGTCATCACTTCCCCTGCCACTGGCAAGCCTCTTTACAGTAACTCTGGAGACTAGTCCACAACCTAGGTTCAGCCTGGCAGCCTTTCCTAGTACCTCTAAGAGCCACAAAATATTGTGGGCAAATCCTTGGTCCCCTTTCTTGAGTTGCAGACTGTATGTTTCTCAGCTCACATGGATATTTTCCTTTGTTGTCACTGGGTACGAGACAAAGGGATACAAGGCAGACTTTAGATTAAAATGAAATCTTGTCATTTCAAAATAACCGTTAAAGAAAAGCATACTGCACCAATAGTTTTTATTTCTATGCTTATTTTAAATTCCCTTTTAAAAAAACAGCTGCAAGATAATTTATGGAAACATGAAGGGTCACATATTGGATGATTCTGTTTATATAAAATATCCGGGCCCTGGTTGGTGACTTAGTGGATAGAGCATCGGCCCAGCATATGGATGTGCTGGGTTTGATTCCCAGTCAGGGCACACAGGAGAGGCAACCATCTGCTTCTCTCCCTTCCCTCTCCCCCTTCTCTCCTTCTTCTTCTCCTGAAGCCAGTGGCTCAATTAGTTCATGTGGTCCAGGGCACCAAAGATGACTCCCATGGAGCATGTCTGATTCAGGTGCTAAAAGTAGCCCTGTACTTGAACATCAGGCCCTAGATGGGGTTCCTGGGTGGATCTCAGTCAGGGTACATGTGGGAGTCTTCCTCACTATCTCCCCTCCTCTCAACCAAAAAAAAATGATTAATTAAAATTAAATAAATAAATAAAATATCTTTTGGAAAAATATATACTGAGAATAAGCAAATCCAGTAGATGCTGGTGTCTAGGCATCAGGGGAGAATGAGGAGTGACTGCCTAATGTGATGCATCTCCTTTTGGGGGTGGTCAAAATGTTTTAGAACTTGATAGAAGTGCAATTGTATAACATTATGAATGTATGAAATACCACTAAAGAAATGCACACTTTAAAATGATTAATTTTATGTTATGAAAATTTTATTTATATTTTTTTAAAATAATTTATGGGGACGTTTGGTAAAAATTAAATATAAACTAGATAAAAATGGCATTGTGGGATTATAAATTTTCTTAGGTATGATCATAGTATGATGTTACATGGAAGAATGAGACATTTTATCCTTTTATCAAAGATGTATATGGAAACAGGCAGCAAAAGCAAAAATAGACAAGTGAGATTACATCAAACTAAAAAGTTTCACACGGCCAAAGAAAAACAATCAACAACAAAAAAGGCAACCTGCAGAATGGGAAAAATGTTGTCAACGATATATCTGTTAAGAAATTAATATTGAAAATATACAAGAAACTCCTACAACTCAATAGCAAAAACAACCGGATTAAAAAATAAGCAAAGGACTTGAATAGACATCTCTCCAAAGAAGATATACAAAAAGCCAACAGTTATATGAAAAGGAGCTTAATATCACTAATCATGAAGGAAATGCAAATTGAAACCATAATGAGAATATCACCTCACATTTATTTGATGACCATTATCAAAAAAAAAAGAAAAGAAAAGAAAAGAAGAAACGATAAGCTTTGGCAAGGATATGGAGAATTGGAAACCTTTACACTGCTAATAGGTATGTAAAGTGGTACAGCCACTATGGAAAACACTATGGAGGTTACTTAATTAAAAATAGAACTACCTATGATCTAGCAATCTAACTTCTGGCTATATTCAAAAGAATTGAAATCAGGATCTCAGAATGATATCTGCACTCCCATATTCATTGCAGCATTATTCACAATAGCCAAGATACAGAAACTCCCCAGAGGTCCATCACAGATCATGAATAGTATTCAATCTTAAAAAAAAGAGAAAGAAATCTTGCTTCATGAGACAACATAAATTAACCTGAAGGACATTATGCTAAGTGAAATAGGCCAGTCACAGAAGGACACATACTGCATGATTCCACTGATATAAGGTATCTAAATTCATCAAACTCCCAGAAGCAGAAAGTAGAATGGTGGTAGGCTGGGGCTGGGAGAGGGGGAAATAAGTTGTTCAACAAATGTAAAGTTTCGGTTATGCAAATGAGTGAATTCTAGAAATCTGCAGTACATCTTACCTAAAGTAAACACTACTGTATTGTACACTTAAAACTTATTAAGAGAGTAGTTCTAATATTGTGTTTTTGTTTTGTTTTTTTTAGAGAAAGAGACAGAAACAGACAGACAAGAACAGACAGGAAGGCAGAGAGATAAGAAGGGTCAATTCTTCATTGTGGCTCCTTAGTTGTTCATTAATTGCTTTCTCATATGTGCCTTGACCGGGGGGGGGGGGTCCAGCCACCCCACTGACCCTTTGCTCAAGCCAGCAATGTTTGGGCTTAAGCAAGTGACCATGGCGTCATGTGTATGATCCCACACTAAAGCCAGCAACCCTACGCTCAAGCAGGCAGGATGAGCCCACACTCAAGCCAGCGACCTTGGATTTTGAACCTGGGACCTCAGTGTCCCAGGCCTAGGCTCTATCCACTGTGCTACTGCCTGGTCAGGCTCTAATGTTGTGTTAACACACATACACACACAAATTCAAAAAGGGGACACACGAGGGACCTTTTAGAGGTGATTCATATGTTTAGTACTGTAATTTAGATGATAGTTTCATGGGTGTTGCATATGTCCAAACTCATCAAATTGTATACATTAAATATGCACAGTTTTAAAAATATTAATTATATATCAATAAAGTTGTTAATTCAAAAGGATATATGCAGAAGTCTTTAGTGCCATAATACTCTGCAACTGTTTTTCCTCCCACAACTTATTTTCTAATAGTTCAGCAAAGTTTCTGTATGGAGAGAGACTGAAGAAAAATATTTTATATTTTATTTTTAGGTATCTTCAAAGTTTTCATTTTAATTACAGTCAACGTACAATATATAATATAAGTTTCAGATGTACAACATAGTGACTCAACCTTTATATACCTTACAAAATGATCACACAGTAAGTCTAGTAAACATCTGTCACCATACATAGTTACTACAATATTATTAACTCTATTTCCTACGCCAGTTATTTCCAGCCATTTTCATCTCACGGCACACATAAACTAATTACTAAAATTCTAATAACACAAAATATATTGTGTTGCCAATCTGACCAAAAAATAGGTATAATTTTTACTCATTCACATCAAATGGCTATTACGCTAGCTGTTGTAATTTTTTTTTTAATTTAACAGTCTAAGGAAGAAGAGGTCAGTGTCTCTGACTAAATAGTCAGGTATTGCATGTTCTAAAAATTCTTCCTATACCAGTTGAAAATCACAGCCCTGTGTGGTGTATTGTGTGTTCAGCAACTCGTCAAATCTCCTTCCATCACCATTTATCCTCCATTTACCCTCTTCTACCTCCCTCCACCTCTCTTTCCCTCTGGTAATCACCATACTATGTCTGTGTCTATAAGGTCTTGGGTTTTTATTTTTTCCTTAATCCCTTCACCTTTTTCATCAGGTCCCCAACCCCCTCCCCTCTGACAGCTGTCAGTCTGTTCTCTGCATCTATAAATCTGTTTCTATTTTGTTTGTTAATTTATTTTGTTCACTATATTCCATATACTAGTGAAATCATATGGTATTTCTCTTTCTCTGACTGGCTTACTTCACTTAGCAGAATGCTCTCCAGGTCCATCCATGCTATCAAAAAATTTAAGATTTCCTTCTTTTTCACAGCTGGGTAGTATTGAATTGTGTAAATGTACCACAGCATTTTTATCCACTCATCTACTGATGGGCACTTGGGCTGCTTCCAAATCTTGGCTATTGTAAATAATGCTGCAATGAACATTAATGAAGTATTATAAAATTGCATACCCAAAACCTATATAATTTTATTAACCAATGTCATCCCAAAAATTCAATAAAAAAAGAAATTACTGCCCTATGCTGTATGTTACATCCTTATAAATGGAAGTTTGTACTTCTTATCCCCTTTCCCTTTCTCATCTAACAGCTTTCCTTCTTCCATCTGCTAATCACCAGTTTGTTTTCAGTAAAAAAAATGTAAGTGGAAGCTAGTTGATATTCTTTTAACATTTCAATGTGTTAAAAAAAATTTAGAGGCCCTGGACATTTGGCTCAATGGTAGAGCATCGGCCTGGTGTGCAGGAGTCCTGGGTTCGATTCCTGACCAGGGCACACAGGAGAAGTGCCCATCTGCTTCTCCAGCCCTCCCCCTCTCCTTCCTCTCTGTCTCTCTCTTCCCCTTCCACAGCAAAGGCTCCATTGGAACAAAGTTGGCCCGGGTGCTGAGGATGGTTCTATGGCCTCTGCCTCAGGTGCTAGAATGGCTCTGGTTGCAGCAGAGCAACACCCCAGATGGGCAGAGCATCGCCCCCTGGTGGGCATGCTGGGTGGATCTCGGTCGGGCGCATGCGGGAGTCTGACTGCCTCCCCGTTTTCAACTTCAGAAAAATACAAAAAAAATAAAAATTTAAAATTTTTAATGGTTTCTTTGAGGTATGCTTTATATACAGTTAGGTTTAAAATGTATAATTTGTTACATTTTGACATAACATACAACCATGAAACTATCACCAAAATCAAGATAATGATGACATTCATCAGCCCCTAAAGTTTCCTCAAACCCTTTTATAATTTTTTTACTCCTTTCCGTTTCTCTCTTTTTTTTTTTCAGTGAATTTAAATACTGGGGAAAGAATTTTTAATGTTCTCCTAAAATCTAGAGTGAAGTTGAAGGTTCATATTAATCAATAAATTGATTAATGAATTAATGCAAAAAAATTTGTTGAGCATCTACTAGGTTGCATGTGCTGTGCTAGGTTATCAGGATAATATAACTAACAAAACAAAGACCATTTCTGTCATCATAAAGCTTGTAGCCCAACAAAGGAACCCATAAGTAAATACACAGCAAAATACGAGCTATGATGGGAAGAATCAGGATGCCAAGGGAATGCACAGAATGAGCTGGAAGAAAACTTCCCAGAGAATGAAAGACCAAAAAATGAGTGAAACCTGAAGGACCTTATTCAGGGTCAGCCATATAAAGAGACAGAAAGAACATTCCAGGTAAAACCAGCAGAATAAAGGCATAAAGGTGAGATTCTAGGCCAGAGGCTACAAATCAAAATGCTCCAGGAGCCAGATATAAAGCATAAATGAATTAAAACAGAAAATGTCCCCCAATTAAAGAAAGCTATCCAGAGTGGAGGTGCTGCCACTCAACTCCAAACAACAGAAAGCCATGCAGGAAGGAGAAAATTGGGAACCGGGGAAGTCAAGTTCTAGGTGCGTATGGGTCCATGGCACTTCCATTACCCTGTGTTGCCTTTAAGGGTGTTACCCTTCCCTGAAGGGGAGGAAGATGGCAGCCTAAACTGTGTTCAAGGCATTAGAAAAACACCAGAGCTAGGGAGATAACCATGACCATGACCACTAGCCAGACATCAGACATAGATTAATATGTGTCCTCATGCCATCTAGAGTCTCCCCACTGTGCATAGTTTTCATTTTCTTTTCAATACAGTTGAAGAGAGAGGTGCAGACACAGGCTCATGATTCCTAGACCTGTAAATCCTTAGTATTCTGAGTTGGATTGTCATTCTAGAGCTACTTTAACAGAATCATGTAGCCAAATGATGAGAGGACTCACTATTTTGTTTTTCTTTGCTTTGTTTGGCTGACCCTACCTGGAATAATGCTGACTCATAGTAAAAATTTGAGGGGGAAAAAGCCCTAACTTTCTTTTCCCCTTATTTTTGCTATAGAGGTAGAGAAGGAAGGACAAAGGTGTACTTTAGAGAAAAAGAATACATCAGAAATGTTAAAACTAATATGGTGCTTGATCTTCCAGAAAAACAAACAAACCATTAAACAGTATGAGTTACCCTTTTTCCAAGACTACTTTTTTCAGTAGGGGATAAACTTAATGGATTTTGGGAGATTTGGCAGATTGGTGAGGTGTCCAGTACTATAGTAAGTTTAAGATTTTCTTCTGGGAGTTTTGAGGGACTTCTGAAAAGTCTGGGAGAGTCTCCTGTGCCGGGGAGATGCCGGGCACAGGAGACTGTATCTATGTAGATAGACCTGGAGTGCCCACTTCACAGTTAGAGCCCTTGAAGAAAATTCTCCTTGTTTCCTATCTTGGAACAGATCTTTAGGTAGGTTATTTTATTCTATTCTGGGGCCTGAGAAGAAGCCTGACTGCTAATTCACAGCTCTAGCCCTTTGAAGTGCCATTGATATTCCAAACTTGGGGAGCCTCCCGCATCATAATGGAATCTTCAACCCGCCCCAGCCACACTACAAATAAACTTGCCCCAGAGAACCTGCGAGCGGGCCCTGCGCACCAACATCAGCCGGCCTCTGAGAAAAGGGCTAGGGCAGCATAAGCTTTGCAAAGGAAAATAAAATCCTCAGCATGGAGCCTCAAACAAGAAAAACAGTGAGCTATTTAAACCTGACCAGTTCTTTTTAAAGACTTGGGTGTTCTTCAGAAAGGGAATTTCCCTCCCACCTCAGAAGGGTCCAAAGTGTTACTCATATTATTTACAGAGCTTTGAAGTGTGTCTCCAAAGTTTGAGTTCAGCTCTGAGGAATGTGAGGGTCAAATCATTTTCCCTTTCTGATGAAGGAAGGCTGTGAATTTAATACCACAATTTATTCAAAACAAGGAAATACACTGAGGCACTATGAATGCACAACAGCAGACGGCTGGGACTGTATCATACTCCAAAGAGTTTATACAGTTTGGCCAACAGTGGTGATAGGTTTAATGAGCCTCTGGTTTAGCCATTTCTACCAGCCTCAGCACCTGTAAAATGCAAAACTCTTTGCTTCTAATAATAGGAATTGACTTAATTTATTTGAACAATGTTAGAGTCATCAATTCCCTAAAAGTAAAATAATTAAAGATATATTCCTATAATATGTGTATATTTTATGAAAACTGGAGGTGAACTAGCTCACGTGGGAAGTCTGGCTTTCCATGGTAACCCTCCAGGTGACCTCCCTTTTTAAAGGTGGCCTTTTGAGCTTTATTATCTTAACAAGAACCCCCATTTATACAGCTGCTTTCTTTATAAAAGCTTGAAGCACTTTGTGCATAGGATGATACTCTCACTGCCTCCAGAGATGGTAAGACATTCACAAGCCAAGGACCAAAAGGCTCAGCTTCAGGCAGTCGGTGCTGAGGGAGCATCCAGAACTGTCCCCTTGGCTGGAGTGACATGGGAATATTTTGGACTACAGGACCCAGCAGGTGTACCACTAAATGCTTGAAGAGGCTACAAAGGGCCCAATGTTCTGAGTCAAGTTTGTACCTTCACTTCTGCATCTGTAAAATGGGATGAATAATACCTATCACACATCTGTTGTATAACACTTTATTGCCCTTACATGTTTGCATAGCTGCCTATGCACCAGATGCATATACTGTCTCTGACCCCTATTCACCAGTATATAGCGGAAGTACCATTCTTGGTTGAATAAATAGTGAATGACCCGGCGCTCTGCTCATAGCTTTACCTGTATGTTACTTAAATTCTCATAAAAAACCACATGGGCCAAATATAAGTATTAGCAGACACAGAAAAGTAATACTTAAGACAAGAAACTGGCCTGACTTCGTAAACTACTTGGAATCAGGGTTCAAGGCAAAACATTCTGCCTCTAAAAGCTGATGTTCATAACCAGGACACCAGTTCTTATTCTTGGCCAGCTCAGATACTAACATATCTAGGAGATATGTAAATTAATGATTGGGATGTAATATATTAAGGAGACTTGGTAAATTGCATTGTCAGGTGATTTTATGTTTTGTTCCAGATATTTGAAAGAAGCCTGGCTCACCTTGGGATGCCAAAGCTAGACCACATAAGAGCCTAGAATTGTCAGAGTAAAATTCTTTCAGGTCCTTCTCCTAAGTAGAGCTCCTCTCCCTCACTCTCAAGTTCTTAATTCTTGCTTCCTCTTTTATGTCTCCCTTTTTACAAGAAATATATGCTTTTCTCTCTTTTCCGATCTTACTGAAGGTGCATGGTCCTCAGACATAAAGATCTCAAGGGCAACCAGTAAGACACCAAGTACTTGGAAATATTTGTGTCTGTCATAGCTTCCAATTCTTTTTTTTCAACCACAATTAAATCTTGATGAAAGATTTAATTGAATTTTCAGCTATTGGATCATTAAAAATACTTTTTGATTATTGTGTTAAGTATATATCAGATTTCAGACAATGGAGAAATGCTGCTATAACAAAATAGTTCCCTTTTTCAGCTTGTCATTCACTAAACAGGTTTTTCAGTGTTTTCATTTATAAGAATGTAAACGAGAAATAAAAATGATGCTGAATCCTGTCACATTTTATTAACACAAAGTCATCCATAATTGAATTAAACTAAAATTTAATTTAACTAATTAAAAAATACAGCCCTAGCCATCTTATAAGAATTGCACTTTCAATAAAAGTTGGTATTTTTCTTTATCAAAATGTATAATATATTTATGTTTTGACCAATTGTGTATTGGTAATAATAATCATAATTCAGTCAATAATATTTTAAAATTTGCAACTTGATGGCTAGTGGAAAGAATTTAATTAAAATGCTAATATAGATACATATTTTATAGCAGAGAATTATGATACAGTGGTCTATAAGACTTTCAAGAATAAAATACATTACATAAAAATAAAATTCTTTGGGGGAAGTGAATGAAATGGAAATATGAATTCAAAAAAATGATCTAAACGTTCTGCCTGTTAAAGGAAAGTTTATTTGCATATCTTAAAATAGATGATGATGGATATCAAATTACTACTTAGAACCCACTGGATGCATTTTAAAGGGTGATGTAACAATGTTATAAAAGTTCAATGCTTACAATATTTTGTTTAAAAGCTTAATATTTACAATATAATGAAAACACATTTTTGAACTATTCTATTTGCATTTAAAATTTATAAGGGGATTCTCCCTTCACGATTGCAACAAAAAAATAAAATACTTAGGAATAAACATAACAAAGAATGGAAAGGACTTATATAATGAAAACTATAAACCATTGTTAAGGGAAATCGAAAAAGATATAATGAGATGGAAGAATATACCTTGTTCTTGGCTAGGAAGAATAAATATAATCAAGATGGCTATATTACCCAAAGCAATATACAAATTTAATGCAATTCCCATCAAACTTCCAATGACGTTTTTTAAAGAAATAGAGCAAAAAATCATCAGATTTATATGGAACTATAAAAAACCCCGAATAGCCAAAGCAATCCTAAAGAAAAAGAATGAAGCTGGGGGCATTACAATACCTGACTTCAAACTATATTATAGGGCCACGACAATCAAAACAGCATGGTATTGGCAGAAAAATAGACACTCAGACCAATGGAACAGAATAGAAAGTCCAGAAATAAAACCACATATATATAGTCAAATAATTTTTGATAAAGGGGCCAACAACACACAATGGAGAAAAGAAAGCCTCTTCAATAAATGGTGCTGGGAAAACTGGAAAGCCACATGCAAAAGAATGAAACTGGACTACAGTCTCTCCCCCTGTACTAAAATTAACTCAAAATGGATCAAAGATCTAAACATAAGACCTGAAACAATTAAGTACATAGAAGAAGACATAGGTACTCAACTCATGGACCTGGGTTTTAAAGAGCATTTTATGAATTTGACTCCACAGTCACTTCAAGAGAAGTGAAGGCAAAAATTAATGAATGGGACTACATCAGACTAAGAAGTTTTTGCTCAGCAAGAGAAACTGATAACAAAATAAACAGAAAGCCAACTAAATGGGAAATGATATTTTCAAACAATAGCTCAGATAAGGGCCTAATATCCAAAATATACAAAGAACTCATAAAACTCAACAACAAACAAACAATCCAATAAAAAAAATGGGAAGAGGACATGAACAGACACTTCTCCCAGGAAGAAATACAAATGGCCAACAGATATATGAAAAGATGCTCATCTTCTTTAGCTATTAGAGAAATGCAAATCAAAACGGCAATGAGATACCACCTCACACCTGTTCGATTAGCTATTATTAGCAAGACAGGTAATAGCAAATGTTGGAGAGGCTGTGGAGAAAAAGGAACCCTCATACACTGTTGGTGGGAATGTAAAGTAGTACAACCATTATGGAAGAAAGTATGGTGGTTCCTCAAAAAACTGAAAATAGAACTACCTTATGACCCAGCAATCCCTCTACTGGGTATATACCCCCAAAACTCAGAAACATTGATACGTAAAGACACATGCAGCCCCATGTTTATTGCAGCATTGTTCACAGTGGCCAGGACATGGAAACAACCAAAAATCCCGTCAATAGATGACTGGATAAAGAAGATGTGGCACATATACACTATGGAATACTACTCAGCCATAAGAAATGATGACATCGAAACATTTACAGCAAAATGGTGAGATCTTGATAACATGATACGAAGCGAAATAAGTAAATCAGAAAAAACCAGGAACTGCATTATTCCATACGTAGGTGGGACATAAAAGTGAGACTAAGAGACATTGATAAGAGTGTGGTGGTTACCGGAGGGAGGGGGAAATGGGACAGGGAAAGGGGGAGGGGGAGGGGCACAAAGAAAATAAGATAGAAGGTGACAGAGGACAATCTGACTTTGGGTGATGGGTATGCAACATAATTGAACGACAAGATAACCTGGACTTGTTATCTTTGAATATATGTATCCTGATTTGATGTTACCCCATTAAAAAAATAAAATTATTAATAAAAATAAATAAATAAATAAAATTTATAAGGGGATTCTAAGTTTTTTAAATTTTCTTAACAGTTACATGTAAGCAAATTTTGAAGAACACTTTCTATATGAGAAAGAAGCAATACTCACATTTCTCATCTGGCAAGCATATAAGTAGGTGTTTATTTATTTTTTTATTATTTATTCTTTTTTTTTTAGAGAGGAGAGGGAGAGACAGAGAGAGAGAGAGAGAGAGAGAGAGAGAGAAGGGAGGAGGAGCTGGAAGCATCAACTCCCATATGTGCCTTGACCAAGCAAGCCCAGGGTTTCGAACCGGCGACTTCAGCATTACCAGGTCGACGCTTTATCCACTGCGCCACCACAGGTCAGGCTATAAGTAGGTGTTTAAAAAATGTGTATTAAAGCAGTAGAGCATCGGCCTGGTGTGCAGGAGTCCCGGGTTCGATTCCCGGCCAGGGCACACAGGAGAAGTGCCCATCTACTTCTCCACCCCTCCCCCTCTCCTTCCTCTCTGTCTCTCTCTTCCCCTCCCACAGCTGAGGCTCCATTGGAGCAAAGATGGCCCGGGCGCTGGGGATGGCTCCTTGGCCTCAGCCCCAGGTGCTAGAATGACTCTGGATGCAACAGAGCAACTCCCCAGAGGGGCAGAGCATCGCCCCCTGGTGGGCATGCCGGGTGGATCCCGGTCGGGCGCATGCGGGAGTCCATCTGACTGCCTCCCCGTTTCCAGCTTCGGAAAAATGAAAAAAAAAAAGTGTGTATTAAATAGATAAATTCTGAAGCGCTTTGTAAATTAAAAATCACTTTACAAATGTTAGAGTTGGTGACACAGCATTGTCACACCCTGTGCCTACATCAGTCATCACAAGAAGCTTCGCAGACCTAGTCCAGGCTGTAACATTAGCCTAGGCCATACTCTCATGCATAGTGTTCATTATTTTTACTATATCTGAAAACATTCAAAAATCACCTGATTTTTGCCTCCAAAGTGTTTATTAGATAAACTCAATATTGAAATATTTCCCCTAATAAGTACTTTTACCCTAGTGGGAACTAATGAAGTCCAAATCCCTTTGGAGTGGAATCTGGCAACAGCTATTTAAATTACAAACGCATTTATCCTTTAACTCCCAATCGTACATCTGAGATTTTCTCTTCAGATGCACTTGGACTCACATAAAGAAACTCACTTTATGAAATATAGAGAAAAGATTGGTAATCACCCAAGCAGAATTAGTTAAATAAATTATGGTACACCTATATGGCATACTATGCAGCTGTAAAACAAAATTAATGTCTATAAATTGATAGGGAAATATCTCTGGACATACTGTGAAATGGGAAGTAAAATCAAGATGCTTTATAGTGTTCATGATGTGCAAATCTCTGTGTCAGAAAGGCAAGCAAATAAGAATATACAAATTTGTATCTGCTTGGGTTGATGGAAGGAAACACTGGAGGAATAGAAATAGGATCAAGGGGAACCGGGTGAAGAGGGATAAGGTGGGATTGAGACTTTTTGGCATATGCCTTTTATATCATTTTGATATTTGAACTCTGTATTATAATCTATTAAATAAATGAAAGTACTGAAAAAAGTTTTCACCAACTCCAGTTCAGTGTTGAACTTGATACATTTTAATTAATTGACATCATCTAATAATATTTTCTGACTCAAGACCCAATATTGAAGTCCCTTGAACATGTTTTCTCTGCATGATTGTGGATGCATATTTTATTGATTTTGCTACAGAAACAGTAATTGCTAAATTGGAACTCCATGAAATGTGTGCATATACCCCACAGCAGCTTAATTTATTTAATGGTTTTAAGCAATTTACAAAAAATGACTTAGGTTTTTTTTTTGGCTAGCTCTCTACAGTTCTCCTTTCTTTCTCATTCCAATAGTCAATTGAGTCTGGTACGTTTCGTTGAGCATACTCAAATGTCGAGCAGAACTATTTTAATGGCACATTTAGTGCCCATTTGTAATAATGTTTTTAGTCATTAAAATGTACACTAGGGAGAACCATGACAGCAGCACTAACTAATTACAGTCATGCAGAAATTGGATGAAGAGAAGGAGGTCCAGTGCTCTCACACCCTATTCCAATTTTTCACCAGTATTTTGACCTCAACAAGATCTCCATTCCCTTGACCCTTCCATTCCCTGCTAGTCCATCAGCCCCCTCTGGCTTCATTTCCTTCCTGACTGAGCCCCATGGTGCATCACTTCAGCCTCCTTCTTGTCAGCACCTTCAATTTCCTCGACCCTTTGCCTTCTGCCACATACCCCCTGCCAATCTCCAACTCCAGGTTCCTCCAGCAATCCATCTTCTCTGTGCTTGTACTGAGACTGCCAAGCACAGCTGGAGGGAATCACACAACTCTACAGACGGTGCCACAGCGCATTTATGTTTTCTGATCTCAGCTGAATTCTCAGCACCATTTCTCAACTTGTCCTGAGTCAACTCCCCCTCACAGTCCATCCAAGAAGTATTCAGAACTCTTGCCCCATCCCCTCCTCCTGTCATTCTGATGACTGTGCCCCACATTCTGAGAAAAATAATTCTCAGTGTGTGGTCTTTCTCCTATCAGACCAGAAATGGTGATGAGATTTCTGGTTAGGTAGACCACAAGGTTAAGGTAGAGAGCAGGGTGGGAGGCACCACTTACTATAGGACCAGTACCATGGGCCCTAAGGACTATAATCATCCCTGATTAAGAGCCACTGCCTTAGCCTCCTTTAACTCCATCTCCTTCCTCATCTCCTAGTCACTCTTTAATTCACTGCAATCCTGTGTCCACTCCCACCTACACCTTTATTGAAATTGTAGTTCCTTAGATCTTTTATGACATCCAAGAGCCTAATCAAATCTAAGGCCTTCCTAAGTCCTTGTCACTATTGAATTCCTCATACATTTGACCGTATACACCACACCCTCTTCTTAGCCATTCCTCTCTCCATCCTCCCCTAGGATAATTCTTGCTCAGTTCTCTTTCCTGACCTCCCTTCTTCTTCAATAGCTTAAATAGCTGTGCTCCTCCTACACTCTACCCATTGGTTAATCTCATAACCTCCTATTAGCTTTTTATCACCTCCATATTCAGGCTGACTATATTAAAGACTATATTCAGTTCCCTTTCTCAGGACACTGGCCCCTACCTGAGGTATTTCCAGATATCCAGATATTTTCTGTACACAAAAGCTCAAGCAATAAACAGAAGTCGGTCTCAACATTTTCTTCTGTATGTGCAATCAGGCATCAAGTTTTAGAATGTCTCTCAAATCTTCTTCTCTATCCTCATATCCTTCTATTTCATTCAGGACTTTATTATCTTTCATCTGGATGATTGTAACAGCAGTATCTAGTGCAAAGTTGATACTCAGCCAGTTCACTGCTGAATTAATAAATGAATGAATAAACTGAACTGAATCACAGTCTCATTACCTCTGGTCAATGCTACACATTGAAGCTAGAGTCTTTTCTAACCAACAGTCTAACTATATATTCTCTGCTTAAATTCCTTTAAAGGTTCATCATTACCTGTAGAATAAAATCTAAAAGTCTCATTGTCTCTAGTTCCTAACTACCTTTCTAACTTCATTTCCCATTATCCTCTGATAATAATAATATCTAACTCAATATATGTAAGGGACTATTTTAAGCTCTTTAAATTAAACTTATCTCATATTAACTTCACTCTGCACCTAAAAAGTATATACAACTTCTGTTCTCACTTCTCAGATGACAGCACAGAAAGACTGAGTTACTTCCCAGGGTCATGCATCTAGAAAATGGCAGAGGTTGAAGTAAAACTATGCCTACTAACCCTCGAGTCTCTTCTGTTATGGAAATGATCCTGCTTGAAAGTAAGTGTGTATGGATATTTGTACAAAATACTCATGTTGAAGTGACTGCAGTTAGCATGTTTCATGCAACAAACAGCAACAGAAGTATAATTTAGAGATAAGGTCCAGTCTCCTCATTTAACAGTAAATTTAAGGCAGTAATAATTATTACTATTTATTAAGTGCCTACTCTGTTTTTATCATGCACATATTACCCCAAAGTTTATGTGACAACCATTCTAAATGACTTGCACTATCTTAAAAATGCTATATTCTAATTCCAACTGAAGACATATACAAACACAATCATTAGATGGAGATTTAGATTGCCTTTAACTCTTTGCTGTTAAAGGCAATCTAATTCTCCATCACTAGGGGAATGAAGTAAAGTATAAGTAAAATGAAGTAAATGCATACAATGGAGACAGGCAGCAGCCAAAAATTAAATAATATAAATGGGGCAACAAGAATATACCTAAAAAAAAATAAAATTTTTGGTTAACATAAAATAAACAAATGAGATTTATATCCCATTAGTATTAAAGTAAATTAATATATATCCACAACACAGTACTATATATTTTTTAAATATATACAGATAACTAAAATTATATCAGGGTAGGTAGTTGATTAAATATACAAAGTAAGTACCAATAGGGCAAAGAAAATGAATTGGAGGGAAGGTCATGAGTTAATAGGGAGATTATGAAATAAAACTAAAAAAGAGGCTTGGTTGAATAGATGGTCATAGTGTACAACAAAATGAGGAGTCCTATCAACTCAATTCTGAGCACCTTAAGTCCTAAAAAAGAGAGAGAAAGAGAAGAAAATATTAATATAAGAATCTCACCATTCCCCAAATTCTATTATATTATAAGACAAATAATTTATTTATATATAATGACAAGACAATCTTTAGTATATGTGTTTTGAAGCTAATTTTATTTCTAGTCTTTATAATTATACCTACATAACGCATCATTCTTTTTACACAGAGATTATTGTGGCTCATAAATCTAACTTTTAAAAATTCTACAAAACACTACAAAAGTAGGAGAATAAAAACCAGAAAGACAAATGCTACTTTCTACAAAACTAGGAGAAATCAGTGAACCACAATATGTGAAGATGGGTGTTAAAAGTAAGAAATCTTAAAGGTGCTGAGTGAAGATGAGAAAAAAAAATGCTTATGGCTATAAATCTCAGGTAATATTCAAGTAATAAACAGCTTGCCTATATAGGAAAAATTAGTTCCCTTCTTTAGATCAATAGATATAGGAGGTGAAGGCTGGTGGAGGAATAATTTCTTGATAACAAGCATGAACAGGTAAAAAGAGACTAAGTGAGAATTACACAAACATAGACATTTGTGGAAAGCAGTATGTTGACCAGAAAGATGGAAGAGTGACTGTGGTAAGCAGGTCTAAAGCCATCAGTCTTTTCTAGTGGGGGAACAATGAAGTCTGGAAGAAGCTACATACACAACTCTACTTGGCGAGTCAGGAATACTATCTTAACCTATCATCCACTCAAAACTCCTGCAAATAGTGCTCCCAAAAGAGAGAGAGAGAGCATGAAACAAAAGTAATCAACACAGGATCTATGAGAAAAAGAGTATTAAAAAAGACATTTTAAAAATATTGACAAAGAAACAAAAAAAATGTGACTTTAAATCTGATGAAAATTTTAATCAAATACATTTTAAAAGTTGAATAACACAATCAACTGTATAAAAACAAGAGCTCAAAACAGAAATACAGGCCCTGGCCGGTTGGCTCAGTGGTAGAGCGTCGGCCTGGTGTGCAGAAGTCCCGGGTTCGATTCCCGGCCAGGGCACACAGGAGAAGCACCCATCTGCTTCTCCACCCCTCCCCCTCTCCTTCCTCTCTGTCTCTCTCTTCCCCTCCCGCAGCCAAGGCTCCATTGGAGCAAAGATGGCCCGGGTGCTGGGGATGGCTCCTTGGCCTCTGCCCCAGGCGCTAGAGTGGCTCTGGTCGCAACAGAGCGACGCCCGTATAAGCAGAGCATCGCCCCCTGGTGGGCAGAGCATTGCCCCCTGGTGGGTGTGCCGGGTGGATCCCGGTCGGGCGCATGCGGGAATCTGTCTGACTGTCTCTCCCTGTTTCTAGCTTCATAAAAATACAAACAAACAAACAAACAAACAAAAAACCAGAAATACAGTAGTTCAAGGAAGATATTGAAAGAAGAAAAAAGTGAATGGCAGACCTCCAAAAAAAGTTAAAGAATGATCACAAAGTGCAGAGTACATCGAAAGGAACACAAAGAATAACTGTTGGGGGTGGGAATAATGAACATAGAGTAGAGGATTGACAAAAAAAATCAAAATGAAACAAAAATAAATATGCAGTCAAAACTGACTGGAAAGCAAAAGTTGTATTTAAGAAAAAGCACAAAAAAAAAAAGAAGAAAAAGCGCAAAAATAATATATACCAATTTAATTAAAAGAAACTTCCAAAGAATAATATTAGAATCTACAGACTAAAAAAAGCACACCATATCCCACAAAAAAACATGGCACAGCATAATTACATCAAACATTTCATTGTAATTACATTATATTTAATTGCAGATAACACTATAAACACTCTAGCTCTTTTTTAAAATTTTAATATAGAGAGATTATGTGCTTACAAAAAAGATGCAAGGACTAAAAGAGTAAGCTCTAGGCTGAACTTTCAGGGATCATTTCCAGAATACCACCACAAACTGGCCCATCAGCGAGGATGCAACTTCTACCATGTTCAAGAAATTGGGAAATCAAGGAGAAGCTGCCAGGAGTACAAACACCAGTCTGCATACTACTTTTGCTCAGATCCAGAGACTGGGAAGTGTCTTAGTCTATTTGGGCTACTGTAACAAAAATATCATAGCCTAGCTATCTTGGATAACAAACATTTATTATAATTGTGGAGGCTGGGAAGTCAAGGTATCAGCAGTTCCAAGTCTGGTTGGGGCTTGCTTCTTAGTTCCTACACAGTAGTCTTTCTGCTATGTCTGCACATGGTAAAAGGATCAAGGGAGCTCTCTAGGGTCTCTTTTATAAAGACACTTTTCTCATTCATGAGGGACCCACCCTAATGAACTAATCACATCCCCAAACCCAACTTTTAAATACTATCATATCAGGGATTAGATTTCAACATATGAATTTTAGGGGTACACCAAAATTCTGTCCATAGCAGGAAGTTGATAATAGCTTTATTATCACAAAAGAGTCAGCCATGATCCATGCCAGTCATATGGTTACTCCACCCAAAGTTTCTTGACACCTATAAATGTAGGGACTAGACACTGGCATGTCTGGTACTGCTGCCACAGAATAAAGCAAATGCCTGCCCTATTGTATTTTCTAGCAAAAACAGCAGCAGAAAAAGATGCTTTGCCTTTGGCCTTCTTCTACCTTTCAAATCTTAGTTGGTTGCTTGATAGCACCTAAATCACATGCAGAGTCTGAGCTTCAAGAAGTGTAGGGTATACAATCTTTAGAAGATGGAATGCCTAAAATGAGTTGGAATGAAATTGAATTTAAAAATCTGCAACATCTGCCTCATTGATTAACATAATAAATGTCCTAGTGAAATGACTAGATGTCAAAGTCCAAATAAAAATAGAAAAGACTCTTTTAAGCATTCAAGATACAGATCAAGTCACCTAAAAGGAGAAAAATATCAGACTGTCCAAAAACAACATTAATAACACAACAACATTAAATAGTAAAAGATGGAGGAGCGATGTCTTTAAATTCCTTGAGAAAAGATCATGTGACCCAAGTATTTTATTCCCAGTCTAACTTTGGTTCAAGTAAAAGGCAGTAGGTAAACATCATTAACATGCAAGAGCTCAAGAAATATAGTTCCCGTGAGTTCTTCTTGAAGAAGGTACTAGAAAAGGAATGTCAGCCAATCAAAAGATGAATGGAGAAACAATAACAAAACCATTGCCAATAAAAATGAAATCCATTTAGCTGTAGATCAAGAGTAAAACAAATGTAAGAATTATGGTTTCAGAACAGAATATAAATACCTTCAACCTTGACAATGTAGAAAAATATATAATTAGTGTAAAGTGGAAAGTGAAGGAGAAAAAATGGCAAGTAATGCAAGTATACTACTTTCCTCATTTTTCAATAACCAAGATTCAAAAAATAAAATTTAAAGCTCACAAATCAACTAGCAATGAAAAAATCAAAAAATAAACCATTAAAATAATATATTTGACCAAAACAGATATTAGAAGAGAGGGAAAAAAAGAGGTAGTAAGTAGAAATGTACTAATTTTACAATTGACCTTAGTAAGTAGTCAGTAGATACTATAAAAAAAAGAAAATTAAATATAAAATAGTTATAAAAGTAACCTGAAAAACTAACCACTAAAAATTTTCCAAAGAATATTTAACATTATTGGTTAATGGTGTAAGAAGTGAACAAATAATGAAAACTTTATGTAACTGTTTGCAAAGCGCATATCTAAAACATATGCAGAAAAGAAAAAGTTAAAAGACGGAAAACAATATATACCAGACAAATACTACCTAAAAGAAAGCTGATAAAAAAAAATGCAAGAAAAACCAAAAACTGTACCATAGTACACAAGTAAAGACAGAATTTATCAATTTAAAGTATTTTGAAGCACCTGTACTGTTTGTGAGGATAATAAATGTATTGATTACTTGTATATAGACATCTTATTTACTCTGCATGTGCTCTGAGAACCTCATCTGGGCTTTTCTGACTCTCTTCAGCTAGCATGATACCTACTTTGCCCTTCTACAACTAACAGCTTCAGGACCAGAATGGATGATGAATCAAAAGATCTACTTTAGCATGAATTACAAAGGGAAAAACTATAGTAAACTATAGAAAAGAAGCCTGGCAGACACTACCTTAGTCATGTGAACATCATCTTCAGATTTGGGACAGATCAAAATGTGTCTTCTGATAGGATTCAATGAGAACATAGAATGGAATTACTTTTTGGTATTCTGCCAAAAATGCATAACTTAAATCTCATCATGAGTAAGCATCAGACAAATTCAAATTGAGGGATGATATCCTATAATCTTCAGAAGTGTCCAAGTAATTAAAATCAAGGAAAGGGCCTGACCTGTGGTGGTGCAGTGGATAAAGTGTCGACCTGGAAATGCTGAGGTCGCCGGTTCGAAACCCTGGGCTTGCCTGGTCAAGGCACATATGGGAGTTGATGCTTCCTGCTCCTCCCCACCTTCTCTCTCTCTCCCTCTCTGTCTATCTCTCTCCCTTTCTCTCTCCTTTCTAAAATGAATAAATAAAATTTAAAAAAAATCAAGGAAAGACAATGGATTTGTTCCAAACTAGAGAAGACATAAGTAACACGACAATTAAGGACCACAAGTGATTCTAAACTGAATCATTTTCATCTAAAGAACATTCTCAGATATCTGATGAAACTTGAAGGTAGTCTAGGGATTAGATGGTAGTAATGTATTAATTTCCACTTTTCAGGTGATTGTATTGTAATTATGTAGAAAAATTTTATTGCTTATAGGAAATACACACAAAATATTAGGATGAATTAAGACATTAAACCAGGAATGTATTATTAAGTGTAGGGGAGAAAAAGTTCAATTGATACAGAGTGAGGAATTTCCTAATAGAAGGTGAGGAGATATGAAGTGGGGAAAAAAAAAAACAAAAAATACCCCATCAATTCAAAACGTTAAAAATGATAAAAACAAAATTTAAAATACCAGAAAAGTGGAACAAATAGAGGACACCAAATTAAATGATTAAAAAAAAGAATCTAAATATATCTACAACTAGATCAAATCCTGTGGTAAAAACGAACTTTGTTGGACTAGACTTCAAGAAAAATATTAATCTATCTTCTTTTTAACAGAAATATATCCAAAATCTAAGAATATAGATAGCATAGCTTGACAGTAAAATTTTAGAAAAAGATGTACTACACAACTATTAACCAAAGAAAATATTCTCTTATTATATTGCAAAATAGAAATCAATAACAAGAATATAACTAGAAAAAACTTGTATGTTTGGAAATTCTAAAAGACTAAACCCAAATAACGTTTGGCCTAAAAAGAAATTCTAATGAAAATTTAAAAATATTTACAATTGCACAGTAATGGGAATATTATATATTAAAAGTATGACAATGCAAAATTTAGTAATGTAAAGGCTTAAGAAACATATTAGAAATGAAGAAAATGTAGGCCCTGGCCAGTTGGCTCAGTGGTAGAGCATCACCCGGTGTATGGAAGTCCCAGGTTCGATCCCTGGCCAGGGCACACAGGAGAAGAACCCGTCTGCTTCTCCACCCTTCCCGCTCTCCTTTCTCTGTCTCCCTCTACCCCTCCCGCAGCCAAGGCTCCATTGGAGCAAAGCTGGCCCAGGCACTGAAGATGACTCCATGGCCTCTGCCTCAGGCACTAGAATGGCTCTGATTGTAGTGGAGCAATGCACCAGAGAGGCCGAGCATTGCCCCTTGGTGGGCATGCTGGGTAGATCCTGGTTGGGTGCATGCGAAAGTCTGTCTCTCTGCCTCCCCACCCCCCCACCTCAACCCCCACTTCTCACTTTGGAAAAATACCAAAAAAAGAAATGAAGAAAATGTAAAAATTAATTATCTAAATAAGCATTACATTTAAGAATTTTAAAAAATAGAAGAAATCAAAGGCAAACAGAGTAAGTAAATTACAAAGATAATAAAACAAATTAATAAAATAAAAACAATCACACATTTAAAGACTAACCAAAAATATTTCTTGAATACTTGTATGAGTCAGGCATTGTTCAAGGCGGGGCTTGTGGAAGTAGTAATAATCAAAACAAGCCAAAATCCCTACCTTCATATAGTTTATAGTTTAATGGTTTGAAATATATAAAGAGTAAATAATTTTAGATTTATGGAAAAGTTGCAAAGATGGTATGGAGAGTTTCTGTATATTCTTCAGTGTGTTTCCCAATTGTTACCATCTTACATTACCATGGTGTATTTGTCAAAACTAACTAAGAAACTGTCATTGATACATTACTATTAATACACCATAGATTTTACTTGGAATTCACCTAATTTTTCCATTTTTGTACTCTTTCTGTTGATAGATTTATCATAGATTCCAGTCCTCTCTTAAAACATAGCATTTCTTCCTCAATTTCTTTAATATAGTAATCATAGTTATTTAAAAGTATATGTGTAAGAAATTCAATTTCTGAGTTATCTATGGGTCTGCTTTTATTGTTTATGTTGTCTCTTGGTTTTCAATTATTTGGTCTTGTTTCTTGACATTCTTGGTGATTTATGATTGCATGCTGAACATTGCATAGAAAAAATTTTAAATTCTAGATGTTATCTACCAAGATAAGATATTTTATTTCTTCTGACACAAAGTAAAAGGTAGATAACCCTGTTTCAGTCAAGGCTAGGTGTCTGTCATTATGAGTCCTGGTCTATGTCTGGTTTGCTCTTGTTCCCAAGATGTAGCTTTTTCTCTTAATATTTATCTATTGAGGCAGCTTAAATGAAAGTATGTCATGTTTACCACAGATACTCCATCCTTGCAGGTTCTAACCTCCAATTTCTACCTCTCTGCAACCACAACATGACCAAGGGCAGTCACACATATACACAATTTTATTGCCCTAATCCCTATCTGTGGTAAATTTTTATAAGATATTACCTACATTGTTTTATTTAATCATCACAACAAACCTATGAGGCAGGCATGTGAGTCTTATTCAAGGACCTTGTGAACCACTGTATTTGCAATATCTAAAATATTGCCTGACAAACAGGAGACCTAAAAATTATTTAATTAAAAGCTCAAAGAATAAAAAAGATGCAAATTAAAAAATGAGAAACTATTTTTTGCCTAACATCCTTTAAAAGAGAAGGAAATTATCTTCCAAGAGAACTTATTTTCAAAAGAACCTGGTGAAATAAACTACTTCAATGTTGTATGTGATGGTATATACTGATATACCCTTTTAGAAATCACTCATTTATTCACATATTTTTTTTCTTTTTTTTTTTTTCATCCCTCCGAAGCTGGAAATGGGGAGACAGTCAGACAGACTCTCGCATGCGCCCAACCGGATCCACCCGGCATGCCCACCAGGGAGCGATGCTCTACCCCTCTGGGGCGTTGCTCTGTTGTATCCAGAGCCACTCCAGCGCCTGTGGCAAAGGCCACAGAGCCATCCCCAGCGCCCAGGCCATCTTCGCTCCAATGGAGCCTCGGCTGCGGGAGGGGAAGACAGAGACAGAGAGGAAAGAGAGGGGGAGGGGTGGAGAAGCAGATGGGCGCCCCTCCTGTGTGCCCTGTCCGGGAATTGAACCCGGGACTCCCGCACACCAGGCTGACGCTCTACCGCTGAGCCAACCAGCCAGGGCCGATTCACATATTTTTTGACACTTACTGAATGGTATACCATGTGTGCTAGGCACTGAGACATCAAATTGTATTAACATTTCCATGACTTCCAGTATCTTTTAGGAACACATATTAATAGTTCAAAAATATCCATTATACCATATGTATAATAATTTTTTTTCTAACCAACTATTTAACAATCCATTTCTATAATTAAATCCTAAGAAATTATTCAGAAATTTTATTTCATTCATTTGTCTAACATAAATTGAGAGCCTTCTCTAGTAATAACGGCAACGAATACTTAGCAAGTGCTTTGGGCAGTAAGTAATGGTTAAGGGTATGTATGGATTTTGGAGCCAGATTACTTGAGTTTAAATCTAGGCTCTGTCACTCATGACTAACCTTGGGAATTGACTTAACTACTCCATAGTTCAGTTTCCTCACCTGAAATTGAGAACAATGAGAGTAGCTGGTTCACAATTTGGTTGTATTAAATTAGTTAACATTTAGAAAGTGCTTAGAACAGTTCCTGGAGCATAGTGGTATATTTGCTAATGAAAGTAAAGCAACATACTCAAGTAAATGGTTGAGTTTGGATTTGTAACCAGGTAGACCAGCTCCATATGCAGTTAGTGCATATAATCCTTAACCTCCACAATAATCTAGGTACTGTTCTGTGTATAAGGAAGACCAGTTTTAGTTAGGGACAGGATTCATAGGGTTCATTTAAATGGCAGAAATAGATGATAATAAATAACAGGTAATAGTTAATAGTCCCAGAAGCTATAAGAGTCATGCATTCTCCATGTCTACATGAAAGACATGTATTTTCCACCTGCCCAGCATCACCTGGGATTGCTCCTCCAATCTCAGTGGTTGCTCTCGCCTCCCTTTTCAACTCTTGGTCAAGGATGACATTGTCCAAGTTTAGTTCAATGAGATTCTTACCTAGGACTTTTGCAGGAACTAGTGATAGAACATTCATTTCCACTGTTAGGGTAACAGTCTATTGCTCAGCAATGGAGCCATTTGTTTTAGCGCCTGAGGCAGAGGCCAACTCAATTAATCTAGCCATGGCTGCAGAAGGGGAAGTAGGGGGAGAAGCAGATGGTTACTTCTCCTGTGTGCCCTGATCGGATATTGAACCTGGAACATCCACATGCCAGGCCAACACTCTACCACTGAGCCAATTGTCCAGGGTTGCTAAACCAACTTCAACTGGGCATTTTTATCCTCATCAACAGATATCATTTCTTTGCTCATGAACCACACACTCAAGGTCATACTAACGGGTTTTTTGCTGGCCCTTTTAAGGCACATGTTGACATCTACAGTTACTGATGGTGTTGAGCTATAACCTCACTCAAAATCACTTAGCATAAAGAAGGGCCTAGAGGATCTTTGATAGCCTAAGATGCTTGTCCACACTTAGTAAGACCTTAGCAGTTCCATTGTTCTAGTCACAAAGACTATACTACAAGTGTGAAAACTGCTTAATTGTTTTTCCACCAGTGAATCTTATATCTTACTGAAATAAAGCCACGAAGCCTTCCATGCACAACTGACCAAATTTGAGACTAATAGATACTTTTTTCAAGGCACTGTTCTCTCTCTTCCTCCCTTTCTCTACCTCAGAATGTTACTTTATTTGAAAATCGTTTTTTCAGATGTGCTAAGTTAAGATGAGGTCATTCTGGAGTAGGGTGAGCCCTTAATCCAATAAAACTGATGTCTTTGCAATAAGACAGACAGAAACTCACTGGAGGAGCACTATGTGAGGACAGAGGCAGAGACTGACAGAGGCATCTACAAGCCAAGGAGCACCAAGGATTGCAACAACACCAAAGCTGAGAGAAAGGAATAAAACGAATTCTTCCCTAGAGAATTCAGAGAGAGAGCATGGTTCTGCCAATGCCTTAATTTCAGATTTGTAGCTTCCAGAATTGTGAAAGAGTAAATTTCTGTTGTTCTAAGTCACCAAATTTATAATATTTTGTCACAGCAGCCCTAGAAAACCAATACAAAACTTTGGAGCAATAAATAATACATAACTTACAGGATCATTAAAGGGACTAAACAATAGGAAGTGTACAAAGGGTTTAGCAGTGCTGAAATATAGTAAATACAAGGTGGGATTAAAGTAGGTTTACAGTTGTTCATTTGGAAACTAATACTATAATTAATAAATAATAATACAAAAATTGTGTTTTGGGTACTCACAACTGTAAACCTACTTTTACCCCTTCCTGTATTCAGGAAATGGTAGCTACAGTTATCAATGTGTTGTTAATGACTTTATACTGTAAAATAATAATCGGAATTACAATTAACTTCCCCAGAAAGAAACATTATGTCTCTCACACCCAACCTTTTAGCTTAAAAGGTTGGAATAGCTGGTATCTCCCAACTCAAGGACCTCTCCCAATAATGGTAATTGAGCAGCACACCAAGGATTCAGAAGTATTTGCCTGCCCATTAGACTCAGCTTTGGGGAAACTCTGGTTGACACCACTTACATGTCTTTGTCTGGAAGTAGGAGAGGGACCAAGTCAATAGACATCCTTCACACTCCCCCAAAAAGAACCATCAATCTTGGCCTAGGTGACTATCATATTGAACATTTTCAGGCAGCTTTTTCAACCTTGGAGGTTTGGGCAACCTGCCAGTAATGAAGACGTATTAATGCTTAATGCAGCTTAATGTAATAGGTGTCATGTTCATAATTTACAGAAGCTCTTTCTAAAGCATTAAATTCATTTATACTCCTTAAAAGCTACTCAATCGTGGGGGCTTAGTTCGGTAGGGTTTCTTTTTTAGGATCAAATGATATATAAATTGTTAACATATCCAAACTCATCCATTAGTGCATGTGAAAGCAATAAATGTGCCAAAGTAGCAATAACATGATCGAGGAAAGTCATTGTGGTCATTAGGGCTGAAAGGGTTTCATTTATGGTCCTGGGAAAGAGAACGAAGGCTGTAAAATAGACCCAGGAGCTCTCACTGACCAGGGACTCTTCTGCCTTATGCTCAAATAAAAACAAAACAAAATGTATATTTAGATGTTCAAATGTGGCAATGGGTTTTGCTTTCCATTTTATGGCAAGTTGTTCTTCCTGCTTCCATCCGCCATTTTGAAAAAAGAAAATGAAATGGATTAATGAGGGCTTCACATTCCAATTGTCTATTTGTAGAATTTTAATTAGCCTCTTGATAAATAATTCCAAACAAAGTGGGGGTGGGGCACAACTAATGACAGCCCTTATTTATTGGACAGATCTGCAAAGTTAGGAATTGATAGAATTTTAAATTTTAACACCGCATTGCCAAAGTAGCCCCAGGATCGACACACAAATGAGAAGATGCTATAACTTTGTATATCCAATTGAGGAACTACTCTCTATTATGTCTTTAGGATCTGCTGACATCCACCATTACTCATTTCAGTGAGCTGAGGTCTACCTTTCCCCCCCAAAAAAAATGGTGCAGAGAGCCAAGAAGCACTGCATATAAAAAGTAGGAAAGCAAATTAATAAGAATGTTGGTAAAGTTATTCTAGCTAAGTTAGTGCTTTTTCAATCCTTGGTATAATTAGAATCACATGAGAGTTTTAATAACTTATCAATATCTTGACCCCACCCCAGACAATTAAATCTCTAAGGGTAAGACTTGGTCATCAATATATTTAAAGTTCTCTAGAGAATTCTCTTGGGCAGCCAAAATTAAGAACCATTAATTTAACTAATATCACAAAAGTTCTATGTAAAGATGATGTAACACATTTAGTCATTTCTTCTTATTTAGCATTTTCAGGGAGCACTGTGTTGCAGACATTCAGTGCTTGCCTAAGTATGCCCTTAAGAACTTGACAATCTGTTCAATCTCCTCTGCTGGAGGCTGAAATCAAGCAGGACACTCCACCGAGAGTCACTTCAGTGGCTGAAAAGCTAAAGACTTCAAATGTAGCTCTTTCTTCAAGTAAAGTTCTCTTGTTGATATCAGGGCACCTGCCCTTCTTTAGTTCACAAAGCACACCAGGTCCTGCTGTGGCTCTGGCCCTCACTTACCTGAACAGACAGCTGGAATAGTCACCAGAGGTTTTACCAAGGAAAAACCTGCTGACAATGTCATTTCTAACTCTTGTTTCTCTATGAAAAGTCATACTTATCTTCCTATCTTCATGGCTGGAGAGCTGGGATCAGGAGTCTTCGATAAGCACAGTCTGAATAAGGGTAGGGCAAGGGGCAAATATGGGGGTTGAGAGTTCTAAGTAAAATTCAGAAAGCCCACTACAGGATCTGAGAGTAAGAGTATCTAACCACCTCTAATGAAGTCATGTCATGCAGCCAGATCTGACTTGGAGAAAGAAATGCCTACAGTAATGCATTTAGTTCATTTTGTCGCATGCTCCCAATCATAACTGCTAATTCAATTGTACGTTCATTCTGCCAGCTCATTGCCATTAAGCACACATTTAATTACTTCAATAAAGAATTAATATGCAGCACACAAAAGGAGGGAAAGAAGGCTGTGCCAAAGCACACAGCTGCCCCGGCGTTTAGCTTAGAGATAAAACAAGAATATCATTGGACAGCATAATGCTGCTCAAAATACATCATTATTAGATGAACATTCCAGACTTTTATTTTCATACTTGTTATGCACCATTCCACATGCATATATTTGTGTGGCACCAGAAAGAGCTGTAACGGGCATCAGCTTTCCATTGTTGTCTCAATCATGCACCCCCCACCCACCCACCCTGTCTTCCTCCGGGCTTGTAAGGTTGTGCTTATCTAGTCTCCTGGCAAAGGCTTACAGTCCCTACATTACAACATCCTGAGATAAGGACCCTCCCTTGACACTGTTCCTGCCCGTGCTGCAAACAAGTGACAAAACTGGCATGTATAAAAAGGGAGAGAGGGAGACAACAAAGCCAGAGCTGCCTCCTCCTGCCTCCTCCCAAAACCACCTCAAAGGACAGCCCATCAATTCTCCAGGATGTACACAATCATTATTGTAGGGGAAACAAAGGCCAGTGTCAATTGTGCAGTGTTATAAAGCAGTCCCTCAAATTAAAACCATGTACCTAACTGCATCTGATGGCAGAAGCTATTTAGCAGTGATATTTTACAGAAAGGCAATGAAAAGCAATAACTGCTTTATTTAATGTATCTGTTCAATCCAGCTGCTCTGGATAGACCTTAATAGAAGCTGTCTATCAATGTCAGGCTCTTAGAAATAACTGCACCAGACTGCAATAAACATGAAGGAAAGATAACTAGAATTACTGATCAGCCTCTTGTTACCTTCCTTGAGCCTAGAGATTTGTCACTTGTTTATACTGCTCATAATAGCTGGCTCGATGGTTATCATCTTACCCACCTGATATTGTGGTGGGCACACCAGGGTCGGGAAGGAGAGAACAGGAGAAGCAACATTGGAAAAGTAGGGAGAAGGAAGAAATATGAAATGTACAAAAAGGTAAGGAATAATAAAAGGAAGTTTGTTGAGGACACATGTAAACTGACACTTGAAACCTGTATGATTTGGCAAACCGTATCAACCTAATAAATTTTAAAATAAATTTTTAAAAATCTCCTAAAGTAGGCATTCTGGCACCCTTTTAAAAGTGCCAGTAGCATCACTCCTCCCTTTTTTTACCACCTCCTGGCAGATCTTCCTTAAAATTCATTAAATAGGGCATGAATATTTGGTTTCAGTGTCTTTAACAAATTCTTGTGCTACCAGGAGGACACTAAGGAGGCCTACAGCCAGGATGGCCCATACCCTACAATGATTTCACTTCTTTATCCATATGCCCTGAATGGTGGTGTTCCCAGTGTCAGCTCTTTCCAATTTTGCTTCTTCCCTGTCCTTACACAAGTTCATCCGCTCTTGTGCCCTTAGCACCTATAACAGGAGCTGGTAATCTACAACCCATGAACTAATCTAGTCAGCAGACTGTTTTCTAACATTTATTGGGACATAGCTACATCTATTTGTTGAGGATTTGTCCTTGGCTTCTGTGGTGCTAAGATGGCAGCTGAGTAGTTGTGGCAGATACTGTATTGCTCCAAAGCCTAAAATATTCAGCACCTAGTACTTCTCAGTAAAAGTTTGCTGATCTCTTATCCATATATAAATCATTTCTATATATCTATAGCTATATAGATATCTCTAACCCATACCGCTCTTTTCAGATCTAAACCACCATCTGCCCTCCACACCATTCCATACAACACACCTGTAATACATCCAAAATCTAATTCATTTTATTTTCTTTCCAAATCTACAATGTCTCCTGTAAGCACCCAGATAAATAAGCTGAGTCATCTTTCACATAAAACTTGACTTTTCCTTTCCACCCTCTCCCTCACCACCTTCCAATCAGTCCCACCCTGGCACGCGGTCACTGAAATGTACCTCAAGTGCAACCTATCCTACGTGTCTAGAGACACTGCCCCTGCCCATTCTACCCTTTCTGTGTGCCTGGACTTTCAAACCTCTTAACCGGTCTTCCTGCTTCTAACCCCTCTACTACCATGCTCTCACCAGAACTATTTTTCAAAGACACAAATGTAATCAAAATAATGACAATTATTTATTTAGTATTAAGTACCTCCCAGGCACTGTTCCAAGTACTTTCCATGTATTTATTTACTCATTTAATTCTCACTAAACCCTGTAAGACAAAGTAAGCCCTATTTTCATCACCATAGGAAAATTGAGGCTTTGAAAGGTTTTATGAACTTTCTGAGGTCACACAGTCTGCAACTCACGACACTGGGTCTTGCACTCAAGTTCATCTGTCTCTAAAGCCCAAGACTTTTCCCACAACTATAATGCTTTTCTCATGTTTTAGAAATCTTCAATAGTTTCTTAGTCCCCACAGAAAAAAGGCTACCCTTAATTCTTATGGCATTAAAATTTTCACTTTTCCTTCCCAGGTGTTCCTGTCCATGAATACATCATGTGATTATGCAGTTAATGGGCCACCCTCCCCATAAATGTTTCCCGATACCCCATACCCACTCCACTTCCTTAGCGGGAGTATCTGGTGCTTCCCTGGGGCTCCTATACTACTTCAGTTATCCTGCAGGATCACACTTAGCAAACTATACTATATTTAAGTGTATGTATCTATGCCTCCTAAGATATGTTCCAGATCTTTAAAAGAAATAAGTTACTTGACCGGGGTCACAGTGCTACTAAGTTGAGTCCAGGACTTAGAAAATCTGAAGTCAGAGTTCATGCGTTTCCCATCATACTACACTCCCTTGCTGTGCTTTATCTATGTCTCCTTCATGAAGGCCTGGATCACTCTATCCTCACTGTCCTCTTCTAGCTGTAATCTCTTGAAGGCCACATTTAAAGTGCTTCATCTAAAATTAAATAAATAAATAAATAAAGTGCTTCATCTTTGTGTGCCCAGCACCTTGCATGATACCCAGAACAAGCAGAGACTTACTAAGTCTTTTTTAAATGATTTTATGAACATCAGTGCTCTCAAGAGACCTGAAGTAAGGAGATTATGGGGGTTTTGATCACTCAATGATGTACCTGTCCCAGAAAATAGATGATCACAAACAATAAAATGGATACTGTAGTACCGTGATCCTCTAGGCTTAATTCTACCTTTCCCTTGCTCAAAGGGCTGAGTGCATCACTGTGCTTTTCTATTGCCTCCTTTGTGATAAAGGACCTACTCTGCCAACAAACTAAAGTTTCAGGAGTTCATAAACAACATGCTCTTACTTATTTTAAAGTATAAGAAACACAACATTACTGAATATTCCTTCCCTTCTCGGCAGAAATGTTGCTCTGCCCTGAGGCTCTATTCTTAAACCTCTTCTCCTCTTGTCTCTGTCATCATTTAAGTGATTTACCTTAAAAAAAAGGGGGGGTGATTTATTTGATCTTTGGAGAAAAGCAGTATCAGAGCTGAGGTTTAGAAAGTCTCACTTCTAGTGACTCAGTACTTATACGTCTATTTGTCTTATAGGTCTGAATTTGCAGAGCTGAAGGTATACATGTCTTATGAGGAAAGGGTCACCCTTACCTTCTCTGCCTAGAGGCCCAGAATAAAATAAAGTCATTTATTTTATTCTAGATATAGAGAAGACTTATATTCCTCTGACTCTGAGTGCCTTCTCTGTGAGGCTATGGATGAAATAGTACATGTAAACATGATGACATGCAGCAGTCATTACAAGCACTAAGACCTCTTCACAGTGGAGAAGTGATCACTCCCTGATATGGGTCTTTGTGTTGAAAAAAATAAGCAGTAAAGCAGAGCAGCAGACTTTTAAAGGATCTTCTTGCAAATACAGGGTGAAAATGTAGGGTGCTTTGGTTAGTTGGAAGCTTTATTTTTACTTTGCCTTGGCTTGGAAGAACAACATTTTGGAAATTCTCTTGCTAGTAGTTAGTCAATGATCACTAAGGTAATTGGGTAATCCATCACAATGTGATGGATTGGTGTGCCTAAGAAGATATCACTCACAAATTTAATTTCTCTGAGTCTTTCTTGGTCCAAAGAAAGAAAAGGCAGATTCAGGAAAAGAGAGTGATACTATACATGTTTTACAAATCTTTCATGTGAAAATTTAATAGGGTAAGTAAGGTTTTATGAAAATGCTTCCATAGCTAAAGCTTCAGACATAATGCCAAAAAACAGAAAATTTAGATGTTCTTGTTTATTTCTTTATTATATAAAACTAAATGTAAGTCACTGTGATTCCTGTCTTATTTTGAAGAAAAATTAGCAGTTTATTTCATCAGCAAATGTGTTTCTTTTGGTTATGTGAAGCATACGGAACATAAATAACACTGCAAAAATTACATGCTAGAAAATTACAATAGCCCAAATTTCTCAAGCCTTAAAGGAATCTGGCAAGTCTGCCTGATCAGGCAGTGGCACAATGGATAGAGTGTCAGCCTGGGATGCTGAGGACCCAGGTTCAAAACTCCAAGGTTGCTGGCTTGAGCACAGGATTACCAGTTTAAGTGCGGTGTCACTGGCTTGAGTGTGGGATCATAGACATGACCCCATGGTCGCTGGCTCAACCCCAAAGGTCACTGCTTAAAGCCCAAGGTCGCTGCCTTGAGCAAGGGATCACTGGCTCAACTGGTCAAGGTACATATGAGAACGCAATCAATGAACAACTAATGTGCTGCAATGAAGAATTCATGCTTTTCATCTCTCTCTCTTCTTCTCTGTCTGTCCCTGTTTGGCATTCTCTCTGTCTTTCTGAACAAGAAGGCAAGGAGAAGGAGAAGGAGGAGGAGGAGGAGGAAAAGGAGGAGGAGGAAGAAGAAGAAAAGAAGTAGAAGAAAATCCGGGAAATCTAACAGGAATCAGTATTCAAATATCAGGTTTTTTTAAGTTCACTTGCCTCACCTTTGTCTTTTATTTTTAGTTGGTTCCTACAAGAATCTATGATAAAACTTGAAGAATATTTGCTTATGTTCTCTCAGTTTCTAAAACCACTATTTTTTTTATAAAACGAAGTCCCAATAAATTTCCTTAAAGAACTACTGGTGTTACAATGGAGAAAAGAAAGCCTCTTCAACAAATGGTGCTTTGAAAACTGGAAAGCTACATGCAAAAGAATGAAACTCGACTACAGTTTGACCCCTTGTACTAAAATTAATTCAAAATGTATCAAAGACCTAAATATAAGACCTGAAACAATAAAGTAGATAGAAGAAGACATAGGTTCTAAACTCATGGACCTTGGTTTTAAGGAGCATTTTATGAATTTGACTCCAAAGGCAAGAGAAGTGAAGGCAAAAATTAATGAATGGAAATACATCAGACTAAGACATTTTTGCTCAGCAAGAGAAAGTGACAACAAAATAAACAGCCAACTAAATGGGAAATGATATTTTCAAACAACTGCTCAGATAAGGGCCTAATATCCAAAATATACAAAGAACTCATAAAACTCAACAACAAACAAACGAACAATCCAATAAAAAATGGGAAGAGGACATGAACAGACACTTCTCCCAGGAAGAAATACAAATGGCCAACAGATATATGAAAAGATGCTCATCTTCATTAGTTATTAGAGAAATGCAAATCAAAACTGCAATGAGATACCACCTCACACCTGTTAGATTAGCTATTATTAACAAGACAGGTAATAGCAAATGTTGGAGAAAAAGGAACCCTTATTCACTGTTGGTGGGAATGTAAAGTAGTACAACCATTATGGAAGAAAATATGGTGGTTCCTCAAAAAACTGAAAATAGAACTACCTTATGACCCAGCAATCCCTCTACTGGGTATTATACCCCCAAAACTCAGAGACATTGATATGTAAAGACACATGCAGCCCCATTTTCATTGCAGCATTGTTCACGGTGGCCAAGACATGGAAACAACAAAAAAGCCCTTCAATAGATGACTGGATAAAGAAGATGTGGCACATATACACTATGGAATACTACTCAGCCATAAGAAATGATGACATCGGATCATTTACAGCAAAATGGTAGGATCTTGATAACATTATACGGAGTGAAATAAGTAAATCAGAAAAAAACAAGAACTGCATTATTCCATATGTAGGTGGAACATAAAAATGAGACTAAGAGACATTAACAAGAGTGTGGTGGTTACAGGGGGAGGGAGGAGGAAGAGGGGAAGAGGAGGGGGAGGGGCACAAAGAAAACTAGATAGAAGGTGACAGAGGACAATCTGACTTTGGGTGATGGGTATGCAACATAATTGATTGACAAGATAACCTGGACATGTTTTCTTTGAACATATGTACACTGATTTATTGAAGTCACCCCAGTAAAATTAATAATAATAAAAAATAAATAAATAAATAAATAAGAACTACTGGTGTTTTTGGAAATTACTTTTTTTAGTTGGATGAGAGAACGCCATCGTAAACCAATAGTTCCTTTGCTCTATTATGAGTTCACTTCAGAGGTGCCTTCCGTAACCCCATTCCAGGTTTGCTCTATAAGCGTTCCCTGAGATTTTAAATACTGCCATGAGAGCACAATGTCGCCATTCCTTTGCTGGCTAGCAACCCAACACCTACCACCATTCCCATGTGTCCCAGCCTACCTAATTGATCATGTGATATAGTTCTGACCCATGAGATACAAGCTTTTATTAGGTGAGATTTCTGGGAGAGCTTTGGTATCTCCGGATTAAAAAAAAATAAAGAAAAGATGGGGGATACATTTGGCTGGTATAGCCCTTTGCTCCTTTTCCCTTCGTCAACTTCCAGACTGGAATCCAGACCTTTGGCCTGGAGGTGCAACAGCCTTCGTGCAACCATAAGACAGTAAACAAGAAGATAAAAAGCACACATAGAAGAGATGGCAGAGTAAACTACAGAGAAAGCTTGGAGCCTGATGGCATCTCTGAAGTGTCAAAGCAGCCCTGAGCAACCTTCCCCTTAATACCTTACTGTGAAATAAGCATATCCCATCTCTTGAAGCCACTGTTAGACTTTCTGTTACTGTTATCCAAACAAACTGCCTGAAGAAAGTAAGAGTAGGGAAAAATAACACTAGAGTCCTGATTTTTAGAAATATGAAAAAAGCAAAACAAAAAGAATAGCCAAGTAAGGTTTTCAAGGCACAATAAATCTAGTAACAGGTGGAAGGGACCACCTTTCCAGATAATATAAGCATTGACTGAGCGCTCCTAGGGAAGGGCAAAAGGGGTTCCTGAGACAGGGACTACCAGCACTCAGCTCCTACTACACCATTTTGCATTTTGAAATGAAGCATTTATAGTATCTTCTAAGTCAAAACCTAAGTGTTTTAGGTCACAAGGTGCTGGAGTGGGAGAAGACCAGCAAAGTGGAGAAGTTAAGGTTTCTAAACCTTAATTCTATTTATTTATTTAGCTGATTTCCAATGCCCTGCATGCATATATATGGAGAGAGAAAGAAATGCAAAATGCTAATGTTTGTCATTCATTTGACATGCATTTATGCAGAGCTGCAACCTTCGTTGAGGTCAAAGATTGAGTCTTTTCATCCACTCAGTGCCTGGCACACAGTGGGACATTCAATTAAGTGCTTGTTAAATAAATGAAGACATGTTATCAATATTTCTATTTAATTCTTCTGTTGCAAATATTTCAGGCTTAACTTCTCTAAAACAATGATTCATATAGAAAAAAAAATTTTAGTCCTGATTTTTTTCTTCTCTATATTCCTTGACCTTTCCTCATAAAAACATCATTTATCTCCTAATATAGCTCCAGTTTCATTCCCATCAGAAGGGTCCATGAGGAATCTATTGCTGTAAATAGAATAAATGAAGAGGGCAAGAGTCCTGCGTCCTCACATTTGTCTCCCAAGAGTCTCTACTCCATTTCTGCTGCTTCTCTGCCTTCCAGGAGTAAATGAAACAAAAAGCTAACACTGTAGTTAATGAGAAAATAATCAACTATTGCCTTTGCTACACACCTAGCGCCAAAAGCACCCTTGGGGATCCGTTTCCAACACTGTCACACAGAACTGCATAAATACAAGATGATAATATAAAAATTAGTTTAGATTCCATTTGTTTTTTACTGGGCTGGAGGGGTGGAACAATGGATAATTCCAGTGTTCTCTCCTTCACAGAAAATTTAAATAAACAGCTTTGTTTTTATGGAGTCTGGAAAGCTCCACCTGACAAAGATCCAGCAAGCAGGGCTGAGAGTGCAGGAGCTGATCCATCCACAGTGCTTTTGTCCTGTAGATAGGACTGACTGCTGTCAGCCACACCAAGCTGGGGACTTGAACACCTCTTACCCAGCAGGGTGGTAATGAGGCTGTTTTAAGCCTTGGGAATAATAGCAACTTAAATTTTTATAGTGGCTTTTAAGTCAAAAGATGTCTAAGTGATTTTCCCTACCCTCCGGGTTAAACCTTTGTTTTTCCTTGCATTTTTAAAGCTTTCAGCATGAATCTGAGACCACAAGCACAAGGAGCATAAGTGAGTGGTTCAGGAAGATGGAGGGCTAGGGGAGGCACAGTGAACAGCACTACTGAACAAGCTCATTGCTAGCAGCTCCCTCCTAGAGGGAGCCACGTGTATTTGGCATTGCAGAGGCTGCCTCTGGGGCACTCAGAGGCAATCACTAGTGTTCACTGAAGAGAAAGTAGAATTTAGCAGACCTCCAGGACAATTCCATCCCAAATTGGGCACATTTAAACCCTCTGCAGGAACACCATTCAGAGCTTACTCTTCCCCACCCCAGCAGGAAGCCTCATTCTGCACCTCTCTCCGAGACTGACACCTCAGGGCCTGCTGCTTCCCTGGGAGAGCATCAGGAAGGAGTTGATGGCTGAGTGAAGTAACAGGGCCATTACTGAGGCAGCTGGCAATGTCCCCATGTTTTGTCATCCCTGCTACTCCATCACTACCGTGGCTCTCAATGCATAGAAATAAAAAAGGGAAGGTAATGGTCCATTTAACATAGCACCAAGGAGGTTATGTTCTAAGCAGCCAATGACTTTATCAATAAGAACCAATTGTCTTCACAGAAGTCAAGCAGTTAATCACTCACAAAACTCCAAGAACAAAAGGGGATGCAGGTGGTTTAATGAAGACAGGGTGAGGTATGAAGCTTGCTAAAGAGAAAAACAACGATAGCTTACTTTAAGACTGAATGAGCTTGGCCCTGGCTGGTTGGCTCAGCGGTAGAGCGTCGGCCTGGCGTGCGGGGGACCTGGGTTCGATTCCCGACCAGGGCACACAGGAGAAGCGCCCATTTGCTTCTCCACCCCCCCCCCTTCCTCTCTGTCTCTCTCTTCCCCTCCCGCAGCCAAGGCTCCACTGGAGCAGAGATGGCCCGGGCGCTGGGGATGGCTCCTTGGCCTCTGCCCCAGGCGCTAGAGTGGCTCTGGTCATGGCAGAGCAACGCCCCGGAGGGCAGACATTGCCCCCTGGTGGGCAGAGCGTTGTCCCTGGTGGGGGTGCCGGGTGGATCCCGGTCGGGCGCATGCGGGAGTCTGTCTGACTATCTCTCCCCGTTTCCAGCTTCAGAAAAAAAAAAAAGAATGAACGAGCTTGTTGTCCAAGCCCCATGATGCCAGCAGACACACCGTGGACCCAGACCTGACCCAATGCAAAGGGAGGTCCACTTCTTTTCCTCACACACATATCACTAGAGAGGATCACTGCAGTTGGAGTAAATTCCGTAAATGCTCACTGTGGAGTCAAGATCAGCACCTGAGGCTGCACAATAAAGACACAAACCACAGACTGTAGAGCCACGCCTACCTGGAGCAGAATTTCAGCTCTGCCTCATACCTGTAAAACACTTCGCAGGTTCCTCACAATCTCTGCGCCTCAGCTTCCTCATCCATAAAATATCTAAGTTGCTCTGAATTTAAATAATTTAATTTATTAAAATAATTTGTTTTTACATTTACATCCAAATTTTCTAACACTTAGAAAACTAGTCACAAAGCTCAAGTTTGATTGCTAAAGAAATAAATAGAAAAATTATTTGTACAATGTTTTATATATGCTTTTTCAAAAGCAGATACAATGAATTCTTATTACATACCAGGCAAATCTATATCAACCAGTGAAGTCACCAATTTCAATTTTTGACACTACTCAGAGTATTAATTCTTTTTAATTGATGAAAAAATGGTTTTACCTTTATTGGCAATAGTAAAGTTGGTCAGGGAATTTTTCTAAAACACCCACCTTAATTTTAACGCTTGTCTAGAAACTTTTAAGGTATTTGGTATATTTAAGAAAACAAGCAAATAGTCACAATGGAGTAAGTGTCTTGATGATATAAAGATCTATTCTTTGGTCATTTAAATTCAAATTTAAAAATTAACATGAGGCAACTTAGGGAGCTCAGAAAACAACTCAATGAACACAAAGAATATATTACCAAGGAAATTGAAACTATAAAAACAAATCAAACAGAGATGAAAAACTCAATTCATGAGCTGAAAAACGAGGTAACAAGCTTAGCTAATAGAACAGGCCAGATAGAAGGTAGGATTAGTGAAATACAAGACAAGCAACTTGAGGTACAACAGAGAGAAGAAGAAAGAGACTCAAAAATTAAAAAAAAATGAGATAGCCCTACAGGAATTATCTGACTCCATCAAAAAAAATAACATAAGAATAATAGGTATATCAGAGGGAGAAGAGAGAGAAAATAAAATGGAGAACATACTCAAACAAATAATAGATGAGAACTTCCCAAGCCTGTGGAAAGAACTAAAGCCTCAAATTCAAGAAGCAAACAGAACTCCGAGTTTTCTTAACCCCAACAAACCGACTCCAAGGCACATCATAATGAAATTGGCACAAACCAATGACAAAGAAAAAATTCTCAAGGCAGCCAGGGAAAAGAAGAATACAACATATAAAGGAAGGCCCATTAGATTATCATCAGATTTCTCAGCAGAAACTCTACAAGCTAGAAGAGAGTGGACCCCAATATTTAAAGTCCTGACAGAGAGGAACTTTCAGCCACGAATACTATACCCATCAAAGCTATCCTTCAAATACAAAGGAGAAATAAAAACATTCACAGATACAGAAAAGATGAGGGAATTTATCATCAGAAAACCCCCACTCCAGGAATTACTAAAGGGGGTTCTCCAATCAGATACAAAGAACAAAAAAAAAAAAAAAAAAAAAAACAAAGCCACAAGTAAAAAGCTCCAAGAAGAACACAATAAAACCAAATTTAAACTATGACAACAACAACAACAAAAAGGTGGGGGAGAGGATGGAGATTAACAGTAACAAAGGACGATGGAGTACAAAAGTACTCACAAGGTAGTGCACTACAATGAACAGGGTAGGAACACTTTTCATTACTTAATGGTAACCACCATTGAAAAAACCACCACAGAGGCACATGACTTAAAAAAAAAAAACAGCAACAGAGGAAAGATGTATGGAATACAACCAAATAAAAACAAAAGATAGAAAGACGAAAGAGAAGGATCAAACAAGACACAAAACTAACAGAAAGCAATCTATAAAATGGCAATAGGGAACTCACAAGTGTCAATAATTACACTAAAGTAAACAGATTAAACTCACCAATAAAAAGGCACAGAGTAGCAGAAGGGATTAAAAAAGAAAATCCAACTGTATGCTGCCTAAGGAAACTCATCTAAGTAACAAGAATAAAAACAAATTCAAAGTGAGAGGCTGGAAAACAATACTCCAAGAAAATAACATCCAAAAAAAAGCAGGTGTAGCAATACTCATAGCTGATAATGCTGACTACAAGACAGCAAAAGTACTCAGAGACAAAAATGGCCATTTCATATTGGCTAAGGGGACACTGAATCAAGAAGACATAACAATTTTTAATATATATGCACCAAACCAAGGAGCACCAAAATATAAAAGACAGCTACTTATTGACCTTAAAACAAAAACTGACAAAAATACAATCATACTTGGAGACCTCAATACACCGCTGAGGGCTCTAGATCGGGTCGTCCAAACAGAGAATCAACAAAGATATAGTGGCCTTAAGCAAAACACTAGAGCACCTGGATATGATAGACATCTACAGGACATTTCATCCCAAAGTGACTGAGTATACATTTTTCTTCAGTGTACATGGATCATTCTCAAGAATTGACCATATGTTGGGCCACAAAAACAACATCAGCAAATTCAGAAAAATCAAAGTTGTACCAAGCATATTTTCTGATCATAAAGCCTTGAAACTAGAATTCAACTGCAAAAAAGAGGAAAAAAACCCACAAAAATGTGGAAACTAAACAACATACTTTTAAAAAATGAATGGGTCAAAGAAGAAATAAGTGCAGAGATCAAAAGATATATACAGACTAATGAAAATGACAATACGACATATCAGAATCTATGGGATGCAGCAAAAGCAGAGATAAGAGGGAAGTTCATATCACTTCAGGCATATATGAACAAACAAGAGAGAGCCCAAGTGAACCACTTAACTTCACACCTTAAGGAACTGGAAAAAGAAGAACAAAGACAACCCAAAACCAGCCAAAGAAAGGAGATAATAAAAATCAGAGCAGATATAAATGAAATAGAGAACAGAAAAACTATAGAAAAAATTAATAGAACAAGGAGCTGGTTCTTTGAAAAGATCAACAAAATTGACAAACTCTTGCTAGACTTACCAAGGAAAAAAGAGAAAGAACTCATATAAACAAAATCCAAAATGAAAGAGGAGAAATCACCAAGGACATTGTAGATATACAAAGAATTATTGCAGAATACTATGAAAAACTTTATGCCACTAAATTCAAAAATCTAGAAGAAATGGATAAATTCCTAGAAAAATACAATCTTCCTAGACTGAGTCAAGAAGAAGCAGAAAGCCTAAACAGACCTATTAGTAGAGAAGAAATAGAAAAAAAAAACATTAAAAACCTCCCCAAAAATAAAATTCCAGGCCCAGACGGCTATACCAGCAAATTTTATCAAACATTCAAAGAAGACTTGGTTCCTATTCTACCGAAAGTCTTCCAAAAAATTGAAGAAGAAGCAATACTTCCAAACATATTTTATGAGGCCAACATAACCTTCATACCAAAACCAGGCAAGGAAAGCACAAAAAAGAAAACTACAGACCAATATCTCTAATGAATACAGATGCTAAAATACTAAACAAAATACTAGCAAATCGAATACAACAACATATTAAAAAAAAATACATCATGATCAAGTGGGATTCATCCCAGAATCTCAAGGATGGTTCAACATACGTAAAACGGTTAACAAAATACACCATATCAACAAAACAAAGAACAAAAACCACATGATCTTATCAATAGATGCAGAAAAGGCTTTCGATAAAATACAACACAATTTTATGTTTAAGACTCTCAACAAAATGGGTATAGAAGGAAAATATCTCAACATGATAAAGGCCATATATGATAAACCATCAGCTAACATCATATTAAAAGGCACAAAACTGAAGGCTTTCCCCCTTAAATCAGGAACAAGACAGGGTTGTCCACTCTCTCTACTCTTATTTAATGTGGTACTAGAGGTGCTAGCCAGAGCAATCAGACATGACAAAGAAATAAAAGGCATCCATATTGGAAAAGAAGAAGTAAAGGTCTCACTTTTTGCAGATGATATGATCCTATACATCGAAAACCCCAAAGAATCCTCAAAAAGACTACTAGAAACAATAAGCCAATACAGTAAGGTCACAGGATACAAAATTAACATACAGAAGTCAATAGCCTTTCTATATGCCAACAATGAAACATTTGAGAACGAACTCAAAAGAATAATCCCCTTCATGATTGCAACAAAAAAAAATAAAATACCTAGGAATAAACATAACAAAAAATGTAAAGGAATTATATAATGAAAACTATAAACCATTGTTAAGGGAAATCGAAAAAGATATAATGAGATGGAAGAATATACCTTGTTCTTGGCTAGGAAGAATAAATATAATCAAGATGGCCATATTATCCAAAGCAATTTTATGCAATTAAATATACAAATTTAATGCAATTCCCATCAAAATTCCAATGACATTTTTTAAAGAAATGGAGCAAAAAATCATCAGATTTATATGGAACTATAAAACACCCCGAATAGCCAAAGCAATCCTAAAGAAAAAGAATGAAGCTGGAGCCATTACAATACCTGACTTCAAACTATATTATAGGGCCACAACAATCAAAACAGCATGGTATTGGCAGAAAAATAGACACTCAGACCAATGGAACAGAATAGAAAACCCAGAAATAAAACCACATATATATAGTCAAATTATTTTTGATAAAGAGGCCAGCAACACACAATGGAGAAAAGAAAGCCTCTTCAGTAAATGGTGCTGGGAAAACTGGAAAGCCACATGCAAAAGAATGAAACTGGACTACAGTTTGTCTCCCTGTACTAAAATTAACTCAAACTGGATCAAAGATCTAAACATAAGACCAGAAACAATAAAGTACATAGAAGAAGACATAGGTACTCAACTCATGGACCTGGGTTTTAAAGAGCATTTTATGAATTTGACTCCACAGGCAAGAGAAGTGAAGGCAAAAATTAATGAATGGGACTACATCAGACTAAGAAGTTTTTGCTCAGCAAGAGAAACTGATAACAAAATAAACAGACAGGCAACTAAATGGGAAATGATATTTTCAAATAACAGCTCAGATAAGGGCCTAATATCCAAAATATACAAAGAACTCATAAAGCTCAACAACAAACAAACAAACAATCCAATAAAAAAATGGGAAGAGGATATGAACAGACACTTCTCCCAGGAAGAAATACAAATGGCCAACAGATATATGAAAAGATGCTCATCTTCTTTAGCTATTAGAGAAATGCAAATCAAAACGGCAATGAGATACCACCTCACACCTGTTCGATTAGCTATTATTAGCAAGACAGGTAATAGCAAATGTTGGAGAGGCTGTGGAGAAAAAGGAACCCTCATACACTGTTGGTGGGAATGTAAAGTAGTACAACTATTATGGAAGAAAGTATGGTGGTTCCTCAAAAAACTGAAAATAGAACTACTTTATGACCCAGCAATCCCTCTACTGGGTATATACCCCAAAAACTCAGAAACATTGATACATAAAAACACATGCAGCCCCATGTTCATTGCAGCATTGTTCACAGTGGCCAGGACATGGAAACAACCAAAAAGCCCATCAATAGATGACTGCATAAAGAAGATGTGGCACATATACACTATGGAATACTACTCAGCCATAAGAAATGATGACGTCGGCCCGGGCCGGTTGGCTCACGGTAGAGTGTCGGCCTGGCGTGCGGGGGACTCAGGTTCGATTCCCGGCCAGGGCACATAGGAGAAGCGCACATTTGCTTCTCCAACCCCCCCCCTCCTTCCTCTCTGTCTCTCTCTTCCCCTCCCGCAGCCAAGGCTCCATTGGAGCAAAGATGGCCCGGGCGCTGGGGATGGCTCCTTGGCCTCTGCCCCAGGCGCTAGAGTGGCTCTGGTCGCGGCAGAGCGATGCCCCGGAGGGGCAGAGCATCGCCCCCTGGTGGGCAGAGCGTTGTCCCTGGTGGGGGTGCCGGGTGGATCCCGGTCGGGCGCATGCGGGAGTCTGTCTGACTGTCTCTCCCCGTTTCCAGCTTCAGAAAAATACAAAAAAAAGAAAAAAAAAAGAAATGATGACATCGGATCATTTACAACAAAATGGTGGGATCTTGATAACTTTATACAAAGTGAAATAAGTAAATCAGAAAAAACCAGGAACTGCATTATTCCATACGTAGGTGGGATATAAAAGCGAGACTAAGAGACATTGATAAGAGTGTGGTGGTTACGGGGGGGGGGGGAGAGGGAGAGGGAAGGGGGGAGGGGGAGGGGCACAAAGGAAACTAGATAGAAGGTGACAGAGGACAGTCTGACTTTGGGTGATGGGTATGCAACATAATTGAATGACAAGATAACCTGGACATGTTTTCTTTGAATATATGTACCCTGATTTACTGATGTGTCACCCCATTAAAAAAATAAAATTATAAAAAAAAAAAACATGAAATGAAGTGCATCTGGAGCCCCAGATGATTGGTTTAATTATTTACTGCTTAAGTGTTCTGGTTAGTCTAAACAAAGATCAGTTTGCTAGAAAATTATAGGAGAAATTTAAAAAAGGAATGACCTCCCACAATCTGATTATTAAAATTGAAAAATCTATTTTAGACACATTCAACATGGCCAATATCTTGTCCTTTTTCTCTTCTTTGAATCAGTGAAGCAACAAATGTGTGTTGGATGCCTCCTGTGGCCAAGGCTACGTGACTGAAGCTGTGGAACTCTCAAGGGTTATCAGTTACCTAAATGGATCCCAAATGCATCATCATATAGTTGAATGAAGGGAAAATGGGGAGCAGTCTTTTTAGGACTGTGATTAGAGTATCTTCATTGAGTAAGTCTCTTATTTGGAGTTTCCTACCACTGTGATAGTATTGATCTATCTGGCTATCCATCTGTTTATCTATCTTTCTAGATATCTCTTGTCATGTTACTAAAATGATTTGACAATGACGTACCAATTGGAGAATAGAATCCAACAGACACTTTTTCTATAGCCCATGCAATAAATGGCCAGTGTCTAACACAAAAAGAGAAAGAGAGGGAGAAAGAATATCTACTGATGGTTTACCCTATGTTGCTGTCTTATATATTTTTCTTAAATTTTCACAAAAATCCTATGAGATAAATATTATTATATCCATCATACAAGTGAGAAGACTGAGGTTGAAAAAGACTGAATAACTTTCCATTGTCATGACAAAGCACTTACAACATTATTGTTTTTCATGAGGTGTGTACATGTACATTACCCCTCTGTCCACAGTTATCAAGCAAACTATAGGGCTTCTCCAAACTGCTGCAAAGCATTGAGAATCAATATAGCATATGGGTAAGAAGTTGGGTTTTAGAGTAAAGCCTACATTGAATTCCCTATTCCACCACTTAATCATATAGGACTTTGGGCAAGTTATTTAATCTCTCTAGGTCTCATTGTCCATATTTGTAAAAGACAAAATAATTTATTTCATCATAGTGTCATATTATATGGGAGAGTATATAGATAATACTTAGCCTAGAGTATGCCATAATAAAACCAAAGTGTATAGCATGGTTGTTACCAGGCCTTGTGCTAAGAGTTAAAGCTCTTTTAACCCTTGACCTCAGTATTTATTGCAACTAAAATCTTATTGTTAGAATGACCTAGCCCTGTTTATACATCTTTTGGCACTCTCTTATTACTATAATCTTTATCTAGATGACTAATCTTCATAAAGACTTTTATTTCCTTTTGACACTTGAAAATAGTTCTTTTATTAGTGTATTAGCCATGACATCAGCATATGCTATATAAGTTTCTATAGTAACTACATCTAGCCTGATCTGTGGTGGCACAGTGGCTAAAGCATTGACCTGGAATGCTGAGTTTGCCCATTTGAAATCCTGGGTTTGCCTGATCAAGCCACATTTGAGAGTTGATGCTTCCTGCTATTCCTCCCTTCTCTCTCTTTTTCTCTCTCTCTCCCCTCTCTAAAGTGAAAAAATAAAAAGTAAAAAAAAAATAGTATCTACATCTAAGAAACAAGCTAGATCCAAATAATACATTAGAAGTGAATTGTAAGGTAATACTTACAAGTCTCCATCTATCAATATTATGAATTCAATGACAGAAAATATGCTCTTGGTCAACTTAACAAGGATATTGAGTCAGTGACACATGGCCATTCCAATCCATGGGACAATGCCGAAAGCTAAAATGGCCAGAAGAAAACCAGCCCCATAAGTGTTTAATTCAGATGTCATATAAACAAAATAATAGTAGATAGTATTTTAGCTCTTATTTTGTGCCAGATACCATTCTGTTTTTTAATTTATTAATAAATTTAATCTTCACAACATCCTGTGTGATAGATATTATTATTATTATCTCTTTTATATATAGTTAGAATGGGTTGAACCCAAGCAGGCTTCTCTATAGTCCATGATTCTGACCACAACATGGTATTCTCTACATAGCAGTAAAGGAAAGTACAATATATAAATTCTCTGGCTACAATAGAATCGAGCAGTAGATTTACTAGCTCACCATATAAATCCAATTTCTTTATTCTATTCCATAAGCCCATAGTTTAATAAACCAGTTCTTGCAGATTTTAGACAACACAAAATTTACATTTGAAAATATATGAAAATTCAAGGAACTTTTCCCCACTTCCACTCCCATCATGCATTAATCAACAGAATGCTCTACGCAACAGTAAACATTATCTTTCATTTGGAAAATTCAGTTTGCTGTGGTTAATTTTTTAATGCTTCAGATTCAGTTTCAATTATCCATGAAAAATTACAGATCTTGTGTATTAAATATTAAACATTCCTGTAAGATTGCATATAGTTAGTTCTTCCATTAATAAAAATAGCATAACTTGAGCTTAGAGTGGCACCATCTATATTTTAACTCTTTGCACCAAATCTTCCTTTTGCTAAAAGAAAAATCCTTGTGATTATAATCAACTGTAGAAATCTTAAGTCCAACAAAACAAAACCTTTAGATAATAAATGATTCTGTAAATTAGTAGTATTTTAAAGGAAGAGTGGGAATAGTACCGCAGAGCTTGCCAGGGTTATTGTCTTTAATGAACAAAATTGCATAGACAGTCTAAAATCCTTAGTTAATAGCAAAGCTAAATTAATTCACAGGAAATGACACTATGAAGTGGTCAGAAAACTTAAAAACTGCTATGGGCAATTTAGTGTAACAGCCAGATATTGAGATGTCACCAGATTGGCCCATGATAATAAATAATCCCCTTGAAGGAAAAGAAGTGGGAAGTTATATAAAACTTAAGTAAATGATTTTCAAAGCCTTTCATGTAAGAGTTTTAAAGCTTTTTGTGGGGGGTTTTGTGTGTTTTTTGTTTTGTTTTGTTTTTTAGATTTTTTTTTTTTTGTATTTTTCTGAAGCTGGAAACCGGGAGGCAGTCAGACTCCTGCATGCGCCCGACCGGGATCCACCCAGCATGCCCACCAGGGGGCGATACTCTGCCCATCTGGGGCATTGCTCTGTCACAACCAGAGCCATTCTAGCGCCTGAGGCAGAGGCCATGGAACCATCCCCAGCGCCTGGGCCAACCTTGCTCCAATGGAGCTTTGGCTGCAGGAGGAGAAGAGAGAGACAGAGAGGAAGGAGAGAGGGAGGGGTGGAGAAACAGATGGGCACCTCTCCTGTGTGCCTGGCCAGGAATCAAACCTGGGACTCCCGCACGCCAGGCCGACGCTCCACCACTGAGCCAACCGGCCAGGGCTAGATATTATTTATTCATTTTTTATAGAGCGAGGAAAGAGAGAGAGAAAGAAAGAGAGAGAGAGAAGTTGGGGAGGAGCAGGAAGCATCAACTCCCATATGTGCCTTGACCAAGCAAGCCCAGGATTTCAAACTGGCAATCTCAGTGTTCCAGGTCAATGCTTAATCCACTGCATCACCACAGGTCAGAAAAGTTTGAAAGTTTTTGATAACACTTCAAAGTTTTATTTTAACATTCTCTTACAAATTCATGCCTAAAAAGAAAACAAGTATATCTTAAAATATGATAAAAATTCTTTTTGTACTATAAAAATTACTGTAGTTCCCTGAGTTAGATCCAAGATTACCTACCTTAATGTCCTATTCAATTATATATCAAATAGTCTTTTTGTAAATTTTGTTTATTTATCTTATCACAAATACTTGCCACTAGCCATGGTATAGTCAGTGTATTTGGCACTGAGGATATAGAGGTGAGTATGAAAGATATCTTGTGAAGTCTATCAACCCTATTTTAAAGAAAAATTTAGATATTAAAAGAAAGCATTAATAACTCTTAACATTGTACCAAAATACTCCAAAATGAATGTTATTGTATCTTCAGAACTTTTCTGTGAAGAAGCTAATGCTGTATCATTTTACAGATGAAAAAATTGAGGCTCAAAATCTTGCAGTAAATTACTGAAGGTAACACTGCTAATAAAAAAGCATTAATTAGGCCTGACCTGTGGTGGTGCAGTGGATAAAGCACTGATCTGAAATGCTGAGGTCACCAGTTTGAAACCCTGGACTTGCCTGGTCAAGGCACATATGGTAGTTGGTGCTTCCTGCTCCCCCACTCTTCCCTCTCATTTTCTCTCTCTCCTTACTAAGTAAATAAAATTTTAAAATATAAAATTACTTTCTAAAAATAAAAACGCAGTAGTTAAACTTGGAAATTCAACTTCAAAATACAATTCATCCCATTGTGTATTGTGGACAGGAAGGAAGTAGATGATAGGCCTAATAATGGAACCTCAAATATTCGACCAATTTAAAATAATTTTCCTCATCAAACCCTCTGAGGAAAAAGACAAGAAAAACACTAAACATCAGGAAATAGATCTAACAGCCCAAATTATAACTTTCCGTTAACCATCCTATAGTAAAAAATAGGGCTTCCTACTCTCTAGACAAGAATAAGACATGGAGATAATTTTATTCTACTTCCAACACTAATATCCTTACTTGAAATGACTTCAATATGTTGATTTCCCATTTTTTATATTGCCACACACCTTCCATTTCTCCCAGTCTATCATTCCCTTCATAGATTCATTTGTATTTTTATCTAGCTTTATAGCCATAATCAGCCATTTCCAAACTGCTTGTAGTACCTTAAAATCCTTTGTCCCTTGACTATTCAGGCTTGTTTTATTTTTAATGTGATGCAGAAAATCAGAAACTATGATGCAGTCCACTGCACATTTTTGTTCTCAACTTAATCCTCATCTTATTCTTCTTATTTCCTCCCTAATGTTTTTTTGTTTTGTTTTGTTTTGTTTTGTTTTACAGAGACAGAGAGAGAGTCAGAGAGAGGGATAGATAGGGATAGACAGACAGGAACGGAGAGAGAGATGAGAAGCATCAATCATCAGTTTTTCATTGCGACACCTTAATTGTTCATTGATTGCTTTCTCATATGTGCCTTGACCGTGGGGCTACAGCAGACCGAGTAACCCCTTGCTCGAGCCAGCAACCTTGGGTCTAAGCTGGTGAGCTTTGCTCAAACCAGATGAGCCCGCGCTCAAGCTGGCGACCTCGGAGTGTCGAACCTGGGTCCTCCACATCCCAGTCCGACACTCTATCCACTGTGCCACCACCTGGTCAGGCTCCTCCCTAGTGTTTTATTTTAGCTGTTTGACAAAATTTCTGCATTTTCCAAGACTCACACCCCCCCCATTTCCACTGCTTAAATTCTGTCCTTACCATCACATTAACTCTCAGGAAATAATTAAAGCTCTCATTAGGACACTAGTAAACAGAGATTCATGGACTGTAGTCTAAGATCAAAATTTGAAGGCTGGTGATTGGTGATGAAATTTGAAAAAGAGAAGAGTAGAGAAATGGCTCTAGGTTAGACCAGCAGCCTTCGTATTGACTCTGAAACTAGAAACATGTGGGGAAGGTACAAGTAAGTGTAACATATCAAAGAACTTTATCTGGTGGGAGATCACTGACAGTATCAGAAATGGGGGCACCAATTGGTAGACCCTAAAGTGCCGTGGTTGAAAACCAGTTGACTGGAAACATATTTTGTACTTGGAGGGTAAACTATGTTATTATTATTAATTTTTTTTACTGTCTAAGAAAGATGATGGAAAGGAGGAAAATCCATTGAATATCAACAAAGAGCAAGAAGCTTTTTGTTTTCACACTTTCTCTTCCCAGATGTTCCTCTTTCTTTTTTATTACTATCATTTTAAAGTTTGCTATTTTACACAAGATAGGTACACATAACCAAAGACTTATATTTGTATTTAAGTTTAAAAGTTAAAGTTATCATATGAAATTTATTAATATTAAGAAAGACAAGTGTTTAATGATTAGACCTCTTTGGAATTTATCATTGTATTTTAAATAATGTTGGCCTTCTTTTCCTAATATAATCCAGGACTATGGGTGTGTGAGTATCATGAATACTGATGGGTTGTTCTACCCAGCACCACCTTATCATATTCTGGAAAGGAGCCTCGTGCAATAGGGATAGGTCATGGACTCTAATACCAGGTTGCCTGGCCTCAAATCTTAATTTTATCACATTTTCCCTAAGTAACAGGGGAAAATGTCTACTACCTCTAATCCCCTGTTTTCTCTTTATAAATTTGAAGGGTTAAAAATAGCACCTTCCTCATAAGATAGCTAAGAATTGAATGCAATGATACAAGCAAAATGATTAATATCATTCCTGGAATATCATTAGCACCCAATAAATCTAAGGTAATATTATAATTATTCTAATGACTGCTTCTCCTTTTCTACCACATGACTGCAACAGAAACTTACATGATACAAAGAGCAAACTCCCTTGACCATAGCTGACTAGTTAAGATTGGGACCCCCACCCTAAATGAAACTCATGGGTCCCTTCTCATATTTGGATTGGACTGTCTCCAAGACCTCATGCTAGTCATTCAGAAAAATGCAAATATATTTATTGAAATGTTAAAGAAATTTCAGGGAAATAAATTACAGTGTAAGAGGGGAAAAGATTAAAGTTCTAGTGCACTTTGAATTTCCAAAGGATAGTACCTTAAGGCGTAGACCTTTATTAGGGAAAAGAAATCTCTGTGAACAATGCTCCCTACCCCAGACTTAGGTCTCCCTTCCCTATATTCTTCCTTTCACAAATCACCCTATCATGCTTCCTTTGTACCTCTCCCTTCCACCATCCCTGCAAATTATAATCAACGCCAGTGGTTGTCAATCTAAGGCAATCTTGACCCTCAGAAGATATTTTTGGTTGTCACAACCGAAGAGAGCAGTGTTGCTGGCCAGAGATGCTGCTAAACATCCATATCCTACAATGTTCAGGACAGCACTCTTCCCCAACAAAAAATTATCTGGCCTAAAAATATCAATTATATGGAGGTTGAGAAACCCTGGTCTAAACCTACACAGAAGTCAATCTTTTCTCCACTACCAAAAGTCAATTCTACCTTTGAAATCAGTGTTCTCTCATTTTTGTATACAAAAGTTTAATTTCTTTCCTGTCTACTTAATTCCTGCCAGAATCATACAGCACAAACTTCATCTTTGAGGTCATTTGATACCCTGAAAATGTATCAGGATAATTACATTCATGTAATTCAGACGTTAGTTATGATGGAGCTGGGAAAAGAAGGAAACTTGCCTATCATTCCACCACAAATATATTCCAGGAAGGTACATGGGAGAAAGTATGTATTCTCCAGAAAATATGTGAAATTAGCAAGACAGCTATTGTGATTATTAATGTTGGAAGAATTCTAAGGGGAAATAACAAATTTTTTTTAAACTTGTTGGATGTTTTATATTAAAAGAATATTAACCACAAAGTCAGTAATGATAAATAGTATGATGGGCTATAGTCACCAAATTTTTAGAAGGTATTTATAAATAGTATTTCAGATAGAGTAAATGGTGAACCTTCAAGAACTGAAGTATGAGTCCTGTCTTATTTCACAAAGGATATCAATGGGATGAACTGTGGTGACCATGTCATGTTACCCAGTTAGTTATAAGACTGACTGAAGTACTACAGTAAGTTACAGTAAAGACAGAAAGGTACAGTAAAGACAAATTCATGATGACAAATATCTATAAAACTAGATAGCTAAACTTATTTTATATAAACCACTACAACATAAAAAGTATTTAAGGAGAGAACCTGAGGTATTTTTATTGTATCAATAAATTAATGTTCTTATTGGCTAAAAGTTGTAATAAGAATGAATGAAAGTCAACAGAGCAAAACATATAGACTAATTCTGATATCAGTAAATATACAGTGCTACCTTGAGATATGAACAGACCAACATACAAATTTTTTTAAGATACAAGCTGCAACTCAGTCCATATTTTTGTTCGAGATCCGAGAGAAAATCCAGGATACGAGTTGTGATTCGGGAAGCTGCCGCTAGTTGGCACGCTGGTGCATGGATCCAGTATGGGCAGTTTGATATAGGAGTTGACTGACTTACAAGCTTGGTTACAGAACAAATTAAATTTGGATCTCAAGGTACCACTGTATAAGATAGAGAAAACTGAGTCAGCCAAGAAAAGGATTCAATATTCAAAAAAAAAAAAATGTAGAAGATGTAAGTAATGCCAAACAAAGGTAAATTCAGCCAACTTGATCTTTGCAATGGAAAGAAATAGACATCAGGAGGAATAGTTGAAATGGTCATTGGTCTTTGGACACAAAATCAGAGTAAAACTGTCCAACTTGTTTTGGAGAAAATTAAGTAAGGTTATATGTACAGTGCAAGCTCTTTGCAAAAAAATCTAAGCTTGAGTTTTTTATCCAAGTTTACCATTACATATCTCCTATCCCACTGGATAATACAAATGATGATGACAAAAAAATTTCCTAGTCTATTTTGTACTTTCCATTATAAAAACCATGAAGTTATTTGTATGATAGACACAGAGATGTACTGTACAGAATCTCTTTCAAGGAAGGACTTAGTGCCTTCTGCTCAGTTCCTTCCTGGACCTTTCAAACCTCCTTGTAAGAGGTCATGCCCTTCCTGAGGCAGCTTGCTGAGCCCTGTATGTGACACACAGATGGGATGTTTTCTCCGAAGTTCTTTGCCAAGTTGGTCAAAGTGTTGTTGGGCTAGGATTGAAGTTCAACTACTTCCTCTGCCCCATCCTGCTTCCTCGCCTTTCTTTTGACCCTAAAATATTTTGTACCTAAACTTCTTAATATTGGCTTCTTGAGAACCCAATATATTTGGAAGAATCTCAGAGGTTTTTAGTCAGACCTTCCACTCAACTGCAGTATCTCATGGAACTTCAAAATATCATCATCATAGTCTGGAGTGAGGAAAGAGTACAGACTACAGTCTCACACTGTTAGCTCTAATTAGCTATTTGAGTTTGGAGAAAGTATTAATTCCTCTAAACCTTGGTTTCCTTACTTGTAAAATGATGTTAATTTACTAAAAAAAGAAATGATTGCAAAAATAAATCTTAAATAATGTATATAAAATGCTTGACATGGTGCCTGGCTCATAGCAGTTGTCCAGTAATTGTCAACCACACTCCATTCCAATAGCAAAAAAAAGAAAAAAGAAAAAAAAAGATCAAATAATTTACAAATAAATAAATCTTTTAAAAAAAGAACTTGCGGCCCTGGCCGGTTGGCACAGCGGTAGAGCGTCGGCCTGGTGTGCGGGGCTCCCGGGTTCGATTCCCGGCCAGGGCACATGGGAGAAGCGCCCATTTGCTTCTCCACCCCCCCCCTTCCTCTCTGTCTCTCTCTTCCCCTCCCACAGCCAAGGCTCCATTGGAGCAAGGATGGCCCGGGCGCTGGGGATGGCTCCTTGGCCTCTGCCCCAGGCGCTGGAGTGGCTCTGGTCGCGCAGAGCGATGCCCCGGAAGGGCAGAGCATCGCCCCCTGGTGGGCAGAGCGTTGCCCCTGGTGGGCGTGACGGGTGGATCCCGGTCAGGCGCATGCGGGAGTCTGTCTGACTGTCTCTCCCCGTTTCCAGCTTCAGAAGAAAAAAAAAAAGAACTTGCAGCTTGGTGATGTTAATTAAAAGCTTTGTTTCCTTATTGATGTATGTTATGTGTTGTTTCTAACATTATGGAAAAATGTTTTCTAGATTAAATTTTATAAACCTATTTAATAAAGTAATCAGAGGCAGCAGAAAAAAATCATAGTAGGGAAAAGGGGAAGATTTAAAGTAAGTCTTAAAGTAGTTGTAGCAAGAAGCATGGCCTCATGCCCACATGTACACTGAATCTATCCACTTTCCTTCATATCTGAATTTTACAATTCAATTTTACAATTTTACTAATAAGAAGTCTCTAGAGTATTGCTGGTCTAAAATGGGCTGTCCTTGGTAGTAAGAACAGCTAGAGAGAAAGAGGATTATGTTAAAAGCTAAACTCAAAGAGGGGACTTGGTGACTGTGAGAGTATAATGAGAAGCATTAATTGATATTCAGCATCAAGTTTTTCTATATCTACGTTAAGATGTCTTCCATGCGGCTGTCTCTATCCTTGACATCAGGCATATAGGCTGTTCCAACTGGATGAAAAATATTGACAGCTAGATTGTATAATAGTACAGACAGAGGCACCAGCTTTCAAACTGCAAGATTGTTATTCAACTTGGAAAGCAAAGAACAGGCCATTTCATCCAGTATCCAGTCACCTTGGAAGCCATTCATGGCACAGAGGAAAGCTTTAGCAGTATACATTTCAGTTTTTATCTCTACTACAAAACGTTGTTTTAGCCCCACAGCTCCTTAGGAATGAAACCAGTGTCAAAGATTTAATGCCTTTTCACATTAGTGATGTCAGCACAAAATGGCCATCTTCTCTGAATAATTTATCTTCCCACTGCATAATTTTATTATCTTCTTTTTTACGTTTTGGCTTTTTACTATAGATGGGGAGGTAAATGGTTGTTAGTCCCCGACAAAACCTGTGGAGCATCCTTCCCATCAATCAATTAAAAAACACTTACCTTACATTCAACATGATTTATTTCTTGTTAATACAATTGTCTCACTATATCCTTCTATTATTATACCCTTAATTCCATTAGCCATTCGCTTAATGCTCTCTTTAAGGCTGACCCCCAAAGAGCTTGGAAGAGAGAGAGAAGTTCTTCTAATAGTGGCATTGCCAATAAAACTCTGGAAGCTCTTCTCCTAAAGCCTTGTAGGTCACAGGAAAGATAGGTCACAGAATGTATCCTGAATAAAAAGAATAGAGCAATCTCTCATTTATTTGTTCTGATGGATCCTCTTGGTGGCTTAAAAATCTTTAAGAGCTCTTATCTTAGAAGTCAACGCAATAGGTTCACAAAGCATAATCCTACACATTAAATTGCTTTTCTTAAATAAATTTAAAAAGGAGAAAACAAAGAGAAAAACCCATTGGAATTGTTTGAAGAGTAGTGGCTTGCTTGTTTGGGGGGTAGAGCAAAAGGTTAACTTCTTAAACAGTTAAGTGACACAAAAACATTGTAGCAGTATTTCTCACAGTGATGGGGGTTACCTATTCTCCAATAAACTTCCTCTACCTGGGTTAAAATTTGAAAACTCAAAAAAGAAGCCCTTGTACTGCACTTCTAAAATAATACATTGAACAGCTGCTATGATTCCTCTCAGTGAGTTCATATGCTTACTTTTTGAAATTTAATTGAATGACTATCTTCATACAATTTACAGGCACATATTTTTCTATAGCAACACATACTGGATTAGGTCCAATATAGCAGGCATTATTACTTGCCTGAGAGTCACTTCTCTCTGCTTTTTGGAAATAGAAATGCAGTTTTATTGAGGTGTCTACCCTTTACATGGGGATCCCATACAAAGCCTAAGGGTAGCTCTGGTCAGTTAACCAGTACTGGGCATATCATAGTCCATGTTAGTCATTCATCTTAGGACAGGCATCTGCCCTAAACAAAAAACAAGAAACATAGACAGGGTTATGACTGCCAGTGATGCCTAGACTTTTGACCATTGTGTGACCCTAGGGAGAGAGCACTGAAAGCAAAGCCAAGAGCCTGGGTACAACAGAGTAGAAAGACAAAATGTATTGTTTTCAATAAACCTAACTTATCCCTGGAATTAATCAAACTGGGCCTACCCTACTTCAACACTTTTTGTTATATGAAGTAATATATAATATATATACTCATTGTTTAAGCCAGTTAAGTCAGCATTGTCTATGAACTATAGCTATAGGCACCCTTGTTATACATGACGGGTGCCTTATTTAAGTCTTTTATTTACTGTTCACAAAAAAATATATATATGGGATATTTGCAAGTGAATATGAAGCAATAAAAAAAGCATTTGATTTTATTATTTTATAAGAACATCATAAAAGTAAATGACAAGTCAAAGAAAGTTGTTTGATTATGCAAATGAGATGCAAAACCAACTTTTATTTCATTGGTGAAAATGCACCATACAAAAGGCTGAAAGTACTGGAGTATCTGCACGTTCCCTGATCCCCTAATTTTTATAAGCAGTGTATTTTTGCTTTTTGCTTTGTGGACAAAAAAAGGAGCCACATGCTGAACCTAACAAACTCAGGGAACGCTTGCATGATGGTTTTACAGACTCAGAGATCTAAAGTAACCACACAGGATGGTCTGAAATATAAATTCTTTAACTAAAAGCATTTTATGGTGGGTAGTCATGTACTAGGGAGTTATTCTCTATCTGAAAAAAAAAAGCAAAGCAAGGTCAATGCTTGCTTTGAAGCCTGTCTATTGTCTTTTGCATCTATAATAATGTACCTGATAGCATGCCTTTGAAATGTAGGGGCATGCCGCCTCAGGAAAGGCATCCCACTGGAGCAAGAACCAACAAATCCCTTCATTGTTAACAAACCCCTTCATTGTTAACAAATCACTTTATTGTTAACAATCACTTTATTGTTATTATTATCATGTTAACTAACATCCCTATCTTATGCCTTCCTATGTAAAAAATGTTTCAGGTATATACATTTTTACTCTTTATTCAATTTCAGAGACTTCCCCCATCTGCTTTCTCTCGCCTCCCTAATCTATCACCAGTCAATTTCATGTAACCCCCTTAAGTCTTTCCCTTTGATTCTAATGTATAAAATAAGTGATGAAACCTCCATTTCCCTGAGCACTTCCTCAATCTGTTGAGGCCTTGCTTCCCTGAAATTGTCAACAGTTTAGCTCAAATAAACTCATAAAAATTTTTACAGGTTTGGAAATGTTTTTTTTGCGTTGACAGTGTACTCCTCTTTTCTCTCTTTTCCATTAAATTTTCCTTTCCCAATTCCACATCACATTCCACTTAGCCCTATTCCAAATTACCCTGTGTTATCAATCTAAAATGTATCCATACAACATACTTCCAGTCAAGATAGTGGTGAAGGCAAATGTGGTACTTGAATCCTCCCACACCCACATCAAAAAATATAACTAAACCACAGAACAACCATCATTCAGAACCACCTGAAATCTAGCTGAATGGAAGTCCTTTAATAAGGGCTTTAAAGAAGCTACATCCAGACTGGTGGGAAGGGCAGAGATGCAGAATGGGTTGGTTCCACACCAATGTGTGATGGATACAAATCAGGAGGGATAGCTCAGCTGCAGAGATCCCCCTGAGGAGTGAGTGGTTCCAGCCTCACACCAGGCCCCCCAGCCCTGGGTTCCAGTGCCAGAAAGAGAAGTCCTTATAATTTCTGTAAAATCCTGTGGAGTTTGTGGTTGAATGAGAGGGAGAGCTCTGAGAGTTCCTCTTAAAGGGCTTGCATATGGATTTACTCATCAACAGCTTGAAAGGAACCAGGGACATATGGGAAGGACTGAATTATCTGGCATCAAGATGAGAGCCCAGGGCAACTTTCTGCCAAACAAAAGTGCTAGCAGAGGCCATTGCTCCTTTTCTAAGACCCCTCCACAGAGCCAGCAGACAGGTACTACATCTGAGTCTGCATCAACCTGGCTCACACTGTTACCTCTGCCCTGGTGATTCCTTAAGATCCCACCCCATCTAACTTGAGGGCCTATACAAACTGTTGCCAGTGGCTTTTCCATACAAATGGCCTCTCTTGCCTCATGCTTTGGAATTTCTTAGAAACCTTTCAAACAAGCCTCTGCCGACCTCATAGGTCTTGTTCAGTGGCCTCCAACCTGGCACGAGTGGCAGCCAGCCTTGGTTTGCAGTTTGACCTCTCCTGGGCACCCAAAGCCCAGCACAAGTAGCAGCATCTGCAGATTGCTCTGAAGCTCATGCCAGGTAGTCCCAGGCAAGGCTCAGGCATTGGCTGACCTTATACTTTTGGGAAGCCCCAGAGCCAGTGCACCCAGCAGACAGCCTCAGAACACTCCAGGTTACAACCATATCACCTCCACAAGCAACGCACTTAGGGTCAGACTCAGTGACCACCAAAGCCCCACTGAAGCAAGTCCTACTCCATAGGTTCAACTCCTGCACAGCAGCTCCTCCATTGTTGTTGCAGTGAGTCCTCACAGCTGGCTAGCCTGGAGCTTAATCCCTCCCAGTGACACCAAAAGCAATTAAGAGTCAGCTATAACAGGACAGTGCAAACAGTCTACACAGGGGTGCACCTGAAACACCCAGCTTCGGTGAGAAAGGAGGCTATGCCACTGGGTCCTATAGGACACCTTCTATATAAGGCCATTTGACCAAATCCAGGAAACATAGCGCTCTACCTAACATTGAAACAAACATAGAGAAGTAGGCAAAATACAGAGACAAAGAAACAGGTCACAAATAAAAAAATTTGAAAAAAAATGGGAGAAATCTCCAGGAAAAGAACAAAATGAAAGGAAAGAAAGCAAACTAGAGATACAGTGTTCAAAAAATTGGTTATAAGGATTCTCAGGGAACCTAGAACTTCATGGTACTTGGAACTTCAACAACATGAAAAAGGATATAAAAACTATACAAAAGGACTGGTCAGAAATGGATACACTAACTGAAATAAAAAATAATTTACAAAGAATCAACAGTAAAGTAGGCCAAAAATCAAAGCAGCAATTTGGAAGCTGAGGTAGAAAAAACACACCCAATCAGAACATCAACAACAAAAAAGAATCCCCCCCCCCAAAATGAAGACAGTGTAAAGAGCCTCTGAACTTCAAGTGCACCAATATTTTCATGATAGAGGTGCTGGAAGCAGAAAAGAAAGAGCAAAAATTTGAAAACAATTTAAAATAATAACGACAGAAAACTTTTGTAACTTGGTGAATGAAATAGACATCCAAGTCCAAGAAGCACAGAAAGTCACAAACAAGATGAACCCAAAGAGACCCATACCAAAACACATCATAATTAGCATGCAAGACAAAGAAGAAATTCTAAAAGTGGCAAGAGAAAAGCAGTTAGTTACCTACAAGGAAGCTCCCTAAAACTGTCAGCTGATTTCTCAACAGAAACATTGCAAGCCAAAGTGATGAAAAGCAAAGACCTTCAACCAAGATTACTCTATGCAGCAAAACTATCATTTAGAATTGAAGGACAGGTAAAGAGTTTCTCAGACACAAAAAAGCTAAAGGATTTCATCACCACGTGGGTACAAGATTTATCAAGATGATCACGTAGTAAGTTATATATGTCTAAAAAAAATGTTATATATGTCTAATCACTAGAGTGTATACCTGAACCTCATATAATAATGTGTCAATGGTAACTGAAGAAATTTAAAATGATTAAAAAATAAAGTATATTTATAGTGTTTTTCCATGTACATTTAATCATATACAAACACATACAAATGCACATATATGCATACATATGGCACATAAAGATGTGCTGTGTGGTGGCTTTACAAAAAAATATGACTGCATCATGCTCATTTGTTTAAATCATGTTTTTTTTGTTGTTGTTGTTTCATAATACTGTGTGGAAATATCTTCCGGTCAACTGGTATAGCTCTAAATTCAACACAGGCTCAATAATTTTTATGATATGGGTGTGAAAATTCAATAATTTTTTTTTTTACAGAGACAGAGAGAGAGTCAGAGAGAGGGATAGAGAGGGACAGATAGGAACAAAGAGAGATGAGAACCATCAATCATTAGTTTTTTGTTGTGACACCTTAGTTGTTCATTGATTGCTTTCTCATATGTGCCTTGACCATGGGGCTACAGCAGACGGAGTAACCCCTTGCTTGAGCCAGCGACCTTGGGTCCAAGCTGGTGAGCTTTCGCTCAAACCAGCTGAGCCCGCATTCAAGCTGGCGACCTCGGGGTCTCGAATCTGGGTCCTCCGCATCCCAGTCCGACTCACTATCCACTACGCCACCGCCTGGTCAGGCAATAATTTTCTTATTAATAGTTACTTGATTTCTTTTAAACTATGGCTGAAAAAATAATGAGTTAATATAAACTTGGGGCATACATTCTTTTTTACTGGTGCTTTTATTGACATAGATAGATTCCAAAAGTGGGTGCTAAAGGGATTATGGGTTTACTAATTATTAATATTTTCCCAAAAGCCTGTTGTGATTTAGTTTCACCAGCACTATAGGAGAGAAAATTTTCATCAAATTCTCACTATCACCAGTTTTCACTTTCTCAACTGTTATTAATCTGATAGGTATAATGTCATAGCTAATTTTTACTCTAATTTGTACTTTCTTCTCTGCTAGCCAATTTAAGCATATTTTTGTTTGTTATCCATTTGTATTGGCTCCTCTATGAATAGCATATTCTTTTCTTCTGGCTGTTTATTGCTGTGTGACTTATCCTTTTACTTGTAAATTTTTACATTACAGATGACAGCTTTTTGTCATTTGTGTTACAAATATTGTTATAAAATCAATCTTTTGTGTGTATCATATCCTTTCTAAACATAAATTTTAATTTAAAAAATATGTTCCTATCTTCTTTTCTACCTTCTGGGTGTACAGTTAATATTAAGAACATTGTCCCATCTTATCCTCACTCCTACCTGTATTGTATATATAAGCTTGTTTCTTACTAAAAACCTACATTTGTTCTAAAACTCTGCCACTATGTAAAAAGTTGTTAAGTTAAAAAATATTTCATAGAAACAGAAAGTAAGGTAAAGGTTGCCAGTAGCTGGAGACAGGAGGAAATGAGGAGTTGTTCCAAGGTTATAGAATTTCAGTCAAGCAAGATAAAAACAAGTTCTGGGGATCTGCTGACAACAATATGCATGTAGTTAATAATAATGGATTACCTGCCCTGGCCAGTTGGCTCAGTGGTAGAGCATCGGCCTGGCGTGCAGGAGTCCCAGGTTCGATTCTGGGCTAGGGCACACAGGAGAAGCGCCCATCTGCTTCTCCACCCCTCCCCATCTCCTTCCTCTCTGTCTCTCTCTTCCCCTCCCGCAGCCAAGGCTCCATTGGAGCAAAGATGGCCCGGGTGCTGAGGATGGCTCTGTGGCTTCTGCCTCAGGCACTAGAATGGCTCTGGTTGCAACAAAGCACCGCCCCCTGGTGGTCATGCTGGGTGGATCCCGGTCGGGCGCATGTGGGAGTCTGTCTGACTGCCTCCCCGTTTCCAACTTCAGAAAAATTTAGAAAAAAATAAAATAAAATAATGGATTATACGTACACTTATAGATTTCGTGTTATAGTGGGGGGTTTTACTATAGTAAAAACCATTTCCACTAATTTTAAGGGGAACAGTTATGATGTGGTTCATCGCAACTCAGGAGATACTTAAATAATTTTCACAGAGAATATACTAAATAAACAGTGTACATATAATAAACAAAATTTTGAAAGTAAATACAGTTCTTCCTTTTTTTTCTCATTGTCTTCACCAAATTTTAAGCTTTTTGGGAAGTTTATGACCATTTTATACAGGCATAACTTAAAGATATTAGATGTTTGGTTTCAAACCACCACAATAAAATGAGTATCACCATAAAGCAAGTCATAATCTTTTTGCTGGCAGGAGCAGGGGGTGGAAAGTGTCTTGCCTTCAATTTCTAAAAATATGCAACATTTCTGCAGCACAATAAAGCAAAGTACAATAAAACAAAGTATGTCTATTCAAACTGGTCAGAAAAGTACCATTAGATAAAAATAAGAACATTTAGAAATGTGAAAATAGTATATGTGCACCAATGATTGCAAATATAAATATATAGAAAATACTACCTCTTCATTTCTCTCTCCTTACAGATATATGTAAAATAGAGTAATCTGGGTTAACCCACGCAAGATGCAGAATTCAAGTCTATTCTTTCTCTAACTAAAAATTATGTGTCAAGTAAATGGTGTGTCTTTGCCTGAAATTAAATGTTGAAATATCTCTTTAGTCTATTTATTTGGTATTTGGTGTGTTTTTAGGTGATAAAGCCCTCCAAAAAGTGACATGACATTTAAAGAGCCATTATTACTGAAATGTTAACTAAATAGACATTATAAAAGGGAACTCTATATTCCCCTAGATTTTCTTAAATTATTTCATATTTTACACTTACATTTATGTCTTTAATCCATCAAGAATTTATTTTTATATATAGCATAAGAAATCAACTCAATTTTATTCCAAAATGATATATTTGACCTAGCATCATTCATTTAATATTCCATTTCTTTTCAATATTAAATATACATTAAATTTTCATGTATAGTTACATTTATATCTGTATTTTCAGTTCTATTCCACAGAATATTCCATCTATTACTATGACAGAAATCATGTTCTATCTACTGTAGTTATATTTTGGTATGTTCCAATATCTATTAATATTATTCCCACTATTTTCCTAATATATATTAAGATTTTAACTTTATATATACTAATATATATCATTTTAACTTTACTTGTCTATTCTTATAAATATATTCTTCCATGTGAAATTTTAAATCATTATACATCCAATTATCATACTTCACAGAAAATCTGCTATGATGCTTAATGGAATTGCACTAAATGTTTATGTCAATTCTGTGAAAATTAAAATGTATGATATAAACTTTCCAAACCAAGTACAAGACAAATCTTCCAATTTGTTCAGATCTTGTTTTATATCCTTTCATGATTCTTTTTTAGAGAGAGAAAGGGGGAGAGAAGAAGGAAGCATCAACTTGTAGTTGCTTCTCCTATGGACCTTGACCGGGCAAGCCTAGGGTTTTGAACCAGCAACCTCAGCTGGTTCTAGACAGAAATGCTGTTCAGGTAGAAGCTTATCCACTGCACTACCACAGATCAAGCTCCATGACTTCTTTACTATTTATTTAAGATAGGTCCTGGCCTTATTTTTTTAATTTATCCCCTAATATTTTATCATTTTTGTTACCATTATAAATATTTTTCTTATTTCTCTTTTTCAGTTTTAATTTTTAGTATAGAAAAAGCTATTGATTTTTTATAAATTTATCTTATATGTAGTCATCTTATCTTAAAAAAACTGAGATGCATTAAGATACTTAAGGTAATCTGCAGTAAAGGATAGGAGTATTTTATGAGTAGAGAGTATATAAGCAGTGGGAGCCAAGATAAAAAATAATTGTCATAATTACTCTATCTAAACCTTCTCACACTGGGCCACAAATATATAGCCATATTGACACTACCAATACAAAGTTGGTTTTCAAAGTGGCATATTGGAACAGAAGATAAAACCTCCTTGGCATAATCAGGAGAGTACTGGTTAAAAGTTCATTTAATAGACAGAAGTATGGCAAAGTGACCAAAGTATTCTCTTTGTGAGCTTGGGCTGCCAGAAAGAAAAATATAGATTAGATGGCTTAAACAATAGAAATTTCTTTCTCATTATAGGTCAGGAGACTAGAAGTCCAATATCAAATGCCATCAGGGTCAGGTTATGGTAAGGGTTTTCTCCATGGGGTATAGATGGCTGCCTGATCATCGTGTCTTTATATGGCCTTTCCTTGGTTCACGCAATGAGAGAGACGGGGAATGGGGGGCAGATAGCACTCTAGTATCTCTTCTTATGGAAACACTAATCCCAACTTAAAGGTCCCACCCTCATGATCTCATCTAAACCTAATTTCTTCCCAAAGGCTCTTACTCCAAGTGCCATCACATTGAGGCTAAGGAATTTTAGGGAGGACACAATCAGTCACCAAATTGTCAGGGACCATAATAACAAACAATACCACAGAATGGTATGCCTGATATTGTTTGGATAATTATTCTTCTCACTCTTTGTTTTCACCAAATTTCATTCATTATATTCATCAAAAGGTATGATGAAATTAAGAAACACCAACATTTGTTCAAGTAGAAAACAAAAACCAATTTGGTGTTCTTGAAAGTTGAGGACCTTCCTTTGGTTAACAAGTGATAAACCATCTTTGAGCTCCTTTCAAACTCAGTTCACAGGACCACCTATGGACTTCTATTTAGTCTTCCTGGCAAGCTTAAAAAAGAAGTGTGGAGGGGAAAACTGTGTTTTGTATAGTCTGCCCCCAGAAGCTTCAGAGCGACAGAAATTCTATTCACAGTGGGGGACTACGAAAGCCTTTTCAGAGGCGGGTTTGTGCTACCCTTCCAATAAAGAAAAGTAAGGCCCCTAGCCTGGGATTCCTCTCTGTATTTTGTGAAGTAAGAGGTGCTGCTCTGCCTCTGATTATAACATTGAAATCTAGGGGGCTGGCTGCAGAATTCTATGCGTCATTTAAGATTTTGATGCTAAAGTGAATTCAGAGGGGAAAAACATGTTTCTTCCAGTCTGGCATTGCTGGTAATAATGAGTATCAATTGGGGTGATGACAGAGTTCACCTGGTTCAACCCCTCACTCTGGAGAGCCCCTACCCTAGTCTTTCTAAATCATGATTACCTTCTTTCTATACTGCTGAAGACTTGGCCTAGACCAGATCAAATAAAAGAATGAAAGGTAGCCCTGGCCAGTTGGCTCAGTGGTAGAGCGTCGGCCTGGCATGCGGAAGTCCCGGGTTCGATTCCTGGCCAGGGCTCACAGGAGAGGTGCCCATCTGCTTCTCCACCCCTCCCCCTCTCCTTCCTCTCTGTCTCTCTCTTTCCCTCCTGCAGCCAAGGCTCCATTGGAACAAAAGATGGCCCGGGCGCTGGGGATGGCTCCTTGGCCTCTGCCCCAGGCACTAGAGTGGCTCTGGTCGTGACAGAGCAACGCCCTGGATGGGCAGAGCATTGCCCCCTGGTGGGCGTGCCGGGTGGACCCTGGTCGGGCGCATGCGGGAGTCTGTCTGACTGCCTCCCAGTTTCCAGCTTCAGAAAAATACAAAAAAATAAAATAAAAATAAAAATAAAAAAGAATGAAAGGTTTTTCTAAAATAAAACTTAAAACATAAGAGAGTAGGTGATAGTGTTGGCAGTATTCACATGTTATTTTATTTCTGAGTTGATAACAGCTTTCACTCTGTGTGTCTAGTGCTGCTAGAAGCAGGAGAGTTTGCAGTGATGCTCCAGTCTGGTTTGCATTACAGCACAGCCCCAGGTTTAATTATCACGTTGTATGATGCATTATATTGAGCTTTGTTTTGGACAATCTGGACTATGCGGACTATGCAATCATTTAATGGTTCATCCAGGTAAACTTAAACCAGACTGCTTAGACTCAAATCCTGGTTCTCCTTATTTGTTCAGCAAGTTACCTAAGCTCACTGTCTCTCAGTTTGCTCAGCTTTAAAATGAGGATAAAATAGAACACACTTAATGGAGTTCTGTGACAATTAAGCATGTAAAACAGTGCCTACTTAGAAAACACTGGGTAAGCATTAGATATTATTTTTCACTGTGCTAAACATAATGTCTCCTAATAAGTAGCACCTAATAAGTAGCAGTGCCTTGGTGAAAAAAGAAGAGAATTATGCAATTCAGCACATTTATTAAATTCCTATATCCATCTGCATAATGTATTTTAATAAAATGTAATTGCTAAACAAAAGTTTAATGAAAACTCAATTTAGATACTTAATTTACATATTTGATTCCTGACTTTTTTACTAACAAGTATTGTCCAAAAAACATTACAGTTGTTTTTGTATGCACAACGGGCTTAGGAATCGTGTATGTATTCAATATGTATATACATATATATTTATAAAAGAACCATGAAGTAAAATCCACATAATCACACCCATAATATCTCCCTCTAACTCTAAGGTCTGAGTAATCTCTTTTAAAAGGTTAATGTGAATTCTTCCTAAATTTTTCCATGTTTATAAAAGACATTTACACACACACATGCACACACTATACACAGAAGTATATAGATGAATATATATATATATATATATGTATTTACAAGAGAGAATCAGGTTGGATGTATCAGTTTGCAACCTGTTCTTTTATTTTAACAATTCATCGTGACTCTCATTCAGTGTTAGGATGCTTAGATTCATCTTATTGTTTTTAATAAATGCCTAGTAATTCATTATATAAATATACCCAAAATCTACTTAAACATTACCCTTTTGACATTTGCTTAGGTGGTTTCTTTTATTTTTCTATTGTAAACAGTACTGCAATAAGCACTCTTTTATCTAGATCTCTATTTGACTGTTATTTAAATTAGTATATTTTTGGTACACATAGCAACTACAGGCAAGGAAGATAGCTCACTGGTGGGGAAAAAGATGACAACAGCACGGCATGCAATAATACTTTAAAAGTAATTAAGACATTTGACCACTGTTCAATTAATTTTCCTTTAATCCCTTTATCTTCATTCTCCTCTCCAATAAATATAATTTTATAATACTGTTTTATTATTGTTGTTGCCAATAGCAACCATTCGCAATGACCTAAGACTGCCCTCCTGAGAGTTTATATACTGTAACTTGATCTGTGTTATACTTGAAATTTACAAAGAAATTATGTCAAGAATATTTTTTCTCAAAATACAAATATTTTTTAAATTTCGTGTAACATACAAGGAAAGCAAGGTTCTTGCCCAAAATTATAAGACCAAAGAGCATAAAAATAGAAAATGTAATTCTTTCTAATCTTAGGTTTTTAAATCTTGCCAGTACTGGCACTGAGGGCTGACCCGTGCACTGCAGGAGGTAAGCCGAGTCCCTGACCGCTAGGTGCTTGCAGCACCATCCTCAGTTGTGACAAAAACAGGCAGGTCTCCAGACATTGCCAGACAAGCACAAGTGTCCCTGGTCGAGGATCAAAGTGATCCTGCCTCTCAGAGGAAACTCTGTTGACAGTTTGAAAATAACAATCCAGATTTTAAAGGCAAATAAAAACGTCTTTATACAATTAGGAAGTGTCTATACTGTACAGGAGACTTTTAAAAACTCATTTTTTACACTTAACAATATATATATATATATATATATATATGGCCAAATCTCCAAGTCAATAGCCATAGGCTTACTTACCTTATCCTTTTAACAGGTACGTTTAATTTTCACTGTATGAATTCACCAGGATCATATATATTAATGGACATTCTGATCTTTTTCTTATAATTTTTAGTTGAAAGTAATGCTCAATAAATTCACCCATACTTATGTTTCTGCACACTTCTATTTTTCCTTCAGAATTGCTAAGTCAAATAGTATAGACATATTTAATATCATAATTTTATGATAATTATCAATATATTTTTCATATGAGACAAACAAAATATTGACCTAGGCATGCTTTTAGCCACCCAAATAAACATACAAATAAAGAAGTCCTTTCTTCCCAGGCACACTGACATGCATTCTCTTGGGGGAAAAAAATGAAATAAAAAGAATGCTATCTTCTCTTTGCTTTATTTTAAGACTTAAAGCTTTGACCAACACAACAAAACCTTCTTGTCTTAAAGATAAAAACTGTGCTAAAGCAGATCAACTCACGCATGCAAGGGGGACAATGAAAACAGCTTTGGTTGAGAGAGAACGGTTATTGATGATCTACAGGGAGAGGAGCACCTTGGTCTTATTTCTCACCTTGTCGCAGAAGACAGCTAAGTTGTGAGGTTAAATTGAAGTTGGTAAATACACAATTATTCAGCTTGTGTCTCGGTAATAAATGTGCCTGTAGGCAGTGAACCTGCCAGTCCTCAGAGTGCCACTTTGCTGATTAAGGAGATAAAAAGAGGATATTGTGGAAAGGGTCATTTCAAGAGTAATGAATCCTTACTCTGTCACTGTACTTTGCCGACAAGGAAAAGAAGTTTAACAGAGATGAGGCATCCTAGAATATTCAGGTGGCAACACGGAGCAGGACAAATCAGAGATGACTATTCCAGGCCATGAAAAAACAGCAGGCTCTCTGATGGCTGAGAAATGACTATATTGGTGAATTAAGTACATCTCAGGGAGAAGCCTTATTAAATTAGCCTAATACCTTATTGCATGATCAATAACAATGTATTTATTTTGTACTATGGCTTTGAGTGACTTTTCATTAGGAATTTAAATGACCTTAGAAAGCTAGCGAGTATCAATTTAGAATACTTTCAGGAGATATTAGCCTGGCCTCAGAGCAAAAGATGAGTGAAAATGCAGCTCATTATTTAAGTCAGAAAGAGAATGTCAAAAAACATTTCGCCTTAGCATTGAGAGAGGTAGCCCAAGTTATATACCCAACCCAATGCTACCGTTCTGGGTTTGTTTTTATTATTCTTCCCAGGTTATGAATAAAATAGATCAAGAAAGAGTATGTTCACAGTCCCAGTGGATATTAACCCAGATGACTGTTATGATAAAGAAGGTCGTGAGATTGGAAAAGACAGAGATATTGTTTTAAGTTTACATCTTGTCAATGTTCCACCCATGCTCCCTACAATTCCTTTGTCATTTTCATGTTCACAGACTCTGGGCAGGCTCTCACTCCCAACAGCCCACTGCCCTTACACTACAAGAAAACCTTTCTGGAACTCTAAGTGCCCATCCTGCTGGTAGCCCTGAACCAATGACTGGCAGATGTACACTAAGCTTTTTCAACCTGAGCAGTATGGACATTTGGGTCCACATAATTATGTGGGGGTGAGGTGTTGTCCTACACATTGTAGAAAGCTTAGCAGCATTCCTGGCCACTACTGGCCACTACCTACTGGATACCAGTATCACACTCTTCTCAGTGTGATGTCGAACATGTATCCAGACATTCTCAATTGTTCCCTGCGGGATGAATCATCCCAGGTTAAGAACCACAGGTATAAAAGTATAAATCCCACAGCCCCCTTGCTCAAACTGGACCATTCTGAGATGGGAGCAATGGTGGCTACAGAGGTCCTTAAGGAATCACACTGTGGAACTCTGCCTGTCCCCATGCCCTTGCTTAACCTCCTCCCCCTCCCTGCTCCCATTTTCTAATCCCACTATCAGTTGCCCCAGGAACACTTCCCAACAGAGAAATCCTATCTCAGTATCTGCATCCAAAGATGCAACTTAAGGCTTACTTCTTCACTACTGAGCTGCTTCAGTGGTAGTCAACCTGGTCCCTACCGCCCACTGGTGGGCATTCCAGTTTTCATGGTGGACGGTAGCGGAGCAACCAAAGTATAAATAAAAAGATAGACTAAACTATAGTAAGTTGTTTTATAAAGATTTATTCTGCCAAACTTAGCGAAAATCTGACATAGAGTACTTGGTAAGTATCATTATATGCTTTAACTTGCTGTAACTCTGCTTTATAAATTTTATAAAGTAAAGTTACTTCTCTACTTTATAAATCACCATTACTGTGGAACCGGTGGGTGGTTAGAAAACTTTACTACTAACAGAGATACAAAAGTGGGCGGTAGGTATAAAAAGGTTGCCTACCCCTGGACTAGATGATCACAGAATTAGATGACACTATCTTTTTTGGCCCACTTATTACTCTACCTCTACCTTTACTGGGAATGTCAGTTCTTACTGGGTTTACTTAAAAATGAAGAGAAAAAATACTGTTATCTCTAAAGCAATTTTTTTCTGGATATAGCAGGCAACCCTCCCCAAATCTGTGATTTTGCTTTCTGTGCTTTCAGTTACCCATGGCCAACACAGTCTGAAAATATTAAATAAAAAGTTCCAGAAATAAATAATTCCTAACTTTTATATTGTGAGCCATTCTGAGCAGTCTGATGAAATCTTGTGCCTTCACACTGCATCCACCCAGGACGTGAATCATCCTTTGTCCAGCGTATCCACACTGCACGTGCGGTACAATAAGACATTTTGTGAGTGCAAGCGAGAGACCACATTCACATAACTCTTATTACAGTATACTGTTATAATTGTTCTATTTCATGCTTAGTTATTGTTGTGAATCTTTTACTGTGCCTGATTTATAAAGTAAACTTCATCACAGGTATGTATGTATAAGAAAAAACAATATATTAAGTTCCATCTGCAATTTCAGGCACCCACTGGAGGTCTTGAAATGTATCCCCTGCAGAATACAAGGGGGGAGTACTATATTGACATCCAAATTCTGTTTATTCTCTCTCCTAAACCCCACCCCCACCCCCACCCCAAGCATGTTCTCTTTAGCCTGAGTAAGCATCTTTTTGTTTTCATCATTTAGAGCAGTGAATTTTCTGTGATTTCTGTGGTCTCCCACTTACCACTCTTAAATCTCCTTTTTCTTTCCAGTCATTCACCAGCCTAATCTTCACCTCACTTTCTTTGGAGTGCTAGAAGCACGCTCCAATCTTTTTCTCTTATTTTATCTACTTCTAATATTAATACTTGTTTTATTATTTATTACCTCTCTCTTTTAAATCTTTACTTGTTCTCATTTACTTTTTCTAACTAGGTTTCAATAAGGACACGAGAAAAAAAAAAAGAAAAATCCATGAATGTTTGAATAAACCCAAGCAGTTTTGAGATAGTAAATCTATACACACATATTTTAGAAAATAAATCAGAGACAAAACCAGTACTCTGTGGATGTTTGTCAGCTCTAAAAGAGAAAGCAACATGCAAGCACACCTCTTCCCTGCCCACAGCTCTCTCTAAATCCCTGCTTACTACTCAAGACTCTAGAATGTTATCTTGAACACCACTGATCTGGTGCCTTTTATTTTACAAGTGGCCTTGAGACACATCTCAAAATGAAGATAAAAATAAAAATGATCCCCTTCTGATGACCCTGCTAAGCCAAACGAATAAAATCAATAAAAACGCAATTAATTTGGATTCATTTGGATTGAGAAATCCAGAGGGGAAAAAAAATAAAGAACATATTTGCCAGAGTCTGTGATGTAGCTTTTGGCCAGAAATCCTGCTTCCGAAAGCATCGGCCTCAGATAGTGCTGCAGTAATAAACTCCCTGTGTCTTATACAGCCATAAATCCTTGTACTACCAAGATTTCAATGCTCTCTTCTCTTCAACCCACACATAAAGCATTCAGGCACTAATTTCGAATATTAATTAAATCTGAGAAAATTGCACTGGGACTCAGTTACTATTCCATTACCTGTATAACTATTAAAAGAAAGCTGGATTATCCACTTCAAAGAAAATGAAATAAACTGCCCCTTTCTAAAATAATGATGATGCACTAGGAGGAGTTAATGTAAACTAGAACAGTCACCACAACTATATGTGATCAAACATAAATGAGGATTTGTATTTCTTGCAGGTAGATGAAAAATATGGATGTTGATTTTTAAAGGTGAACATATCTTACATTGTAAAACTAACAAAGGTGTGTTAAACGGGCTACAAGACAAATTCAATATGCTTCCCTGATGGTACCAGCAACTAGCAGTTGACATAGGGGAGGTTGTGTGACAGTAAGAACAGAAGATGCTGGTGGATGCAGCAGTGGGTGGAGATGAAACATGAGAGATATGGAGCCTCAGAAAGAAAACACTAAAATGGGAGAAGATGCCTGACCTGTGGTGGCGCAGTGGGATAAAGCACCGACCTGGAACACTGAGGTTCCCGGTTCGAAACCTTGGGCTTGCCTGGTCAAGGCACATATGGGAGTTGATGCTTCCTGCTCCTCCCCCTTCTCTCTCTCTCTCTCTCTCTCTCTCTCTCTCTCTCCTCTCTCTCTCTCTCTAAAAATCAATAAATAAAATATTTTAAAAAGAACCTTAAAAAAAATATAAAATGGGAGAAGACAATAGAGGCACTGAGATGCCACAGCAGAGGTCACAGGGGAGGGAACAAAGTCAAGAGAATAACCTAAGTTCAAAGAAAAAGGCAAGAGAGACATACCCCTACTTGTGTGGAGGAAGCAGACCCTGAGTTGAAGGCATGAGAGAGGAGCTGAACTCAGAAGGTGACCGCGGAGTAGGTCATAGGTGAGAGCACGCAGCTCTTGGAAGCAAAACTTACCTTTGAGCCATCCTCAGAGAACCTTATAGTTATAGAATTTTCTCAGAGGAGACTGGATCTCTCAGAGCAGTTTGAACCCAGTGGTCACTGGATAAGCACGGGGCCCTCAAGAGAATCCAGAGACTGAGGAAAATTCCAGGACATAACTATTGGTTAGAAATATAACCTGTGTTTTCTCCTGGGGTGGAAGTCAAGCAGAACTCTAGATGTGAGGTACCACAAAAACCCCAACAAGAACCCACTTTGATGAGCAAACACTGAACAATTAAAGACTTCATTTACTAAGTCAATAAACACTTGTTGACCTCCTTCTGTATACTAGACTCTGGGCTGAAAGGTGGGAACATAAAGGTGGTAGGACAGGGCCCTCGTCCTGGAGACTTTGAGCTCATGACTCCTGAGTTATAAATGGCAGTGGGAGTTCTGGCCCAGTGTGGCTCGTTTCACTGCCAGGGGCCTGAATGAAATAGGTTACTTCATATTTACTATTAGAACTTACAATGGATCAGGCTAAGATAAATCTCAAACATAAACATACCCAGGTCTTCATATTTGTGGTGACCTAAATGGAATATAAATTTCTATTTAATGAGCAATCGTTCTCAAGATTTCATATTTTCATGTAAGTAGAAATATTAAATATGTATATTTTGGAAAATACTGTGCATTTTTATTCCAAACTATATCTGAATTCAGTTTATTTCTGAAAGGTAACTACACCACATGGGTTCATGAATAAGCCAGAAGGAAACCTCACAGAAACTAAACTAAACAAAAAAAGAAATTAAAAAAGCTGTGGTGAGCAGATTTCACAGTTTAATGTATGCAATAGCTCTGCGTTTGAATCATCTTGTGAGAAAAAAAATTAATAGTTTTAGCCCTTATATATCATCATCCTTTTTTTTTACAGTGCAGTTACCTCCACAAAAGTGTCTATAAAAACCACACGGTGTAGTTCCCTATTTATTCTTCCTCACTTATTTCCATATCATATTCTTTCAGTTTACAAATAGCAAAATTATTTTTCTGAAAGTCTCTGCACTGCCAGCTCCAGCTGGGAATTGAAAAAAACACACACTATACTTCCTGTCTCTCATTATTTGAGGCTAGAGAGCTGAGAACATCCGTTTGCATTTTTGCTGGAGATGCTTAAAGAGACCTTTTTCTTCCACAGATTCCTGGCTTCGGGCTGCTGATATACCCAAAGCCACCTTTTATCGGAAGATCAGGATAAAGGAAGAAGTTCCATCTTTTTTTCTTTGCTTCACACACGTGTATTTACTGAATACGGTATCAGGCGCTGTCCTGGGTGCTGGAGATACAACCATGAAGAAAACACAAGTCTTAATGTGCCAGTGAGGAAAAAAAGGCAGATAAATAGACCATTAATGATAAGAACGAGGAAGTATCTACCGCCATGGGAACGTAAGAGGAAGACACTCAGCTTCGGTATCAGAGTGGGTATCACTTAGGAAAGGACATCTAAATTGACACTTAAAGGACAAGAGAGAATTATTCAGGCTTGACCAGGCGGTGGCACAGTGGATAGAACACAGACTGGGACTCGGAGGACCTAGGTTTGAAACCCCAAGTATGGGATTTATATTTCAAATTTGAGCACGGGTCATCTGGTTTAAGCAAGGCTCACCAGCTTGAGCTCAAGGTCACTGGCTTGAGCAAGGAGATCATTCGGTCTGCTGTAGCCCCCCCCCCGTCAAGGCACATGTAAGAAAGCAATCAATGAACAACTAAGGTGCCACAACAAAGAACTGATGTTTCTCATCTTTCTCCCTTCCTGTTTGTCCTTATCTGTCCCTCTCTCTGTCTCTGTCACAAAATAAAAATAAAAATTATTCAGGTTAGTTGTGAAGTTGTGTGAAGGAGAATGGGTGGAGAAAGAATCAAACAGAAAAGGAATAGACTGTAGGAAACAGGAGACAGAACTTGAGAGTTATTGCAGTACATGCTAACAACTTCTAACCTTAATTGAAGACAATATAGAGGTGAGTTTGATAGAGGAGAAAAAATTGCATCAATGATTTTGCATATTTATTTGTTGCCAATAAGTGATTTTAAAGCAACTTATTTTTCCTAAGCTGTATGTTGGCCACTGTTTCTGTGATTGAATCTCTTTTTTCAGTTTTTCTTTCTCCTGTTTGTCCAGTAGAGGATATAGAACACAATGATGCAATGATAGATAAGCAAACAAGAAGTTCTTTTTTTTTTTTTTTTTCTGAAGCTGGAAACAGGGAGAGACAGTCAGACAGACTCCCGCATGCGCCCGATCGGGATCCACCCGGCACGCCCACCAGGGGCAATGCTCTGCCCACCAGGGGGCAATGCTCTGCCCATCCTGGGCGTCGCCATGTTGCGACCAGAGCCACTCTAGCGCCTGGGGCAGAGGCCACAGAGCCATCCCCATAGCCCGGGCCATCTTTGCTCCAATGGAGCCTTGGCTGCAGGAGGGGAAGAGAGAGACAGAGAGGGAAAGCACGGCAGAGGGGTGGAGAAGCAAATGGGCGCTTCTCCTGTGTGCCCTGGCCGGGAATCGAACCCGGGTCCTCCACACGCTAGGCCGACGCTCTACCGCTGAGCCAACCGGCCAGGGCCAAACAAGAAGTTCTTAATAATGCTTTCTGTTAGTGATAACAAGGAACATAAAATATTTTAATTCTTCTGTCATGATATCAATATAAAATTTCATTTCAAAGACTGTTTCATCTGTGTACATATATAAAATGAGGGAAGAATGGGCACACGGACTATTGGAGAAGAGTGAGTAATAATTTAAGAAGGTTAAGTCCCCAGAATGTAATGGAACTTGCAAAATATGTAACAGAAAACAAAGAAGCTATTTTAGTTTAGGAAGGCATAGATATGAATCTGGGGATCATTGTAATAATATTGACAGTTGACAAAGATAAGGCAAAGCTACTCAATTTTTATTTTGCTGTTGTTTTTTTACAGAGATAGAGAGAAAGTCAAACAGAAACAGAGAGATGAGAAGCATCAATCATTAGTTTTTTGTTGCGCATTGCAACACCTTAGTTGTCTATTGATTGCTTTCTCAGGCCTTCAACAGACCGAGTAACCCCTTGCTCAAGCCAGCAACTTTGGGTCCAAGCTGGTGAACTTTTGTTCAAACCAGATGAGCCTGCGCTCAAGCTGGCGACCTTGGGGTCTCGAACCTGGGTCCTTCCGCATCCCAGTCCAATACTCTATCCACTGCACCACCACCTGGTCAGGCAATTTTTCTTTTTCTTTTATCTTCTATGTCAAAGAGAAGGATTGATTGGAAAAGATAGAGCAAATATAGGGATGAAAGAATTAAACACCAAGGCAAATGGGAAGAACAGAAAATCTTGTTCTAAATGTGTTCGAGTATGCCAGTCATTGTTAGAAGTCTCAGAGGAACTGTGTAGAAAACAGGTATAGTGCCAGATAATGGGAAAAGTGTGATATCTCTATGTTCAATAAGGAAAGAACAGTGCACGTCTCCAAGCCATACCCTAGGAATTAGCAACTTTGCTTATGCATCTCTGGCTCCATCCACCTATGGAATCATGAACTCCAAAGATAAATTGCAGGCATCTAGATTTCCTAAATATCTTAACAGGTAATTCTGATGCACAGGCAGAATGGAAACTCTGCTATAAATATATGAGCTTGACAGCAAATCCAACCAACTTTTAAACATCTTACTCTGTTTTGTGAAACACCAGTTTGTGAGCACATGAAGAGTGAATGAGTGATTGTTAAAAGTCAAGATGGGCTTAAGAATAGCAAAGCATTCCAGACAAATTTCATTTTCATTTTCATTGAGGAGGTTTGTATACTGGCATGTTCTAAAACCTGTTCACCACTTCTACAAGATATCAGTAGCTGCTGTAGAAATAGAAAAAGATTCTATGATAAACAAACCTGGGAAATTTTTACTTTAACAAAGTTAAACAGATTATTTGCTAGATTTTCTTGGAGTCTTAAAATAAGAGAATGTGTATTGGCTCTCGAGAGAGATTTAATAAGGACTCTTTCCCAAACACTTAAACATCCTAAACATCCTTCATGCTTTCTTGTTTTGCCTATCCTTCGTAACCAGTGTTTTTTGTTTGTTTTTAATACAGTATCTACTAAAAATGATTATTTTGGTTAAACCAGTGCACTTAACAAAGCAGTTTATGTTATCTTTGAAAGATATCTGAAAGAATGTTGGCTATTAATTTTATACAGAGTTTATACCTGGTAAAATGACAGTACTTTAAAAGTGTTGATTAGTTGACTCTAATGAACCTAGAAGGACTCTGTTATTCATTCAATTATTTATTTATTCACTTACTCAAAAGTACTTATTAAATATCTCGTATATACCAGACATTGTACTAGATGTCATAAATGCAATAAGTGAACATAAATCTTCATGTTGTCATATTTAATATCTTCATAAATAATTTGTATTAGGTTGTATATAATGCACAAGTTTTCAAGTATCAGACCTGAAAGGTATGGAGAATATGTTAGATGTTGAATAATAAGCTTAAGATTTAAAATCACTACTTGGCTAGAATGATGAGCAGAATATAAGATGAAATTCAGTAGTGAAAAATAACTATACAAATCTCAGCACATGAAAAGAGTCAGAAATTTAACTGACAAGCTCAATGTGAGTTTCAAATTGTTAACAAAGCATAAAAATGCATTAAGAAAAAGACTGCTCACAAAAAGAAGTTTATAGTTCTACAGACTATTGACAGTCAAAGCCAGACCAGAAGTATTATGTTTAACAGTGCCACAATTAAAGAGTCGTCATTAGCCCAGAATTCACCTAGACAGGAGCAACTAGGATGACTGGAATCTCAACATCAGTAAATATAAAGAAGAGTTGAAAGAATTAAAAATATACCATCTAAGAAAAACAAGTAGGTGTTGAAAGTTCATGATAGCTATGTTTCATAAGTAGAAGGAGGAACTGATTCATCATTGGACATTTCTAACAGCAATGAGTAAAGTTAAAATGACTAGTCTTTGGGCTCAACACAGGACAAGTTTCTAACCATTAATCTGTCCAAAAATTTAGTAAGCTGTTTCTTCACTAAAGGTGGTTAAGCAGAGGCTGAACTGCCATTTTCCAAGAATGTTATAAAATGTTAAACAATGTTTTCTCAGGACAATTTGAATTAGAAAATGATATCCTATACCTTTCAGCAGTATATCTTTAGTCTTATCAATGTTAGTGAAGGATTCTTTCACCTGCAATCTGAACACCATACTTTCCTACCTCATTCATTCATTCATTCATTCATTCAAGCTTTTATTGAACTGCTTAAATGTACCAGGTTTCCCTGATAAGCACTGAACCTCATAAAAGAATAAGACATAACTCTTGATCTTTTACTTTATAATAGAATCATATTAAAAGAGCAATGAGAGCTCAGAAGAAGAAGTGTTTTTTAATCAATCATTTTGTTGAAAACCTGATTAATGTAAAAAGGTTAGAAAGGCTTTTTAAAGAAGAAGACATTTGCACTGGACCTTGAATTAATCAATATTACATGCTTTCTAAAACTTGACATAAAGTTGTTTTTTAACACCAATTAAGAGTCAATCCTCCATAAGCCATGGCATTTCAATTCCTTCTATTTTTTTCTCTAGTATTTTCATCTCTTCCTCCCATCCCTCTTACTCAACTCTTTGCAAGTTTACCTATTTGCCTTTGACAAATCCAGTAGCTTTGTATTTTTTCTGTCTTCTCCCTTCTTATCATTAGTTTCACTAGATCTTATACCTGGGTTCTTGTGGCAGGCTCCTCGCTGGTTTTCTCCAACAGCAGGATGGCACATCCCTCCAAATTCCAGCTTCTAACCCAAGTCACTATGATCTTTACTCCCCAAGCTCCTGGCCAGCTCATCCTCTTAAAGTACTTCCACTCGTCTATGAAGTCATCCATGATGGCTCTTTTTGTTATCAAACCAAACAAATATTCTACTTTAGGTTGCAGGTTTGATTGTGACCTGGTTGCTCCTTCTTTCCCACTCTCCCTCAGTATTGATCTTCTAAGCCAGTTCTTCACTGTCCCTTTCATGCACATTATTTATTCCATTCTGTAAGATTTTACTCACATTACCCTTACAAGAATATCATTCTTTCTCCTTCACCCCCATTCTGCTTCACAAGATTCCAGCCACATTTTAAAACCTTGTTTAAATATAATCTCCTTCTCTAGAGTCCTGTGATATTGAACTCAGTAATACAAAGATCACTATTTAAATATCACCTGATAGTTTTATATTATTAGTCTTATCTTCCCTGGGTTATAAACTCCTTGAAAACAAGAATGTTTTCTGTATTCCATGAAAAGTATTATGCCCATAATAAGCTTAAATAAACAATTCTTGGCTGAAATTTTTCACTTGGGGAACCACAACAAAACACACAAAAAAATTATTGATTAAATCTAATGCTTGACTAGAGTGAACTAGTCAAGCCATTGTCCGGGTAACAATCTATAATATAATCTATTATACTTACGTATTATAATTATATATATATGGGGTATAAAAGACATCTGCGGAGATTTAAGTGGAAAAAAAAAGAGACAAAATGAATTTACCAGAACTCATCTCAAAGAAGATATTTTATGTGGTTGAAAGGAATGTTGATAAGTTCTCCAAAAGTCATGCTTGTTCTTGGAACACCAGAGAGGCTATGCTACTTTCCAAGGCCCGAAGTCCAAGGAAGAGCAGGGTTATAACAGCTGGAGAAGCCATCAGAAGTCCCCTCTGTTCTAACTCATGTGCTATATGCTCAGTCTCTCCTCTAACTTAGTGTTAAAAAATTATTTTACAACTATCAGTTCACAAGAGACGTGAAACTTTTAAATGTCCCTGGGCACCCAAATGTCCTCATCCTTCCTTAATCAACTCCAAATGCGAGCATGAAGTGAGGTTACCTCTTGCCTACCCTCAAATCTATCCCCATTTATAACTTGGACAAAGTTCCTATGCATTATTTGAGAAGGATTCCAACTATTTCTGGAAAGAACATACTGTGGAGAGAGCACAGAAGTTGGCGAAAGAGAATCCAGGTTGATGATATGGGTTCACATCTTGTTTACTAGCTCTGTCCTTGGGTGTCTTAATTTTCACATCTGCCAAAAGGGATATTTGTTAAGACTAGAATGTATGTGAAAGTTCTTTGTAAACCCTAAAGCAATACACATGTTAAATCTATATATAGGTGAAATAAATGGACATGCATGGGTATCTTCTTAGCTTTAGCTTAAAAATTTCTTATTGACATAATTACTTTTGCTTTCCAGAAACAACTAGGTTTATGACTGGATCATTTCCTTCTAATAAGGTATATTTTATGTGATAATCACATTAGGTTGTTATAACCACTGTCTATTTTCTATCGTAATTCCTCTAACTGAAAAATAATGGTGGAGTATTGACCAGAAGATAACCCTTCTTCATTATGAGTAACATCAGTGAATATATCTTTCATAGATTTTTGCTTTATTCAACAATTTTTGGTATGGGTGACCTTATTCTTTTCATGTGAGGCAGAATTAATTAAAGACAACATTTTTAATGCTACAACACATCTTGCTTAAAAAAAATAATGTATCGCTCACCAGTTCATTTTTCATGAATATAATTATTCCCTTTTTTGCAGTTGTCATTGTTCCATATTCTTTCTTTATGAGCCACTGTTTTTTAAATATAAATTTTAACCTACTATGTATATGTGAACAGCTGTTGAGCTTGTAGTCCAGGAAGGGCTGTTCACGTCCTCCAGCCAAATTGCAAGTGTTGTGATTGGAAAAGCTATTACTTTTGAGCTCACCGCAGTGAAAAGGCAAGCTAATCCTAGAAAGAAGTTTTCACATCTTGCAAAGGAAACCTTTCTAGGTAAGCCAGGGTCTCATGGCTGGGTGAAATTGTGTAACAACAATTTCAGTCCTATGGCACTTAAAATAGTCTGTCAACACATGCTTGTGTGTGCTTTTCTATTTCCTTCTAGAGGTTTTTCAGCAGAAGGGGTGAGGTTATGGACTTTGAGGTCAACTAATGTCACAAGTGAATTCAAACCCTGTCTCTACCTATTTACTTGCTGTGTGATTTTGAACATGATAATTAAACTCTCTAGGTTTCCATTTTCCCACCAGTAAAATGGAAATAATATTAGCCCATAGAAACCATTTTTATCAAAAGCTTACCATAGGCCCTGGCCGGTTGGCTCAGCGGTAGAGCGTCGGCCTGGAGTGCGGTGGACCCAGGTTCGATTCCCGGCCAGGGCACATAGGAGAAGCACCCATTTGCTTCTCCACCCCCCTCCCCTCCTTCCTCTCTGTCTCTCTCTTCCCCTCCTGCAGCCAGGGCTCCATTGGAGCAAGGATGGCCCGGGCGCTGGGGATGGCTCCTTGGCCTCTGCCCCAGGCGCTGGAGTGGCTCTCGTCGCAGCAGAACGACGCCCCGGAGGGGCAGAGCATTGCCCCCTGGTGGGCAGAGCGTCGTCCCTGGTGGACGAGCTGGGTGGATCCCGGTCGGGCGCATGCGGGAGTCTGTCTGACTGTCTCTCCCTGTTTCCAGCTTCAGGAAAAGAAGAAAAAAAAAATTTAAAAAAAAAAAAAAAGCTTACCATAATGTCTGGCACATTTTAAGTGTCTAATAAATATTAACTGGTAGTGTTGTTTTTTGTTTTTCTTATGTACCTTCCTAACTTCCAGTTTTCTTTACATGAATGATATATTTCCATAAGGTTCTGTGTGAACTATTTTGTTTAAAGCCTGTGACAAATGTTTCTATTGGCATGCATGTCCCATTCTAACTTTTGGCATTTCTCTAGAAATCTAGTGTTATGCTCTAATTATGGGGAGCAGAGGACATGGTATTTTCAAGGTTAAAAAAAACAAGCAATACTCAAAAGAAATTGGAGTGAGATCTATTGGACATTCAACCTAAGAACAGAGGTCAATAGAAGTCAGGGGGTTTTTTTGTTTGTTTGTTTTTGTGTGTGTGTATATTTTTCTGAAGCTGGAAATGGGGAGAGACAGTCAAGACAGACTCCCGCATGCGCCCCACCGGGATCCACCCGGCACGCCCACCAGGGGGCGACGCTCTGCCCACCAGGGGCGATGCTCTGCCCCTCTGGGGCGTCACTCTGTCACGACCAGAGCCACTCTAGCGCCTGGGGCAGAGGCCAAGGAGCCATCCCCAGCGCCCGGGCCATCTTTGCTCCAATGGAGCCTTGGCTGTGGGAGGGGAAGAGAGAGACAGAGAGGAAGGAGAGGGGGAGGGGTGGAGAAGCAGATGGGTGTTTCTCCTATGTGCCCTGGCCGGGAATCGAACCGGGGACTTCTGCATGCCAGGCCGACGCTCTACCACTGAGCCAACCGGCCAGGGAGAAGTCAGTTTCTTTAAACCTACCTAGGCATTATGTTTTTTCTTGTCTCTCAGGAGAGTGATTGTGCCTCTCTTAAAAACTTCATTCCTTCATCTATGTTGTTGAATGTATATAATTTAGATAGTGTTATTCATTTTATCCCATAATGTGAAATAAAGATGAATATAGGCAAAGATTTAAACAATAAAAAATCAGAGTACTTGGATCTATCTGGATATATTTTGAGAATGTCAGAAACAAATCAGAAGATGATATGACCACCACAATAAATCTAAAATCACTCTCCAACATGGAAGCTGTGGTTGAATATGTAGGCTTCCATTGCTCATTTTTCCTAGTAACACTGTTGATTATGGGGTCTGAGTTGTTATGCCTACATTTGCTTAGTGAACAATCCCATCAGGATAAATCCTATAAGGATGAAACTTTTAGTAATGAAATGAAACATGTATAAAACTAAAGTCATCATCATCTCTTCAAGCACCTCAATTCCTGTACCTCTAAAAAAAAATGTGTTCCAAAATCTGGCCATCTCTTGCTTTCAGTTCTTTCTTCCTCAATCTCTCAATAGCCTGCCAGTACCATGAATTTCCAGTTAGTAGTTAGTAACAATACTTCTTCTCCATTTTTATCACTATCATTCTTCTCCAGACTCTCTCCCCTCCCAGATGTGTCAGGCAGTAGTTGTCCTCGACATACTCTCTGTGGCTCTATTTTTTTTCCCCTTTTATCTCCCACAAACTATCAAATCTTTCCAGTTATTAATGTGTCATTTCACTGTTCCTTGAAAATAAGCACTTAAAATATTCCATACACCTGATTCCATTCTTTTAAGACTCAGTAGAGACTAGATAATCTTGTATTATAGCTTTCAACATTTTTTAGCAGCAAAATTTTATTTTGCTTTTCTTTTTTTTTTTTTTTTAATAAATTTTTATTAATGGTAATGGGATGACATTAATAAATCAGGGTACATATATTCAAAGAAAACATGTCTAGGTTATTTTGTCATCAAATTATGTTGCAAACCCCTCGCCCAAAGTCAGATTGTACTCCGTCACCCTCTATTTAGTTCTCTGTGCCCCTCCCCCTCCCCCTAAACTCTCTTCCTCCCTCCCATGTCCTCCCTCCCCCCCACCCTTGGTAACCACCACACTCTTGTCCATGTCTCTTAGTCTCATTTTTATGTTCCACCAATGTATGGAATCATGTAGTTCTTGTTTTTTTCTGATTTGCTTATTTCACTCCTTATAATGTTATCAAGATCCCACCATTTTGCTGTAAATGATCTGATGTCATCATTTCTTATGGCTGAGTAGTATTCCATAGTGTATATGTGCCACATCTTCTTTATCCAGTCTTCTATTGAAGGGCTTTTTGGTTGTTTCCATGTCTTGGCCACTGTGAACAGTGCTGCAATGAACATGGGGCTACATGTGTCTTCACGTATCAATGTTTCTGAGGTTTTGGGGTATATACCCAGTAGAGGGATTGCTGGGTCATAAGGTAGTTCTATTTGCAGTTTTTTGAGGAACCACCATACTTTCCTCCATAATGGTTGTACTACTTTACAGTCCCACCAACAGTGAATGAGGGTTCCTTTTTCTCCACAGCCTCTCCAACATTTGCTATTACCCGTCTTGTTGATAATAGCTAATCTAACAGGAGTGAGGTGGTATCTCATTGTAGTTTTGATTTGCATTTCTCTAATAACTAATGAAGCTGAGCATCTTTTCATATATCTGTTGGCCATTTGTATCTCTTCCTGGGAGAAGTGTCTGTTCATGTCCTCTTCCCATTTTTTTATTGGATTGTTTGTTTGTTTGTTGTTGAGTTTTATGAGTTCTTTGTAAATTTTGGATATTAGGCCCTTATCTGAGCTGTCGTTTGAAAATATCATTTCCCATTTAGTTGGCTGTCTGTTTATTTTTATATCAGTTTCTCTTGCTGAGCAAAAACTTTTAATTCTGATGTAGTCCCATTCATTTATCTTTGCCTTCACTTCTCTTGCCATTGGAGTCAAGTTCATAAAATGTTCTTTAAAACCCAGGTCCATGATTTTAGTACCTATGTCTTCTTCTATGTACTTTATTGTTTCAGGTCTTATATTTAGGTCTTTGATTCATTTTGAATTAATTTTAGTACACGGGGACAGGCTGTAGTCGAGTTTCATTCTTTTGCATGTGGCTTTCCAGTTTTCCCAACACCATTTGTTGAAGAGGCTTTCTTTTCTCCATTGTGTGTTGTTGGCCCCTTTATCAAAGATTATTTGACCATATATATGTGGTTTTATTTCTGGGCTTTCTATTCTGTTCCATTGGTCTGAGTGTCTATTTTTTTGCCAATACCATGCTGTTTTGATTATCGTGGCCCTATAATATAGTTTAAAGTCAGGTATTGTAATGCCCCCAGCTTCATTCTTTTTCCTTAGGATTGTTTTGGCTATTCGGGGTTTTTTATAGTTCCATATAAATCTGATGATTTTTTGTTCCATTTCTTTAAAAAATCTCATAGGGATTTTGATGGGAATTGCATTAAATTTGTATATTGCTTTGGGTAATATGGCCATCTTGATTATATTTATTCTTCCTATCCAAGAACAAGGAATATTTTTCCATCTAATTGTATCTTTTTCGATTTCCCTTAACAATGCTTTGTAATTTTCATTATATAGGTCCTTTACGTTCTTTGTTATGTTTATTCCTAGGTATTTTATTTTTTTTGTTGCAATCGTGAAGGGGATTATTTTTTTGAGTTCGTTTTCTAATATTTCATTGTTGGCATATAGAAAGGCTATGGACTTTTGTATGTTAATTTTGTATCCTGCGACCTTACTGTATTGGTTTATTGTTTCTAATAATCTTTTTGTGGAGTCCTTCGGGTTTTCGATGTATAGGATCATATCATCAGCAAATAGTGATAGCTTTACTTCTTCTTTTCCGATATGGATGCCTTTTATTTCTTTGTCTTGTCTGATTGTCTGGCCAGAACTTCTAGCACCACGTTGAATAAGAGTGGAGAGAGTGGACAACCCTGTCTTGTTCCTGATTTAAGGTAGAAAGTCCTCAGTTTTATGCCGTTTAATAGGATGTTGGCTGATGGTTTATCATATATGGCCTTTATCATGTTGAGATATTTTCCTTCTATACCCATTTTGTTGAGAGTCTTAAACATAAAATTGTGTTGTATTTTATCAAAAGCCTTTTCTGCATCTATTGATAAGATCATGTGGTTTTTGTTCTTTGTTTTGTTGATACGGTGTATTACGTTAACCGTTTTGCGTATGTTGAACCATCCTTGAGATTCTGGGATGAATCCCACTTGATCATGATGTATTATTTTTTTAATATGTTGTTGTATTCGGTTTGCCAGTATTTTGTTTAGTATTTTAGCATCTGTATTCATTAGAGATATTGGTCTGTAGTTTTCTTTCTTTGTGCCATCCTTGCCAGGTTTTGGTATGAGGGTTATGTTGGCCTCATAAAATGTGTTTGGAAGTATTGCTTCTTCTTCAATTTTTTGGAAGACTTTGAGTAGAATAGGAACCAAGTCTTCTTTGAATGTTTGATAGAATTCACTAGTATAACCGTCTGGGCCTGGACTTTTATTTTTGGGGAGATTTTTAATAGTTTTTTCTATTTCCTCCCTGCTGATTGGTCTGCTTAGGCTTTCTGCTTCTTCATGACTCAGTCTAGGAAGGTTGTATTGTTCTAGGAATTTATCCATTTCTTCTAGATTGTTGTATTTGGTGGCATATAATTTTTCATAGTATTCTACAATAATTCTTTGTATTTCTATGATGTCTGTGGTGATCTCTCCTCTTTCATTTTGGATTTTATTTATTTGAGTCCTGTGTCTTTTTTCCTTGGTGAGTCTTGCCAAGGGTTTGTCAATTTTGTTGATCTTTTCAAAGAACCAGCTCCTTGTTTTATTGATTTTTTCTATAGTTTTTCTGTTTTCTATTTCATTTATTTCTGCTCTGATTTTTATTATCTCCTTTCTTCGGCTGGTTTTGGGTTGTCTTTGTTCTTCTTTTTCTAGTTCCTTAAGGTGTGAAGTTCAGTGGTTTACTACGGCTCTCTCTTGTTTGTTCATATAGGCCTGAAGTGATATGAACTTTCCTCTTATTACTGCTTTTGCTGCATCCCAGAGATTCTGATATGTCGTATTGTCATTTTCATTTGTCTGTATATATCTTTTGATTTCTGCACTTATTTCTTCTTTGACCCATTCATTTTTTAGAAGTATGTTGTTTAGTTTCCACATTTTTGTGGGTTTTTCCCCCTCTTTTTTGCAGTTGAATTCTAGTTTCAAGGCTTTATGATCAGAAAATATGCTTGGTACAATTTCAATTTTTCTAAATTTGCTGATATTGTCTTTGTGGCCCAACATATGGTCAATTCTTGAGAATGTTCCATGTACACTAGAGAAAAATGTATACTCTGTCGCTTTGGGATGAAGTGTCCTGTAGATGTCTATCATATCCAGGTGTTCTAGTATTTCGTTTAAGGCCACTATATCTTTATTGATTCTCTGTTTGGATGACCGATCTAGAGCCGTCAGCAGTGTATTGAGGTCTCCAAGTATGATTGTATTTTTGTTAGTTTTTGTTTTAAGGTCAATAAGTAGCTGTCTTATATATTTTGGTGCTCCTTGGTTTGGTGCATATATATTAAGGATTGTTATGTCTTCTTGATTCAACTTCCCCTTAATCATTATGAAATGACCATTTTTGTCTCTGCTTTTTTTTGGGTGTTGTTTGCTTGGAGTATTGTTTTCCAGCCTTTCACTTTGAATTTGTTTTTATCCTTGTTGCTTAGATGTGTTTCTTGTAGGCAGCATATAGTTGGATTTTCTTTTTTAATCCATTCTGCTACTCTGTGTCTTTTTATTGGTAAGTTTAATCCATTTACATTTAGTGTAATTATTGACATTTGTGGGTTCCCTACTGCCATTTTATAAATTGCTTTCTGTTAGTTTTATATCTAGTTTGATTCTTCTCTTTTGTTTTTCTATCATTTGTTTTTGTTTGTTTGTGTTCCATACTTCTTTCTTCTGTTGCTACCTTTTTTAAGTCAAGTGTTTTTGTGGTGGTTTTTTTAAGGGTGGTTACCATTAAGTAATGAAAAGGGTACCTACCATATTCATTGTAGTACCCTATCTTATGAGTATTTCTGCACTTCATCATCCTTTGCTACTGTTAATCTCCATCCTCTCCCCCCTTTTTTTCCTTTGTTGTCACAGTTTAAGTTTGGTTTTATTGTGTTCTTGGTGGAACTGTTACTTGTGGTGTTGTTTTCTTTTGTTCTTTGAATCTGGTTGGAAAACCCCCCTTAGTATTTCCTGGAGTGGGGGCTTTCTGTTGATAAATTCTCTCATCTTTTCTGTATTTGTGAATGTTTTTATATCTCCTTCATACTTGAAGGATAGCTTTGATGGGTATAGTATTCTTGGCTGAAAGTTCCTCTCTTTCAGGGCTTTAAATATTGGGGTCCACTCTCTCCTAGCTTGTAGAGTTTCTGCTGAGAAATCTGATGATAATCTAATAGGCCTTCCTTTATATGTTGTACTCTTCTTTTCCCTGGCTGCCTTGAGAATTTTTTCTTTGTCATTGGTTTGTGTCATCTTTATTATGATGTGCCTTGGAGTGGGTTTGTTGGGGTTAAGAAAACTTGGTGTTCTGTTTGCTTCTTGAATTTGAGGCTTTAGTTCCTTCCACAGGCTTGGGAAGTTCTCGTCTATTATTTGTTTGAGTATATTCTCCATTCCATTTTCTTTCTCTTCTCCCTCTGATATACCTATTATTCTTATGTTATTCTTTCTGATGGAGTCAGACAATTCCTGTAGGGCTTTCTCATTTTTTATTATTTTTGAGTCTCTTTCTTCTTCTCTCTGTTGTGCCTCAAGTTGTTTGTCTTCTATTTCACTAATCCTATCTTAGTTCTGTTAGCTAAGCTTGTTACCTCGTTTTTCAGCTCGTGAATTGAGTTTTTCATTTCTGTTTGATTTGTTTTTATAGTTTCAATTTCCTTGGTAATATATTCTTTGTGTTCATTGAGTTGTTTTCTGATCTCCCTATATTGCCTTTCTGTGTTTTCTTGTATCTCTCTGAGTATTTTTAAGATTTCTATTTTAAATTCTCTGTCATTTAGCTTCAAGGCTTCCAATATGTTAAGTCTTTTCTCCATAGATTTTTCCACATCTATTTGTGTTACCTCTCTTTCTTTTGTATTCATAATATTCGATTTCCTCTTTCTTATCGGCATCTGAGGGTGGTCTTATTGATAGCACTAATTAGAGTTAATAAAGAGTAAAAAGAAAAAAAAAAGGGTAAAACACCCCACAAAAAAAAACAGTAATAATTTATTATTTCCCCCTTTTTTTCTCTCTTCTCTTTCCCTCCTCTCCCCTCATCAGGGAAATATCGTGCCTATAATGGAGGGCCTGATTTGGGGTGAAGAGTTCAAGGGGCAAAAAAAGGGAGTAGGGACCTACTAAATGCAAAAAAAAAAAAAAAAAAAAGAAGAAAATCTTAGACAAGCATAAAATGATTTGCTTGTAAGTGATGGTCAACTAAGAGATATAATGAGAGGGATAAGAGGGAATCAGAAAAAAGGACCAAAAAAGAATAATAAAGAAGAAAAAATAAAAATAATAAGTAAAAATCTGTTGTATTAAGTGGAGCGAAGACTAAATACAATGGAGACCTTGGGTTGGGAAGACCCAAAATGCCACAAAAATAAACAAACAAGAGAAAAAAAAATAAAAACAAAAGCAGAAAAGAGAAATAAAGCCAAAAAAAAGCCTTGAGTCCCAAATTAACTAATTTGTTCGTGATTGAGGATTATATGGGAGGAAAGTAAAATGAGAAAAGAAAAAACGAATAGAAAGGAAAAAATAAGAAAAAGAGAAAAACAAAGGAAGAAATAAAATAGGAGGAGAAAAAAACAAAATAAAGCAAGACAAAAAAAAACAAAAGAGGAGAGAGTGAGAGTTAAGTGTTTTGGAGTATAACCTTAAAGGAGGGTGAGGATGAAGAAGAAAAATAAAATGCAACACTCATGGGTAGTGTAGTTCAAGAAAGGGGAAGCATAAGATGGGCAGAGAATAGAAGGACCGAGGTGGAGGAAATAAAGGCAAAAAGATAGAAGTAACAAACAACAACAACAACAACAACAAAAAATTAATGGATCAAGTTGTAAAGTCTGTGGGTTTTTCTTGATTTTGAGAGGTTAACTTCTTCTTTTTTCTTTTCTCTGCCTCTTCCTAGTCGGTGACTCTGTACCCCAGGCTCTGCCCCTGTGTCACTCTTAGGTAGGGATTTGCAGTTGATGGGATTCTATGGCAATGTCATATAATTGGCTTTAGTCTTGCTGGAAGTAAAGGCTTGTTGGCGTTTGCAGGGTCCAACGATGAGAGAGTTTGCTTTCCTGGATTCTCTCTCCTAGTCCCCCCTTTCTGAATTAGCAGCCTGGTGATCCAGCTATAAGGCTGCAACTGCTTCTGCCTGGGGAGTAAGAGGCTCAAAGAGCTGGGAAATCCCCACTCTATCCCCACTCAGTGCAAGGCTTTGGGAAAGGCTCTGAGAGTCAGGGCCTCCAGTGTAATCAGGCGGGGGTGGGAGTCAATTGTTGTCAAGGTGACTGTTCAGCGCCTATCATTTAGTTGGACCTCTCAACCCAGGCTTTCCACACTTTGTAGCCTGTTTTTGCAGGGAAGAAGAGGCACTAGTCTCTGCTTACGACTAGTGTAGTATAGACCTTATTATCTGCCAAGTCCTTTCTGTTAGCGTTTACCCCTGAATATGGAGGCTCTATCAATCAGAAGTTGCCCCCGCCCCTTTAGCGAGAGGCACTAAAAAATATCACGCCTCTTGTCTTGGATCGCTGAACTGAGAGAGATCTTATCAATTAGAACCGAGGGTGCGCAGATTTTATGGGTTAAGCTAATTTCAGTGATTGGGTCGCAGCTGTGTTTCCGAAGGTATTTTAGGCTGCCTGCGCGCGCCCCTCCCCCAACGCTTGATTGTTAGCTTGAATGGCTGGGTGAGGTGCCCCGCCCACGGAGAGAATCTCCCAAGCCTCTCCCGCTCGCCCCGCCGCTGGTGGCTGGACCGCACCAGGCACAGGATAATGGAGCCCCCTGGGTGTGCGGGCCAGTAGGGCGCCCTGGGCGCGTGGAATGCCCAAGGCACGCACGCGAATGGGGTGCTCCGGGCACCGGTGGCCGGCGACCCCCACTCGCAGTGTGCAGGCCGCTGGGAACGTCAGCGGTGCTCAACCGGACCGGGCGCACGCGCGGCGGCTCGTGGCGGCCGCTCGCGGTGGCGGTTCGCGGGGGCTCGCGGCAGCTCGCGGTGGCGGTTCGCGGGGGCTCGCGGCAGCTCGCAGGGGCTTGCGGCGGCTCGCGGTCGGCCGCTCGCGGCGGCTTGTGGTTCCCAAGTATATGGGCTGACTCACCGCAGGCGCACTCCCTGGCGGCTTGAATGAGCGTCGCTGCGGTAGCTTCCTCCACACCCTCGTCTCTCAGATTCAAGTGATAACAGTCCTTTTGCTTTCAGTTTGTGTGGAACTCCGGAATGCTCTGAGGATAAATTTTTCTGTTTCTAGTTGATAAATTTGTTGTGATTTAGGGGAGAGCTGTCGGTCGCGCTTCTCACGGCGCCATTTCCGTCTATTTTGCTTTTCTTATAGATGACTCCTACCCAAAACACACTTTATACATTAGATAAAAGTTCTAAGTAGGTCAGTCAGATAATTTACAAGAACTTTAAATTGGAGAAGTCAAATGACAGCTGTGGTCTTATAAAATAAACATGTAATATGCATGCATAAGCTCGCAAATGCAACAGGCAAATTTATTTGTTGCATTTAATTAAGAAAAAAACACTGATTCACACTGGTAAGAATCTGAAAAAAGCATAAATTTTATATTAGTTCTTTCAGCACTCTCGTATTGCTTTCTGAACACAGACAAAATGGCGGTAGAAATTTTAATCCAGGCCTGATTGAAATTAATAAATTGATGTCACAAGAGAACAGAAAAGTGATAACTACTATATTTAATGTGGCAAATACAAAATTTGAGTGTTTGCTTTCCTTTACAGTTTTTTAAGGATTAAAATACATTTTAACATAAAGTTCCATTTACAATATCTGAAGTATCTGTAAATAACCCAAGAGTTTTACTGAACAATTTGAAGAGCACCCTTTTCTAACCTCTGACTCTTTTTACCTTTAATTAAGCAGAATCTTTCATAACAAACTCCATTTTATCTTGATGCCTCAGGAACCAGCTCAATTCCCACAGCTTCCAAAAGATCTTCCTAACAGCTTCAGCCCATAGAAATCTCTATGCCATCTAAACTCCTGCAGTGTTTATTGTCAGTAACAACTGTCGGACACATTGGTCCATGTACCTACCATAGGGCTCCACAAATGTGAGGCAGGCAAGAAGCTCTAGAAGGCAGGGAGGTTGGGAGGGTCTATTGCCAATTTTTAAGTAGCTGAAGGGTAGAGATGAGGTCACCGAGATTAGATATGGTTTAGTGTAAGAATATAACTGGGATTAGAAGAAGAGGGATGCCCTGACCTGAGGTGGCGCAGTGGATAAAGCATCGACCTGGAATGCTGAGGGCACCAGTTTGACACCCCAGGCTTGCCGAGTCAAGGCACATACAGGAAGCAACTACAAGTTGATGCTTCCCACTTCTCCTCTCTCTCTCTCTCTCTCTCTCTCTCTCTCTCTCTCTTTCTCTAAAGAAAAGGAAGAAGATGAGGGATGAACATGTGGCTGAATTGATAAATTAGGTTCCCTCTTTCCAGCCCCCCATTTGGCACCTAACAAGTCCATAAGTGGGTTGTTTATTATTAAAGTTCTGATATATTACAACAAATCACTAATCTAGTAAAACAGTGAGAGTGATTATTTCACAACAATCTATGAATTGCTTTACTTCACAAAGAAATACTTAAATGTTTACTGAGAATCCTACTGATTCCTCTTAAAGAGTTTTTTGTATGTTAAGTTTACCTTTAATTTAAATGTAGATGTTACCATTTTAAACTGTCGCACAGTAAACTGTGGGCACAGAGAGTGAGGTAATTCCTCTGGAAATGCCTTCTAAGTGCTTTTCATTTAATATTACAAATAAATTGCCACAGCAATCCCATAAGACAGGTACTCTCAGGCCCATTTTACAGATGTAATTGAGCATTAAAGACATTTAGCCACTAGCCCTAAATCATATAACCAATTAAGTGGCAAAGTCAACACTTAAAGCTATGTGAACCCTGGAATTCCTGCATTTGCATCAGTCGTTAGAATGCAGATTACTAAACTCAACTGTGGATTCACAGAATAAGAATCCCTAGAGATCAGGCCTAGGAGTCTGTGTTTCTTACAAGCCCCCTGAGTCATCTAAGGATACTTTAAAGTTTGAGAACCGTAATTTAACTGATGAACTCATCGCTGCCATGTTTGGAGGATAGTGGAAGTACATGTAACTGCTACTGGACTTGAAAGAATCAAGGAATTCTGAAGCAAGATGTTTATGTGTCTTCAGCACAGAGGCTGTACAGGAAAAGGGTTCTGAGTCACTGAGTTTTATGATAAGAGAACCATATATAACCAACCAACTGCAGTAGAATGTGGTTGTTTCCCCATCTGTAAAACAAAGTAAGGGCCTTCTATGATCTTTAAAGCTTCTTCCTTCTCACATTTCACAATTTCATGTTCCTGGTTTCTTATCTTGATTTCCAGCTCCAAGTTTGCTAAGTACTCAGGTAGAAGGAGGAGTCCTCATTAATGATCTTTTCTTATAGATATTCAATTACTCAACAGAATCCCCTAAATGGCTGCCTAGGAGCAGAAAGCCCTTCTCTCACCTCCTTCAGTGTTTACCAAATAGAGAAGAAAAGTAAAATGAAAGAGAAAAGATGAAAGAGGAAAACACTGCCTAGCAAACAGAGATTTTACCATCAGCTATATCTCACTTCTGTGCATTTATATTTCTGTCTCTGAACACAGAAATCTTTGGATAATGTGTATATTTTGGATAAATTTTATAATAAAGACTGTAAATAAATCCTAAATGTTGCTAGACCTGGAAGTAGATCATTAAACTTATATGGAATCGACATAAGCTTGGGATCTGACAAATCTCATTTTAAAAGCTGAATATAGAAGCTTCCAAGCAAAGCATAGCTGGTAGTATGTATTTAATCTCTATTAAGGCCTCACACACAATACATGTTTTAATAATATTTGAATTATTTCTGTAAACAACTTATTTCCAGAATCAGGGCTGTGGAATTTCAGTTTTTTGACATAATGCATAAATACAAGAAATATACAAATAAACTAAGAGGACTCCCTGAACAGAGCCAATGTGATAACTGAACTATATTCCCAAGAGACAAATAGTATTTTACCCGTTCAAACACCAGCAACCTAACTTAATGGCCGGCTTGACACATATCACACCTCTACCTTCTCTCCCCAGGGCAAGGAATGTTCATTCTCTTCCTAAGAGATCATCTCTTCCAATAAGAGTGCTATTCTTTCTGTGAGCCCTGCCCTCAATGACATTTCATCCCGTGAAAAATGACTTACAGGTTTTTCATCTTTTGAAACCATGATCACCGACTAGCAGCTCCTATAGAGGAAAGATGGATTGGATTATGAATCCCAACTCCTCTGCAAAACCTATTACAAAGGGAACACACCTCACGCTCCTTTTCCTTTTCCCCCATCAACTGCTCAGTTCTCTGCCTGGTGAGACAAAAGCTCCATCATACCACAGCTCTGTGTGCAAGACCAAGCCATACTTCTAAGTTCTCTTCCAACTGCTCTGCTTGGGAACTTTCCAGAGAGGCTTCCTGCTTTACCAGGCCTCTTTACTCTGGGTCTATGTCTACTGTGGTCAAGATCCACTGGGCTGATCTGGGTGGTCTTGTGCATAAGCACAAAGGTCCAGAGTCAGAAATGAAGCGGTTAAAGCAGCTGAGGCATGTTTACTAAGCCATCTGAAGTTGATAGCCCGCACTGCCTGGCTTTTTTCTCTATCTTCGTAAACCGCAGTGAATTGATGGAATGACCTGGACTTGATCTTCAGGGCAATATGTCTGATGGCACTGCTGGATTGATAAATTGATTCAAAACTATTACCATGGTGAAAAAGCAATAAGGTCATAAAAATTGCATCAGCTGGCTAAGTAAATCCTGGCATTTCATGACAAGTAATGCAGAAGAATCGCAAGAGGATCTGGGCATGAGGCTGAATGAGTGAGGGAGAAATGACTTTGAAGAGCTCATCATCTCCGATCTATTCTTCCTGCCAGCGATTCATGCCTTCGCATAGTGCCACTTCATTATGGGGAAATAACTGTACACTTCTAGCATATTCCTGGCCTCCCTGGCGGCCCCTGGAGGACCCTTAGCTGGTTAATACCTCATCACGGGCTTCATTGAACACTTTAATCTGCACTTGTGTGATCAATAGAATCCTGGTGTAAATTAAAAGGACAATTTCATGTAATCAAGCCTGTTAATGCTCATTTTGAAAACCATTATTTGTGGAAGGCATTTAGAAGAAAATTACAAAGTGACAGGCTGATGCACTCTGAGATGATTTGAAAGCAGGCCTTTTTGTGCGGCGGTATACCTGCTTTGGGAGCAGGATGGGAGTGAGTGTTAGTGAATGCATGGGGGGAAGGGAGGGGAACAGGAGACTGTGAACAAGACAGGAGCAGCCCAGAAGGAATATGTGTGTATGCCCTGCCTGCTTGCTTGCCTTCATGCAGGGAAGAAGAAAATGAAATTTTCCAGTGTTCTATTTCTGTGGCAAATTCAATTACTGTGGGGACTTGTTCAAGGCGGTGTAACTTCCAAGAGGCAGAAATTGAAAACCTGGCAGCTAATGAAATGGCAAATGACTAGGAAGTTCAGACAGGGGCCGTCAGTCACATCAAACACCTGAAGAAAAATAGCAGCTACCCCCAAGGCTTTCCTGAGATCACTCTCTCAACTGTCCCCCCTCTTTAGGAGAGAAGAGACTGCCTTTCCCTAACATTTTACTCAAGCTGAACTAATATGTTAACAGCCAACCACAAGTTTCCATGGGCCTCTCTACCAGCAACGTAGAGTGATCATGCATGAAGCATGGAATGCAAAATATAACCAACATGTTATTTTTTTTTCTGATTCCAGGATGCATGTTGAGTATGACTGTACAGTATTTATTTGCCTTGCACACATATTGGTAGCTGAGACATATGCATTCATAAATACATTTTATGGCAGTATATGTCTTGGAAAGATTTTTATAAATGCTGAGACCAAAGACTCAGTCCCATTAGAAACTCTGTCCCATTGGTTTAAAAGTAAAACTCAGACTTCATATTTTTAAAAACTCTCCAAGTAATTCTAACACTCAAAGTTGATGAGAAGTACTGGTATATATAGCATCTAATGGACATCAATGTACTAAGTTTTGCCATGGGTACCAGTAATCATACATTCAACAGATTCTTAACATTACCAAACCCTGTATGTCAGTGATGTGACCCAGATAGCATTACATCCCAGCAAGACCAGGGATATGAAATTACAAGACCCAAGAAAAAGTGGTTTGTAGGCATGACAAACTGAAATCTAATTGAAAGCACTTACCCAGTGCTGGCCATTGCTGTGGCATCACTCATCCAGCCTTGGGAGTGTAAAAATTCAACATTCTATCCTATTTTTTCCTTGATGCTTCTCACAACACTCCAAAAAAGGAGAATCATTTCCATTTGTCATGTGACAAACATTTCCAGTCAGCTCTTATTAATTTGATACTGGTTAATTCAAAATAAGATGCACTTCAGATGGCTACTCTCTGAGCAACTGAATTTCCTGTGCTCTTTAATAAAACTGTCAGATAACGTGAGCATAGTTTATTCAAAATCTACTTGCTTTTATTTGATTTTATCAATGCTTGCATGTCAAATAAGCATTTTAATGTATTTAGCCACAAATAATGTTTTCTCTTCTTTCCCCTAAAATGAGAAATTGCCACCCTCTCTCCTCTATTTCTTGTTCTGACACATTGGGGCTGACTTGCTTTTTATGATTTCTTTTTAGGGTCTTGCCCCTCCCCAATACCCCACTCAGAAACTTTATAGCCTAATTTTATCTCTTACCTTTAGATGGTGCTTAACATTTTCTTGCAGAAGGTAACCACATCCATGTGGATTTGGTTATTCTATGACTTATGTTTAACTGTTATTTTGGTCTTTATATTACTTCAAAAACATTCAATATATTGAATGACTTCTAAAAATACGAATCATTGAATGTGAAGTGTTTTCCTTTAAATTTTTAGAACTTATATTCTAAAACTCTGATTTTATAAAATGTTCAGTAAGATTCCAATGTTCAAGGAAAGAGTATTTTTAAATGCTTTGTTCCTTCTGAAACATTAGTAGACTGTTCATTACTGTTTTATGCCTGTAGTCCTTTTTTATTTCATGCCTTGAGTTGGTAATATTATTAAGTAACTAAGCAGGATATTTGTAATTATGTTCTGAGATCAACCTCACTTTTAAAATATCAAAATTTGCAAAAGATTTCAAACTGGATAATATAAAGAAAAAGTTAAACTTCATCGATGATAATAAGTAAGGCAACTACTACATAGCTCTCTTTTCAAGGTGTTCTCATTTTGTTCAGTTGAGGTTTGTGATGTTTGTAGTTCAGGGGAAAAATAAAATGTAGTCTTTTAGAAATCACTAGTTACAAATAAAGTTTTTGTTTAAAAAGGCTCCTAGAACATGACAAGCCAGGTAATTAATACCCCTTTTTAAAATTAAATAGAAATAAGCATGGATTGGAAGAGAGAAATTGAGATGACCAAGGACCCAGAAGCATCCTCTCTCAAAGGAGTTGAGACAGAATTGGAACAGCAGGCTCTGAGGACCCAGGCACATGCACATGTCATGCACTATCTCTATTAAAACCAGCCACAGGGAAAGGATGTGTTGGGAATTTTGTGTGATAAAAACTCTCCAGGCCCTGGCCGGTTGGCTCAGTGGTAGAGCGTCAGCCTGGCGTGTGGGGGACCCGGGTTCGATTCCCGGCCAGGGCACATAGGAGAAGCGCCCATTTGCTTCTCCACCCCCCCTCCTTCCTCTCTGTCTCTCTCTTCCCCTCCTGCAGCCAAGGCTCCATTGGAGCAAAGATGGCCTGGGCGCTGGGGATGGCTCCTTGGCCTCTACCCCAGGCACTGGAGTGGCTCTGGTCGCGGCAGAGCGACGCCCTGGAGGGGCAGAGCATTGACCCCTGGTGGGCAGAGCTTCGCCCCTGGTGGGCGTGCCGGGTGGATCCCGGTCGGGCGCATGCGGGAGTCTGTCTGACTGTCTCTCCCCATTTCCAGCTTCAGAAAAATACAAAAAAAAAACAAAAAACAAACAAACAAACAAAAAACTCTCCAAAGGATCTTGAGTAGTGTAAAACAAAAAGAAATCACAAGAGTCTGGAATTCTTCCAGATCTAAAAGGAGAAGAGAATTGTGGATAGTGTTCTTTCAAAGAAAAGTAGTAGTGCCAGAAAGAATATTACATGTTCAAGTAAGAGCCTACAATAATTTCCTCTATGAAACTGTCTTTGACAACCTCGCCCTGCCACTTTTGGGCCTTTCTTGAGCTCAGATGGCACCTGTGCTCACTTCGCCTAACACTCACTCCACTTACTTTCAATCCTGGTACATCTGTCTCCCTGTAGATTATAAACCAATGAGAATATGGTCTAATTTATACCTCATGTGGTCCAGCACAGTACATGACACAATGCAGGGATCAACAAATTTTCACTGAATGAAGTCTTCCAGAAATCAGAATGTGTGCACAGGCCCCAAGTCTGTGTACCTTCTCTCTAAGACTTCTCTGAGGGAACACTCAAGATTTAATGATCCAAGACAATACTCCAATTACATTAAGATTATTTTCTTTTTTTTAGTAAGAGACTGACAGGAAGAGAGAAAGATGAGAAGCATTGACTCAGAGTTATGGCACTTTAGTTGTTCATTGATTACTTCTCATATGTGCATTTATGGGGGGGGGGCTTCAGCTGAACCAGTGAACCTTTGCTCAAGCCAGTGATCTTGGGCTTCAAGCCAGCAACCTTGGACTTTAAACCAGCGACCATGGGGCTCAATCCAGCAGCTATGGGATCATGTCTATAGTCTCATGCTCAAGCCAGTGACCCCACATGCAAGCCGGATGATCCCACATTCAAGCCAGAAATCTTGGGGTTTCAAACCTTGGTTCTCAGTGTCCCAGGTTGATGCTCTATCCACTGTGCCACTACCTTGTCAGGGAAAATTCTTATTTTCAATTTAATTTTGCTCAACCTAAAGGTTTTCATACACATATTTATTGTACATAAGAGATAAAAAAATAAAGATAATTATGTAATCAAAGCTTCTACTTTTAGTTAAAAAAATCTATGAAGTTGGAATACATACTAATAAATGTTCATTCCGTTTTTACACTAAAGAGCCTGAAAAGTGAACCTCTCCTCTCAATCCCAAGCTTTTGCTCTTCATTGTAATGGTTACTCAAATTACCCAGGAAGAAATATTATCTTTCAGGGAAGAGGTCTGGGTGTGTAAACCCAAACCAACAAGTTGATTCAAATCATGGTTTTTTTCTCCCTCTGGTAAAAGTCTTATTTAGGCACCAAGTACTTCAGAAGAGAATCAAGGTCCCAGCTGGGGTTTTAAAAATGTTTATCTACAGTCAAACTAAATAAGATTTCCCATGTAACATTGTATTTTAATTCCCAGGAGAATTATTGTATATATTCCCATTCACTCGGAAAATTCATCAACATGCATAGCTAAAACATTTTGACAACATAAAATTTAATAAACCTTTTTAAAAGGCCTTAGGGAATAACTTTTTATTTTAAAATAAAAATGGATACACTACAGAGACTCCCAATTTATAAGCAAAATTTTTCCAATGGTACATTTTTATGTCAACAGTGTTACATTCAGAATGTATTTATCATAGGACATAGAAATTAGATTAACTGTATTAACTTCTACCCATAATGCTATAGAAATTCTACCACCATATAAAACAATGTTTCAATTAGAAAATGTGTTCAGAAACTTATGACAGACACTCTTGGTTGGTTGACTCAACAGTTATTCACAATAACTTTATGTCTTTCCACTCGCTGTAATAAAGTGAAAAAACTATATACTTGTTTTCTCAGTCTTCCTTCCACTAGAGGTCACCGTGTAACGTAGTTCCAGTCAATCGCAAGTATATGCACAAGTTTCTTGAGTCTTCAGAGAACTTCTTTTTTTCATAACCAAGAAAGAGACTAGAAGAAACCATCATCACTGGCACTATCGTCTTGTGTTAGATTCAGACATGATGCCTGGAGCTATGGTAGTTTGCTTGTGACCAGGAGACAAGTACAAGACCAAATATATCTACCAAGAATGGCAGAGCGAAAGAATGAAAACAGCAAGCATCAATGATAACACTGCAGAGCAGCCAAACCAACACCAGCAACCAACTGTCTCCAGTCTTCTTTTCTTAAAAAGTGTTCATAAATGACTATATTAAAATAGCTGGTGTTCATCAGTATTTCTGTTACATGCAGCCAAAAGCATTCTTACATGAGACAATGGCCAACCTAGAATTCTACATGGCTCCCAATGTGGTCAAGTTGTGAATTCCTCATTGCCTTTGTCTGCTGGGCAATGAAGGTCAAACTTCCTACTTTCAGAGGTTCAAATTACTAGTCGTCTTCATGTCAATACAGTAGAGTGACAGAGGCAGAGGAAGGCAAAAATGAGATTTTCACATGGGTTCCAAAGGAACTGGAATAAAAATGTGAAGGACTAGAGACTTCCTCCAATGTAAAATACTTGAGGACCCACATCCACCCTGCTTGACACCTGGAATAAGTTTTAAGACAACCTAAATTCTTTTCCCCTCACTTTAAAATAATTCCTCTTCATTCTCTACCTTAATTGTGTTTCCTATCTTCTTTAACCTATCTAACAAAGAATCCAAACCGGGGTTTTTTTTTCCATGTTTTTTGGTCCTGAAGCAGGTACACAGTTCCTGAAGTTTACTAAGAAGGTATATAGCTGCCGCTGCAAGGGGACAGGTGGGGCAGAAGGGCTTCCCCTTTCAGTGTAAAACGATAAGACCTTTCTGGAAAGCAATTAAGCCTACGGAGCAAAAAGAATCTTAATATGCAATTAGAAATCTAGTTGGGTTTTGATCTAACTGTGCTCTCACCTCAGCCAGCTGACTGGGTGGAACATCCTCTGAATTTAAAATGTCCCCAGCAGAGAACACAATTCCACTCCAAAACAGAATGTCACCTGACGGTATGCTTCAGCGTTGTACTTTTCTTCCCTCTCACTCGAAACCTTACTACATGTTGAGAAAATTAGACACTCTTTATGTTCCTCTCCTGATTTGCCTTTTGTTTGTTTAGCTGAGAATTTCTCTTTCCAGTATGTTAACCTTGACTAGACCGCTGCTAAGGGGCTGCCTGGAGTGACACCCAGTGGTGATAATGAGACGTGACGGCAGCTCCTTGTTTCCCAAGGGCAGCTAACTCAAAGAGCCTTTTCCATGAATGTCTCCCTCTACGCTCCCTTTCAGAACTTTTTTCACATTTCTATAAGTCAGACTTTTCTCCCCAAAGGATATCCAGTTGTTAGCATCTAAATCATTTTCTTCTGTTCAAAGATCTTTATAAACAATTGATCAAGCATCTACTATATAGAAACTCCTAGAGAAAACCTATCATTAGCAAAGGGCCAAGATTTTTCTTTTAATAAAATAACAAGGCAATTTTGCTAACCAGTGTCACCCTAATAAATTCCATTTTAAAAAGAGAAGGAAATAGCAACAAAATGAGAGACGTTTTCACCATAACACAACAGTGTCAAATGTTTTCTATGTTGATATGCTGTCAGCTCAGACTTGTCTTTGCAGAAACTCCTTCACTTATGAACCTTTATAAATAGAAGCATAATCACATGCCAGGGAGCAACAATGAGTCAGCAATACCTACCACCAACAGATGGTGGTTGCAGTCACTTCTGAACATCCTTTGGGAACCTAACCTGTTAATAAGCAAAGGAATTAACAAGACTCCAGAGAAAGAGTGAAAGCAAATTGTGACATAAAACAAAGTTTATATATATATTAAGGTCCCTGGTAATATTTTGCAAAGGTCTTTCATAATTATCTCATTTTCAAATGTCCTTCCAGTGACCTTCACTGGGTTTCCTCCTTAGGTGTTACAGCCACATTCAGTTTTCCAAATTCTATCACCACTGAACCTCATCCCATGCTATGAGAGCAAAGAGTTGTTTCTGGCCAGTAAAAGAAACAAGCAAGGCCAAATCAACCAAAAGAAGTTAAACTGTTAAGCATTGTCAGACATGAGCAATAGAATAGTTATAAATGGGAAACTCTCTGATCCTCAACCTTTGAGGGGTAAAGATCTGTACCTTTGTGTGAGGCAGTGGTATTTAAAAGCAGATAGTTATTATTCAAAACCCCTGTTTATAAATATTCTAAAATGAAGTTATGAGATCAACTTTTGCCAGATCTTTTGCTGCATCATCTAGCCATTTTTGGATTGGCACAAGCTTGAAACAAGGTTTAATGTTGTCCTTTCTGATTAGAGTTCTTGACATAAATAAATAGAAATCCCCTGAAAAGAATCAATCAAGAAATTCTTGCTATTCTCAGAGTACAGTGTTCATTGAGATTAAAATAACCACCTGAGACAGAACACTCTTTCGCTGAAAATCATCTCACTCAAAATGGGTGACATACAAACATTAGAGTCAGAGTTGGATTTGAATCCACATCCACCACTTACTGGACAGTTGACCTTGAGCTAGATATTTCATCTCCCCCAAATCTCAGTAGACATCTGTAAAACGTAAAATATTATTTCCCACCCATCCCATCAGATTTTTGGGAAGACGAAGTGAGGTAACATATGTACCACACTTCACATATACTAAACAGCAGACTAATGTTGGCTGTTGTTATTAAAAGAAAATCTAGTCTGCTTAAATCTTTGAAGAAATGGATTTGGAGCAGATATTGACATTTTCCTATTAGAAATGCAAACCTTAAAAACTAAACTGATAGTGGTAAGAGAGTGGTGACTGAGGGTGGGGACAATGCTTAGGAATAATTTACAAAGAAATAAAAGTAAAGTTTTTATCTTCATAAATTACTCTACACAGTGAAGTTATTTAAAACCATTCCCTTAGACACCTGGCAGGGGAGAAAAACTACCAGAATAAAAAGTGGTTGAATAGATAAATAAAAGCCAAAAGAAAAGTAAAAAAAATGCAGCCCTTCCTAGGTTTGGGACAGTCCCCTATAATTTTGTAGAAGAAAGAGAACAAGAAAAGAAACTTTATATGGTCACCAAACATATTCATTATTTTCTCTCCAACTTCCAGAAAAGAATCAGAGCCAGAAATACAGTAGTTTTGCCCTCCTCCTAAAAATACGTTCCATGGAGCCAGCTCTAAGAAGTGCGTGCAAGCAAAGAATGTCCCACTCATCAGAGTCTGCATCAGGATATCTTATCAATGAGAACCGAAAGTCACAAGATTCCATTAGCCCAGAGCTATCAAGGTATTGATGAGTCTGTGGGAAGCCTTGTCCTTTATTGTAAGCTGCCTCGACACGCTTTCCTGATGGGGAAAGGGGCCTGCAGTGTCCTCTGCATGCTTAAGTATCTTCAGAAATACAGGGAGGGGGAGGAATCCCATTAAACCAATTTTATCTTAGCCAAGGACTGCATCACATGTCTCAGATCAATATGACTCACAAGACATATAGGTGGTTGATAGAGAGTAAGTTATCTTTAGTAAATTAAGGTAGGAGGTGATGTGATTGGGGGTGGGGAGGAGGCACACTCTCTTTTGAAAGATTAAGCTAGAAACTTCCCCACATAATTTGACACATCTCCAAAAAAAATGTTTCCCGCAACTGAATCTAAAACAGGTATCATTCCCTAAGGTTCCATTTGTTGTGTAGCCCAGCTAAATAAATGAGGGCTGCCACTTCTAAGTCTAATATTAAACATATTTTTTTTGCAAAAAGAACCATCTCCTAGTAAATACTTGTAAGCTGTATACGACTGGTTTCAAAGGCTCTTGCATTATTTTCCAAAGTTTATAAAAGGGGCACTTCATTTTACAACAGAGTTGATCCTAACTAAGCAGTTAGGAAAGTCAGCATTGTATGTTAATACAATATTGTCTATTTGAATACTCTACAGTATGTAGTTAAAGATTCGATTATATAATATGTAACTATATTGTATTACATTCTATGTAACACATGCTTTTAAATATAAATTAAAATTATATTTAATTTAAAAAAGAACTCTGATTTAAATATTTCATAAAGCAAAATGTTTTTAATTTAATCATCCTTGCAATTATCCTAGCTTGAAAATTTGCATTTGTGTTTTCTTAAAGCATAATGCTTTTATAGATAAAAATGCATATATACACATACATACAGATACACAAAATAACTATATTACTTATGTTTTCCTCAAGGTCTAGTATTCTGAAATATTAGTAACTAGAAGAAAATTTATAATTCTTATAAGGTATGAGGAGGAAAGCTTTACTGAGAGAGAATTACAAACGTAGACAAAGTCTGATGGAAGACGTAGGAATGCAAGGAAGTGCAAGGTAGGACGTGAATAAACACACCTGTCCAGAATGAGGCTCTGGCTCATTGCTCCACAGTCATTATGAATGGGATACTGAAGCAACAAGAGATCTGAGTATTTTTTAAATAATCTTGGGAATCTAAGGCAAAAGCATAATTTTCCTGACAACTCATATTCCAGATCTGTGAAGAGGGCGCTATAAGTCGAAAAGGAATTTTATATATGTCTATGTAGCACCCTCTACCTTTTTCTCTATCCTCAATGAGGATAATTAAGACAGCATCTTTTCCTATCAGGGAGTGTCTGATGATACAGACAGGTATGCCCATGACATCCACCCTTCCCGACTGCTCTTGGAGCTCTTTTTTTGGCATTCCCCTAGACACGAACAACCCAGGGTCTCCACATTGCCAAGTCATGCATGTCTATCTCCATGCTTTCTTGCTTAAGTGCCAACAGAAAAGCAGAGAAGCAAGTCAGACAAAAGTGATGTCAGAGGTCTTCAGGATGCCAAAGACTTTTTGATATGTCCCTTGTTCAAAGAGCTAATGATAACGACACTTCCTAACATATCCACCATGCATATTATAACTACTGAAGCAAACAAATATCTTAAAGAGTTAGCACAATTAGCAGTATCCTCAGGAGTCATGTCTCCAAGAAGTGAATAGGAAGAGTTATGGATTTGGGTCATGCCATAGACTATTTGTATGCCTCCTGAATTCATATGTCCAAATCTCAACCCCCAGTGTGTTGATATTTGGAGGTAGATCTTTGAGAAGTCAGGAAAGCAAAATAGTGCCCTTATGAAAGAGACCCCAGAGAGCTTTCTCAGCTCTTCTGCCACTTGAAGACACAAAGAAAGGACATCTGTCTATGAACTACAAAGCAATCCCTCACCAGATAGAATTTGCTAGTGCCTTGATCTTGAACTTCAGCTTCTAGATCTGTGAGAAATAATTTTTTGTTGTTTATAAGCCATCCGTCTACAGTGTTTTGTTATAGCAGCCCCAATGGACTAAGACAGATGATAAATGAAGAAGGGAGAATTTCAATAACATTTTGCTTGAACCTCTCATTGCAGCTTAGCACATTTGTCTTAATTAAAAACTGATTTAGGGCCCTGGCCGGTTGGTTCAGCGGTAGAGCGTCGGCCTGGCGTGCGGGGGACCCGGGTTTGATTCCCGGCCAGGGCACATAGGAGAAGCACCCATTTGCTTCTCCACCCCCCGCCCCCTCCTTCCTCTCTGTCTCTCTCTTCCCCTCCTGCAGCCAAGGCTCCACTGGAGCAAAGATGGCCCTGGCGCTGGGGATGGCTCCTTGGCCTCTGCCCCAGGCGCTAGAGTGGCTCTGGTCA